>NC_084673.1:11507500-12109647 GCF_028389875.1 Rhea pennata | reverse complement strand
TCATTTGTTTTTTGCTGTTGAACCTCAACATCATCTTAAACAGGGAAGGATAAGATGAAATCAAATGTCAATCCCTGCAGTGGTAGAGATGGTGGCCATACTCCCAAAGGATGTAAATGAGTTTTGAACTCCAAATGGTCCTTCTGAAGTCAGCCTTGGCTCTGTGGATTTACGCCAGGTGACCCTGACCCCAGCAAACTCATATTTCCTATTATAGATGACAACATCCTTGGAAAAAAGCTGTTGACTTGACAGCAAAGGATTGTTCCCTGGTATACTTGAGGGCTAGCCAACACTGGGCTGAGTCCCACCTAGTCTGTATTCATTGAACAAGGGCAAGCCAAGCTATATATTAAGGAACAAGGAAATTGCACAAGTTAAATTCAAAAAAACTCATTTAGCTAAAGCAGCATAAGCCCCCATGAATATTTATCTGATGTTATGGAGGCATGTTGGACTCCCACCTACTTTATTAAATTGATTTTCAATAAAAATGCCTGTGGAAGACATTTGATTAATGGCTGGTGGGATGCTATAATTAACATGAAGTCTAGAGTCAGCAAGAACTGTCCGCTGAGCTCGCGTGTTCCTGCTGGAGACTGGGCTAGGAAAGTGTTTAAAAACTTTCTCTGAGGTATGGCAGCAATGTTCATTCACTTGGTTTCCCTGGTGAGGTGAACATGAACTGCTCCCTTGTCATTTTTTGGTTGGTGTGTGGTTTTATCAAAGCCGAGAAGAAGGCCTGGCATGGCTTTGGGGCTGGTGTGACTTTTGGTACCAGGATTTTCTGTCTTTTCTGTGCTTTCACACGTGTCTGGAAGGCTACACCTGGGAACTGAGCAAAACACACAGCTTTAATGATGGTGCAGGGTTTGTCTGAGGCTCCCTGGGTCTTTGCATTTAAATGCACCTGGGATGAGCTCCATCAGCCTCTGGATTCACTCGGTTCCCAGCAATTTGCCTGGTTGGATTTATCTCCTAAAGGGAAGGCACTTTGAAGCTCTAGTCTCACAGCTCCATTAAAAAGCTCTAGTGTGATTTCGCGTCAGGCCAGGGCTGTGTCCCTGCAGTGAGCAGCCTGGAAGCTCTTGCAAGAGCTGAGTGCAGCGCAGCCGAGGCTCACGTGAGCCACGGTACCCAGGGCCCTGCTGTGTACGACTGAGCCTGGGGAGCATGGGAGCACCTCGCATGCGGGGGGCAAACCCCGCTGAGCATTTCCCAGCAAGATCAGGGCTGCCTGTGAGTCTAGCTGGCAGGGAACAACCCCAGGCATGTTAGCAGATGTGCCTTTGCGTGCATCTGTCTCCATAAGGTCAGAGAGGTAGTGGAAGGTGAGGAGCACTGCCCCGGGTGTTCTCTTGGCACTGGTGATACCCCCCACCTCGAGCAAAGTCTTTTCCCAGTCCTGGAGCCCTGGCACCCCATCAGTCGCTGCACTTGTGCCTGGAGGAGGCAGCAGCCAGGTTGTGGGGCAACTGCCGGGCTTGTCCAGGTCCCCTCGCATGGGGCCTGGAGCTGATGTATCTGTGCTGGCAGGGAGCGCGCTGAGTCAGACGGTTCTTCTCTCGCTGCAGTCACACTGCCAGGGAGCTGGGCTGAGACTGGACATGGTATGGGGAGTGATAGGAACGTATATGTGAAGGGAAAAGATCAGATGCTGGCCAATATTAATGTGGTAGAAGAAAATAGAGAGGTCTAGTTGAAAACAGAAGCTGAGAAAAGGCAGCTTGGCAGCCAGCATATTTCTGGAGACAGCTTTCTCCTCAGCAGGCTGTGGATTGGTTAGGAAACCTGTCAATAAAGCATGCTTCCATTCACTTTCTCTAATAAAATATATATTTAAGAGAGATATTTCTTGAAAACTTCTGCTAGGAGATGTCTATTTCTGAAGAGATGGGATGGAAAATGACATCCCAAATGGAAGCAGAGAGTTGCTATGGGAACTGGAACGCTTTGAATGCATGTCTCTAAAACAAGAAAACATCCCCAGCAGAGGAAATTAAAAATTGCATCTGGAGGTATCTGCCTTCTGCGCCTCTCTGATGGGAGATCAGAGCATTATGCAGCATATCATAATTCATGTAGTGGGCAGAACTGAAAATCTGGTATTTATTGCCCTGCATTACAGTGATAAACAAAGAGCCTCGCTGTCCGCAGGACAGATGATGCTATTGTCTGAGAAGTGCTGTGGAGTGCAAGATTTAGAGTCAAACTGGAGTTCCCTCTAAAAGGGTTTTTGCTCGCTTGGGATAAAACAACAGCCCAAGCACACAAATAAGCTTGTCTCGCAGCGTTTGGATTACCTGGCTATTCCTAACAGATGCAGGTGTCCTGCCCTGTTTGCTAGTGAAGGGCTTCCCTAGGAGGGACAGGGAAGCCAGAGGAGGGAGGAGTGCGACACAAGGGTCTAGCACGTGTCTGGGGTTTTACCTTGCATTTTAGAGAGTCTCTGTTCATTCCTGCAGCTCCAGGACAGAAATCAAAGGATGAGTTATCCCAGTGCGAGGGAAGGGGAGGATGTCGAAGTCTGGACCAGGCAGGCGCTCTCTAGCATATTCCCTGGGGCAGGGGCACATGGGCAAGGCAGACAGAGATGACTCTAGGAGCTGGGTTGGTCCAGGCTGGTCAGGGCTGCAAAGAGTGTGCGAGAACCTGCCATGCTGCCCAGCGAGTCTCCAGCATCAGACAAAGTGCGAAACTGGCCATTGCAAGGCCATGCGAGTTGGAGGAATTTATTTGTATGATGTGTTGGCACTGCTGAAATCTGAATGAGCAGTGACCATGCAGACCAATGACCTGTGTATCGCAGGGGAAAGAGTTCACTATAGACCTTGGCTCTGTGCACAGCTCAGCAGTCAAAAAGGCAAAGAAAACCCTGGGGTTCATGAGGAAGGGAAAACATCTGTTTGCCATTGCCCATGGAAGGGATGAAGGATGCCAGAAGTGTCACCAGTGGCACAGAGTTTCCAGAGCTGATTAAGTTCCCCTGCTGAAGGAAATGCCAGCCAGGAGCTAAAGGAGGTGATAAGGGAACTACAGTGCTCCCAGCAATGGTTTTCTTGTATCTTCGTCTCAGTACTTGGCATTGGTCTCAGGGGACAGGCTTATGAATTAGACAGGCTCCTGCTCTCAGCTCAACAGCAAGCTGTGTGAGAATTTTTTTTCTAGTTTGAGTGGGTTTTTTTATTTGTTTTTGTTTTGTTCTGTTTTTCACACTACAGTCCACCATGCAGTTTGGCAATCCCCAGCCTGCGGAGCAGCTTGGAACAAGAACCATGCCCAAGATGCATGGGAAGGCAGGGCTGAGGCCGAAAGGCCTATGGGGAAACTGAGGCATGACAGAACTGCCTTGCACATGCAGTGCAGATCAGCACTGATGGTGAGGCTGGAGCCCGGAGCTCAGCCTGCAATCCGCACGCCCTAGTGCTTTTGTTTGTCTCTCTCCCCTATGATGAGACATGCAATGCAGTATGTCTCTCTACCTGACTTGTGTTCCTTGCTTCCTCTCTAGCTTTCCTGTCGTTTCTTATGTATCAGTAATTCTTAGGTTAGAAATACAAGTTCTGTATTGGCTCTTGTTATCTTCCTGGGGATCTGCATTAAGTTCTGATGAATTGCAGAGCATGATAAATGCTTTACAAATGCTGAAGGTTTTACTGGCAGTGATCTGAAGCTTTTTGCAGCTCCTATTCAACCAGGTAAGTGGCCTATCGAGACTTCAGAGGTGATGTTTTGTGCAACAGAAAAACTTGCTGAGAATGAGTTAAGAAAGCTTCAGTGTTTTTAGGAAAGGGATTGTGTAATAACCTGCTGGGACCAGTGTTCCTGCTCCTTGATGGAGGTGCTTCAGAAATGCATGATGTTTATGCAGGTTTTGAGTAAGCATGGTCTAATGATTGAGTCTTTCGCAGCTGAGGTGTATATAATGTGAATGGAAACAGTAAAGTCTGATTTGTTCTGATGTCTTACCTCTATTCTGTATTTGTGACTCCAGTCAAAGTGCTGGGGCATGTTCTTCCTTGAGGGTGTTCTTCACCAAGATCCTGTGATGGGGTCACTAGGAATATCACCACTGACTCTTACTGAAGGAAATAAAATTAACATGGGGTTATAGAAGGAGCCCCAAACTAAAACACAAGATGTTTTGCAAGAAATATGGAAAATTTCAGGTGCAGTTTGCCTAAAGCTAAATTATCAGTCTGGCTTCTTTGCCCACACCTCATTACTTCCGTTGTACATGTAGGCACTCTGCAGGACTGTGCTCAGCAAAAATGTCCTGGCTTCGTTAGCGCCCGCAGCCGTTTGTACAAATTGGTAATGCAGTGTTGTCCGTACACTCTTCCCCAGTCCACTGGGATTGGCAGGGATTCCCTTCCCCAAATGTCTCTAGCTTAACAATCAAGGACAGACTTTAATACTGAATATTTTAAATTGTGTGTGCTAATTTATATTCACACATTTTCTCATTGTATTTATAATATATAATAAACATGTTTATGTAACATCTCTTTTCCATTACCACAAGGTCTCAAAGCCCTGCAGACGCTCAGAAAGCATGCTCATACATACATATTCCTCTTCTGTCTTCATAGCATCTGAGGATGTCCTAAGTCCTTAAAATAGTAACTACAGTAGCTTTGTTCATTCTTCCTTTTCTGTCAGCAGCAAAAATAGCTCAGCTAATTTGTAGTCTCTGTAGACTGTGATTGTGAGAATGAGAGGTGTGTGTAATGCCTACATGACTGCGCATCCTCTCACACTTGCTTCTTTTGCCTCTCTCTTCTGTTCCATCTAAACTTTGTTTATTGATGATCTGCACCATATCCTGATTTTAACCTCTGGGTATGTATTGAATGTCACTCATTTCCCTTAACACGGTAATAAGAACATATGCATGTCTGCACAGAGCAAAGAGGGAAAGCTAAGTTAAACTACTTGAGCTATATAAGTCTTGTGGTAGCTTTTTTGCCTGTGCTCCTGAAGGAGTGAGGCTTATCATGTCTGTCTTTCTGCCTTTGCTCTTCTCAAAGATTTTAAGTTCCTGCAAGATCTGTGAAATTATGCAGCTGAGTAAGAAAAGACCCAAAGTAGAGCGAGGTTGCTGTATGGTTCAGTTTTACATATCAGAACCACCACGTAAGAGGTACCAATTTACAGGAAAGTCAGCTTTGCTGGCTCTGCTGTGATGGAGCAACAGCTCTCCTAGGCTGTGTTCCACAGACTAGAGCCTCTGTCTTGCCAGCATCCCCCACTTTTGGTAAACCTTGATAAAAACCCTTTCTCACGTATGGGAGGGTGTGAAATCCCCATAGCACATTCTATAGAAGCATATGGACCTGCAAACAGGACCTGGTAAGTCTGGACTCCCCTGACGCTTACTTGTGAAGACAAAGGGGCGGTGTAGTGCACTTCGTGTGGCTGTACAGAGAGTTCAGACCAGGAATCCAAGCTACCCTACGGTATTATTTGTGTGAAACACCTAGGATGGAGGCACTGTTTCTCACGCAAAATGGATAAGCAGGTGCCCTGCGCCCCTATTAATGCTGTACTGGAACTCTGGCTCACTGCTCATATGAATGTAAGTCATCATTTGACTCATCTACATTTGTCAGTAGTTAAGCTTTGATCCAAACTCTGCAGCAAGCATAACTTTGGCATGGAGAGATCTGTGACCTGGGTCAGAGCCATGAACCCATGTATAGTGCATTTGAAGTCTGCTTAGTGATTTCCTATCCAAGAGCAGAGCAGAGCAGATCTTTCCTTACTTAACTCGAGGAACTTGTTCCCCAGGTGGCAGAAGGGACCACCTGGGAATTAGACATCCATCCAGGAGCTATATTGTCCTGTAAATCCAAGCACTAGTTAGGTTACTTCTTGGTCCTACATCTAGTTCTGGTGGAGGACACTGGATAGAACTCAGTTAGAAAACTTTGTATGCTGCATTCTGTATATGACAGGGAATAAATCTCTTCATTGCATCAGCTCTCCCGTGGCCCTGCTAAGCAAGAGAGCCAGGGCAGCAGGCTTTCTCTTTGACGGATTTGACAGATACTATTTCACTTCATCTGGGCTGAAAAATTAATGGCACGTAATTGTAGAACATGCTGATATCTCTCATAGCGTGTAACTGATTTCATTGTCGGTCATCTCTTGAGACACCTCCTGAAATTCTTTTTAACTTCTTGCTCCTCTTCTGCTGAAATCTCCAAATTGTGAGGAGAAAGGAGAGAGAGCACAGCTTAAAGTTGTAACACATGCATATCTGTGTTTACAGACTTGATCATTCTCTCCAGTCTGGCTGGAGGACATACAATTCTAGACACTGACGTGCCATCACACCAGAGAGAAGGTAGTGATTAATCATTGCAGCTCACAGTGCAGCTTCTTGGGAGCTGGCTGTACTGTAATAATGTTGGCAGTCCAAGGGGATTCTTCCAACAGCCGTGGGTGATAAGCTAACCTCTGTGAGAAGATGTCTGGGCACGCCAGGGTTGGAGGGACAGGCCTGATTTTTTTTTCCCCTAAGAGCAGCAGATAGCCTTGTTTCCTGTGTAAATGTGATGCCTTTTTGATCGTAAGTCCTCAGAAGTCACTGGAAGCATTAACTGGGGGAAGGGGTCAGATCCATTATACAAGCTGATTTATTTCAGCTCTATTAGTGACGTAGGTGACTTCTTCTAGAAACTAGCAAATAGCCACCAAGCAATACTGCATCAGACAAATAGTTCATGATACATAGGCAGAGTTACCAAAGGCCTCATTTGTGATCCCCTGGAGGCTTTTATTCTCCCTTACTTTTGCTGAGACAAGACATTTATTTCAAACGCTTATATTGTTTCCTTCCTTGCTGCGTGATCAATTCTGCAGGGTACAAATTTCCCAGTGTACAGCCCTCAGCTGACCCCACTTTGCAGTGTATGTGCATCCTGTCATCTTTAACCCTAGTGTCCTGCTTGCCCTTAACAGTTGGGAGCTGGGAAGCTAAGGCCAGCTCTCATCCTTGGGACCCTGGTCACCCTCCACTCCCTCTGCACTCAGCAGAGAGAGTGGGATATGACCAGAGAGAAACTGAGTTCTGGAGCCCTGGAGTCTTCTCCCTCCACAGGCAACATGGGGGCCTGAGGTGCCTCTGTTGTGTCTCTCAGTCCTTCTACCCATGTAATGCTTGCTGAAGGCCTGTTGGTGTCACGCAGGTCAGAGAATTGAGCCTCACTGCCATTTGCTCTGTGTGGCCAATGATGAACTGGGCCAGCTGCCACACACTGGCTATGTGAACTGCCTGAAGGCATGGAGCTCTGCAGGTTAGCTGGGTGGTGTGCAACCAGAAGCCTTCGCTGTGTGCTGTTTCAACTGGTTCCATTCTACATAACATCTCCTACAATGGTGAGCTGGTGAGTAGACCTGCCCTGCCTACCTCTCTGTATCCTTCTGCTCCTCTGGTCCTTTCATGGTATGGCCTTTCATGGCAGACCACCATGTGGCACCACAGACAAAGGCATGCTGCCACTTCTATGGCATGATTAGTCACAAAGTACTGCCATGTCTGTGTTTTTTGTGCAGGCACTTATAACTGGTTCCCAGGCAGGGGACTTTGAAGGCTGCTGGCTTGACCAAAACAATCCATGTATACTCTAGATTATTTTTCTGGCATACCTGTTCACACTGCAGTCCATTTGGGGGAAATAAATGCAGGCTGAACTTGTCAAAGCTGGGTGACTCTCTGTGATGTGAGACTGTTTTTTGCTTCTAAACAAGTAGTTTCACATTCAGGGATGTTGAGGCTCTAAAGCAGCCTATTGATATCTGAAAATGCTTTCTTTGCCTCTAACTTCAGGGCTGGGAGTTTGAAGATGTTGACTGTGACCTTTGTGTGTGTTGGTTTCTCATCTGGGGTATAGGGACGTGTGCCCTCTTGGGAAAGTGGTTGGAGGGATTGCAACGGAAGGACCTGTTAAACAATTATTTGTTTTAATTAGTGGGCTGCGTTCATGGATCTCTGTCCTGCCACTGTCTGTGTGAGGTCACTGACTGGCAAGCAATGGTTGCAGATCAGGACGGACACGCAGCTGTGCCTGTCTGAAGTGGCTTGTGATGTTGTTCCGTCCTTGAGCCTACAGACTGCCCTGCAATGTGGTATTGCATCCAGAGTGTCTTCCTGCTCTGCTGCTTGTGTGGGTTAGGAAGCAGTTCAATTACCCTGCGTTTCCCTGCTAAATGCAGAAGGCAAGTAGGGTGAATTGAAACCCATGATCCCCTGCTAACATACACTAAGGAAATGGCCCACAGATTCCCATGAATTGTGGTGCTGAATTAATTCCCAGACAGATTTCCTCGCAGGGTCCTGTGACTGATCTGAATGCTTTTCCCCTTGTCCCTGCCTGCTTGCTAAGCTACGTCCTTCTCTCGCAGCATGAGCTAGAAAGGAGCTCTGGAACATGCTGTGGTTGTTACACATGGGCACGCAGGGCAAGAGCAGAAAAGATTCCCCAAATTAAAACTGATTGAGGGGAGGGAAGGTTCAGCCTTGAGAGCTGAGCTCTCTGAGCTTCAGCTCTGCTTTCACTTTTGTAGATGCTGGCTTGATGTTAGAGGAAATACCATTTGTTTGCTTTTATTTTTCCTCTCTGTTTCTCACCCTTTCTCTCCAAGATGTGTGCACTACCTCTGTTAGCAGGATGCTTGGTGAAAAAGTTACTCCCTGGTGCAGTTGGGATGCTCCTGGAGTTATCAGTAGTTCATGCCAGTTCGTGGGCTTAGATGGCTGGAGCTACATGAGTCCTTGTCCTCTAGGGTCAGCTTTATCCTCTAGTCTGGACAAACCTGGGAGGCATTAGCAGCATTGTAATAGTATTTGCTGAAATGATTCCTTCTGTGCTGCTATTCCTTAGCTCTCTGGCAAAAAATACAAGAAAAAACATACATGGGAGAGTCTCACTGGCCCCTCCGTGGGAGGACAGCAGTGAAGGCAACATACCGGATTTATTGTGTGCAGCAATGGTGTAGGAAATGGCGTATCTCCCTTCCTGAAGCTCTCGTACAGGGCAAGGGAGGGTCTGGGGGAAGGCAAGGCTCCCGTCGCCTCTGTGCACCCATCCTCTCTGACTGTGCTGCCCATCCTCTCCCCACACTGCAGTGGCAGGCCCAGGGCCAAAATGACTTTGAGTGCCCTATGCCAAATCATCTGGAGACAGGTCCTCCCTTCTCCAATGCCTTTGGTAGTGGTGGATTGCTTTCTTATTATTGAAAGGAGATTTGCAGATCTGGCCTTTGGACGGTGGTTGGTCTGTGTGACTTGACTGGCCGGGCTGTTGGTCACAGCTTCCTGGTGCCGTGGTAAACTACTGCCTGAAAGGAAAGGAAAGGTGAAAGGAAAAGTAGGAGATGGCAAAAGCAGCAGCACTGGTGAAATGGAATTGACTTGTCAGAGCGAGAGAGGAGGGATCTGAGGGTGGAGTTTCTTGGCTGGGGTCTGTAGTGCCTCCTGTGAAGGAAGAGCACTGCCTCATGTTTCCCGTGTGCTGTGTAGTGCCATCTCGGCTCCAGGAAAGCTCTGACACGCTCGTCGGAGATTGCTCTCCTGAGGCTGCAGCAAAGGTCGCAGAAGGAAGAGATGTTTCTATTCTTCTTTTGTTCCAGAGGCTAAAATTGGAAGGAAATTAAATCCACACAGTGAGGGGCTGAGAAAATGAAGAACGAGACACTCAGAAAGCTTCTTTGTGCAGCCGCAAAAATTACCTTCTGCTGCTTATTAATTAGCATGGCAAGGGCTTGGAAGAAAGCAGGAGCTGGAAGTTGGTAATACAAACTCCTCTTCCTGTGTTTCTCCTCCTGGGGATGCTGAGTTAGTTGTAAAGCACCATCCTGTGCCATGTGCTTGCTCTGGGTTATATGACACAGCAACAGCCCAATGGCTGTTTGCAGGGGTGCTGTGTCAGGCTGTTACCCACGTGGCATGGCTCTCCTCCAGCACCACTAGTAAGAGAGCCCAGGTCAGGGTCCTTCCTGGGGGATGCTCATGTGCTTAGGGGAAGATCAGACAGATACTTGGAAGAGGGTCACTGGGAGCAGAAGGATCTCATTAAGCTGAGAAACTCTTGAGCTGAGACTAATCCCAGCCTGGAGAATGCTAAGGGGTGAAATCAGCCTGTTCTGCATTTTAGGTTGTGGCTGTGATTGGAGACATGATATTGGGCAAGTTGAAGCCCTTCTGTGAACCAGTAAAACTGTGCTTATCTCCAGAGACTAGCCCTGACACAGACTTTGGGTTCGTACTGAAGTGCAACAGAACCTGAACAGCACTGTCCTGCTTTCTAGTTTCTTCTGGGCCTTTATCTCGGGAACTCCAGTACAGTCAGGCTTGTCACCCTCTGTGAGACAACCACAGTCTCACCTGGCTCTTCCCTCCATAAGTTGCTTCAGCTCACGCTGGCCATCTCACACAGTACCCAGGCTTGAGGACAGCCTTGGCCTGATGCCTTTCTCATGGGTTTGCCTCCACCCAGTTCTGCCTGAGCCCCTCAAGAGCATGGCCTCAGCCGCTCTTTGGTGCAGGGTGGGGGCCTCTGCCAGCCCTGCCAGGACCCAGGGGTGCTAGCATGGGGACAAGGCAGGCCAAGATCTCATAGGTCCCAGCTCAGGAGAGGGCTGAGTGGGACCACCGCTGCTCAAAGCACACACTCAGAGAGATTTCTGTCCCCCAGCGTATCGAACTTATCTGTGAGATAAGACTAGGTAGCCTCTCCAACGTCAGCATGGTTGCCAGGAATCCCCTGGTTTTGCCCCTTTTAATAGCATGCATCATTTGGGAACCTCCAGTGCTTAGATGCAGACACATCATTTCTGCTCAGTTACGGCATAGCCTCTGGGAACCCCATCTGGGAAACGTGACTGTGCTCAGTACATCCACAAACCTCAAGAGCTGAAACACAACCGGCTGCGTAGATTATATTATGGCTAAGATTCTTAAATAAACAGCACTTGATGAGTGCAGCGGGATGTTTAATAAGAGCCTTCTCATCCTCCCGTGCCCCCCGCCTCCTGTAATCACTTGCAGAGGCAGCCCTGCAATCGGCAGCCAGAGTGAGGAGAGAGGCAGGGTAATTTGTATTCCAGCTCTGCTACTGCTCCTAGTGCTTCCAAGAAGCAAGTAAAAATAGCACTCAGTCATTTTGTAAATAATAGCTATTTCCTAGCTGGCCCAGGGAGTCATGAGCACTTAAAACGGAGATTGCAGGAACCGGAGGGATGTCTGCCTCTCTGTTGTGCAAAGGGCTGCAGGCAGCCAGCACCCAGGAGGAAGGGGCACTGGGACGTGGAGGAGCCGCTCGCAGCAGCGGAGGCAAGGGGAGAGAGAGCAAGTCTGCAGCCTTCTCTGTGAGGCATATCCCCAGATGCTGTGAGATGGAAACCCCAAAGCAGCCTGGCAGCTGCTGCTGCTTTACACCTTCTGCGAGTGAAACAGAGGCAACTGGTCTGCTTGCACTGGAGTCAGGGCAGCAGGATTTGGCCCTCCACACAGCACTAATAGGGACATTTATTGCCTGTACAAGCAGCCAGATCTGGCGTAGCAAATTCTTGGAGAGGAAGGGTAGCTTTTAAAGAGCAGGCAGGTGTAGAGAGTGCCATGGTAACACTGGGGAATGGATGTTACAGCCTTTATTTTACATTTGCATTGCAGATCTACCCAGCTGTGGGGAATTTCTGCACACAGGAGTGAAGCAGCATTGCCTGGCTAGCATGAACAGGCTGGCAAAGAGCTCTGTGTGCCATGTGGGAGAAGGGGCAACGTTGTTTAACCCACAGCACTTTGCCCCTGCTCACAGGCTTGCTATAGATGATGTTAGAGGCTTGAGTACACTGAGGCTTGAGAACGTAATAATAAGTGGGATGGGACTCACCCTTGCACAAACGGTCTAGGATCATAACACAATATTTAGGTGTTTAAATTCTGTCTGTGTTTAAATGTTGATCCTGAAAATCCCTTGCTCTTACAGGTTCACGGTCTTTTCTCTTTCCTGGTTCCCAGCAGCTGGGGGCATGGTGAGTCTCCACAGCCCAGCTGGAGGTGCTTTTGCAATATTCCAAGAGCAATATCGGATCCTCCAACAGACATCTGTGAACCAACATAGGTTGTTGCTCTAGAGCTGGGCTCCGGTCCTTGCTCTGCATTAGCCTCCTACCTTAAGCAAGTCTCTCCTATCTCATTTCCCACCTGTAAAACAGGACTAGAAGCATCCACTTGCCCCCCAGGAAGCTGGTTCAGTTCACTTACGCATGTAAAAATCTGAGATACAGGGAAGAAAGGTGCTTGGGATGAAGAAGTGCTATTTAATGTACTATAACAGGTCTATGGAAAATGCCTAACCCTCCACATACAAACCTCAGCTATTAATTCTTTGGTGAGAACTGGGCAAGATGGCCAAGGTGCAGCACACAGATGTTCAGATCTGCAGATGAGGAAGGGGATAAGGACTTCTCTACCATATCTCCTGGGCTTATGCAGGAAAGGCTCCTCTGCTGGTTTTCTTGTGTTGCAAAAATAGGTGCAGCTTCTTCATGTTTGGGTGAAGTGTGGGTACATATGACGGCAAGAAGCGGGGAAGTTGCTTGAATAGCCCATGACTTCTCTGATGAGGAACATTTCACTGTCACAGAGCTG
Source organism: Rhea pennata (assembly GCF_028389875.1). Lineage (NCBI taxonomy): Eukaryota > Metazoa > Chordata > Aves > Rheiformes > Rheidae > Rhea > Rhea pennata. Next base: position 12,096,989 of record NC_084673.1, on the reverse strand, counting down.
ATGGGCTCCTGTGGTGCCAAGAACAACGTGGAAGCTTGGGCTCATGTAATGCTGCTACAGGATCACATGGGAAGCCTATTTCTAAGGCTGTAGCTTACTCTGTTCTGCTTGTTTTACTGGTTAATGCATTTCCCTGCTCTACTGGAATCTCTGCTTGCACAGCAATGATTTAAATTCAGAAATCCCTCCAGATCCTGCCCTGCCTTGGAAGCACGAAGTAACTGGGAAAGTTCAGTCTCACTTTTGGCATTAAGGGTGCAAAAAGTCTGTCTGCTTAAGTGCTGTGCCCTGAAGTAGGAGTAGAAAAAATGGCCTGGGAGAGGACCTGAGCCAGCCTTCTAGTGCTCATTCACAGCTGGAGCTGCCCTTCTATGCATGAAGGATCCTGCTGATTTCAGTGGGTCAGTGTGGCCTGGCCTGAGTGGCACATATGTCCACTGGAGAGCGGCAGCCTGGAGTCTGGAAATGAGAGACTTTCCAGATCTGTGTTATTCTCCTCAGGCCAGTGCTGTTAGGATGAAGAGATGAGAAATAGGATGGGATTTATTCTATGATCCGGGAAGAGCAAATCTGACTTCTGTTTCCTTTGCTTCCAAGAAGGACAGTAGCTAGAGGAGGATGTTCCTACTGAGCTTGTTCTCTGTGGCTGGTTGGGCATAGGAAATGCTGTTTTGTGGTCTCGCATGCTGATAGACAAGCACGGGGTACCATGACAGATTAAAGGGGATTTTGATAGAGATGTCTTAGGGAAACAGACTGTATAACTGGTATGGCCCTGTACTCTGCCAACTACTCTCTATTAAAACCTTTCCTAAGAGTTAGGGGCAACTAAAGATATTTTGAAAGTAGCTTTGGTAGCCAGACTGATGTTCCAGCCACTGAGGACCTTGCAGGTGGGCTATACTAGATTTAACTCTATCATCTAAATCCTGTGATAGCACAAAACATAGCTCAGCCCCAACCAAGAATTTTGCGCAGTGCTTTACCTAGTGCATTTGAATGATGTTGCCCAGACCGAATTAAATGGGTGCCTTCCTCTGGTCCCTGCATTACGTTGGTGGATAGCAACAGCTGCATATTGTGATAGTTGATTCTGTTTCTGTTATTATTTGCTTTGCCATCACTGGCACAGTGAAAGTATTGGTCACCCCAAGTACTATTAATACATGTTATTTGTGTGAACAGATGGAAAGGACAAGAAATACCTTTTGGTCCTGAGATTGCAAAGTTGGAAATGAAGTGTTTCTAAGTGGTCTTGGTCTCTTCTTTGCTGGGCTCCTGAAAGGCTCCCACTGGCAGGGGACCTCATTCCTTTTCTATGCTGTGCAGGAGCACATTCATGAGCAAATCATTGAGAGCAGTGCATTGGCCTTCATCAGAGCAATGTGGCAGGCACTGGATGTGTGACTCCATCCTGAACTGCAGGTCTCCACGAGCAATTTAACATAACAGGGATTTAACATAACAGGAGAAGCTATGCCAAGTTTTTTTAACACAGGACCTTGATAAATGCTATAGTTTTGATCAGATTTGCCAGTAGGTTGTGGGGAGGAACAGGTCTCTGGAGCTCCGTGACTGGTAGTTTAAAATACGCTGAACATATGGACAGAAGACAGGATGAGATCAGATGCACCTAGGATTAAATCATAACCAGCTAACTTTCCCTCAGTTTTTTCCGTTCTGTTTCATAAGAATACAGTGACAATATCATTCCCTGGTGCCATCGCTTTTCTAAGAAGTGTCAGCAAAAAACAACCCCCCTTTTTTAAAAATTAAACTTGTGTACTCTCCATTTTCTTGGGTTTATGCCAAATGCTAGCTAACAAATAAAAAGAGCAGCATCCTATACAAGGGTGTGCAAAATTAGTTCTGCCTTTTCACCTGGTCATCACTTCCTGAATCACTTGGATCCTGCAGGTCACATTGTATAGCACAGGTCCTTTTATGGACCCCTCTATCCCTCTTTCCAGCTCAGTTCCTCTTGGATTCACAAGGTAATTTATTCTGCCTGTCTGACTTCACTGGTCATGGGTGACTGTGTATCCTGATCTGGTATCTATTGCTGTGTATTATTTATGTTGGACAATCTAAACAGTCAAAAAAGGAGAGGAGAGGGGAGTGGAGAGAGAGTTCCTTTTTTCCTCTAACACTTAATTGAAGAACCTCACTTCACTAGAATTGCCTTCTATGCTGTATATCTCATTTGGGGACTTGCTTGGAGGGACACAGAGAGAATACTGTGAGTTTGTCTTACAGAAGTATCTCATTTTGTTTAAAAAGTTGCCTCACTGACTGCTGTGTGTTTCAGAAAGTGTACTGCCTACATATTTCTCTTTAACCTTCTTTTTATCGCATCAAGACAAGATCAAGGGTTACTTATATAGCACAATAATATCAGCCACAGGCTGTGTCAGTAGCTCTCCAACCATAATAACTGAAGACATGTATATGTATGTTTTAGCCATTAAGGAGAAAACTCTGCCAGAATGCATTATCTTTTTTTTCCTTTCTTTTCTTTTTTTTTTTTTTTTTTTTTTTTTTTTTTTTTTTTGGAATACCAAACTTTGTTGAAGCATAAGATTAAGCTTCATGATATTAAAAAATAACTGTCAGAGAACACAAGAATTTCCATAACTGAATTGAGCAATGAATTGAGCTGTCCAGGCTAATAATATAGCTGCTGCAGAGGCCAAAATGGGATGCTACTGATAAAACACAAACTCTTTTTGAAGCTTTAAACAGGTTCTTTCATTGGGAATGCAGCTGAGACAATTAACAATGTACAAAAGGAGCACAATCATATGATCTATCCCTAAAGTAATGCAGATTTATAGTAATGTAGTGCTAAACTCAAGGCACCTCATTCAAGTCTTTTAGTATATTCTAGTGGACAGAGTACTATCTGCCAGGTGACCACAGCAAGCCACCCCATCCTCCTGTGCCTCAATTTCCTTGCAAAACAGGACCATGACAGAGACCTCTTTGAGGAGGCATGCTGAGATGATAATGATGGAAATCATAATGAGAACTGCATGTGCTGTTCAGCATGGATAGTGTCAGCTGATAGCCACATTCTGGAAAGCACTTCAGTTTATCTTTACCTGGACTCATAGAATTAAAATTGCCCATGAGTTTTAGTGGCTGGAGCAAGAATCGAGGTCTCCTGATTTTGTTGAGGCAGAGTCTGGAAGGAGACTGCTTTTCAGCATCTGCAAGGAGAACATAGTCTGGCTGTAGATGACTATAGGAGGCATATAAATACTACCTCCACAAGAGCTGCTGTCCTTCAGTTGAGACTCTTAGGAAAGCAGCAAACATGATAGGAGTAAAAGGCAAACAGAATATTGATTCTTCTATGTACAGATAAGTCTGAAGCTGTAACAAAAACTGAGTTTTCTAAAACTGGTGGAACATTTCTAGGATATTTATCAGGCTGGGAGACACAAAAGGGTATCAGATTAAAGAGAATTTCATAATTTGGGGACTTACCTCTGTACTGAAGATATGGGGATCTGTACAACAGTATGTATTGCGTAACTGCATATAATTTGTAAATACACATAGTCTAACTACGTTAGGACATATTCATCTGTGGTTTAAGTGTGGAAAGCAGTATAGCTATATCAAAGATGAATTTGCCCAACTATGAATGATAAAATCAGCTATGGTTTAGGGTACACTACTGAGCAAAATACCAGCTTGTTGAGGGCTTCACCAGGGAGGCACCTGACATGAAAAAAACAACACACAGAAAAATGCTAAAGCTTTTCCTGTACAAAAGCATTCTTTTCTCTAATTTTTTTTTCCTCTTTTTATGTCCCAGACAGCGTAACTGAAGTCAAGACAGACATTTACGTGACGAGTTTCGGCCCTGTCTCGGACACAGATATGGTAGGTGCTATTGGCCAGGCAGGTGTGCCTCCAAGGGAGTGGGTGGTGTGTCTGGCAATGGTGGCAGCAGTGTCCCACTCTCAGCCCTGACCAGTCTGGGCAAAAACAGGACGTTCCTAAAGGCAGGAACATGACCAAGCATCCTTCCTGTATGGGCAGGAACGTGCCTAGTCATCTTCTCTTGGTGGAGGCAATAGAAGCGAACTGTTTCTTGGATGTATTTTAACTTTTGGAAACCAAATGATAATGCAAAACGCAAAATTAGAGAGTCAACACCTCTGCATCATTTGAGCAGTCTGGAGGCTTTAGAATCTTTTTGTTTCCTGTAAGAGCAACCTGAGGCAATGAAATGGGAAGCAGGCCCAGGAGACCAAAACCAGTATGTAGCTCCCTCATGTGCCTTGAGAAGCACCTTCATTGTAGCCAATCTTCCTCAGTCAGACTGCATGGAAGTACAAAGATGCTTCATGGGAAGTGTCCAAATGTGGCCTGTTTTGATGACAGTGCCAAGAGAGAGCAGTTCCCACTCACAAATTGTCCTAAGCCCTTGAACCAGAAAGGAGGCAAAAGAGAGGAAAGAAAAAGACTGAACTGATCGGAATATTTTGACATGTTCAGGGAAAATTATTAATGAAAAGGCCTGAGGTCTGAATCTAGGCTTGTATTCCCACAACAGTTTGTCTTCTAATTAAAATAGGACTGTGGAGCATAATTAATAGTGAGCTTTCTCAAAAGCATTTCTTGCAGTTTGTATTCCACATGCAGACTTACACAAGAGAGTTGACTGGTTGTGGTGGCTTTACATTTCAAGGCTGCCACATGAGGCCAGTCACGCATTAGGGACTGAGGCTCTCCTGCTTGCCTAGTTCTGGAGGTTACGTGGTGCTGCAGTACCCTCGGGTACCCAAGGAGAATTTGGAGCTGGAAGGAGCCCATCTGAGGCAGGGAGCAGGCGCTGCTCTTGCAGGCAGGAGCAATGTCCTGAGGCCTCCTCCAGCCCCTCGGAGGCTGGAACAGTTTCATTTACTGTGCTCACTTGGCCATGAATGTCTCTCTGATCACCCTACTGACAGTCCTAAGCTAGCGAACGAAGGAGCTGGAAGAGAAATAAATGCATTTCATGCCAGCGCTTGCCCCATCACACAATCCCATATTGCTTTGGAAAGACCACTGCCTCCAGGGTTAAAAGTTAACTTACTGTCCCTGTAGCCATGAGCGTTAATCTCATCTGAGTTCTCTCTCTAGCTCACTTTCTTTCATACCACAGCAGAGAGACATAATATATTCAGCAATCTCAGCCCTTGGGGAGTATCTGATAATTACTTCCAAGGTGGAGCATATTTGATTAAGGGAGTGTGTATAATGAACTGTGAAGAAGAAATATGAGGTATTGAAAAGAGGAAGATATTCTCTGCAATGTGATTTGACAAAATGAATTTAAAATTAGGAAGACAGTTGAGGAATAATAAATTATTTCCCGCCTCTTGTGCTTTAGTTCCATGTATTTTACAAATGCATAGCAAATGTGTTTTAGCATGCACTTCTGGTGTTAAATGCAGTCAGAAATGTGTGTGAGAGAGAAACCTTATCTCCTTGGGAAGCAAGGGGAGAGCCCGCTGTTCTGGTGTGGTTCCTTTTATCTCAGGAAGTGGGAAAGTCCCTCCTTTTACTCTTGCATCTGCCTGATGATCTTGCTCCTGTCCCTCCCACAGCCATTACTCATTGCCATGGAAAGCCTTTCTTGTGCAACTTGATGCAGACAGAGGCTGTAATTACGATGATGGAGGAGAAGCAGGTAAAGTTGCTGCAAATAACAGAGGAGAGTAGCTGGTTACTAACTGTGGAGAAGAACATGTGGACCTTTTCCCCAAGATGCTCAAAGGGACTTCTAATCTCCCTTTCCATTTGGCTTATAAAATTGAGCCTTATTGGACCTGACATATGCCCAAAACTTGAGTAGTAAGTAGTAGTAAGCTTTTCAGCTGTGCCTTAGTTGCTGAGTGGGGAAAAGTCAAGGGAATTTTATGCTTTGGAGGGCAAACTCAGAAGGAGGACTGAGTCTTGATGGCTTTGGTTACTTCCATAGAGGGAAGAAGAACATGACCTAGAGCTAGGCATGTTCCTTGGAAGCTGGGACTTGGAATTGATGCTCTCCTGGAAAGAAGGCTGGAGAAGAGGGTTAGGATCACAACATGATTTCTCTTTCCTTCAGGAGTGATTCTTTAACATAAAAGAAGAAAAACAGGACATAGAAAGGTGTTATAAAATGTTTTCTGTTTGTTTTGTTGGTTGATTTTTAATAAGAGCAGAAAGCTGTGAATAAGATAGCTCTTCTCCTGATAAAGGCTTTTCCCAAAGCTGCCTCCTGTGGCTGCACACAGGCTCAGTCTTTTGTTTTGGTTTCTTTACTGAGCTTAAAACCCCAAAGGGAGGTTGATCTTCCATGAGGGAGCAGAGTATCTTGTACAGGGGCGATAAGATCTTCTCTTTCCTTTCCCCAAGCCATAATCCAGAAACCTCACATTTGGGCAGGAACGCCTGTGTGGCTGGGGAGCAGGGATGAATTTCTTTACATAGATGCTTTCATTTAGGTAGCATCTGCTGCAAAATCTTGCAGAAATTTCTGTGACCTATAGGAAACCGATGTGCTGCAGCTCTTAAATGCTGCTGAGAAGAGCTGCAGGAAAGAAATCATTCACATAGATAAGTTTAGTTACTCCTGCAGCCTCCGGATACCCATAAATAACAACTATGAATCCACAGCAGCATTGCAACAAGAACCAGAACAGATTTTCCAAAGCCCCCATCTCTCTCTGCCAGCCTCGTGAGCTAATGAGCCCTGCTTCGTTAGCGAGCTGAGGTATGTGTAGCTCAGGCGAGCGGCTCCAGGCTGCCTTCCTGCCCAGGCAGTGGTGAAGTAGATGCTAACTAGCTCATGCAGTTCCCACAAGTGGTGCCAGTCCTGAGTGGGCATGGGCTGGTTTGAGTTAGTGGGAATGGTGGTCCCATATGCCAATATTAATTTAGTTTTTGCCCTGATATGGCTGTGATGCCTTCATCGCGGCTTTCCTGCAGACAGAGGTTGGCGAAAGAATAGAGGAATAAGCAGCTCAGTGGGACATTGTAACCCAACAGCACTCAGCTCTTAATCGTGGAAGAATCTACAGAGCCTGTGGTGTTGGTGCTCCAGTATCCTGCCCCTGCCTCAAGGCCAGGGCTGCGCTGCTGCCATGGCACAGAAGGAAGAGCTGGGGGTCAATAGGTGAACGGGTGTCCCAACAGTAGGAGAGGGGCAAAGGTGGGGAGCAATGTGCTGAAGAACAGCCGTTTTGCCCACGCTTGGCCCATGGTGTTATATTGTTCCCATAGGTTCCAGTGTGCTTTTTGCTCCTTTTTAAACTCTTCTGCTAAGATGGCAAAAATCAAATTTGCCAAGACTACTGGCAGTTGGCCCTGGCTATGAGATTGTAAAGAGGTGACCTCTGATCACCCCAGCTGGAGTTTGGGCTCGTAAATAGGTTTTTTTTTTTGCTTATGCTCACTAAAAAATGAAAGTCACAATGTTTTAATGACAAGTTCATGAAGGCCTTGATTCAGTGCTTTGCTTGAAAGGCACTGATGCAGAGGTGACTGAGGGAAGCACATCATTAGAACAGTGTCCTGAAGTTCTGTTTTAGGTGTAAGGGTAGAGTTATCAGTATCCTTCCCAATTTTCATCTTGGATAACTTGATTTTTGCCTATTCAAATTCTTGTGCAGTTGCATAGCATGGTTCCTTCTCCCTACGAGGTCTGTATAAAGACGCTGGTGCAGCACAGAGAAGCAGGCTACCCCAGAAATGGCTGCTTTCCACTGTAGGCTGTATTGCAGCATGTCTGCAGTCTGTCAGAAACACTGAGATGCAAATGTTGTGTTAAAGTCATTATACAAAAGACTGCAAATGTCTTTTATCCTCCACAATTTTCTCTGTTGTTGTTAATCCCGAGTTATTGTTGCATCATGCTTCGCTGCCAACCAGAGAGTGCTGAATACAGTATACTCAACAACTGAAGACATTTATCATTTCTTCAACCACCTTGCTTGCAATGAAGAACTAAGTAAAACAAGAGTTATCTTTCTCTCCTCTCTCTGCAAAGGAATACACCATTGATGTCTTTTTCCGGCAGTCCTGGAGAGATGAGAGGCTGAAGTTTGATGGGCCCATGAAGATACTTCCCCTGAACAATCTGCTGGCCAGTAAGATCTGGACTCCTGATACCTTCTTCCACAATGGCAAGAAGTCTGTAGCCCATAACATGACAACACCCAACAAGCTACTGCGCCTGGTGGACAATGGCACCCTCTTGTACACCATGAGGTAAGGGTGTTTCTCCTGGGCTAGGGTCTTCCAGGTCCCTGCACACACGCACCAGTCAGATGTTCCTATATGCCTGAAAGCTATCCATCCATGTAAATAATGTTTGCCACTTTTGGTTGATATACTAATTTACCTTCCAAGGTAAGCAGACTTATAAATGAAGCAACAAGCTACTTCTAGATGCAAGAGAAAGATATTGAGGGTTTTTTAGGGGGGTGTAAATCTTTGTTTTTGAAATTATTTTCTCTGCATCCATCTCTGAGCAGATCCTAACTAATAACACACTTCATTGAGGATTCTGTGTACTAAGTTGCTGCACAGTCACCTACTTTTAAGGACCAGACAGAATTTCCACTCTTCATAGGAGAGTTGGCTGTGAATCTGCATCATGTCAGCAAGTTTCACAAGCTACCATTGATAAACAACACTGCATTTGTGCAGCAGTTCTCTGATGTAAGTTAGTCCTGCCAGCACCCTGGGGGCCTAGGTCTCTGAACATCAGTGATCTCACGTTACAGATAAGGGCACTGAGGCATACAGGGTACATGAAGGGGGAAATCCATTTTAGCTGAAAGGCTCAATACTGCTTCTGGCTGTCTGGCCTGCATGTGGGTGACTAAAACTCTCCACCATCTGTATCATCCTCTAATGGTAAAATTTTATAGGAGCTGTTAGCGTGAGGCAGCAAAAACAGTTTTTTATGTCGTTTCACTTGTTTGTTATTCAACAAAAAACCATTAGCTTCAGCAAATGTTACCTGGCTGGGAAAGTATTGGATTTGCTCTTGATCTTAGGGCTGGGCAGTAACGCTGGAAGGGGTTGGGGTGGCAGCATCACAAGACTGTTAGGAATGAAAAACCCTGTGACTTCACTTCCTTCACGAGGTTCAATCAATTCAGTAAAACCCTTCAGTGTAGCCCCTTGCTAAGGAATGGATGGAGGAAGGAGAGTCTGGGCCTGTGTCTGCTGTTGCCCCCCTTAAATACAAGATGACCTGGGGAGTAACTTTTCCATAGCTACCTCTAAGGCTTTGCAAGTGGCTAAGATCCCACACAGAGATCCCCAAAGCTGCAGATGTGATTAGTCCTCACTAGACAGAAAAGTACAACCCACTGCACTGGACAGTGTGTCAGGGACAATACAGGGCTCCACGAGGTTTCCTATCTAAGATATCCAGAACGGACATATCTGATGGTTGCTCTTCTCCATGCTGTTAAGGGAAATGCCTGCCCTGGGCAACACAATTTTTTGGCAGCTTTTGTCGGTGGGGGTCCAGAAGGAAGAAGATGCAAGGAGATGGGCTGCATGATCCATGGCTGTGTATCAGACTGAAACTCAGAGACCAGGGTCCCATCTCACTTTGCCACTGGTTTGGCACACAGTCCTGCTGATTAGGGAGGTTAGAGGGAAGTTTGGACCTCTGTCAGATTTTCCCTGGGCTGATAGGACCATGTGCTGCTCCTTTTCCAGGCTGTGCCTTGCAGGTTCAGTCCAGACTGGTATGTTGCCATGCAGTTTGACTCCTGATATACCTCCCAATCCTTCACCTTTTACTGGGCAATACCCTTGAGGGATCAGCTCTGCTGATGAGCAATTAGAGGCACACCTCTTGCTATCTATCTTGCTGTGAAAGCCAACTTCTCTTAGTCAAGGCTTGCATTTATAGATGAAGTTGCTCAGGTGAAACAGCAACTATGGCATAGGCGTCCAGCAAAATTACACCTGTGTAACAATATTTATAGCTCTTGGAGAGAGCCTCTTTATCACTGACCTGAGCTTCAAGAAGTTACAAGCCAGCTGTAGCTGACTGTCCAAGGATTTCTTTTTGTCACAACACAACCTTCTTGTGGATTGGTGCAACATCACACTACAAACTTCTGATCACTGACTCAGGCCTTGGCACCTGGATGATGAGATGACCTTTATGACTGCAGCAGAAAATTGTATTTCTCTATTCCATTCTCTCCAGCTGCTTAGTAATGGACAGGATTACTGTTCCTTCTGCCTCTTCCCTGCTACTCTGCATGCCTTAGAGGGTCAGAGGAAGAACACAGTTTTATTATGTAGTCCTGCCTCTGCAGTCTTGTTTTTGGAGCTCCTGCAAGATCTGAGCAGTTCACGGAAGTCCAGGTAGGGCCTCGATGCTCTGGTGTCAGAGCTGAGTGCAATGAACTGGTAATTGCTGGCAGATTTACTTAAGGTACAGACAAAAACTCAGCTGCTACACAATCTCTGGATGAAATCTCTGGCTCAAATTGTGTGAAGCACACAGATAATCTTCTGGTTCTTCCTGGCCTTGAAACACATGAGAACAGTGAAAGCTTGATTCTGTACTAATGGGATTCAGCTTTGTGAATTTAGGCTTTAAAGAGCTCTTCTGCTCTTCAAAGCAACTGTCAGAGTGGCATGTTAAGGCATCGCGGTTATTGTCAGAGCGGTTCCCAGACAATATGTGCTCAAGGTATGCACTCAAAGGATGTTTTTTCCAACTACCAAGCTGACACATTCAACTGCATACCCAAAGACTTTGCCTTAAGAACCTGTGTTGCTAAAAACAAAGTGAAGACCTTAGCAGCAGTGCGTGAGGACTTGAAAAGGACAGTCGGTGAACCCTTTACTGAGGTGGAGCCAGAACAGCAGAGAAGGCTCAGCACAAAGGTGCCCAGGCTCTGCCCAGAATAACAGCATCACCTGGGCAGCCCCACTGGTGCAGTTTCGCCCCTGGCAGTAAGTCCCGTACCTGCTGCAGCGTGCTCAGGAGTTTGTCGTTTCCAGGCTCCTCTTTAAAAATCCCAGGGCCTCGTAGGGTCTCTGCTACCAAAGGATCTGGGTTGCCTTTACTACCTGGTAAATTGCATTGTCAGCATGCAAAACCCATCCACAGGATGGAGGGGACAGTAAACTTGAGGTGCAACCGTAATTCAGCTTCTGTAAGAATACCAGCTCAAACATCCCTGCACCAGCTCCCCAGTAATGTGGGTGGGCAGCTAGTTTGGCTTGAGCCCACACTGGGGTTGGTTCTAGACAACAGTGTAAATGGACCTGAGCAGACCAAAGCCAGCAAGCTAACCACATGAACATTTGAATATATGAGATCTGCACAGCCAATTTGAAGCTTTTTTCTGCCGTACAGTTTCCAGAGTGGGTCTAGAGGCAGAAATGACCTATTTTCTAGGTTTGGTTTTGTGCAGGCAAACTCTTACAGAGAAGCCATCCCAAGAGGCAGAAATCTTCAGCGATCACCTTATCTCCCTGCATTTTTGCCATCATGGGCTGAAATCTGCTGAGACGGGGAAGATATAATGAGAACTCAGTGCTGTCAGATCCAGTGCAGGGATCCTAGAAACAATTTGGCTTCAAACTTAAACCTGAGCAATTAAACCTAACCTAGATCTGTACACAGCCTAAACCATAAATACTACCTATTTGGCCTGACTGTGGTTATTAACAAACCTCCTAAAGGATAAATCAGGACAAGGCTCATGCAATATCCCTGGCATAAACAAAGTCAGTTCTGCTGCGCAGGGCACTGTCATGTTTTTGTACCACATATACACCAAGAGATTATTTCATTTGTGTCCCAGAAATTGGACTGAGACTCTAGCTCATCCTGCAGCACAGCGCAGGTAACGACAGGGGCTCTAATGACACATCAAAGGCTTTGCTAAGCTCCTGGTAACCATGAGAACGAAGCTGAAGAGGTTTGTTGTACAGTCAGCCCTGGGAGAGGTATGTTTAGCCTGATTCACGCTTCTTGCCATTGTGTTGAGCAGTTCAAAGGACTTCCTATGACTTTAAAGAGAAAAGCATGGGTTCTTTCCTGGATGTTCCACTTCTGGTGCAATTGTGCCAGCAAAGCAATGAAAGAGCACAAAGACCTTGCAGTCTGATATCAAGACAGTTCTGAATTAGTTAATGCTAGTGACCGGGACAGATGAGCTCAAGGATAGAACAGCTGGATTATGCGATTGCTGGCAGCATGGCCATTTTTCACATGCTGTTTAGACTTTAAAATGACATTTCATGGCTCAGATGTCTGGACTGGAACAGCACATCAGAGCAATGAAGCAAACCTCTGAGGCTACGTGGCCATAAGCTCCCTTGTATAGGGTCAGGGGTAAAGAAGAACATTTCTGCAACACGCTCTTTTACCCATATGCTGCAGAAGCTGTGGTAATTGCCTGGGAAGTGAGACACATTCCCCTTAGTTTGACATTTTGACATTTCGTTAGGCAAAGTATTTGGTGCTGAGGACTTCTTCACCAGAAACAGGCCAGGACAGGATAGGCTGTCTGGAGATAAAGCAGAAGCGGGGTGATGTGTACGCTCCTGAGCAGTGATTGCTTCCACAACCCACATAAAAATCTCTGCTAATTACTGCTCTGAAAGCTGGGTGTGTGCGAGAAGGACCGGAGGAGAAGGACCTGGGGAGGGGCAGTAGATTGCCAAGGAGTGTCAGGGGCTGTGGGCTGCAGAGGAGTGAGCAGCAGCGCACAGCAGCAGAGCCCTGGGAAAGACATCTCGGAGAGCCAGCGCACCCTGCGCCCGTAGGGCTGCGGCAAAGGGAGCACAGGCAAGGGAGAACATCCAAGAGAGGGAACGCCTGTATGCCTTTCCCCTTCAGCAAGAAAACACGCTCTGTTCACAAGTTATCTGTAGATGTGCTGACTTCTGTCCGGCCAAAATTGCTGAACAGACACATCATGCTGGAGTGGTTCGGCTGTTCCTTTTATTTAATTTCAGGAGACTCAAAAACTCCTTCAGCTGTGAGCGGAGAAGGTGGCAGATTAGGTTACTTCTTCAGTGGTTTGTTGATGGATTTATTGTGTATTTTGTCATTTACTGGTTCAGCTAACAAAACATACTTTAGTTTTAAAATTGAGACTGCAACTTTGCCACACAACCCCAGAGTCCTCCAGCATCACTGTAAAGTTGTCCCTTTTCCTAAACAGCACTCACTCTTGTCGGCTGTGGCCCAGAGCACGCGGGAGGGCATGACCAGGGCCGGCTTGTGCCCAGCTGATTTCTGCTGCTGTTCTGGCCCTAGTGAGGGCAGAGCCAGGCTAAAGGCATCGATGGCATTTCTGGCAGCACTAAATGGTACTCTAGCACTGGCCCTGCAGCCTGGTGCCTTGGAGCTGTCCGTGTTCAGCCTTTTTCAGTGGCCGTTAATTACAGACAAAATTTGCGACTAGTCCAGTGAATGAAAATGACCTTTCTGATTTTGGGGAATTCAGAACATGTCAGAAGAAAAGCACTGATCTGGAGGAGAGGCCCTTTGGAAAGGCTGACTTTGGGGACACCCAGCTAAGGTCCTTTTGAAACAAGAAGGCAATCATTGAAGCTGAGGAAGGAAAAGGAAGGTTAAAAGGAAAAGGCTTGCATGACCTGAGGGAGGCAGGGGGAATGCTGAATTTTGTGTGCAAAGGCACCAAAGTTATCTTTATGCCAATGACAGTGAAAAATACTAGAAGCAAAAAAAATCCATTGCACTTGGAAAGGAAGCAGAAAGAATTGAACAGTGAGATCGTGAGGACATACTCAAAGTGCTTACAAACGATAAAGTTCCTCAAGTAAGTTTCTAGCTGACGGAAAAAACATCACAAAAGGAACAGAACAGAAGGAGCAAAGCTGCCTAGTCTGCTGCTTGCTGCCAGGTTTTTCTACCTGCTTCTTGAAATCCTTATCTTCAGCCAGATTACAAGAGAGGGGCATCAAATGGAAGGAGCAGTTGGTTGGTGCATTTGAGTCCCCAGGAGAAAACAATTTCAGTAGTGTGATTGTAGGCTTGTGGAAATCACTGTCAGTCTTCCCATTGGCTTCAGTGGGTTTTGGATGAGATCCTGAAGTGGTCAGCTCTGCTTCTCTGTCAGGCAAAACAGGTACAATCGGTCCAGTGGTGAAGAGTAGCACAAGTCAGAGGGAGTAATTTGTTTCTGAAGAAGTTACATTAGACCACGTGCTGGGTCTCTGGCAGGCTGAGGAAGCTGAGCTGGGGCAGACCGTAATGCAGGCAGGAATTCATTGTCAGCTCTTGGTTGGTAGAAAAATTCCCAGAGGACAGGGTGGTTACTAGCCATACGCTAGTAATCGTTTAGAAAGGATCTGTCAGACTCAGAGAAGGGAAGGCCCTTGGTCTCTAGAGCATGCAATAGCCTGGGTGCAGCCTTGAATCGCAGAAACCGTAAGCCACTGGGTACTCAGAGTGGAGAGCAAGGAACAGATTGCTCTGAATGCACCTGGATCTTGTACTCCTCTATAAGCAGCCGCTGATCTCTATCAGAGGTGGAGACTACCTGTGTAGACCTGTTAAACCTGCTCTAATTACTCTGGCCAGGGTATGAAGAACTGCTTCAGTCGTGGTAGGTTGGTTGAGAGCCCTTGGGACCCAAACGTGAGTGGTGATTCAACAGCCAGCCCCTTGGGGCTCCAGTGTAGCTAGTCCCTGGGGGAACTATAGGACCATGTCTTGCTGCTGCTGAATAGTTAAGAGCTGTTTTCCAGAACTGAGCCAGTCCTGGTTGAAGAGTTATTTTTTTTTTTCTAGCTCTTCCCTGTGTGGGGTAGCTCCCGATGCGTGGCGATGCCTGTTCTCCCTGTGGGGTGGATGTACCCAGGGGAGACAGGGCAGCGGCATCTGGCTCTGAAAGGAACAGAAATGAACGTTTACTTCTGTTGCAGCGAGAGACAGTGAGGTAACACCGAAGCACAGTGGGGAAGGGTTCAGAAGGTTTATGGGAAATTGTACTTTCTCTTTCCTTTGCCAAGCTTGTACAAGAATAGGTCTTAGATTGCCCCACAGTGTAATCTGCTGCGCTATACCCCTGTGACCACTGCAATTGTTCCACTCCCTGACATTGCAAAGGGCAAATTCACTGAGGCACAATCTGGATTTTAAACTCCTGCTGTGGGTGCTCCTGGTCATGCAGGAGTGTTTGGCCCCACTGAAGTTATGGCAGCTTCTGTCTTTGCCTCTCTGCTTCTTGATGCAATGTCTCTGCAACTCCCTTTCGGGGAGGTCTGGTCAGGGATGCCAGCTCTCAGATCTTTTACAAGAAGCACATACGTCTTCAAGTCTTACAGATTTGATAGAGTGAAAGGGAGACATGGAGGACTAGAGAAAGGAGTTTCTCTGGTGGTGTATCCTGGGTTGTGCACTATGCTGGGATCCACCAAAAAGCAGCTAAGGGAAGTGCAGGGGCAGGAATGCTCTGAAGCTCTTACCAGGAGCTTTTCTTAGCCCTGCGGGAAGATAAGGATTCTTAGGGGTTAAAGCTACCATGATCTTCAGGGTTGAGTGTAGGTTGAGTGTGGGTCAGTATCCAGCTCTGAAATCGCAAGATTCGCATCCTCACCTGCCACAGCAAACTCCCTAGCTGGCAGAGAGTTTCCACCGCAGTCTCTTCAGTGCACTCACAGCCAGTAGCAAGCGGTTGTGCGGCTGTTTTTCTCATGCCTTGCACAGAGCGTGGGTCCTGCTTGTCACAGCACCATCTGCCGCCCTGCAACAACCATCACTGCAGCGCCTGTCCTCGCAGGGCCCGAGCTGGGCAGGTTGGCTGTGCACGAGAGAGCCATCAGGTGCCCAGGCTGTGTGGCTGCTGAGGCCCCCGGAGCTCCCGAACCACATCATTTCTATTTTGTTTTCCCAAAAAGATACTTAGAGTGATTTGGGAAGTGCTTGTTTTTGTCCAACAAAACTCTTCAATACCAGCTTTAAAAAACAACTTCTTTTCCAAAATCTTTTAAGGTTATTTCACATGAAAGAAACCCAAATTTTATTTTTTATTTGTTTTGTATTCACCTAAGCCTGAGTTTTTCTCTGTAAAGAATAACTTTCCTGAAGCTTTTCAGTTTGTTAAAATGTTATTTGCTAGTTAAAGGAAAATATCTCAAGAGAAGCTTTCCCCTATTCCTTTTGACCTGACTTTTCCACAAGCCACCTTCAGCCTTAGTTCTATTCACTTGCCCTTTGCATCTGTCTGTTGCTCCTGCCATGTTTTATTTGTTATTTTGCCGAGCCATCAGAAGTGGTTTCCTTTACTGACCAAACAAATCCTTTAGAGGAGATGATATTTGACATGTCTTGTTCTCCTTCAAAAGCTGCTGGTTTTACATTATTCCAAGAAAGAGCATGAGTTTAGACCTACTCTTTATTAGAACATTTGCAAGAGATCCTTTTACGTCTGGCTGTATGTTCTCTAGCTCGCTCTTATAATTGTGCCTCCCTCAAGAAACCACTTCATGACAAGGTATCCCACAGAGAAAGATTTGATGGATGTGTAACATGCACAAGGTGTCCTACCCCCCCCCCCAGGACACATGGTTGTGCATTTTCCTGCGTACATCCTCTGCAGTGCCATGGGTGAAAGGGAAGAGCCGTGAAGGTTAAGCTGCTCCTCTCCCCCTAACCCCCATGCTCAGAGGTGCACCTTGCACCTTGGTACAACAGCTGTGACTTCATAACTCTGTTTTGCTCCAGTGACTAACTTTTTTTCAACAAGCCCAGCAACAGTGCAGTTTCCTGACTAAATAATCTATCAGCCCTCAGCTCCTTCCAACCATCTGGAAGAAAAGGCCATGTTCTGTGTCACTGGAAGTCCTTTCCCTTTGCTTTCCAGCATGGTCCATGAATTGTCCCCTGGCACAGGTTGCACCAAGCATTAATGAGCTCTTTGTGCACAGTGCATAAGCAAACAGAAATCCTGGGCTTTGGCAGATTTTCCGATTGCACTGAGTGAATAAAGATGAACTCTGTCAATAGGGTTGAGTTTATAAAATGGGAAAGGTGGCCAGATCTGCATGCCTGCTGTTCTCTCTACAGCTGATGGCGTGTTGCCCAGAGACCTACAGTTAGTGACCACATTGAAGCTTTTGTCACCTCTGACAGATGCAGGGCAAAGATGCCGTGACAGAAGGGCCAGGTGGGAGCTTCCATGGCCATGTGTTTTTGATCATGCCTGTTCTTTGTGTTGTAGGCTAACGATTCACGCAGAGTGCCCCATGCACCTGGAAGACTTCCCAATGGACGTGCATGCTTGCCCGCTGAAATTTGGGAGCTGTAAGTACCCTGATCAGCCCCTGTGAGGAGGTGTGTACAGAGCTAAAGAACAGTCCTTTGTGTGGCTAGTGTGTTCGGGTATTTTATTAACAGTGTTATTAATTATGGCATTATTGCTAGTGATAACATGACCAAAGTATTTCACACATGCATTTTCTGACATCATCAGGAACGAAGAGAGAGCGTACCTATGGGTGGTTCAGACTTGCAGGATGAGTTATGCACCTGTGATTTTCTGTAAATTTGCTAGATAAGTAAGTGAGAAGAGCAGTTTCTCATTGCCTTCCCTGCGTTCAGTAGGTGATGCTGCCTCTTCAGCACTGCCTTAGCAGGACCTGCCTTGGTGGAGAACTCAGAGATGCTTTCCATTCATCACCAGGTGATTCTTGGGGCATGGGACTCAAATCTGGGAAGACAGCAGTGACGTCTGCTGCCAGTGTCATGTCCAGCTTCCTTGCACCACTCCTGCCAATCTGCTGGGAGTCTGAAAGCTCTGGTTTCTCCAGCTACAGACTCCTGTGGATCTGGCAAGCTCCAGTCTGTAAGGCAGGCCACATGCAAGCAAAAGGTCCTGGACCTAAAAACAAGGGTTCTGGTTTAGGGAGGATTTGCAGGCTTATGCCAAACTGAAAAAAGCTTCCAGCTTTCCAGATTTGCTGCTACTGTCTGGGCTTCTCCATATCTTGCCTGGGAACAAGGTTCCCTCCTCTCCCTTGTGCGCAAATTACATTTTTTTTTCTTTTGTTTTTGATCCAAAGGGAGTGAGAACCAAATTCCAAACCACTGAAGTTCACCATAATTTGGAAATAATTTCCCGGTTCAGCTCTGCAGGTCCTACAAACTAAGTGCTGCTGTCAACCTACACCTGTGTTAAATGGAAGAGTTGTCTGCTTCCAGCTAAATAAGCTGAATGAGCCCCCACCAATGATCTCCCTTCAAATTCTGAGAAAACAGACAAAGCACAGCCTTTCTAAACTGATACTTCCTATCCTATAACCATTTAGGATTTGCAGTTAACTAAGGAGAAAACTGGAAAGTTTGATTGACACCAAAAGAGATCATGTTTATCATGTGCATCTGCTCTCTGCCTCATGACACGAGGCATCCATGAAACTGGATTATTCAAAACTGCTAAAAGGAAGTAATTTCTTATGCAGCATCTAATTAAATATGGAACTTATTGCCACAGGACATCACCAAGGCCAGTAAATTAGCAAGCCTTAGAGAAGGATGAATTATTAATGTTAATTGACCTTGTGAGAAGGATTGTTAAACCTCATACCTCAGGCCTAAACTCTGGGATTATTATAAGACTTTCATGAAGGCAGATTACTGCACATCTACTTGCTTATAATGTTTCTTGGTGAAGAAAAGAGATTAATACATGTATTTCTACTGGAACATCCCTTGCGGTTCTTCTGTTTTTCTATTATTATTATTATTATTATTTTACTGATTCAGCCTCTGAATGATGGAATTTTTGAGAAAAGCATCTCAAAGAACTGCTCTTGATTAATATTTGTATGGGTATTTCTAAAGAGTCCATCAGAATAGCATCTGAGCGCACTTCTGGTATAATAGAGTAGGATTAAAACTGTACATACTGAAAAGCTCTCTACAACTAGGAGCTGCTCATTTGCAAGAAGTTTGTGGTGGGTTAAATTTGTACATAGAACGGCAGTGCTGTTGTGCCTCTACTTCACTGCATGTGTTCTTTAAAAGATAGCTGAATTTGCCTCAGTGACCACTTTCTAGCGATCCCAGGAAGCTGAATGTCTCCTCAGTGACCTCCTGGCCCTGAGCCACGGTGGTAGCCACACAGAGAGGGAAGGCAGAGAGCTCACTGGAGAAATGGAGGGCTAGGCGCATAAAACAGCTTCAGCTGCCCACCTACAGGCCTTGTGCTCACACTGTTCCTTGGACCGGAGTGCAGTGGACATGATAGCTTTATCGACCTCTGTACTCCCTAGGAGGCGGATGTACACAGCAGAGAACCACTCTTTCTGAGCCAGTTGTAGACGTTTGTATGGCAACTGTCTGACACTGGGGTAGCAGAAGATGTTACTGGAATTATCTCTACTAAATGTCAAGGAACTGTCCCTGTTCGGACTGTACTAGACTGCACTGCAAGCTTTGACATTAAGCAGAACCAAGTAGCTTTGGATTCAAGTTCCTATGCCTTGGCTACGTGACACCAGAGGCCCTCTATCCCAGAGGACCAGATTAATAGACTACAGTATCTTCAGGCATGATGGCAAAGTGGCCAGCAGTGAAACCGTGGGCACATTTCCTCTGTTGACTGAGGCTGGCCATGGGTGAATCTCGACTCACATGGCAGAGAATGCTACCCATCAGTGGAAGTGCATTGGCAGAGCTGTACGAAGCAAAGCCTGAAGGAAAACAGATTTCTGCAGGAACATCTAAAGAGCTGGAAGGAGAGGCTGGAAAACAGTGTTGCACATCAAGCTAGAGCTGCTGGCCTTATCAAAAGTGCTTAGATAGCACTGTGGCATGCTCAGAAACATTGGCTGATCATCAAAATCACTCACTCTGCTTCTTACAGTACCTACTTAGCTTTTGACAGGTTTGCTAAACCTACAGAGCAGAGATAACAATGATTGTTTTAAAAATTTCAGAGAAATCTGTTTATCCTCAGAAACAATCTTCCACAAAGCAGGATCTGAGAGATTCCCTGAGCTGAACTGACCTGTTGCTGAACCAAACAGATAGTATCTTAGTGTCTTAATAGGAGAAGCTAATGGAATCAGCTCTGATGAATCAAAAGCTTCTTCAGCCTTGAATGGTGAACTTTGTTCCTGCATAAAAGGTTGCACAGAGTGGACATAAGGCTTGGATTTGTTGGGGAGACCATAGCATTTCTGAAAATTTCTGAAAAGCATAGGGTATAGGGCTGACAGTACAGAGTGTGCAGGTGGTATTGGGAAAGGGAGCAGATAAAGGGACAAGCAGGGGTCTGGCCACAAATGCTTGTGCATGTGGTTATAAATGTGTATTTTAGAGGCATTTGTGTATGGCAAGCTGGGGAAGTGGGGTAGAGGGGGGAACTTGCAAGTCCCTAGAGGGGTGCCTCGGCTCTGGGCCCAGCGCCACCTCGCAGTGGCTCAGCAGCTCGTGTGCTGTCTCTGTGGCAATGTGCAGGCAGGCTTATCTCAGCACTGCATTCCCTCACTGCCTGGCAGAGTGGCCTGCAGGCTGGCAAGTGGGGGCATGCAAAAAGGGGGCAAAGCAGCACAGGGAGCAGGCACCTATTGGTGCTGAATGCAGGCTACCTCCCTGGGGAAGAAAGTTCAAGAGCAGGAGAAAGATAGTTTCTTTGCGAGGATTAGAGTGATGCTTCTGGTTTTAATTCAGTGAGCACAACTTTCCAGAGAACAAAGGGAGCCTGAGCCTGTGGTCTCCAGAAAACAGGTTGCTAACCCTCAGGCCTCTTCTTTGGGCAAACTCAGGGATCTCAGCTACCTGGGCTGGCGTTCTGCATGTGACATTGCACCTGAACCCTAAAGGAGGATGTCAGAGCTGAGGGAGGCCTATCACCACGGGTGTTCAAGTGCATACAAAAAGCAGCATGGAGGGAGCTGAAGTTGGAGGAAGAGTCCCACTGGCCCAGGGGAGCAGGAGAGCTTCAAGACAGCCAAGCTTCTGCTGGGAGGAGCTAACTATGAGGAGCATCCTTTACCCCTACTCTGATGTTCCTCTTGCCAGCAGCTGCTACCATGGGTCTCCAGGGCTCTGGCCGGGCAGGGCTGTGGCTGTCTTGCTCCCTCACAGCTTGCTGGCCTGGGCAGCTTCCTGTTTTACCTCTGCTTGGAGCCAGCCCTTGCAGTGTTAACCTGTCCAGGCGTTGCTCTGTACGACATAGCTCTGCCCCTCTCTGCCTTCCAGTTCCCTTCCAGAAACTCTAGCTCTCTCTTACTCATTTGATTAACATTTTCTAAACTGGCTTTGTCTCTAGCCATGCTTGGCAGTGCTCATCTATGTGGCTCTGAGGAATACAGAGTAGGGATTAATTTGGCTGCAGGCTAATTTTGGTATATTTTAGATCATTCAGAAGCATGAACCTCATGAACCTCTTTCTTCTTTCTGCTCTGCAGATGCCTACACGAAGACAGAGGTAATCTACACCTGGACACTCGGGAAGGATAAATCAGTAGAAGTAGCAAAGGGGGGATCACGACTGAACCAGTACGACCTGCTGGGCCATGTTGTTGGCACAGAGATGGTTCGATCCAGCACAGGTACAGTGGTCCTTGTAGGACCAGGAAGGGATGCCTGGACTGAGTGCTCTGTCAGGTGTGGTGAACCCAAGGGCTTTTAATACCACAATTTGTAGAGGCAGTGCCTGTAGGCAATGAAACACTGCCGTACTTCCCAAGCCACATGCTCTTGGAGAATGTAGTTGGGGATGTCTGGGGTAATCACCAAGAAGCAGTAAAGTGCTTAGGTTTCTGTAGCTTCCACTGGGGAGAGCCTTATTGCCTATACCCTGTGGAAAATTGTGGTTTCAGTCATCAAAAAATGATTTGTGGTGTGGAAAATTTGCCCCATCTTGCCCAGTTGGTCCTTAGTACCATGGATTCATTTGTCTTGGATCTCTTTTCAGTCCCTCAGGAGAGTATTGCAGCAGGGGAGGTGAATGTAACATGATGTTCAATATGATTTTCACTGCATCTTCTTGGACAAATATTGTCATAACTATTAGAAGATTCTCCCAAACAAATGTTTCCTCTGATTAATGACCATTATTAATCATCTTTCTCTCCCATCTGCTGCTCCTCCCTTTTCCTCTGAATCCAGGTAGCTTCTGTTATCTTGTGTATTTCTCTCTCTTGTTTTGTTTGTTTGGTTGGTTTTTTACTTTCTCTCCCCCCCCCCCTCCTCGGCTTCTGTATGCACCAGTAACTACTTTTGCAGTAGTTTGCTCATTTGAGGATATTTCCTCTCTGGTTCACTTGATTTTAATAGTGTCTGTCTGTAACAACTCCTATCATCTCCCTTGGGGAAATGTGAGGAGTCTAGGGAACTAACCATCATAATATCAGGCCCATCTCTGACTTAAGTTGTAGCAAAATGTACAGATGAATAACCTGAAATGGCAAGAAAGCTGCTAAAGGCTCCTATGCATAATGACTTAGCAGAGCCATGCTCACAACAAAAAGGCAGAATAATAACAAAATATCCAAAGCTTCAGTGCCTCATTTTGAGTGGAGGGATAGGGCAATGAAGGAAAACAGAGACAGCTGGTCCTGTGGTTTGCAGCTCAAACTTTTAATACAGAACCTGTCCTGATTTTTGAGATGGTAAAGTGAGGAAAGGTGGAATATTTGCAGGATTGTCATAGAAAACAAAATCCTTTGCCCTGAAAGCCTATTCACACAATGTTAAGGTCTCTCTAGTTTTAAGGGCCTTACCCACAATGGCTCAGGTGGCCACCTGGGCTGGGGAGAACAGGGAGGGGAAGCTGTGTCAGGAGCAAATCCAAGGTGCGTCTCATACCGGGGTGGAAAAGGGAAAGCTATGCCTCTGTTCATTGGCATTGACCTGCCTGTGTTCCGCCCCCACTGGCAGCAAATTAAAGAAGTCCTCAGAAAAGCGCTTTGAAAGAACTAGTGCGCTGCCCTCCCAGCTGGTGGAAGCCACCGTGGGCTTAAGCCCAGGCTAGCACCTGGCCCAGCACAACCCTTGTGCGCGTGGCGTGTGCAGTTTAGCCGGTGACGTGCTGCAGCATGTATCCCTCTCCTGTACGGCTGTGAGGGCAGCTAGCAGTGCCATGAGGTCATGGCACACCTCGCCAGCGCTAATGTGACACACAAGCTGCACTTTCATCTCACATGGACCCAGAGGGTTTGAGAGTTTGCCCAAGACAGACCTTAGCACTGCGGAGATAGGCTGGTGTTCAGCTGGCCCCATTCTGGGAAATAAACACTGTCCTGCTGCTGTGACCCACTGTCTTGCAGGGGAATATGTGGTCATGACTACGCACTTCCACCTCAAGAGAAAGATCGGGTACTTTGTGATCCAGACGTACCTGCCCTGCATCATGACGGTCATCCTGTCACAGGTGTCCTTCTGGCTTAACAGGGAGTCTGTTCCTGCCCGGACCGTTTTTGGTGAGTCTGTGAGTACGGTCGTATCCTGTCAGGTAGGGGAATAGAGGCAACACAAACCACAATAAAATGTTGTTTCACCTCAAACTGTAGCACTGAGCAATTTGGTGTATGAAGTGGGCTCTGCTTCCTGGTCCGATCCATGCCTCCACCACGGCACCTGGGCACTCGCCGGCAGGTGCCGGCACGCAAGGGCAGCCAGCAGGGTGCACCCTGCGGTGAGGAGGGGCAAGGAGCTGATGTGTTGCACCTTGCAGCGACTTCGCTGGCTTGCGCTCCTGGGGGCTGTTCATCCTTCCATGAATGTAGCTGGCAGCAAAGCCAAATGTTCAAGAGCCCTGACCTCTGGCTAGACACATCCTGCTTGGAGCAGGGCTGGAAAGTGGAAGAGCTGTGAGGAGAACAGAAAGGCTGAGGAAAGAGACTGGCTCCAGGGAGCGGCTATGAGATGAGGAATGGACACCAGAGCTGGTAGTCTCTAGGCCTTGGCTGGCATCAGCGAACCTGCCAGCCACTTCCCAAAATAGCTCCCCATGTCCTCCTCATGCTCCTGCTTTCCCTAAACTGCTGCAGAAACACACCTGTACATGTTCCTGCTACAAGCCCAGCCATAAATATTAATAATAATCAAGATGTCAGTCTTCTGATTGTATGCATTTCGCCATGTCTGCTTATCTCTCTTGGCTTTTGAGCTAGGAAGAGGGCAGGTGTGTGGGGAAGCATTTAAGGATCTCCCTTTGAAACCACAGATATGCCTCTGGTCAGACCTCTTCATAACAGATTCCTGGGTTGAGGCAGTACAACTGCATCTTGAATATATTGTTGTTGTTTTCTTTGGCTGGTTTTAGATCCCACTCTGAGGTAAAATGTTAGGCTGGCATTGCACATATATTAACAGCTGTAGTAGATGTTTGATAACAGAATTCCTCTGCACTCACCTGCCAAGGCCCTGAGTTCAGGATCTTTGCCTGCAACACTCCTCTGCCGCAGGAGCAGGTGGAGCCTGCGCACAAGATTGGTATAGGTAAAAAGGAGAGTGCACACCAGCACATCCGAAATGCCAAGGCCGATGGAGCCAGTTTATTCTCCTCTCCTATCCACGGCAGATTCATATTCACAGCAGATGACTGCAAGTTCTGGCTGTGGCCTTGTTTCTCCATCCCAATACTGTGCTCTGCTGAAGCCAGGCAGGAACGTGTTTCCTGGAAGCAGTAGTGCTGTGGAGATACCACTTAACAGAGAATATATTGGGCAAAAGTTATCAGGCAGAAAGGAGATATATGTGGCCACCTGGTGATGTTTCTAAATAAGGCCAAAAAGTGTAAAAGATCCTAAAACGTTTTATCTGCGGCAAGAGTCATAACAGAAGTAGTCTCTCAAAACCCAACAAAGCTGATGTCCTTCCTGCTTGACCCCATAACGCAGCTCCTCTACGCAGGCCTGGGCCTTGTCCCTAGGACACAGGGAGGGTCACAGGTTGTTTTGCAGCCTCCTAAATTGACTAAAATGGAATCATGACAATTTCCATGTTTACTGGTGCTGTGCAGCTTAGGTAGTGAACAAGCTTTAAATTTTGCGGTGCGCCGTGGTTTTGCCATGCCGGCATTGGGCTGCCCTCCCTTCACCAGTCAGGGGAATCTGACAGCGATTCCCAGGGCCAAGTGCAGCTGCAGAGTAGAGTGGCCCATATGGCCAAAAGCGGTTTGCCCCTGAGAACTGCATTGAACAGCGTTAACAGTGAAGAATAGGTGGGTACAGCTCCCTTAGCACCTATGTTTTGTTGTTTTCATCCAGCAGAAGGAAAAAAAGTTGCTCAGAGAGAAGTTATATGGGAAATAGGACTAGGTCAGTCTTATGGAGACTCATCCATGAACTTTCTCCGCTCATGTCTCCATGCATCCTTTGCAATATCACCCCACGCAGCTCGCACCCCAGCCCTGCTGTCTGTCCAGGCCCCACAGGCTCCTGTGGCTACATCAGTTCTGGATGTCCATGCACTCCTGATGCCTGGAGCAAGCCTTTCGTCAAGCATATTTGACTGCCTCTTGTTTTATCCTGGTATTTTTAGTTAGGCAGGTTTCCTCAAGCAGCAGCTAAGCTCAGGGTCAGCAGGAAAGAGCTGACTGAAAAATTAAAACCTACCTTTCGTAGGATATTGTGAAAAATGTCTAGGCTCTCAAATTGCCTTGCTTTGGAGTTCTCATTTTTTTTAATGGCAATTGCTTATTCCATCTTTTTTCTCCACAGAAAGTATTATAAACAGTGTTGCTGAAACTGTTCAATTACCGGGAGTGTGGTTTGAAGGAAGTGAAAATAAGTCAATATTTTTATAATATTTTTAATGCATTTTTAATTGAAAAGTATATTATTAGAGAAAATGGACAGCGATGGTTGTTTGCTTTAACAAAAAAGCTTTAAAAGGCATTTTTCGACAAGTCATTTTTTAGAGAATCGTTGTGACACTCATTCTGGCAGCTTGAGCCACTCACTCGCACCTGGTCATGCTGGCAGGACCGAGGTCCTGCCATCCATCTATGTAGTTCACAAAACATGATTTTCAAAATGTTCTGAGAACTATGTTGTGTGACGGCCTAGTTTCTGCTCCTCTGTGAAGATCACAAACTCCTCTTCAGCCATTATTTTATTAGTGTTATTTTACCATAGTAGAAAGCAGAAGCTTCTCCATGACAGACTCCATGGGAGGGAGCTGGATCGATCTAGCTTTAGGGAACTTTCACTACTAGCAGACAAGGCATTAAACTCCCCTGAGTAAACGCATGTGTCGACTTGGGAGCCACAACTCCTTTACAGTGAGCTGAGATATAGTAGATGAGAGTTTAGGGCTGGTTCATCTCATCCTAATGTAGGTGTTAGTCATTGGTCATATAAATAGGAGTTATTCAAAATGCTGCCAGACAAGGCCCTGATTTGAGCCAGGGCTGGGCTAGTTCCCATCTGGTGTGGGAATCACAAACTATTTTGTGATTCTATGAACTGCATCATGGACTCGTGTTGAGTAGGGCTCCCTTAATGACAGTAGGAACATTGATCACGTAACTTAGGGGACAGCATCCCTAGTTAGATGACAGAAATGCCAACCAAGTGGTCTGAGGAGAAACTGAGACACAAAGATGTGAGGTGACCTGCCAAAGGCTATCTTGCATGTCAGTGACAGAGAAGGGAACAGAATTCAATTTTTTATCCTGGCCTGTGTCCTGCCCTCTTAACCTTGGCAATTATTGTCTCATGTGTCGCTGCCATGGACATATCATCTCTGATATAGGTGAGGGCCATATGCATTGAAGCCCCTGTGACAGAGGCCGGACCATACTCCTTGCGTGTATGGTGGCATCTCCTGCTCTGGGGGGCGGGGCACAGCTGTGGGCCAGGCCAGTGTGACCCATGACAAATTTGCTTGCTGGTTCTGCCTTGGTAATAGGATAGACATGCTGAGGGGTATGATGTGTGTGAGATTTGTCAGCATCCCTGTTTCCTACTCTTTCCACAGGTGTCACCACTGTCCTCACCATGACCACCCTAAGCATCAGCGCAAGAAACTCCTTACCTAAGGTGGCGTACGCGACGGCCATGGACTGGTTCATAGCCGTCTGTTACGCCTTTGTGTTTTCTGCGCTGATCGAATTTGCCACAGTCAACTACTTCACCAAGCGCAGCTGGGCTTGGGATGGCAAGAAGGTGCTGGAGGCCCAAGAGATGAAGGTGAGCACCATGGCCAAGGCCAGGGAGGGAGGGGGCAGTGAAGAAACGCCACACGAGAGAGCTGTGCTGGGACCAGGAGTGGGTAGCATGCAGCCCTGCAGCACTCCAAGAGGCTGGATGCTACTCACTGGGGTCCTCAGCTCAGGTCTCAACTGCAGCGGTTCTTGAGGGCCAAGGGAGGGAGGGCTTGGATGGCAGGTTGCTGCAGTTAGTTGGAGGAAAGAAAAACAGTCCTGACTGCTCATTTTTTCCTCTGTCCCTCTGCATGACCATTAGCCAGTGGAAATGTGCATGCAGCTCTGGCTATTTTGGTTTGCTCCATCAGTGGTCTTCTCTCTCCTTTCTTCTTCCTCTAACCTGTAAATGCTCCACTCCACATTGCTAGCACGCTGCATGAACCCAGATATGCCACGGGATGCCAGGCTTGCTGATGAAAAAGGTCCCGCTCTGCTGTGCCCCTGGGGACAGGCAGCCTCCACCGTTGGTCTCCCCAGGCATGGGGCAGCAAGGGGTGGGGGGAGGCACTGATGCAGTGTTACCCACAGCTGCCAGCAGCTGCTGCTTTGTGCACTCAGGCAAAGAGGGTGGGTAGGAAGCGAGCAATCGGAAGCAGCAACTGGCAATAAATTAGTGCCTGGCATCACCTACATTTTCCCTTCTGGCTTCGGATCAGCCTTTCTGGCAGCTTCCTTCCTGACAGCCACTACTACCCCATGCTCATGCCCCCTCCCGCCGAGCTGATTTAATCTAGGCTGTATGGAGAAATCACTTACTGTAGCATGCTGCTCCTTGTTTATATTTATTGAATCAAATTGAAAAGTTTTGTCCTTGTTCTTGGTTCTGGAACCTTTATATTTCTCCCTTGCATATTAATGCGCTGTTTAAAATTGTTGTGGGGCTGTATGCAAATATCTGGCAGAATTGCAGTAACTTTTGGGAGGACAACGCCCAGTCACCTCGCTGGAATGGAGGTCACAGCAGGCGAGCGGAGGCCTAGTGGAGAACCACAGCCATGATTGTGTGTTGAATGCCTCTGTCTTGTTTCTTGGACTCTCTCTACCAATTTGCTTTTGCAGTTGTGATCTGAGCACCAGGTTCACGGCAGAAGGACTCCAGAGGAGGCCGGCTGATGGTCTTCCACCTCCATCGAGAACAATAGCACTAACCTGGCCCCTAGAGAGATCAGAGGACTGTTTTCCAGGTCATTGGCATGAGCGAAGGATCAGAGCTGGTCCTTCAAAGCAACTATGTCCTTTTCAGGGATTGGCAAATCAGTACAAATTCAGGATTCACATAGTTTTGGACAGTTATGTGAACAGAACCCAGCTGAAAAAATATCAGAGGCTCAAGTTTCAGTTTATCATCAAGCCCCCCTACACACACACACACACCTTCATTTAGTTCTTGTCCAAGTACTGCAAAACTGAAATTACTGAAACAATAGGGTAAGACCATGCAGAAAGCTGGCACTCATGGTAATTGAACAAGACAAAGTGGGAACAGAAATGGAAATGGGAGCACTCCATGTGAGAGTATGCTGGAATTGGAGTCAGGCTGGAGAACCAGCCAGGACTCCAAATTTCTGGATACTTTTTCAAGCCAATGCCGATCTTTATCAGGCCCAAACTTAGAAGACTAACCCACCTTTGATGTCTCTGCAGCTTGGGAATTCTGATTCTTCCCCATCCTCTCCATCACCTGTTTTATATTCGCTGCTAATATTCCTGCCCGGAAGCACCCACTCAAGGAGAAATCCTCAAAGAGTGATGGGCTTTCAGGGAGTTTGCAAATACGATGCATCGCCATATTTGCTCTTCATCTTTATTCCATTGAATATTTCCAGGCAGAGCATTTGCTACACAATGAAGGTATTTCACTGGCTGTGTTTCAGCCTCTAATTAGCTCTTCTTGAAACCACTGACAAGCCAGGTGGTTGAAGCCACAAAAAAAGAGGAGGCAGAAGAATAACTATTGGCATTTTTAAGTATACATGCCAGCAGTAAAACTACTAGTGACAAGCCCAGGTTGAGCTGCGGTCTTTGGAGAGCTATCCTCCTAGCCAAAAAAAGAGCACTCCTTATCGACACGATGGCAAGGATACTTACTTCAGATTTGATTGCTTGCTTGCGTGAACAAGAAAAAAATCAGCAGGTGTCCTCTTACCTCAAATGTAGACAGCAGCAATGCTTCCTATCACATTTAAAAGAAATGGCTGCCCTGGAAAAACTGCTGGTCACTGAAAGGCGTTCCTGCAGTGTTTGTTCTATCAGGGCTTGCTCCATCCTTTCCTTCTCTTCATCCTTCTCTCCATTTAGACAGGGGATTCTGCGGGGCAGAGCTGTTTTCAGGGTAGGTTTTCATCAGGGTGGATCACAGATCTCTGCATCATAATTGATAGTCCTGGCTACAGGCAGTTGATCTATTGGGATTTGTCTGGGAGTTACTGTATCCTTTTTCTGCAGTTCTTTAATGAAAGCCAGGCAGACCTCACCATAGATGTTACTAGGAAGTTCTTGTAGCCCTCACTCTAAGGTTTGTCTAATGCTTCTTGGAGAATTTCTAAGTCTTTCTTGCCTGCCATCACTAAGTGTGGATAAAAAATTTTCCTCTCTTTTTGTGAGGCAGAGTGGTTGTGACCAACTTAGAGGTACAGACCAAACTTAAAAGAAGTATCTAGGTGCAATGCAGAAAATTTGTTAGTAAAGATGATTTTAAAAAACATCACTGGGCAGCAGGTGGGAGATGGTAGTAGTGAGTGAGAGGCCAAAATAAAACAAAGATGACTGATTTAAGTAGCCAACAAATCTCCGTATGTCCAGTATCCTCAAAGGATCCCATTAAAAGGATCCTCTCAGCTGACATCTGAAGGGACCGTTCAGCTAAGGAAGCCACTGGGAAGCTGCCAGCTTACCTCTCAGGAGAGCTTCACTCCCAGATGCAGAGCTTTTGGACAGAGGGACTGTGTCCAAACAGAGAGAGGCCCTGTTGAATCCCATCCATCCCATGCATAGGGATGGCCATCTATGGAGCCAATAAGGTAATATCCCAGATGGTTTACAGCTGTGATCCAGAGAGATGGCCCTTAGCAGTGTCTTTCCCACTGGAAACTCATGAAATTTGCAGGGTTGACATTTACCATGGAAATTTCCCTGCAAAAAAATCACGTCTATTCGTCTGGATGAAGCATCTTTGGAAGATGCCAACCTAAACCCATTTTCTGCAGTGTCATGGTTGTACATAAAACGTGAGTTAGCTCTGTATCTGTGCTTGTATGACATTGCCATAAAATTTTGGGAGATGTAAGATCCAACCCCCTCAAAAAGTAGAAATAGCTGCAAACAAACATATGAGAACAAGGAAGAACACACTTTGGATGGAGGAATAGTCATGGATCT
This sequence comes from Rhea pennata, assembly GCF_028389875.1. Classification (NCBI taxonomy): domain Eukaryota; kingdom Metazoa; phylum Chordata; class Aves; order Rheiformes; family Rheidae; genus Rhea; species Rhea pennata. The sequence continues at coordinate 12,066,441 of NC_084673.1, read as the reverse complement.
TTACCTTTCCCATCTTCAAGACAACAGTTCTGTAGAACATGGTGAGAAAGTTAGGTCCAGGCTTTTTATATACTTTTCGTATGTGTTTTCACCAAGTGAAAGTCACCAAAAAGCATCCTCCAGACCTCTCAGCTGATAAAATCATCTTAGTTTGCTTTCTTGTGTTTTGGAAATGATAGACATGCTCATCATTTACACTGTGTACCTTTTCTGCTGACTGTGTTAAGCCAAGCTTTCTGTGCCACCTACTTGTTAGTAATTCTGAAGTTTGCCTCCTGATCCAGGTGACTTGGGAATCATTCTTTTTTCTCATTTGTTTCTTTCCTTTTATGACATTATTGTTTCACTCCCCTCCAGGGAGGGGAAGAGGAACCAGAAACAACCATTACAGGCCATCATTTTCAGCCATTTTTAAGTGTTACAGACTCAGAATGATTCAGACCCATCTCTTTTTCTGTTTGTTGAGACTTTCCCTTGCCGAGAGTGCTCTACAGGCCTATGTCTCCTTGTCCTACTGTACTTGATATTACCTGTGCCTCCTCATAGCACTGTAAGTGATCTATATTCTTAGCATCCTCACGAGACCCCTTGTATCATTCTTTGCACCATTTCATCCTCTTTATTTCAGCCCTTGCTATATGGTACTTTGGGCTTATGGACTCCTTTCAGCCTCTGAATCGTCATTTGGAGATCCAGGAAGTATGAGATCATCGGGCTGAGTCTCACATAGTCAGTAAGAAGAAAAGATGGGAGGGATGAGGGATGCCAAAGGTCATAGTAGCAGTGACAGTAATCTGGCATCAGTGTAGCCAGCTTGTTAATGCAAGATTGCATTGTTCTGAGCCCTTGGCTCTGCTCCAGGTACATGCATCTCTGTGTAAAACACTTTGATAGGACTGAGCCTGCTGCAGAGGGGAACTTTGGTTGGCATGAGGAAGAAATGACATGTTTGTCGCAACAGCAACTGCACTTATTGAGTTTTGAATTATAGGACAAAAGTTTGTCAGAGAATAGAGCTGCTTAGAGGACATCAAGGTGACTTTAAAGAATGGCAAGTGGCAGATACCTTGCATTTCTCAGTACAACCCAGGACCCCTAGAAGTTAGCGATGGTGACCTTCAGAATTCACGTCAGAGGGAAAGTGCTTCCAACCCTCTTTTCTGACCAAGGAGCAGGCGCAGAGAGAGAAATCTCCAATAGATCATAAGCCAAACCAGTAGCTCCAATAGCTTTAGATGGTTGAGCTTTAGCTGCTTGACAATAGAGCTTGAAGACAAAAAGATTTAACAAAAATACTGTTGTACTGGGTGTGTTGTGGAAGGACTTCTGTCAGACCTACATCATCCAGGGAACATATATATCTCTAGACCAGCTTTAACAGCTTTCCCCCTTGGAGAGCAGCACAGGAAGAAGCTTTGCACAGTAGCTTGGTCTCCCTGGGCCCAAAGTGGGCCATAAACACAGGATGTGCTATTCAACATAACCATGTTTAAATGGAACAAGTTTATGAAAGCAAATGTGAGATTTCCTCCTGATTTTCTACTCTTTCCTTCTGTTTCAGTAGGAAATGGAGCTCCTCCCAGGTAAACTTGCTGAGGGAAGGCTGAGGGCTACTTCATAGCTGATGGAAATAAACATATTTTCCCTTGATTGTCGAAATCTTGCCTGAAACATTTAATTTATAAAGCACAACCCAATAAAAATCAGGCTGAACCATTTCTTCTGATATTTCAGGAGCATGTTTCCTTGAACATGTGCCTTGGTGGGTTGGGGGTCCTCTGGATGCTTTCCAAAAGCTACCCAGGCTCCCAGCTCTGAATAGAGCAGAAAACATCCATAGGCAGCTGGAAAGAGTCTTTGGCTGTAGCCTCCCATACCTGTACACCGCTTCCAGAGAAGCCCGAGCTGCTGCACAGTCTCTGAATTACACTAATAGGTGCAATAACTTGCTGTAGCCACATACAGCATTTACATTTGCCTGACTTTCACCCATTTCTATCTTCTGTTTTTAAATGCCTTTGGCCCAGCAGGACAGATTCATATTCTAAGCTCTGGGGCAGAAAAGCTAGTCAGGTCGAAAATGTCGTGTCAGTTGTAGCCATCTTATTCTTGTAATGTGGCTGATTAATACTAAAGTTATTGTAGTACACTTCGAATTACATTCTGCAAACAGCAAACAATCTGTTTTTCATTTCATTACCGATTATTAATTATTTTATTACCTCCTGTAGCTACGTTAATAAGTAATCATACTTAAGCATACTTAAATAGTTTAGAAGGTGAAACATTTTTAGTCCTTTATTTGCTTCTTGTTAGCTATTTGGCAGGAAAAGTTCACCTTCTGCGTAGGGGATACAAGTTAACACGGCTCTAATGATTGCAGAAATCAGTCACTCAGTTAATCATTAAAGATCATGACAACCCTTCCTGCCTTGCCCGTAAAAGACTGTGAATATGGTCTGATCAACGGTTTAGTCTGATCTGGAGTTTAAAGACATTTCAACCTCCTCCTAACAGCAGGTTAATTTCTGTAATTACTGGAATTATAATGAGACTGCAGGCCTAGCAATGAGGCTATTGGACAGGGTTTTAAAGATTGCACACAAGTTGTTTTTAGTGCCCCACTGAAAATCATTGTGGAAAATTCATTTCCTAAGGCAACCAGAAATATCCATGGTGATTGCAGACACATTTGAAATCGAAGTGCAGCATGAAAATTAAAGCCCTGAAGTAACTTTGCCGGGCAGGCTGGATGAATTGGGCTCTCGAGCTCCCAGAGTTACCCAGAGATGCTTCCTGCAACTAATTCCCGGGTGAGGGTGTGGGATGGCCAGATCCTGCTGGCTGCCCACTCTCCCCTTCTCCAGGCTGAAGCATCACTTTGCACGTGGTTCCCTCTGCACATGCCCTGGGATTTACTTCATCTTGCAAACTTCGACCAGGCCCCAGCCAGCAGCATGGCTCACTCAGAGGTTGCCCTGAGCTGCCACTGCTGTCAGAGTGCCAGGCTCCTGCAGCACCCAGTAATGATTAGGCTGGGTCAGACATCTCCAGCGAGCTGGCAGTGCTCTTACCCTGTACATTCATATACGTGCAAAACCATGTAAAACAGCCCTGGGAGATGCCTGGCTGAATCTTGTCTTGTGCTTCAGTTGCTTTTGAATAGAAAATAGATCTAAAGTTAACCTTTTCCTGAGTTTAGGTTTTAGTTTCCCACCATGAATCATCGCCAAGTTTAGCTTTGGCTCTTGGTAAGGTAATTGCAGTGGACACAGCTTGGGTGCAGGGATGTGCAAGGTGCCTGTTGTCTGCATATAGATATTATTTGATGGGCTTCTCTCAGTAGACCTGTACTGCTGTATACTACAGTATAGCAGCTGGTCTCAAGTTCCTGACAACATCAGAAAGATCGCCAAAGTGGAAGCAACATCTATTATGACTTCCTAGTTCCTGTCTTCCTGTCCACTCATCTTCATTAACACCTGCATCATCTGTCTTAAGCATCCTCTGTCTTCCATCCATACATCATGTCTAATGCATAACTAGTACATCTTTTCCATTTGCTGTACAACCTCTTCTCCCTTTACCATGGACAGTATGGTTGTCCCCAGAGCCCTGTGGGAAGTGTGCATTACCTCCCTTTATTTGAAGCAACCGTTAAATACAAAGGATGAAGGCCTTCCCTCTTTCCTAAAATGCCATGTTGAACAATCCTGAAGTCCAGAGCTAGTGGAAGTGTCCTCAGTCTGTTCTGTATCTTACCTAGCTAGGTCACGAGATGCTCAAAAGAAACCCAGTGGCATTTTGGTTGTTGTGATGTTGTACTGTGTATGACTATATGAGGTACTTAGGGCACTGAGGGTGAGATATTGCCTCATAATATCATGGCCCAAAAATACTGTGATGTTGTTACCCACATTCTTAAGGCTATTGTCTTTCTCCTGCAAAAAAAAAATATATATATATATGTATATATAATCCTCTGTGATGTCTCTCCCTCTCATGCAACCCAGACTGGCTAAGCAGAAAATCAAGTTCTTCCTCCAGGCTGACCACGCTATGTCTCATTCTTCTTTAAAGCCTATATGCCTGCATCACCTCCCCATGTCTGAATCTTACATGCAACAGAACACTTTGTCCAGTTGAGGGAGAGACCAGGAAGCGTGTATATCTCAAGCCTACTTTCACTTACACTGGCCTGGCAATATACTAGCAGATGATATGCATACACTCTGCCAGTCAAGGAATCACCCATTCTGGGCAGCTACTGCTCAAATACAGCAATACACACCTTTTTATACCGCTGGTCTGATCTAAGGGGTAACAATGAGGCTTCAAATCAGGCTGATTGGCTTCAGTTACTTCACCTGTGGCTAGCTTCTACTTGCTGGGCCAGGACCTCTTTATGCTACATGCTGCCTACCAGGCTTGCATAGATTAGCTGGTGTAATTAAGGATACCACCACATCCCTCTGCTCCTGCAGCCGACATGTGGCAGCAATGTCACAGGTTTTGGCTATCTTCTCACCTCATCTTCCTTCCCTTCCACAATGGCTTCTTGAGCTTTTGCTTCTTGCACTCTTCTCCACCTTTTCATCCAGGCGGTCAGGTAAACTCAGAAGATTAAATGTTTTCAGCGCAGTTCTGCAGTTACCTCATCTCTTATGTTTTTTCTTCCACCTTCCATAGAAAAAAGAGCCAGTGGCATTAGCAAAGAAAACCAATAACACCTACAACATCGTTGGCACCACATATGCCCTCAACATTGCTAAAGACCCTGGTCTGCCTACCATCTCCAAGAGCGCTGCTGCCACTGCTACTGCCACCAACGTACCCCCCAAGATGCCCCGCATAGAGGAGAAGCTCCTGGAGAGTAAGAAGACATACAACAGCGTCAGCAAGGTAGACAAGATGTCTCGCATCGTCTTTCCAGTCCTCTTTGCCATTTTCAACTTAGTCTACTGGGCCACATATGTAAACCGGGAGTCAGCAATCAAGGGAATGATCCCCAAACAATAAAACCGTTCACAGAAACCTTCCATCAGTGAGCACCATCCAGGCAGGAATTCTCCAGGGCTTTCTTCTCTCCTGTTTTGTTTTATTATTATTGTTCATTTGATACTATTATTACTATTAGATTGTTCTTTTTTAATGTAAACAAAACTGTGATTTTAATTTGATCTCGTATACATTTAGTTTCGTTTTATTTTGTCTCTGATGATGAAAGGAAAACAAGGATCATAACAAGTTGTGCCTCTAACGTCATGAGTCTGATGTCCCCCATCCGTCCAGGTCACCCTTTGCTTCCATCTCTCCTCCTCCACCTCGTACCATACAACCTGCCTGCATGCCACCCATTCCCATTCCACGCTACACTCTGCTGAGACCTGCTGGTGTGACTTGCCTCCCTCGTCCTCTTCTGCAATGGACTGCCCTAGTATGGTGGCTGCTTCTGGTGACTCAAGCTCAAGGATGTGGAGGCCTCCAAAGTCGGCATGTTGGCTGGGTTGGTCTTCAGCATCTGGCACTTTAGGCCAGGTTTTACTCCTGGGGCAGCAGTGGTTGCAGGTGAGCTGGGCTGTGTTCAGGGAGCTGGGCTGCACATGCCAGCATGTAGCTGAGTGCGCACTGCAGGCAATTCAGCAACTCTCAGGTGTTGTGGAGTCCTTAAAAGGGTGGAGCATAGTGGCAGTGTCTTGTAGGCATCTACAGGGCTTCCTCCTCTCTGTCTTCACCAAACCTAGCTCCAGGTTTCCTCCATCTTGTTGTTCCAAACAAGAACAGGTAAGGAAGGTTGTGTCTGTCTGCCATTCTGGACTCTTGGGGCAATTATGTCAGAAGATATAGTGATTTCTACCAGAGATGTATTTTTTTCAGGATCAGTCAGTGACAGAAGTCAAGATGGGAGCTTTCCAATGCCTAGGAGAGAACATAAACTGTGAGGGTGCATGCATTGAATGTCAGGGCGGGAAGACATAGAGCTCATGTTCTTATGGGTAGTTGTTTGCTTTCTTTTGGCTGTATCTGCTTGTCCTTCTTGGCATCTCTTCTCTGTTGTAATCCCCTCTTTAACCTTCACATTCATCTTCCTTTCTTTGGCAGCTCAGCAGTCCTTGGTACTAATCTCACTGGTTGCAGGTGGGCAGTGAAGTACCTGACCTCTGAGATTAGCCACAATGGCAGGGAGGAGTGCAGCCCCAGCGATGTTCAGCTCACAGAGCGTTTTTCTCTGGATCCCTGGAGCAGCAGTGATGTTAGTGCAGGCTAGGAAAGACAGGTTTTTTCCAGCCTAGGGGCAGGGGCAACATAGGGGCCACTCTGCTGCTAGTAAGAGATGAGAGAGGGATGGGCAGTCCCCAAAGACTTGCCTGCGCCTAGTGAACCTGATGCAGATGAGCATTCTCTGTGCTGTGTCATGACAGGAGAAGGGGCTCTTTTAACCAGGAGGGTGATTCTGCTGTCCCTAAGAGCTATGTAAGGCAGGTGCCACCCCATAAAGCCACTGAGATGAGACCCAGGTCTAAACCCACAAACTCTTCCCAGAAAAGCCCTCCAGTGCCTTGGAGAGAGGCTTTTTCTCCCTTCACAGCCACCACATCGCTGGGACTTGAACTAGCCGTGCCCCTTCCAGGTGCAGCACTGGGATGGGGAGATCCAGGCTGTCTGGCCTCCTTCCTCCCTCCCTCACTGGTGCCTGGACCCAGGGACACGGTGTCCTGCTATAGTGAATTACGTGCTGCATCTGATGAGCACTTCACCCCATTTTCCCATTGCCTCCCCTCACATCAGCACCCCAAACCGCCCATGACATTTCTGCAGTGCCTTTCACTGGTGGCTCCTGCAGGGGCTCACCAACCCCCTGTGCATGGCAGGGGAGACCGGGGAGCTCTGCCTTGCGCGCTGCAGCACAGGCAACAGAGGTCCAAAAAGCAGAGGGAGGATGTGTGGTCCCCAACAGCAAGCCTGCAAGCAGCCACTTGGGGTCACACTGTTGCTTTTTCACCCTGGGGTGCCAGGACCCCCCAGGCACTGGCCTCTGCTGCTGCTGCAGCCACCCTTGCTGCTGTCCATCGAAACCAGCACGGCTCCCCAGTGCCGAGGCCGTGCATATGTTGAGTCCGTGCACCAGCACCCCGTTCCCCTCCAGCAGCAAAGGCTGCCACCGTCTGGCTTCGAGGGCTCTCCAGGCAGTAACCGCTGCACTTACTGGGCACGAGGCAGTTCGTTTTGGAAACTACTGGGATGTCATTTTCTTAAATAACCTAGATGAAGTGTATCTCATAAAACATTCATGTCACTATAATACTCAGGCCTAAGTGAATGAAATAGAAACCCTATAAAAGCAAAACAAACACAATAAAATGGTAACAAAGAGTACATTGTGTTTACTAACAGAATTATATCAGATGCAGGTTTAAAGATGCGATCCTTACACAGGCCTCGGGGCAGAGGCAGTCTCCTCTGCTAGCCTGGCCATTCCTCAAAATCCCCTCTGACTTGAGGCCAAGTCCTGCCATGCGTCGCCTCGCCACGTGTATGCCTGCCGCCACGAGCGGTACCTGCTGCTGGTGTCTTTTGATGCCTGCTCGACGGAGCTCCCCCGAATTAGCAGGTCTACCCAGCTGCTCCCCAGCAGCCCAGGCAAGCCCCGCTCCCAGCACTGCTCTGCTGCCCAGCCAGGGACAGAGCAGGGCTGGTGCTAGGTGCCTCTTGGTGGAGATGCTGGGAGAGCCCTGGGGCTGGGTCTTTCTGCAAGGTGTCAGGACATATTCCCAGGACAGCTTTCGAGCGGTCTCCCTAACTATATGTGATCTTTGCTGTTTCACTCAGAGCTATCAGAGTGAATTTCCTGTCTCTTACATTCATCCTTTTCTCCTGGTGTTTTCAAGCTCCAGGACAGTTGTTCCTTTCCATAGCACACCACCTACCTGGCTTACTGGTGATACGCATCTGCTGTCTCTTCTTTGCTCTCCCTGACTCTGACGATGTTGCTCTCTGCCTGATAAAAGGCTCACTTCCTGGATCTGTGCTAGCACTATTTGAAAGCCAAGTCTATTCCAACCAAAGCCTGGCACAGGCTCTGAGCCTTTTTGCCAGCTGGAAGCAGAAATACTGGCATCCTTTGGTTAGAAGCAACAAACCAAAGAGTATTTGTAGTGTGGCTTCCAAACAGGGAAGCATTTTGGGAAGATAGTTATAAATAAATGGTTTAACATCTCCTGCCAGTAGAAAGAAATCACAGAGAAGATAATGTTCTTTTTTTCTTTTTTTTTCTTTTTCTTTTTTTTTTTAATCTGACAGAGGCTCAGATTGTGACATTTCCTTCCCAGACAACACTAGGCTGTTGATGGGCTTTTTTTTCTAAGGGAACTCTAGGTCAGAGCTAACCTAGCATAAGTTACTGCTGCTTATGCCTTGTTATAGTATTTAAGGGCTCAATTTTTGTTATTGGTACTACATATGAATAGATCTAGGTGTTGAGAAGAGTTGATAGTCTAAGGCAGAGAGAGCCAGCTGTGCAAAGAGTGGGCATTTCATTTCCCCGTGAACCTTGATACTCCAGTGTTTGTTTTTCTTCTGACAAGGCCCAAAGCCTCCCTGACTTTGTGAGATTCTCCTGGAAAAGAATTAGAAGTCTTTGAGGGTGATCAGAATGATCTATTCAGTCTGCACTCCTATCTTTTAACTTCTACTGCCTGAGACAGCACAGTCCAAAAGCAAAGTTGCATTGTAATTCTCTGGAACAGAAGACAGTGCTGAATGGAAAAGTTGGACTGTTTCCTTCTGAAAATGTCAAATGGCTATACTGGCGTTGGCAACCTGCCTCTTCTCTCCTTTGAAACAGGCGACTGGCAAGAGCAGTGGCATGGAGGGCTTTATTTTTGGGAGCTCTGTGCTCCCGGGGAGGTGGACGACAGTTCAGCTGAAACTTTCCTAGCAGGCAGGGAAGACAGCATGTGGTGGCTGCAAGAAACGTGTTGGTGTTGTGGTATTTCTTAGGGGTGATAGGAGAGAAGCAGTGCCTTAGTGCCACCCCTTCTTCTAAAGCATTCGTTAAGTTATCCCTCCCTACCCCCACGCAACATCTCTGAAAAGGCTTCTTGAGTATCACAGAGCAGGGCTTCATCATCCCAGGCAGAGTTTTCCAGTTCTCCTCCACACACCACATTCAACATGAGCAAAGCCAGCTTTGCCACTACCAAGCTTTTTAAAGAAATATCATGGCCAGAACATCTCACTCCAGTCATGATCCCCAGCAGCTTTGTGGCACTGGTGAGAGTCCCCTTCTGTTTGCTGTAGGATCTTCCTCCGTGAGAGCAGACCCCACACCCGCTGTTCACAGACATAAGTCAGGCATGCAGACAAAGGCTCGAACCGGTCTGTTCCTGCAAGCAGCACATCCTATGAATGCATGAGACATTCATTTCTCATCTACTGTCTTGACTGCGTTGTCTACACCTGAGATTCTTTTTGGCTGTCCCCTGAGGAGGATTATAAGGCTGCATCAGATATCAGGAAGCTGTTTCTCTTGCTCCAGATCATCTTAAGTGGGAAGACCCTCCATTCTGCTAAGAACCTCTTCTGAATTCTTCAGAAACCTGGAGCTTTGCCCCCTAGAGCAGCCCAGGCCAAGGTGAGAGAGCTGAGGAGAGGAAGGACTGATAAAGGCACTTTCCAGGGGATATGCACCTCCTTTCTGAACAGGTAGAAAGCCAGAACTATGCAAAGGGTGGCAGAGCTGTAAAAACAGCGTCTTTGCAATACTAGGTGTGCATAAGGCAGCTGATGGAATAGACTAGTTTAATCAATTAATATGCAGCACTGTTTAAGGAAGGAATGTGTTCAAAGGAGAGTGGCTGCTTAAGACGGCAGTGGCATTTGGCCAGCTTGCTGGGTGATGTCATTAGCGGGAGAGGTGAGGGGAGAGGGTGGCTCTCAGAGGCCTGGCTCAGAGCAGGGCTGGCAGGTGCTTGCTAGCCGTCCGCCTCTGTGTGTGGGGCCCCATGGGGAGTGGGGGAGAGGCCACTGTGGGCTGTGGGACCAGACTGCCAAGGCACACAGCAGCAAATTCTGCAAATTTTATGTGTGCCTGCGGCCACACTTTATCCCCTTCCCCAAATATCTGTGTGTATTTTGCAGGCTGGAGAGGAGGGAAGCAGCAGCAGTCCTTTGTGGTCGCTGGGGGTGGGGAGAGCTCAGCCAAGGCGAGAGACTTATTCATGCAAATGTAAATGCTCTATTAATGCCAACGTAGGAGAAAACAACTGAAACAGCAACAATTCACCAGTCCTCTCTCCATATCAAGCTCAACTGCTCCTGAAGGCATTTTTGGCAAGAGGCCATTGCACAGATGAGTTTGATGGCTTCAAGGGATAAATATTTACTATTTGACCTTGTCATTGTTCAGTCAGCCAAGGGTTTTTTTAATATATGTGTGTGTGTGTGTGTGTGTGTGTGTGTGTGTTTATGCTCACAAAACCTTTTATATCTGAAAAGTCAAGCTGTTTTCTCTTAAGAAGAGAAAATGGTCACTTTTAATTGTTCTACTTGCCTTTCATTCTCCTTGCTAAATCTTCTGGAAAGAGGTGTCTCCTTCTCAGCTGCTGCTCTCCCTCTGAGCTGGCCTTCAAACTGCTTTGGGGGCCATTGGCAGCGAAGGAGCAAGGGAGAAGAGGTATGGTGGTACCTGACGGTGGCTTGCTACCCAGGACTAAAGTCACTGCTGGCAGTGCTACCAAGCAGTTCTTAGGAAATGTAGTGGCACATATCATAGCTTCTCCTGACACTGCCCGTTTGTCCCCACCCTGGACACTAGGATGTTCCCTGGGAGGCAGTATGACTTTTGAATGCCATGAATGCCATAAGCAGCTAGCCCTTGTGTGCAGCTGAGCATTGCAAAGGACTTTTTGCCCGCAATGGCAGGCTGAGTCTCCACCCTCTGTCCTTTATAGGAGGGAATGGAGCACCTCACTAGATCTGTTTCAGCTTCCATGTTGCTGGAGAAGCACCACAGCTAGGGCCAGGGCTCACACTTGGGCTCTTCTGCGCACAGAGAGCAGCAAAAGGGAAATGCTGGCACCATTTCTTTGGCCACAGTTCCTCCTGGTATGGCTCATCCAGATGTGACGTGATGGTGGTAGCTATGCTTACAAGCCGGTGCGTTTCCTCTGTACATGGCTTCACGGCCAGTCAGTCACTGGAGTGCCTGGGCAGCACCTGGATCCTGTGGAGAGGGGCTGCTCCCAACCCAGCAGCACACTTTTCCTCCCATGTACACCGGGAGCAGCATGTAATACTACAATTGCTGACTGCAAAGTTGTCCAGGAATGGGCAACACCCAGATCAGGCAGACAGCAAGACAGGAGCAGCCCAAGCAGCTGTGTGGCAGCAGCCTGCCGACCCCCCGGCACCCCAAAGCAATCGCTCTCGCACTGCGGCTGGGCCAGCTCTGAACCGCATCTCTGATCTGTGGGTTCGTGGGCTGTTTCTGCTGGTCTAGCTGCAAGGGCTGGTGATTTCTAAAATCTGCTCTGCTCCAAGAACAGTATGCTTTGTCCCCACAGCCTCTTTCAAACCCTAGGTCTTCTCTCCTTCGTCCTTTTCTGTTCCTCAGTTTAACTCCTATTTGTTCCTGCACCCATTCTCTCCCTCTCCATTTAGCATGCATTTGTTACATCCAGATTCACCCACTTATTTGTTCATTGTTTCTCTTCTTCAATAACAGCCCACACCACCCCTTGAAAGACCCTGACCTCACTCCAGATAGCGGTCTGTGACACCACTTCTTGAGGCCCTCAAGACGAGTGAACCTTGAAACCCCCAGGGTTTGAGGAAGGAGAGAGGTAGGATGGGAGGTTGCTATGGAAAAGGATGGGGGACCTTGAAGGACCTCTTCCAGCATTGTTCTGGATGAGTTGATGGTACCTTTACAGCTGCATGGACCCAAGGACCTCTGGCTGCTCCATGAGGAGGCAGAAGGGGTTTTGCAGGCTGTGTGGAGGATCAGGATAAGTGCAGGAAACAACTCTCTTGGCCCAGTGGTGCCTCTGTGCCACTGAATGGCACACTGATGCCAGCTGTGCACAGCTGTGCACTGGTCATCCCTCTAATCTGTGCCAGCTCTTGGTTACAGAAATAAATCAGATACAAACTGATGCACTAATTATGAGAAGGGTCAATAAAAGCATAGGCTTTTGCTGACATCTCCTGGACCTGATCTCATTTCAGTGCAAGCAGTGCCAAAGCTAGATGTCTGCACCTGCACAGCCACGCTGAGTAGTCTATGATGTGAGCCACGGTCAGTCAGCAGTATGCAGTCCCCTACCAATGGCACCCAGCTCTGCTCCCATAGCCTCCGCTTTGTCTTCCCCCATCTTAGGGGAAATGGTTGGACAGTGGCACTGCACCTGCACTCATAGCTTCTGTGTTCCCACATTTTCTGCTGGAGGAAGGCTGTTGTATTTGACAGCAATCACCTCCTGTGCCTCACGGTGTCCCACACATGAGAGCAAAGAACATCACCAGCCACAAGTGAGTGAGGCGGACTCTCTTCGAGCTCTGCATGTGCCTCTGCCCACCATAAGAGTCTGTGCTGCTTCACAAAGCAGAGATCTTTAGGCTTAGATTGGTTGTGACATTTGACCTGTAAGCTTTATCACCACAACCTGGGTTATGCTGTTTTTTTATTCAGGTGGCTCTAGGCCAAAATACATTTTTTCCGAACGCACTTTTCTGTGCCCCACTGTCCCAGCCCCAACCCGTGCAGATCTCTTCTGTGCACAGCTTTAAGTATCCCATCTGCCTAGAGAGGGAATCCTGGTCCCAGCTTTGCTGAAGTGAGCCAGGATGCTCCCACTGTCTTCAAAGGCTCTTGGCTCTTTGTTGCTTCTTGAAGGTCCTGTCAACTTGAAGAGTCCATTGGCTCATTCTATGCTGCTGGCAGCACTCTGTTTCCTCTTAAGTGTCTGTCAGTTCCTCCTCTCTGTTTGCAGGGGACCCAGCAACTGTAAAGGCAATCTTTCAGGCAACTGATGGTTATATATTGCATAATTTGGTTTTGTAACCACTGAAAAGTAGTAATAGAGTTCTGAAACCTGAGTCATTGCCACATCCCCTTAGCCAGGTTCTGAGTTGAAGGATTCCTCTCTGCAGGCACAAGAGAGAGTCTGAACCCTCCAAATCTCATCCAGGCCATCTCATAGAGTGGCCCACATATTCTTACAGCAATTAGACTCTCCCAGTTGACTGGCTCTAGGATATCTGCAGGCAAATATCTAATCTGAAGATGATGGCGCCAGCCATTTCTTTAGCTGCAGCCGTGGTGTCCCATGCTGGGAAAGTTGCTTGAACAAACCCTAGGGCAGGCCATCGTGGAGAACACACTGCAACAAAATGCCACAGAACATGCTCATTCCACTGCCTCAGGCTGAATCTCCGCCCGTGTTATCTGTTTTCTTCTCCATCTTGTGGGATTCTCTTCACTCCGCTATGAGAAAGATCTAGCCGGCAGCAGTTTAATGCATGACAATCCTGTTACTACACCTGTAAATAATTAACAACTAGAGAAAACTGCATTTTCTAATTTTTGTTGACTTTATCTTATCTATTGACTAGCTGTTAGCCACTTTCTTAAGGATTTCTCATGGAAACTGTGACCTTTCTCTCTATTTCTCTTTTTTTCCTCCCTCTCTCTCTCTGAGGTTAGTGTTTCAAATGCTTTTTGGTGCAATGTTCAATGCCTGTTTGTATTTTTGAATCGTATTTTTCAACTTCTGCTGGAAAAAAATGCCCATTCTAATTGGCAGGATTTTAAGTCCTGCAATTTTTTTCAGCTTTTAGCATTTTCAGTAAGTTAAAGCAAGAAAAAAGTCTCAAAAATTACAGTGAAGTTTTGAAGAGAGATTAGAAAACATCAGAACCAAGAATTATATGAATGAGCTGAACAAGCTGAGTGGACAAGGAGGACTTTTCTGACCACCTGTTAACCTCCTGGTCTAACACATAAGGCGGGATTAGACTTCTTCACTGAACTAAATCACTCCGCTTTTCCACTCTACCCACTCTCTTGAACTCTGATCAAAACAAATAAAAATTCATATTTTAAAAAAACTCTGCGCCATTATTTTTTCCAGGGTCTTATATTCAAAGCCAAAGGACATTGTTACACAGAGCGATGGGGATCCAGGAGAACCAGTCCTCTGGGCTTCAGGCTACCTGTGCAACTGGAGTTTGTCCCACTGATGAGCAAACAAGCTACCTGTGGAAAAGAAAAAATATTCCAGGAGAAAATAAGAGAGCTTGAAACTATTCCATTACTTACATCATATCATGTTTAAAATGCTTTCCCCCCCCCCCAAAAAAAAAAATGACAGGGGAGGGGAGGGCACAAGGCAGCTGGTCTAGGGAGTTTGGGACCAGCTCTGAGATAGGAAGGTGTTGGTTGGACAGGTGGTCATGGAAGCTTATCTTAAAGGACAGCAAGCCTGATGGGTCCACTCTTCCTCAGCATGTGGCCCATGGTTAGACTTTGCTCTTCAGTGTTTATTCACATACATGAACTTTCTGCTTTCTGAGCTTTCTGCTATTCTAGGGGCAATGAGAACAGGCTTTGACTGAAGGTGCTGGGTTGTCCAAGCCCTATGCCTATTGTGCTAGGTACAAAGGGGAAGGTGCCTGGTTCTTCTTACGTTCACATTTGCTTTTAGAAAGACCTGCTTTTCATGCAATGATCAGACTTTGGGATCTGGAGACTGGCAACTGGGACCACTTTATAGAAATTCTTCTCCATGGATCTTACCCCTACTCTCAGGCCATCTCGCAGGTCAGACCACCAAATGCACTTTTCCAGCTGAATCACACTCAGCCTTAAAGAGATGTTGGGTGGGGAGAAGGGTGTTTGGGCCCATAGCCCAAATGTCTTTGACTATGTGGTAAATCAAACTAAGGAAAGGCTGTGGGCAGTTATACCCACCCTGCTGTATTGTCCAGCTGTTACAGTGACCTCTAGCATCACTTTGGTCCACTAAAATTAACACCTTCCTAAACAGCTTCCAGGCATGATCTAGGCCCAGAGGTCATAGTGGTAGGTAGTTTTGACTGTGGCTATCCTGGTTTGGCAGATTTAATGGCATGTAACTGGCCATGCTGTGTTGCTCAGCCAGTAGCAATGTATGTCCAGGTAATTGCGGTGTCTGCTAGCATAGAAGTTCGAGGGGCTGGGGCTTCTTTTGGACCCTTCAGTTGCATCTCCCTGTTAGCACTGATATGAAGAACTTTTTTTTCCTACTTGGATAGAAGGATCTGGAGTGGAGTAAATCTCTGCAAATGCAAAAGCAGAAGAAAAATCATTTGTAAGAAATGATGCAGTTCTTCCTATTTCAGAAAGTTTGAAACTGCCCATGTCCCACTCTATGATGTATTTCTATACTTTTTGGCTATTATTTCCTATAAATGTTTATGATTTACCTAAATTCCACCTTTTCAATAGGGATTTTTTTTTTTTTTTCAATTACCTTTGGGAAATAGCAGGAGAAAGAAATAATTCCAGGGCATCAGCAGTTGTTTTTCACTCCGGAAGAAGGAGTAAAACTCCCTCCCTCCTTCCTGGGATTCCATGAACACCATCTGGATGCTGCACTAGGGACTGGCTGGCAGGACAATATCTCCAAACATATTGCAACCTTGAACAGAAAAGTTACACATTTGAATTTGCTGTATTCAGCTGAATCCTCATTCTTACTCAGAGATTCGGATGACAGAAGAGGCTTGGGAGTGCTGGGGCTCACAGCTGCTGTGGCAGATGGATAGTTATTGCAGGTCTTAGAGTTACAGGCTGCATACTTACGTCTTTTTGAGAAAGAAGCAGGGTTTGTGACCTCAGCAAGAGCACCCAAGAGAGGAACCTACCATGTTTTATACGATAAAAGTCAGAACCAGAAGTTTTCACTCCTTTCCCCCTATTCCAAAGCCTTCCTCCATCAAAACCATGCAGGACTGAGCCTATCCTGAGAAGCTCTTCCTGACTCAGAATACAAAAATAAATAGCAAGGTATAAAGCTTCCCTGCGTTATCACTACTCTGTTTGAACCTGGAACAAGGGCCCTGAAGAGGAACGGAGTGTAATTGCAGTGTCCACAGGAAAGAAATGCTAATGAAAACAGGCAGAGCCAGGAGAACTCATGAAGAGGAAGCATAGCACAGCTAGCATGTATTACCCTGGCACTTAGCACTCAGCCTGACAGGTATCTCAGGAAAGCAATAACCAGGTTTTATTAATAAGTGCTTATACTGCAGCAGTGCTCCGAGGGGGAATCACTGGTGCACAGCTCTCAGGGTGCACGGGGTTTGGGAGCAGGTGGATGTGCCCCTGTGCCGGGTGCCATGTGGGCTCGGGGCTAGCACAGCCCCACAAGCCAAAGCAGGAGCTCAGGGACCTGGGGCACTGGTATTGTCTGCTGCCCCTGCCCCAGGCCAGGCCTCTTTGGTGCCCTTGGGCATGTGTCCACATGGGTGACAAAGCTAAGATTCCATGCTGTAAGGGACAGGGTGGAGAGGAGAGGTCACTCCAGAGCATTTAAGTGAAATATCACAGCCTCAGCCCCCAAAAGTTTGCAGGCTAAGTTGATGGGAACACTCAGAGCTGGACAGGTAGGCAGTGGAAAAAGAGACAAGAAATAATGGGTGCGTCACAGGTTAAAACTGAGTTTATTCCCTTCAGCTGGCAACCAGAAAACTCCTAAAAAGAGGTGACAAAGTCCTAGAGGAAAGGCTGTGCTGAGGGCCTTTCTGTCACTGCAGAAACCACTCGTTCAAACCCACCCATCGTGCGGCAGGTGAGTGACCTGGGCTGAGACTGCAAGCACAGGCTCATGCCCAGGACAGTAAGATCTGAAACCACTGCAGCAAGCCCAACTGCCGCTCTGGTCCCCACTCCCTGCAAGCCAAGCGGTCTTGTGCTGCATCAGCCCTGCCCACGAGGCTCGGCCCGGGCCCACCTCTGCACTAGCTGCCCATGAACAAATGATGCTTTTTCTGCCAAGCCTGATTTCTCCTGACTTAGCTTATCCATCAGCAGCATGAAGATGACTCAAGGCTTTGCAGGCACCCAGCTCCATGGAGAATAGCCTCACTCAATGGATTTGGGGCTTGTTGGGTTCCCTTCTCCCTTAATTTCCTCAGGATTTCACATGCTAGCAAGAGCACAGGGAGATCCCAGGCTTCTCCACCAGGAGCATGTGTTCACTGAGACTGGAGGTGACAGAAAAGTGGCTGTGACTTTTCTTCTGTCCCTCCCCTTCATCCCTTTTCACATCTGGAGTACAGGTGTGCATTAACAGCAGCCAGAGCCACCAGGAGAAGGGGTTGCCTCCTGGTGCAGGTTCTTCCAGCTCCCAGGGATCCCAAAGACATGATCTCAAGTGAGGATCAAGTGACTAGTGTGAAGCCACGAGGTGGGTTTCAGCCACAGGAAAGCTCCCCTACCCCCAATCCTTTGGCTCCAAGAACGTGACAGCAGAGCCAGTGCGTGTGGTGAACAACCCTAAGTGCATTTCTTTGGAAGGGGAGGCATGTAAAAGCTAGCTGAGTATTAGGTGTTCTCTAAAAGCACTTTGGGATCCCTGATAAATAGCAATCTAGGAATTGACAGCAGCAGTTTCAGTAGAGGCAGTATTGCGGCCATGATAGTCAAAGAACATAAGTGAGGCAAAGCTAGCTGGAAGAGGCAATATTTTTTTATTACACTGATAGTACAGCTGGAGAAAAGAAGCTAAGCTCTCAAGCCTGCACACTCTTCTTTGGATCTGATGCTACAAACTCCAGGTTGAGGCTTGGGAAGGACTGGCCTAGGCTAGCTTCATTAACAAAGAAATCAGAGACAAGGTTCCTAGCTTGCACGCAGCAAGGCAAGTTGCTTGTAAGGGGAAAGGTACTTCTTAGTCTTTTATGAAAAAGGGGAGAGAATGGGAGACAAAATAACATTCCTGACTTTATTTACAGAAAGAATGGAAAGCATGCAGTGGTTAGGATTTAAAAAGCAATAAAAATGTGTATCATATGGGCAGAAACCCCACTGAAAATAGCTGTGCAATTTTTCAGCACATGCAGGTTGTACTTTTGCACAGAAGCCTGAGACCAGTAAATCTCCAGTTCTAACCCAGCCCTGTTACACACAAGCCCAAGCCAGTGCTGAAAATGACCTTAACTCACTGGCCCACCCCCTGCATTTGAGGGAGGATGTCTGGGCTCCTCTTAATTTCTCTTTGCTGTTGTGAATCCATTAGACACCTGCACCAGGCTGTAATCCCCAGTATGACTGCAAAGCTATAGCCTTTGCCTTCACACTGCCTTATTAAACCCAGCTTAAATTATGAGGGGCAGTGAGATAGGGCTGATAAGGGTTTATTAAACCTGAATGACCATCTATAGGAATAGAGCACTGAGCCCTCTGTCTCCTCTGAAAAACAACTGCTGCTAGAAAACCCTCATTTTCAAGCGTGAACCCTCAAGCCACAGATGGCCTCAGTCAAGGATCTTATTCCTCTGCCTGGGCTGCTGGGAGGACAGGATTGGGGTCACCTGGCCACACTTATAAAGGGCCTCCTCCAGGCAACCCCTGGTTTGTAGGGTGCTGGTTTTGGGGGAAGGTTGCAGCCCTGCGGACTGCCCTGGGGTGGGTGCTCCCTGCAGGGGTGTTTAGAATAAACTCAGCCTTTTTGGTATGTTTTTCTAAAGAACTAGTGATTGGGATTTGGGTGACGTTTCTTTTCCCTTTGCTAAGTTTGCAGTGTAATTGTGCTGCTTGTTTGGGCTTTTAGCAGTCCTGTTAACTGGGGAGCTCGATTGCATGATTTTGTTGGGACCTGGCTAATAGTGACATCACTAAAACCCACTTCATCCTGCTGACCAGAGAGTGGGCTTTGTTGTCATGGTAACCTTTGATTTGGAGACTTGTGGGAAGGAGACAGGTAAGTGCTTGAAATTGCTGTATTTCAGCATGGTTTCAAATGCCTGGGAAGTCTAAGGACAATTTTCAGTAAACAAAATCTGAAGTCTTCTTGAAATACTTTGTAAACAAGATTCATTTACTGCCTGGAGAAAGCAGAATGGAATTTCATTGGAGAAAATACTTAAGAAACTAAGGTTTTGTGAAGCACTCTGTGAAATAAGGGGAGTTAATTGCAATCAGGCTGTGTTACTGCTGCCTTGTTCCCCAAATAGGGCCCTGGCGAGACGAGCCCCTTTCCCCGTGGGGCAGAGCTGGCAACCTCCGTGGCTGGCCCAGGGGAGGGGGCTGCTGGAGTGCCAGGCTCGGGATGGAAATGGGGCAAATGGGTCTGGTAAGAGCAACCTTCAGTACCTTCCAAATGTATCCCCCACAACATGCTGTGCTGTGCCTAGTCTGGGTTGAAGGACCCATCTCTTCCCAGAATTTGAGTCTCTGTATATTCCATTAGCCAAAACGCTCCAGAGGGCTCACTCAGGGCTGGATATCTGCACGCTAATTTGGGGAGCTGAGTAGTCTGATCATGCACAGACATGGCTTCTGTGAAAGTCGAGCCTGGGTGGTACTTGCCCAGTAAAGGGATATGAGTTTGAACTGGGATTGTCAGGAGACATTTCCAACTGGAAATCCTTGGGTTTCTGAATGGAGATTCCAAGTTTGGAGAAACCAGTAGAAAGTTATGTAATACTGTCCTCACTTTAAAGTGAAAGCTGGATGAAAGCCAAAGGCATGCTACAAAATGTAAATGCTACCAGCCAGCAAAAGCTGGTGAGAACAGAGGCTGGCATGGGGACAGGGACAGAGCAGGGGTCTGCTGGTGCCCCTTTTGGGACCCACTCTGGCCCCATGGGTATTGGAAGTGGCTCCTGCCACTGTGCTGGCCCCAACAAGGAGAGAACAGGTTACCACAGCAGCATGAAGCATGGTGCTGGTGAGGGAGCTTGTGGGGCGCAAGCCTGGTGCAGGCAGTGAGTCAGGTCTTTGATTCTCCTGCCTGCAGGGAGCATATCACTAGTGAATATAAAAGCAGTGCCTGAAATAGAAACGTTTTGGAAATAGCAAAAAAAAAAAAAAAAAGGGGGGGGGGGAAAGCATTTCAGAAGGACTCCAACCCTTCTCCATGTGATTTGCTCAACCCTTCAGAGTGTGTGCTGCTTTTTTTTGGTGGCAAAAGCTATTCAGGGAATTTGACCTGAATTTTCACATCACTTTGGATGCCTGGAAATTGCATTTATTTAAAGCAAATAAATCATTTGCTGAAAAGTTGTTTCACCATGCTCAGAGCATGGGGAAGGCAGGTATTCCTAAAATTAACCCAGCTTTGGTGAAACATTTCCTGGACTTACGGTCTGCAGGTACAGAAGAACATTTACACCAGGAGAGCCTAAAGGGGCTTGTCTAAATGATGCTCTGTCTCTGAGAGCAGCCAAACAGCAGATGCCTGAGAAAGACATAGTGTAAGACTATAGGAAGCATCTTGCAGTACTTCCCCAGGGTACTTTCTCCACCTCCAACAATCTGTGGCTCAGACTTGCCAGTAAAAGCCACATCCTTATATTTAATACCTCTAAGTGGATTTTTTTGTTGTTGTTCTGTGATCTTGTCCAGCTGCTCCTTGAACTCATACAAACTTTGTGTCCATAACATCCTGCAGAAAGGAGTTACCCAACTAAATTACTGCGTGAGGAACTACTTCCTTTAGCCTTCTGAGCTATGTTTTTCCCCATCACTGGATGTCCTCTGGTACTTGCATTAGAGGAGGTGAGCCCTTGATCTCTGTGCATTCTCTCCCTGTTTCTCGTGCATTTATACACTTGGGCTTAAAGCACTCTATTTCCATCTGACTTCCTCCTAGCTGGAAGTTGCTGCCTGGGGGCTAGCTGGGCTCAGGGAGGTAGGGGGTCTGCATGGCCATGGCCATGGGATGCAATCTGGCATGGACAGACCAGTCCAAGCAAGGTGGGTGGAGGAGCAGCGCTTCCTTTCCTCCCAACTCTGAGTAAAGCCATGCCTGAGCGAAGGCCAAGGGCTGGGGAGCTGCAGCATGGCATGTGGGTGGCCAGTGCCCACAGAGGCAGGGTTAATGCAATCAATACCTGTTAGGTGTTATTGAACTGGAGGTTTGGTGCTTGACTCGACTTCATATTCGGGCTTCCTGGAGTCCCTTTGGCTGTGGTTTTCTCCAAACAGAGTATCCAAGTTGTGAGTGGACGGTGCAGTGCTCCCACTGGAGCGCAGAAGAGTACTGGTTTTTTGTGTCCTGGGGCAGCATTTCCAGAAACGGATTTGCATCAGCATGGGCAACCCTGAATTTTGGTGGAAGTCAGCAGTAGCCTTTCCTCTGAGGTCTTGCCTCTCCTTGCTATCTCACAGTACAGAGAAACACGGCCTGTTCCATGTTAGTGCTCTCCATCTCCTAGAAGGAGCTATGGAAGAAGAGCAGAGCCTGTTTTGCGAGGTGGTGCTTTTTCCAGAAGCCAATTGAATGAGCACTGTCATGCTGCAGCTCTTTCTGCTGTTTGCAGTATCGGAGGTAAATGAGGCTTACGTAAGTGAGGGGCTGGCCAGAGCTACATGGGGCAGCGGTGGCGCATGGGGATGCCATCCCCGAGCCTCTCTCCACAGCTCCACAGTGGACCTCTGCCCTGATCTCTGCTCTCTTGCTATTCTGGTTTGGGCTGCTAATGATGCTGTCAGTGGCTCTGATGAGGCACTTCTGTCCTCCTTGGCACCCCCCAGCTATGCCAGTCCTCTTTTCGCCCCCGCTCCATGCAGCGGGGCACTTCAATCTCAAGCTGAAGGGCTTTTACAGTTTTGCTCCCGGCTGCTGACTGCCAGTCATGCCTGACAATAGCAGGGAGCTTTAATGATGTAGATAAATATTTCTTGAGAGCACAGAGCTTGCTTTATTAGTTATCAGGACAGCTTTTCAGGGACAAAACATGGATTTAGAGCTAATCCCTGGCTCTTGCTGTGTTGCAAGTACTCTCTAAAACCTTTGTGGACACCAGGGCCATTTTTGAGTTTCAAAGTTAAGCAATCCCTCTCCCCTTCTCTTTGTAAATGCCAGGGGGAAGACGGGAGAATCAAAGCTCCAGATGTGAGTATATTCTGGCTTTTAAGGTGTTTCCCTGCCTTGAACCTGTTTATATGGCACATCTCCAAATCTTCCTACTTTATTTCCTTTGTTAAGGGCTAGAGCTAGTCAGAAGCTTAAAATAATCACAGCCCCTCTGAAGCATGAATATTTTGCAAATAAAAGCAATGGTGAATTTTAGCATAAATATTTATCTGATTTTTTTTTTTTGCAATATTTCATTTATTTGCTTACTGTGATTATCCTGATTGAAAATCATCCCATCAACCAATCAAGGACAGGAAAGGACTAGCTGGGGCTTTGCTGGCTGATCCCACAGCACAAAGATCACCTTGCAGATAAATGAACCAAATGATTGATCTGTAGATAGCAGGCTGAAAATCACTTATCAAAAGTACCAGGCAAAGAGTTAAAAAAAAATTGCTAGAACTGAATTAAACTGATGCCACCCACCTCCATGGAGTTAATGCCCCCTTAGAAATATGTGTTGTTTCCAAGAAAACCTTGGCTTTGAATTATGTTCTTCTGACCACCCCCAAACTTCTTGAAATATCCTCCAAACTAAGTAATAAGATGCTTGGAAAGAGGGGAGTGCAAAAGGCAACCAATAAAATAATCTGCAAGGCGAGAAAAAAAGATTAAAAAAAAAAAAAAAAAAGCAGTGGACAAAAGGCTTTGCTCTGCCAGCAGTCACACCATTCAGGTAGCCACAATAGCACTCCCTTCCTATTCTTTGTACCCCAGCCCTGTACATTTGTGGTTATTATCTTGCCTGGACCAGATTGGTGTTGACAAACAAAAATCTAGGTAGCTGTGGTTTTCTTTGTGTCCGTGGTCAAAGGGAAGGCGTTGTCTGCCCTTCAGTGTCTGATTTTCATTGTCCTCGAGCTGCTTTATTCCCTCTGCACCGTAGCATGGAACAAAGACCTGAATTGCGGTAGAAGG
Organism: Rhea pennata; assembly: GCF_028389875.1. Taxonomy (NCBI): domain Eukaryota; kingdom Metazoa; phylum Chordata; class Aves; order Rheiformes; family Rheidae; genus Rhea; species Rhea pennata. The sequence goes on along the minus strand of NC_084673.1, from coordinate 12,043,396 downwards.
TGAATGAAGTCTTTGGAAAAACTATTAGGACAGTTAGGCACTGAGGTACAGCAAGGGGGAAGAGTGGAGGGGTCACCATTTTGAGGGTTTGAGAGCTCAAGTTTGGGCAAGATTTGAGTTGGCTGAGGAGCAGCAACCAGAGAGGAAGCAAAAGAGGGAAATACGGGGGAAAACAAGCCCAGAGTGCTGGCAACTGCTGCCCTCACCTGTCTTGCAACCAGCCAGCTAGCCAAGGTGGCCTGGCAGCAGTCAAAATCCAAGTTGCAGCCCTGGGACTGCCACACAGGTGCTGTACTCAGCTCCTCCATCCCCCATGCCATGTTGAGGGATCTGAGCTGGGGGAAAGCAATTCCCAGCTCTGCCAAGGGGGGAGAGAGGACTGAGAGCCTGGAAAAGCAGGGTGAGAGCAGGACAATTGTGACTTAGAGACAGCCTACTGAAATGTGGAAGTCCTCTAGGAACGGAGGAACAGCCCTTATACCTGCCCCCTTTCCTTAGCACCTCTGGGCTGCTGTGGGAGGTGGCACCCTGGGCTATCTTTGGTCTGACTCTCCGTGGCCTCTTCTAAAATGTCCTGTCATTGGGCATCTTTCCCACGTGTTTGGACAGGAAATTTCCGGCAATAAGAACCTGGTGTTCCTCAGTGCTTAAGGCAAGTGGTAAAGATGAGGGTTGTTTCTTCCATTATGCAGGCACCAAGATATCTCCTGCAGGTTCCTTGCAAGTCAGCCTCAGAGCTGCAAATGGCCCTAGACCATGATGTTTTTCAATGCATGATGTTTCTCCTCGTGATGGGAGGAAGGTCTAACAAACTCATGTGTATTTAGATGGAGAGCAATACAGAGGCAAATCATTCGAAAAAAAAGTGCAGTGCAGATGAAAAGCCTGAAAAGTGAAGAATCCTATTGCAGCATTGCTCTAAATTTAATCTTCATTAGATGTGATGGCAGGTGGAACTGCATCCCTTCTGTGTTATTCTCCCCAGTGCACAACCCTTTATCCTCTAGCCCAGGCTTGGAGAAGAGACTTTATTCCCCCCCAAATCACACTTTGTGGCAATTGAAAATGAGATCATGATTCTCTTGTTGGCAGAGCTGGGTGAAACAATGGTGATTTTAAAAAAAAAAAAAAATTAACTGAGCTCACTTGGCAGATTTACATTCCCTAGCAAAGGGAGAAAGAAGCTGCAGCTGAAATCTCAGGTTGGCTTCCCGAGATACTACTGTGACATTTTAATGATCTAATTCCCCTGCAGAGGTGGCATTTTCACTTGTTTCCCTGACCTATCACTGCACATTTGGTGTGAAACAAACTATGCCGCTATCAGCCCTGACAACTCAGGCCCAGAGAAAAAATAAGGCTGTGATAATGTAATGAATGGACTCATCGCCCTTTAATTCTTACGAGGAGGGAGCTGGTTGTCTTCTCTGTGCACTTTGGGGCCATAGGCTCTTCAGGAGCAAGCCGGTGTGATGCTGTTCACCCTTGCAACTCCCCCCGGCGGGGGGCTGTAACTCAAGGTGCCTCTATGTGATGTTTCACATCCCATTTATACTCTGCTCCTGCAAGGCTAAAGGTGATATTTGTGCTAGTGAGCCCCTTTTCTTGCTCTGTTGCACAGTTCTGTCCTGTTTGGAGAAGTTGTGCCAAGCTGATGTGCTGTTAGCAGTAGGCAAAGTTTGTGTAGCCCCTTTCTTTGTGGCCTGGCACCTCCGAAACCTCTCCAGTGATATCGGAGGTGACCAGCTGAAGATCTGGCTTACGGGATGTCCTACCTGTTAGCGAAGCGCTGATCCTCATTCTCCTGAGGAAAAAAAACTAGTTTATGCTAACAGTGTAAAATATATGCAATGAATAAAATAATTACAGCAAAACAGTTTATGCAAAGCACTGATGTGGGAGAAGTTTCATACCTCAAAAAGGCCTTTTGTCAGAAATAGAAACAATTTCTCTGAGAAAATAAAAGTCAAATGTGTCTAGCACAGATATACTGCTGTACTAGTGCTCCTTCTGGCTGTTTCTGAGACCCTCTTTTCTCTAACAGTGGTAGAGTCTGTTTTGGTCCTTTTCTGAGCAGGACAGAAAGCACCATCAACCCTTTAGGGAGTGACCTTGCTGGGGACACCAGCAGCTACCCACCAGGGTAGTTGGTTCTACAGCAAAATCTGCTTAGGGCTAAATTTAGTGTTGGAGAGATTTTCCTGGGGCAGGCTGGTCACAAGGCAGGAGCAGGAGACTGCTCTGGGAGGCAGTACACAGGAAACAGAGATGCTGGGGATGGGAGACAGGGCTGACCCGCAAGGGAGCAGAGTGCCTGGGAACGCTGGCTGGGAAATGATGTGCGCAGAAACATCCGCCTCCGTGTTAAGACTGGGTCAAGGCAAAGAGTTCTGCATATGTTCTGCTAAACAAGCATGTAAATGCTGGGGTCCAGCATGATTTTTTTCCCCACCTACTAGAAGCAGATAAGAATGCAGCAAAGCCCCAGTTACACAGGATGCTGGTGATCTAGGGCCAAAGGGGCAGCGTGATTGTGGCGACAGGGAGAATCTGGGTGGAGAAACCAGGTCATGGAAATCAATGCAAATGATTTTGATCGCAGAGTTTCAAGCCCATTTGCTCTGTAGGAAGCATGACTGTCAGCAGGGATAGGCAGTGAAAGGGGTGGGATCTCACAGCTTGCTAGATGAAATGGAGGTGGTAGATGCGTTCAGCTTTTTTGTTTTTTTCCTAGCTTCAGAGAGGATGTTAACTCTAGTAGAGTAACTCCAAGAAGCACTTAGTATCTGTTTAACGGACCAAAGAGGGATCATTTCAAGCCCCTACCCCTAAATTTCTGTTGCTGTAAGTGACTACATGATGAACAGCAATGTCATGAGCCCTGTTGGCACTGCCTTGGCACAGCATGGGGTTAGCAAGAGCCGTTACAAGGAGACACAGGTCGTAGAGGGTCAGCACTGGCCAGGCAGCCTGGGCCTTAACAAAACGCCTTGTCCTCATTTGTAAGAAGACTTGGCACAGCTGAACTGATCCCCCCCGGAGCAACCCAGCCGCCCAGCAAATTGCAAGACGACGGGATGGTGGTTTGCTGCCAGCCATGCTCCATGTGGCAGGGCATGGCAGGCACCAGAGCACCTCTGCAAGACAAAGCAGGTAGCGCAGAGGGGGAAATCACTGCCTACAAGCAGGTCCTGTGCTATGATAACAGGGTACAGCTATGGCAGGAGCTGAGGAAAGCTCTCCCAGGGGAGGACATGCTTTGGGAAAAGCTCTAGGTGTGTCCATAATGATCATTTCCAAGCATTTTTAAAAAAGGAATCCCTTTGGAGCAAGGATTCTGTTTTCATTCAGCACTGCACATGACGGGTTGTGTGCCTCAGCTCACTTCTGAGCGCTGGGATATTGTTATAGGTTAATTATCACTAGTGATTAATCACCACCATTCACAGAAAGGTTTTTCCCTATTGGTCAGGAGTCCACTGAGCATTAACAACTTCTTTTCCTTTTTCCTTGGAACCTCTCTGGCCCTGGAGCTGAGCAGAGAAGGAATACCTGAGCCGCTGTGCATACTTGGAGGCCATGCAGAGTCTGGTCTGCCCCGGCTGAGGGCTATTTTTTTGATGTTAATGTTCACTGCAAACTAAAATTCCTCCATGCTCATGAAAAGCTTTGTGTGGGGTCTCCTAGGCCAAGCCTTGTTGACTTTGTCCTTCTCTTAATGAGTTTCTCATTCAGTTACGCAGCTGGGACAAAGCCACTGGCATGTCCTGTGGTAACACATTGGTCCTCAAAGATGTAGCTGAAATGGCTAATAGTTGTAGTCATTACTTTCACTATATTAAAATACACACACACACGGTAGGGAGGACACCTCTTGCCCTTAAACCTCCCCTTGTGCTGTGCAAGTGCTGCTGGCGCTCTTCCCTATCAGACTTGGCTCTTCCAGCAGCAGCTCTTCTCGGTGCTTCGCCTCCTTTTAGGAGGATCCAGCCACCAGATCCTAAAACGGGCCAGGCATTTGGGACCCTGCCACGAGGGAATTTGGCTGGCTGGAGTTCAGGTTTATAAGAAACTCGGCTGCCTTTTCATCTTTCCCCAAAATAACAATCTCAAATATAAATTATGTGAACTAGGCGCTTCCTGGAGTCTGCAGCTGCTCAGCAAAATTGACTTTTTTTGTCAGCGCTTTGGCTCCTCGTACAAACCTGCCAGCTGAGCACCGGACCCAGTTGGAACCCCTCTTTTATATTTAGTAAAAGTTCAGCCAACTTGGAGCATTTCAGACACAGCGAATTATTTTCTGACAAAACGTTGGTTTATTGGGAAATTTCCGGCTGGCTTTAATTGGGACAGCTGTTAAGGTGGCAGTTTTCACAAGAACTGAAAGTCTCTTTCAGATAAGTACAGCTCTTAAAACGGCTGTTGCTTTGATAGCTGCTCATTGCCTTTCTCATCTGATTATTGAGCTTAGTATGTCCCTGCAAGCTTAAAAAAAAATCCATTTTGACTGTCTGATCTTTCCCTTCTCTTTACTAAATATTATCTTCTGCCCCGCCTCTTCCTTTGAGGAGAATCTGTCACTTCAAATTTAACCCTAAATTTGAGCTTTGCAAAAATTAACATGTACAGCGTTTCAAATTAAGAGAGAATTTTCTGGGGTTTTTTTTTGCCCAAGCTTCCAAGGGTCCAAAAACACTGTTGAAAAGTCTAAGCAAACATTTGCATTGTTATTTTAACATGAGAGTTCCTGCCAAGAAAATTAATGGGACTTATCTATACAAAGGGAACAAACTCATCTAATTCTGTTGGTGGTATTGGGAAATGCGCAGCTTGCTAGCTTTCTGTAATGACTTTTTTTTTTTAATTAATTATTTTTCCACTTTAATCCTCCATACATTTTCACCATCAAAGTAAGGAGCAGGAAGTTGGATAAAGCGTGCGAAAGCTCCTCCATAGCTTGCCCAGTGCTGGAGTCTGTAAGTTTGAGATCATGGGCCAGATGATGCTCCAGGCAGGTGGGAAGGTGCGAGGCACTCGGTCTCCTCCGCGACGCTGTGTCTCCCACTGGCGTCCCAAGAGCTCAGCGCTGGTGGGTGAGCCCACGGTCCCCAGCCTCTTAGGGCACCTCGGGTTACTCCCACAGGTCCCACCTCTAGCTCCCGCCTGCTGTCGCTCCCCGGTGGAGCATCTCCACCTATCTGCCTTTGGCCTTTTTGCTATTTAGGGATCTTAATTTCCATGGGAGCTTTACCACCACTGGTCACTATTTCTTGTGCAAAGCAGCCCCAGGCCAGGTACTGGTTTGCTGTGAGCGGTCTGCTGAGCAGCACAAACAAAACCGGCCAAGTGTTGCTTGAAACTTCAGCTCTGACCATTCACTCTGAGAGAACGAGCACTGAGCTGTGGCTACGGCGAGACCCAGCTCTCCAGGGAATACGCATTGCAGACATGGAAATTGTACCAGGACAGAGTGAAGAATGGACTAAATTTGGTTTAGATTGAATCATAACATCTTTTTTTTTTTTCAGGCTTCACAGTGAAAAGGGAAAAATGAAAAAAATTCATCTTGTAATTCCAGTATTTTGTTCAAACCAAAACAGTGGTTCTTTTTCTATCATTTTTGTCTAAGGAAGGTCAGGTTTTAAATGAACGATAGTTTGCTGAAGTAGAGAAAACTTGAAGCATTTAATTTAGAAAACAGATCGATGAAACATTTTGGCATTTTTAAGCAAAACATTTCATTTCAAAACAAGTTGAAAAAAGGGGTTTTGATTGCTCCTGCTCTTTCTTGAATTGTGGTTTTGTTTGTTTTTCCTCTAGCTTAAACTAATTGCCAAATACTTCCTAAATTTGCAAATTACTGGAATCCCTCAGGCCTCCACTGTACACCAGAGCTGTGGTTTGTTGGAAATGAGAATTGTTTGGCTACTAATAACACATGTGCAAGGAGCAAATGGGAGACCGCTCGCTTTTGGGGTTAACACCCCGTGATGTCAACGGCAGCCCCAGGGCAGCCCGCGAATCCCCCTGCTGCCGCAAGGCCCTTTCCCGTGGAAAAGGAGGCAGGAAGCCTCCCTGGGGTCCCTGGCCTTGCCCCGTGCTGCGGGCGAGCTCACGGGACGCGTACAGCACCTTGCACCTGGCTGTTGACGCTGGTCCTGCCCCTCGGCGGCAGAGGGAAGGAATTTCAATCAAAAGGAGCGCGGTTTATATTTAGAACCAGAGGATGTTCCTTCATCAGATTATGGCAGTTTTAAGTAGGTCAGGCTGGAGACCTAAGATATTCGAGTCCCCTTCAAAGGCATCCGTCCGTCACTTATTATTCCAGGCATTCGCCTCTCGCGCTGCCTGCCTGTCGCAGCCGGGGCGCTCTGTCGCTCTTTCTGGACCGCGCTGGCTCGTGTCGTGCTTCCCAGCACCAGCTCCTTCCACTCCCTTCGCCCCGTCCCCCCGCCCCCGTGAGCTGAGGATGGGACGGGGCAGCCATGTCCCCGCGAGGCGGTGTGCGCAGGGCTGTCGCACTGGGGCTGCAGGACAGGCTGGGCGCAGGGGCACCCCCTCCCAGCACCATGTCCCCCCCTTGTCTTTTCAGTGTTTTTAACCCAGACCGAAGTTTCTTTAGGCAAAAGCAGCAATAGCAATAAAACGCCCAAAATGCAAAAGAATTCACCGACGTCTTCATTTAACACTTTGATGAATGGAAAGATAGCTGCCTGTATACTCTGGGTAGCATTGCAATCTGCCTTGATGAGTCCAAGACCTCCTGCCAGCCCCCCAGTGGTGTCCGTCCCCAGGCAGCGGCAGTCAGGCCTCCTTTCCAGCCTCCTCCCCTCTAATGAGTCCTAACGATGAATGCTCTGAGCACTCTCAGGATGGTCCACGCAGGTTCCCTGGCTTCCTGGCCAGCAAATGTGCAGCAAGGAGGCAAGCAGCTTGCCGGGATCTCGTACAAGACCCTTAAATGCAGCTCTCTACATTTCAGGCAGAGATTAATGAAGTCATCTTCATTGCCTGGAAAGACTCAACTTCCCTCTGATGAGGCACAGGCAAATCTCCCAGGGGAGAAGGTTTTGCAGGGAGAAGACCCAAGGGCCCTGTTCTCCAGCCTGGGGGCCCCCAACCAGTGTGCATGGAGTTGTTTTTCTGACCTGATTAGGGTTATTCAAGCACTTGCGATTACGGATGTTGCTGAGTTGTGGCCCGGAATTCCAGCCGCAGGATTTCGCTGCCTACGGAAGGCGCCTGCTGGCAGGTCGGGAGGGGGAGCAGGTCCCCGTGCTGCCCCGGCAGGTCCCTCTGTGCCGGCCCATCCACGGTCAGGGACACTCCAGGCTCTTCTGGCAGCTGCAACAGTACCTGCCATACCCACTTGTTTTTATCTATCCATTTCCTTTCCTCTCTCTGAGCCTATTACATTTTCTCAACTCTCAATGGGATTTTTTTAATTTTTTTTTAAAACTCAAGGCCTCCTTCAAGCTGATCACAAGGGAACGCTGAGTGCTTGTTTTTTAACATTCCGACAGGTGCTATTTTGCTATTTGCTTGTGATGATTCAGGACATTTGCATCTCTTTGTCCTTAATTAAAAAGCACTTCACCCTTGCTGCAGGGGTATGGCAGATTTCTCTCAAGCTATTCATTTTGGGGGATTTTTAATCAACAGATCTACTCTATCAGTGCGGGTGCATTTCTGGTGTGGGGGGGTGAAACTTAGCCGGCAGTGTGCAGAGCTGTGTGGGTGTAATTATGGCTTTTCTGTGTGTGTGTGAATTTGACTGCTGTTGAAAGGCATTCTCTAAGAGCCACCTAGAAGACAGGATTCCCCTGTCCAGCAAGCTCATGGGCAATGATGAGGTGACAATTTGCTGCAAAGATGCAGGTGCAGCCGGGTTTGGGCCGAGCGGGTGAGCGGGTTGGGGCAGCGATGCATGGCACCCAGGCGCCTGGCTTTACCCACCCTGGGCCCCAGTCCTGACCCCTAGGACAGCCGCCGCCCAGGGCCATGTTGAGGGGAACCCAGCATGTCCCGCTCCCCCAGCACCCCCATGCCACGGCTGAGCAGGAGGAAAAGGGGAATAGGGAAGGGGACGGGCAACAGAGAGGAAATGGAGCAGCCCCAGGCAGGGCATTAGCAGCAAGGGCTGTGGTGCCTCGGGCAGAGAGCACAGATGATGGGGTGCAAATGCTGGGCCTGGATGCAGGCAGAGACCATCTGCCCACACAGGCTCCTTCCACCTCCCCAGCCCACGCCGTGCCCTTGCGGCTGTCCCCACGCTGCCAGGTCGTGCCCTGCTCCCAAGCCAGGACAGGCGCCAGGGAGCTGCTTCATGACCTGCCCCGGGAAAAGCGTCCAGCCCTGTGCGCTGCTGCTCCCCAGCAAGGGGGCACATCAGGGAGGGTCCGCAGGCAGACCCGAGCAGTGTGCATGTGATTCCCGTAAGCACTTTTTCAAGTTCCAGCCTCAAATCTTCTATCTCCTCCCACAAAATATCAGGCTAAAAAACAAGCCCTACAAAGCTCCGGCTGCTGTTCTTGCTGTTTATCTGCTCAGCTCTTCCAGGCCCCAGCATACAGGCTCGTGGGAACCTTTGAAGATTATTTCTCTTCGGTTTCCTAAAGAGACTTCAGTCTCCACTTAAATCTTTTTATTTCACCTCCTTTCAGCACATTGGCCCGATTTCTCTGAGACTTAACAGCGACGAACAAGATGATTAAGATTGGAGCTTAGCGAGTATTAAGAGACGATCTCCCATTCCTGACGTGCTGGCAATTGCCAGATCCTAGTGGCAGCATCTCTCTTTCGGAGAGGCTCTGTGTGCGCGTGTGTGGGCATTTCTGCTTCGATTAATTTTGGAGCGCAGAAGCTAGAGGGCACCGAGTGTGAAAGCCGCGGTGGCTCGCGGTGTCGCCTCCTCTGCACATCAGCCGCGGCTGATTGCTTTCGGCAGCCAGAGGGGCTGGGACACAGGGCGAGGAGCGCGGTGGATGCTGCGTCCTGTGCTGTGGGCTGCGGTGGCCCAGCAGGGTCCTGATTTCCACCTGACAAGCTGTGAGGACTTTTTGGTGGGAAATAAAACCCCAACGAGTGAGGGTGTGTGAACGGGGCCTGTCATACCCGGCAGTCCCAGCAGCCCGGGCTGAGCTCACGTGCTGTGCAGGGCTGATCTAGGTCAGTGTTTCATAGGAGGTCCTGAAGCAGAGGACAAGTGCAACCCTGGCACTTCTTATAGTGCTTTGGAGGGCATGGTGTGGAGGAGCATCATGGATGCTCACGAGGGTGCAGAGGTGAAACCAGGTGTAAATGGCAGCGTCAGCTGGGAAGAGCAACTGGCTGCTGGATGGAGCCTGGAAACGGAGCACAGCCCTGCTCTGCTGTGGATTCAAATGCACCCTGGTGGTACAACCAAGGCCAGCTTTCGGGGCTGCTGGGGGATGGTTGTCCTGTGGTATCCCACCTGAGCCAAGAGGAGATGGAAGAAGAATCCGCAGCTTGCCGATAGCTGGGAGTGGGTGATGAAGCATGGAGGAATGCTCTTGTCTCCCTGAACGGATGACACTTCTGGCAGCTGTGGAAGGGGGGTTGTCAGGCTGGTGCAGGCAAGGAGGAGGAGCTGGCGTGTGTTGGGGGAGCTGGCATACGGACATGTGCCAAGCCCATTCTCAGCTGGGGTGAACGCTCTTGCCCTGCACAGGGTGGAGGGCAGCCTGCCTCCCTGGTGAGCTCTCCCTAACACAGCTCTGCTTGGGCGGCGCCTTGGACCACAGTGAACCAGTCCCAATCGCTGCCTCCCTACATCATGGCAAAAACAGCCTGTTTGAAATACAGCCCTTGAGTTCAGGCTCTTGGGAAAGAAAAAACATTCCCCCTTCTACAGGAAACACCAGAGCTTCACAGGGGAGGAAAATGAAACAAAGGGGCCCTGCAAAAGCCTCACAGCTTCCAAAAAGGAAAACAGTGTGAGAGTATGGGTTCGCTATCGGTGTCTGTCCCGAGGGAGAGGCACCAGAGCCAATCCCATGCAATAGGTCAGGAGACTAATTTTCAGGAAGGTTTCCAAATTATATCTAACCTTACATGCACCAGAAGTGATTCATCTTCAGGAGGGGCAGGGCTGCAGATGAACCCTCCCCAAGGCAGGGAGGCACATCCGTCCCACTCACCAGGCAGCCAAGCAGCAGCTTTGGGGCACGCAGCCTGAGTGTCCTTCCAGCCATCCAGCACCTGCTGCACTAAGGATGGCTTTCTGCATCAGCCCCAGGAGGAGAACTTCTGCCACGTGTTCCTCCTTCTGCCTGTCACCCTCAGCAACCTCAGGCTAGTGAAATGTCAAACCCCACCAGGCTCACCACAGGAGAGCACCCTGCTACTCCATAAACATTCACAAGCCAGCATAGAGAGAAGTCATCAAAATCTCTACACCTCTGGACAGAAATGTATCAGGGTAATAATAACAGGAGATAACTGTGCCTCCCTCCCTCCCTATCCTAAATCCTGCCAGTGCAGGCAAGAGATGAGGGCGCCCTCAGCTACACTCTCAGAGCTGTGGGACTGAAAGGGCCGGGCAGGGTTAGTGTTGCTGACATCTCTCCATGGGATTTGGTTGTGAGCACCATCATTTTTGTTGTGTGCAGGCTCTGATCTGAGTCCCTGTCTGTCCTTTGGAAAGCCCCAAAGCTGGGCTTTTTCCCAGCTGTTGAAGAACCTTGGTAGTAATCAGTGTCAAATATAAATTACAGCCCAATGCCAGCTCTCTTTTTCTCCTTAACCTTCCTGCTTCCTTTCCCCTTATCCTGACAGTTATGGTGCAGGTTAACAAGAAGCTAGTGTGTCTCAATTCAGAGGCAGATGCATTTCTGCAGTAAAGGAGAGCAATTGCTCCTGCTCCTGCAGTTTGTACATCCCAGAAGTTCGTGGCAGCAGTCATATCATATTTAGAATGGGAGATTACCATTCAGGAGGTTTTCTGAGAGCTGTACACCAAGCTGTCTGCTCATGCTTCTGTACTAGACATATGACATCAGATGTATGAATAGCATAGCTGTGAATTCCCATTTGGAAAAAGCTTTGAAACAAAAGTGCTCAGTTTGCTTGGATTTTTCCCCTTTTCCTCAAATTTCTGCCAGTTCTCTTCTCCACCCCTCCTTTTTCATGTACTTTTTCTCTTTTCAAGTATTTTTCCTTAGGAGGAATGTTACCTTTTAAGTGCTAAGCTTTGGGGAAAGTCAGAAAAGCAGAATTGTAAAAAAGTAGCAAACAGCATCTTTCCCATCCTCAGGACAATAGCAAGAACCAATCTGACACCCAAGATTACTTATCAGTTCTCCCACTACTAAACTAATTTTAAAGAGGGACTGTCTCCAGTGAAAGAGGATGTGGAGACTCCTTCAGGCCTGGCCTGATGTAGTAGCAGATGCCAAAAATAAAGGTCTTGCTTCCATTAATGCTCTTGTCACCCTCTGGGACAACACGCACCACCTCTTGCTCCGGCCTGGGCTGTCCTCCCACACCCTTCACTCTCCTTGGAAAGTGTTCATGTCACATTTGTTCAGGCTCCAAACACATTTTTCTATCTGTCAGCACTGCAAGCTCAATCCAGCACCTAAAAATCAAACCATGTCCTGTCTGCTTCATATATCATTGCTGTCTATAATGATGGGACACCAGAGCCCAGCTGGAACAATTACTGATGTCGCGTGAGCCCAGATGCAGCATCTGCTGCTGTGCCCAGCCTGTCCAGTGAGCTCGAAAAGACAAAACCCCAGCTAAGTTGAACAAGTGCCCTGGTAGAGAAAACAAATGTTTTTGTTGTAAAGGACATGTTCAACCTTGGAGAAGAGTGTTCAGATTTGCACAGCATTTTTCAACCTCAGAGTTTTCCAAAGGGACCCTGTAATAAGCTGCTTCTCCTCAGGTGTCCTTCACCATTCTCACCTCAGCCACACCAGCATGCTCAGCCCCAATGGATGTGGCTGTGGGAGACCTGTGGTCTGGCTGGCTGCACCCCTCATTGGAGCCAGCTGTCGGCACAGGAAGGAATCCATGAGAGACCTCTGCATGGGAACCCACCTCGCTCCCAGAAGACACTCTTAACTTCATAACAGCACAAGCCCTGGTTCATCACCGTGAGGAGAGTGAGCACCAAGGACAGCGGCTCTCACCGTGCTGTGTCCTCAGGCAGAGATGATGTGGAGCAGCAACGGGAGGAGGGGAAGGCAGCTGACTGCTGCCCTGCAAACTCACCTCCACGCAGCCCTTGCGAGCCGTCTGCCAGGACTCTGGCAGTGGCTGTCCTGCAAACACTCCATTTACCATGCCCAGCATCGGCTCTGCTGTTAGCACTCTGGAGCACTACTCATCCTTGCAGAGCTCTGAGGGACTGCCTCTGCCCGGGAGCCTCTGATCCTGTCCTGGGGCACCTCACAATGCTACCACTGAAAAACCTCTCTAAAAAGATCAAAAGGCTGATCTTCCTCAGAACCTATCTCCTAACCCCTCTGCATCACTAATCCTCTCCATTTGCATCAAATTTTCCCTCGATACAGCACTCCTAACACAGCCCAGGAGAAAAGAGTTACCTTAGAGCAGTGATGATGCCATCAGACAAGATGAACAAGAAACTGATCCTTTTAGCACTGCTTAAGACAAGGAGTGACCAAGTCCTTGCACAAGGAAAAGGAGGGCAGAGCATTGCCTTCTACTTTAACCTTCTACTCTGGCCTGCAGTTGTAAACACCACCCACCAGCACTGGAGCAGCCAGCAGAGATTTCATGTCTGATGCCACAAAAGAGCTTTTGAGAGAAAACAGCAGGATTCAGAGTGAGTTGCAGATATGCCCAGGCGCACCCAGGGCTCTTTGGGTATGGGATAGCTCTCTCTGAAAGCACTGCCAACCTTACAAGTTTTGAGGGATCCTGGGCCAGAGCTGGAATACTCTCTTCTCCCAGGACCAGATTCTGCAGGCCATCAGTATAGATTGCATGAGTGAACCCTCATTTATCATGGCAGCAAGGTCCTCCAGGCTCAGTGCTCTTGAGGACTCTGTAAATAATTGATTTTATCAGTTTGCTGGTTAAACTGAAATACCAGGAGGGAGAAAAGGCATCTTGAATGAAACATTTCATCTCCTGTTTAAGTTTGGAGAATTCCATGACAGTAGACCTCAAAACAAAAATCTCTTCAAAGTGAAAAATGGGGAATGCTTCCTCCCAAAACATTGATGGAGAATGTTTTGTCCTTCTCAATATTTGGGATGAGAGGGTTTTTTTTCCCTAGCCAAAATCATTCACTTTGAATTTGGAAAGGGTTTCTCTCAACCTCAGCCTGCACTGTTGATAAATAAGATGTTTGACTGGAAAGCAGTGCTCTACCCTGGCTCTCCTACACATACACCATAAACACACTTCTTTCCTTCACTTGGTTCAAGCAAAAGCCTCGATACCAGTTGCAACAAGAAATTACTTTAGATGAAGGAAGAGACCAGGGACAGCAGCTGCTCCCTGTGGGTACTACTGCCTGGAAGATGTCCCTGAAACAGCATCTTTTATGATGCTGTGACTCCCTAATGCTGCTCCAACTGTCTCCAGCTCTCCAAGCACCACTTGTCTCTCAGATCTCTCAGTTCTCAGCTAGCAGAACAAGTCAAAAGAAGTCATTCCCATGAGTTTCCCCATGTACCACATGACATCCTGCATCTTGAGGGGGAGCTGAGAGCACATGTACAAACCCTTGCATTTTCTGTGAACTGTCTAAAATCATGACCCTTTGACAGCTACATCCTCCCTGTGGTTGCTGTTGCACCTTTCCCAACTTGTTTCTCCAGAGAGCTTGTGGGGAAATCCAGTGGCTTGCTCTGAAGCTTAAAGCATTCTTTCCACCTTCACTGCTCCTTTGATTTTCATTATTTACTCTTTCTAACACATGCTTCCTGCAAACCCTGTCATCCCAGAGCTAGCTTATGTGCATGCACTAAAAGAAACATAATCTGCAGCTGCTTCATACAAGGAAATTCCATCTTGGAGCTGCAGTGCCTGCAGCTGGGCTCCTACTGTTTCCACACTACGCAGATCTCATGCTTGAGGGCGTAGGGTGATCATTGCAAGAATCAGCGAGGGAGGCTTGCGTAGGAAGAGCCTTGAAAAATCTCCCAGATGTGCTGCTGTTATTTATTGCTTGCACTCCTGTTGCACTCCTAGTCCCCACTGAGATCAATCCTGGGTGTCAGGCACCGAACAAGTATAGTGACAGGGCAGCTCCTCATGCTGTCAAACTGAGCAAATGAGATGATGGTAACCAGCACCCTGCAAATCAGAGCAAAGAAGTGATTCACGCACCTGATGGGGGGAAGGCTGTGGCAGACACGGAAGAGCCAGTTGCACATGGTCCCACTCCAGTACCAAAAGGATGACACCAAATCCCCAATTGTGATCAGTGTTACCAGATCCCACTAGGAGAGGTAGGACCAGGCCCCTTGGGTGACAGGCTCCTGCAACTCATGCAGCATAACCAGATGATAAAGGATAATTATTTTACAGCATGTAGGAATAACAAACTTCTTTTCCAGTAACTCCCATCCAAAACTCCCCAAGAAGGAATCCCTTATTCCTGTTTACAAGGTGGGTGACAGCAGTGAAAAGAAATGTTCAGGGCCACAATGCAAACCAGGATGAACAGGGAGCAGTGAGTAAGCTAAGAGGCTGAAGATGCACAGCCCATCCTTGGCACCGTGGTCCCCCTGCACCCCTGGCTGCCTCGCAGTTCCTGTCCTGTGCATCCTCCCAGTTTTTTTTCATGGGACAGCAGCCCTAACAGGTGGAAAAGGGCCTGACCCCCTTCCTGGCTGTGTCTCCCTCGCAGCTCTGCTCAGCACAGACTGATGCTTTGTGTATTGTTAAAATATTGTTAAAAAGAAGCGCCTGCTCCTTTGTCTTTTTTCGGAATATTGCACATTTGTAAAAAAAAAAAAAAAAAAAATGTGATTAACAAGTGAAGACCTTGCCCCTCTCTTTACACAAAGAGGGAGAAGGAGATCGTTATGCAAGTTGTTGAATCCCAGCCGCTTCCCTCCGCACGGGGGAACGCCGTGGCGGGCAGATACGCGTCTCCCTTTGACTTTGGGACGCCCCCGCTGTCTGCACGGGTGGGGGGCTCCGGGGCGCTGCGGCCGCCGGTGCTTGCGCCCGCGGCGGAGGGGGGAGAAAGGGGTTAACTGCCCCCCCAGGCGGAGGGAGCTAGGACCCTGCGCGGAGCCCCTCCTCCCCCCTCCCCGCCGCGGAGTAGGAGAAGAAATGCCCAACTTTCCCCCTTCCTGCCGGCGGCGCGGCGCGGAGCGGAGCGCGGAGCCGGGCGGGCGGCGGCGGGGCTGGAGCGCAGCGGGCAGCGGGGGGTCCCGCCGCCGCCCCGGCCCCCGCCGAGCCCCGCCGCGGCGGGCGCGCCGCCGCCGCCGCCGCCCCCCCGGGCCGGCCCTCGCCTCGCCGACATGCCCGGGACGCTGCTGCTGCTCTGCCTGGCCCTGGGCCCCGCGCTGCGCGCCGCCAGGTGAGCCCAGGCGTCCGCGCCCCCGCCGCCGGGGCTGCCCCCGCGTCCTGGGCGAAGTCCCCGCGCCCGCCGCTGCCTCAGTTTACCCGTCGGGGCGGCGGGAGGGGAGGGCGGGCAGGGGGCTGCGGCGGCGGCGCCTCTCCGCAGCGGCCGCCTGTGGGGCCCGGGTACCTCCGCGCGGCCCCTCCGGCCGCCCCCGCCGGAGCCCCGCGCCGCCGCCGCGCCTCGCCCGTGCGCTTCGCCGCGCCGCGGACGGAGCCTTCCGTCGCCGCCCCGCCGCCGCCGCGCTGGCCGGGGCCCGCCGGGGCTGAGCCCCCCGCGGGGCGCCCGCGGCAGGGCACGGGCAGCTCAGCCCCGCGCCGAGCCGGGCTGCGCTCGGTGGGCCGGGGCTGGTGTCCCCCCGGAACTCCCGGGCTGGCCGCCGGGAGGGACGAGCGTGGCAGCGGCTCCCGCCGGCTCTACAGGTTGACGGGTGCTGCCCGGTGCGGAGCGCGGGGCCGCCGGTGCGGAGCGCGGGGCCGCCGGTGCGTCGGGCCGGGCAGGTCGGGAGGTCGGCCGGGGCCGGCGGTTCCTAACGCGCCGGTGTAAACAGGGATCAAGGCCCCACGCGCAGGGGGTTTTCCAAGTTTCCCTTTCCTTTTTTTTTCTCCTTTCCCCCTGCTCTTTTTTTTTTTTTTTTAAAAAAAAAACAATTTCTAGCCCTGCTACTGAGTTTAATGGCTGGATCGGGGAAAGAACATGCTGTCAGCAGATTGTTGCCCCTAGGGCTCAGAGGAAGAGGGATTTTACTGGCAGAAGCTAATTGGCAGAATAAGCTGCCTTAAAGCTGATCAAATCCCATTACAAATGCAGTCAGGGACAGGGAGCATGAATCCTGCTACTAAAGGTCTGGTCTGCCAAGGTTTCCTGAACTCTGGTGCTGGCAGAAGGATGGTCCCTTACATCCTCCCTTGGGGCACAGACTTCCCTGGGTCGAGGCAGGGATAACTGCCCCAGGCTGGGGATGGACAGCCAGCCTTGCCAGCATGCTGCTGCTCAGGGCACTGGAGGGCTGAGAGGGGAAACCTTGGTGCATCCCTGTTCCTGTGCCCTGCTGTCTCCGCAGTGCACTGCTGTGAGCACTTCATTTTGAGATTGGGAGTCATAAACTGCAATATCGCATGGAGGAGTAGTTAAGTCCTTTATCCTTCACCTGCCTTTAAGTGAGAAGCTTTACCCCATAGCTAACCCAACTTCCCTTCTCCCTCGTCTTTCATCTCTGCCTCTTCACTGAGTCCTGCTTTGCCAGAAGCAGGGTCCCTGGGCTGGGGGCTGATGGAGGAGGAGGAGAAGCCTGTGGGTGAAGAAGGAAGGGGGGAGAAAAAAAAGGAGCAAGTTATTGCAGGGTCTCTTTCAGCATTCCTTGTGTTGGCACAACTGCATGTTGCATGGATGAATTTCCCCTGCTTCACACTTCGTGGCGGTTGCAAGGGCATACGGGTAGTAGGTTGTTCGGGCTGAAGCGGCACACGTGAGCTCATCTCTCGGCAGAGGCTGCCGAAGCCGGTGCTGGAGCTGGCTGGGTGCTCTGTGCCGAGGTGACTCAGCACTCCCCGGACGGTGCCCGCCCTGGAGGCAAATGTACAGCATCGCCTGGGCACTGCGGCGGCTCGACCAAGTGGCCCCGCTCTCAGCCCCTGGAAGCAGGATCGCTGCACAGCATCGCACCACCCAGAAAGCTGGCTTGATGGATGGTTAAAACTGTGCAGACTTGACCAACAGGGCCACGTCGAGCATGCTGTGACAGGAGAGGTACGAAGACATGTCAGATGGGCAGGGTGCAGTTTAATGAGCCCCCTGTCCTTAAATCCTCCGCCAGCTTTTAATTTAGATTAATTTGCCTGAATATGCCTGTGTCTATAAGCCCTTGGAGGCATTGATATGGGTCGCAACAAGGATACGTTAGCATACAGTAATTAGGGTTGACGAGAGTGCTTTTTAACTAACTGAAATGTTGTCCTTGTGTTGCGTTGCTGTCTGTTCCTCTGGAGCTGGTGAGCAAGTGGGAGTTGTGTAGGGCCTGGGGGCTTGAATCTGCATTTGCAGAGGGTTAGATAGCAGGGCAGATCCCCAGGGGATGTGGCAGTCTTCTGGGATGTCCCCTGTTTCTGCACTAGGGACAGCTAAGAGGATGCCTGTCACCTCCCCAGCTGGTACAGGTTTTAGTATAAAATTTTAGCAGTCTTCTTCTTTGCTAATGCACCAGGTTGCATATAGGGAGTGGATACACGTCCCGGTCAAGCATCCTTCACTGGCATACTAGGGATGGAGCACTGACGTATTTGGGATCCCACAGCACAGTTACTCTCCCCCTCCTGTTGCTGAGGGAAAACTTCTCAGGACAGCTTTGAAACCGGGAGAGGGAGGCAGCCTGCCAGCACGTTGAGTGCCGGGTGCCACCGGCTGGGGCTGGGGTACTTCACTGTGCATGGCAGTGAGCACTTGCCGTGATGCAGAGCGTCTTACCTAGGCACGGCAGTAACACTGTTCTTGTCTTGCAAGAAACGGAGGTGCTGCTTTTCGTGTGCTTACCCATATGCTCAGGGGTCTGAACATGCTCAGACATCTGAGTAAAACAGGTACGTGTTTGAGTAAAACCAACTTGGGGAGGCAGGCCAGGCAAATAGCTTTGTCCTCCTGCAGTAATGCCAACAGCTGCCCGGGAGGTGACCAACCCCATCCATATATGCGAGCACAGCTGAAAGGACATTTGGCTGCTGTGCAGGCACCAGACAGGGGCTGCTGTGTCTCCAACCATGTTTGTCAGCACAGAGGTCTCCTCGCACTGTCCCTAGCTGTGTCCTTCAGCCATCCTCCCCTTTCCTGCCATGCTAGTGTTGCCTCCTGGCCCTACGGCTTGGCACCCAAGTGCTGTCAGGTAGATGTTTTGACATTTCAACAAGCAGAGGTGAGGGAACATGGCTCTGCCTTTTGTCTGGCTTACACTTCCCACGTGCAAGAAGCCAGAGCTGTGGGCCAGCACATGTTCACAGTACGTTCATGATCATGACGGGTTGCTGTGTGACACTTCCTTCAGCAGGTGGGGAGACCTCTTTGGCCATGCATAGCCCAATTTCTTCTTAATTCCTCTGCCTTTGCAGTAGTTTTGGGGCTCTTCTTGATTTGAATCAGGCCACTGGGAAGAGAGATTGAGGAAGAAGCAGAGGCCTCAAGTCACCTTCCCTCCCAATCAGCAACAGCTGGGGCAGAGGACTGCACATACACACAGGAAAAGTGCATTTTCACCAGGAAAAAAACTGCTAAAATGGCTTGATCTGGTTTTGTGGCCCAGGATTAGCTGTATTATCAGAAAGCATTTTTCTGGTAGTGCCTCTGCTTCTGTAATAGGGATATGACTCTTTGGAAATGCTATCCCAAACTTTAGGGCATTAATACCAGACAGGGCAAAGCCAGTTAAGCTTGCTCTAAGGCTGAGATCAGAGTAACCAGCCTGGTCTTGTTATGCCCAGGAGGAACGTTTAGGACTGTAGTCCAGCCTTACAGCTGGACTTGTCTCCAGTGGCTTTGTGTCCAGTGACTTTGGCTGGGCAGCAGGACATGCAGTGATCAGTGCTGGTCAGTAACCTGTCCTGCGCTGGCTTCCACTAGGGTCCAGTAAACACTGAAATGAGGTTTAGGTAAAGCTGTGCCCTCTCTGCTAAGGCTTGCAGGCAGCTAACATCGTCCTAAACACAGGCTGCAAGGGAAGGCAGCTGGGCAGAGCTCTGCTGAGGGCAAAGGCACACGTCGCTCCGTGAGCCCCGCAGGAGCGACTGGCCCCAGATGTCAGTTCTGGCCGGGTTTTGGGTGGGCGCAGCGGTAGTCCTGTGCCCATGCAGCCACTTGCAGAGGATCCTGAGGAGTTATCTGCTCAGCTGCGTTTCAAAGGCACGCTGCAGCAAGCTGGCCAAGCGAGCCCTGCGCCGCGTCTGCTCGGATAGGGAAGCACATCCTGACAGTGTTGCTTAAGACTCCTTAAACATTGTCAAAAAGTGCAGCGTGCAATCAGACAGGCAACAACAAGCTGATGTACCAACACCTAACATGTGGCGGCAGGCAGCCAGCTGCACAGAAGTGATCCCTTGTCGGGGAACACATCTCTGTGTCTGGAAGCTGGGGAGATGCAAAGAGCTCTAAAGTGATTGTGAAAGCAAGTTTTATCTGGGGTTTTAAAAGAGGAGCTTCTGATAAATTAACTGCAACATGTCAATTTAATGCTTTTTTTCCTCTCCAAGTACCTTTGCCAGGCTCTGCCTCCCCTAATACTGAAGGGAGATGGTGTATCAGTGATTACACCTTGGAGCTGCAAATCTCCAGCTGGGATGTGTCAACACAGTGGCAGCTCCTGCTGTGAGACCCTTTCTGGCACTGGAGCAGGTGACACATTGAAAGGGCAAATGCTGAGGGGGATGTGCTGGGTGTAGGATGGCTCAGCATCCTCTCATGCATATGGCTATGTCATTCTGGTGACAATGTTGTGAATGACCAGCCCAGAGCAGTGGCAGGTGGTTAGAATTTCCCGCGTGACCATGTGGACTTAATTTAATTAGAGGTTTTACGAAAGCTCCTTCAGGAAAAGGGGGAGGAGCAGAAGGTTTAGAAAAGGGTATGTTTGAAAGACGGTGAGAGAAGCTGTTAGCTTAATGGGTCATGTTCTGAGAAGGATGCAAGCTTTTTCTGCCTGGCTTGGAACTGGAAGATCAAAAAAAAAAAAAAAAAAAAAATTGTGGCTTTAAGTGGGAGCTCAAGCCCAAGGTTGGAGTGGAAGGGTTGTCAAGTACAGGGAATGGGTTATGTCAGCTCTTGGCTTTGGGGCAGATGCATTTGCATGAGGCTTTCATTTCCCAGGGTCTGTGCAGGGCAGATGGCAAGGTTCTTGGTAAGGAAGACATGCATGCTGTGTGCTTGGTAGTTTTAGGACCTTCTTTTCTCCAAAATGCTTTTGTTAGAACTGCCTGAAAATGCTGTTTGGTTGCTGTCCTCTTCCTTTGAGGAAGCAAGCTTCAGGTGTGTGTGTGTGTGTGTGTGTGTGTGTGTGTGTGTGTGTGTGTAAGTCAGGGCAGCTGAGGTAATTGGGGTTAACAAGGCAGCCCCAGGAGCTGGTGGTGCTGAGGGCAGCAGAGAGCTGGCAGAGAGGGCCAGGGAGGCTGCTGAGGAGGGCAGGGCTGGCCCCTCTGCTCCAGGGAGGAGCAACATGTTGCCAAAGGGAATATGAGGTGCATGTGAAGTGCCCTGTGACTGCTGCTGGCTAATCCTGACTGCTAGTGGGAGGAACCTTGTGTTTCTGGGGACTCTGAAGTAAGTAAAGGTGCCAGGCAAGTTGTGTCACCTTAGGAGTATTGCAGAAAGATCCTTGAGCTCCTCTGAGCAACGCTGGCCCTCCTCCTTCTGTCTCTGTGAAACCCAGCTATGCTCAGTCTCCCACAGCTCATCAGAGAGGTTCCACAGCAATTTCTCTTTTTTTTTCTCTCTCTCTCTGTTCCAGGTGTGAAAGCACAGAGGAATATGATTATGATTACCTCAGCATCAATAAAACCTGGGTCCTCACCCCTAAGGCACAGGAGACTGATGCCACACAAATCCTCAACTCACTGCTGAAGAACTATGACAACAAGCTGAGGCCTGACATAGGCAGTAAGTGTCCCTTGCGGCCACCCTTTGAGACTGGGGCAGCAGGTGGTGACCTGCCCAGGGGTGTCCTGTGTTCTCCATGTGGCTTTGTGGCTGCTGTAGTTGGGATTGCTGGTCAAATGGAGCCACACTGCTCCTGAATGCCCCCCACCTTTTTCAGCCTCTAATCCTCTGTCCTTTGCTGATGACCCTGGCCTCCTGCTCACCCAAACTCATTCTATTTCCTTTACAGTCAAGCCCACGTTTATTGATGTGGATATCTATGTGAACAGCATTGGGCCAGTATCTGTCATCCAGATGGTGAGTGGACATCGTTGCTACAATGTCATGGGTGTACAAAGCCTGAGTACATGGGATGTAGCTGACTCTTTGCTGCCTAGTTGGATTGCATCCCTCTGGCTAGATGTGGCATGAAAGATGTTGTCACAAGAACTGGATTTGTGTCCCCTTTTTGGGAAGATGTGCTCCCAACTGCTGATCGCTGGAGCTAGGGAAGCTTGACTGCCATCCCTGCTTAGGAGCAAGGTCCCCATATGTTGTAGGTGGGCTCAGTGACCAACCATGCTCGGGAAAGTGATGACGATGCTCTCTGTTCTCTGCTTGCAATGCACAGACAGATATCTCTGCATGGAGGTTTTGCCCTCTCCAGTCCTGGGGAAACACGAGCACAAGGGTGCTGGGATGCTTGGGGTGAACCGCACTGCTCCTGCTGAGGCAATGCCATGCTGGCTGGGAGGGGGAGCAGTGCAGTTCTCAGGAGGATTGAAATAGGAATCTGGAGATGGTTGCCATGGTAATGGTCTGATGGTGTGAAACTTGGGTGCCTAGGCCTGTGCCTGTTATGCTGGGGAGAGGCAGGGTAACTTGGATCAAAAGGCTGTATTTCTATACTTTACCATCTTAGATCGACGTCATCCTGACTTCAGCAGTTTCCATTCATGGCTCAGGCCCCACTGCAGCAGGAGTCGTAGAAACACTCAGTAGAGATGCTCTTTTCTGTGAAGATCCTCCAGACCTTGCAGCACTGGAGAACAACTGTTGACTGACTTTTCATGGGGAGCTTCTTCTCCTCTGAAGTGTTTCACCTTCTTGTTTGTTTTGGGGTTTTATTGTTTTGTTCCCCCCCTCCCGCCCTGTTTTCATCAAGAAACAAACTTGGCAATGCTGTTAGGTTTTGAAAACCATTTTTGCCACTGGGCAGTGTCATGGGGGAAGACAGGGCAGAGGCAGCTAGGACAATTTGGCTGCTCTTGTCTTAACAGAAAACTGAGCAGAAACCAAAATGGTCTCCCTCAAACCTGAAGAGTTTTCAGGACTGGGATGTGGTTTTACTTTCATGAAGTGGAAAACTTCCACTGAACAAACCTGTTTGGTGGATGGAGGAATGGCATTGTAGTGGTAGTACCACTCTCCTTCCGAAAAGTATTTTTATTACACTTTTGCAATAATATGTGCTTCCACATGGTGCCTGCTTGTAGGCTAGCCAGAGGGGGACCTGACTGGGCACTTACCTGTGTGATGAAGGCACCATCAGGAAGCCCAGTAGGGAAGGCCTCAAGTCAAGAGGTTTCCTTTGGTTGGTTTTGTGGGCCTGGTGCTTCCTGGAGATGTGGCTTTGTGTGGGTTGAAGTTACTTAACAGAGCCCTGTGAAAGAGGAGAGGAGCAATGGGGTGGAGAACACCACCACCATGTTGCTGTGGCCGTCTGAACTGAACTAGCTACCTGGATGGAGTGGGGAGCAGGCCATCTTCAAAGTGGCTGGGTGATTAGGGCTGCAATTTGAGTGATGCATCTTATTGAGTGGTACTGCAGCAATGCCTCCCCTGTGAGATTGGAGTAGGTCATCCAGTAACCGCAGAATAGGACCTGCCCTCAGGCCCTCAACTCTCCCTTCATGTAAGCTTGTGCTTGAACTCCTCTAGGAGGGTGTGAGGAGGGCCATAGCAATGTGATACTTTAGCACAGGTCGTGTGGATCAGGTCATTCCCAGGCTGTTGGCAGATATTGCAAGCTTCCCCCTGCATTGCTGCTCCAAAGCTGCATGGAGAAGTGTATGGGGCAGGGGTGCCCCGTGCCCCATACACTTCCTCAGCAAATGCAGTGCCTGGAGGTGGACTATGGGAGTCATGTGTATAGATGGCTGTCCAGTCTGATTTGCACTGCCCTAGAATATGCCAAGAATACAAAGAGAAACCACTGTGCACTTCTTCACTCCTATTTTCCTCTTTACCTGTTTTGTTTATGCCTTTCCATCCCTCTTGAATGCTTTGCTCTCCTCCCTGTTATAGGAGCCTTGCATGACCTTGCAAGGTTGAAGGAGTAGTGAATGACTTACAAAATCCAGTCTTGCATTCAGAGCTCTTCTCTTCTCCCAAACAGAGATACCAGGTGCTGCTGCTAGACTGGTTTCCTAAGAAACAAAGCTTACGCAATGGCGATGTGTATGTGAGAACAAACGTATGTATGTCCATCCCAGCACTTCAGTGACTCTTGCTCCATTGGCCTAACACCAACTATGTTTAGCAGTAAGGATATGGGCATCATACATATTCAGTTGCTCCTGTTTTTGCGAAAACAGAATGCCAGACAGAGACAATAGCTATCCCTGTTGAGGGAAAAGCTATTGTGTGAACTCAGCTCTTACTAGACACCAGAGAATCCATTCAGGAGAATGCTGCTGGAGACAGGCTTGACTGTTCCTAGAGCAGCTGAACCAATGTGCTTTGACTCTTTCTAAGAGTCAGCAAAAGCTTTTACTTGGTGTGAAATTGGGCTCCATGACTGCACAAGTTCCCCGGGGGTCCCAGCACACTTAATGCGAGTCAAGAGTGTGAAGGTGTGACTGGCTCTCAGAAATTGTCTGCATCTGTAGAGCTCTGCTGGTGAAGCTGCTGCCTCAGAGCTGATTTACCCAGCTGGAGCTTCCTCATCTGAGGAAGATATTGGTGCACTGGGTAACTGCTGTTAACGGAAACACTGTAGTGAGGAGCTGGTTGGCTGGGGGAGGAAACCATTCAGTCCAAATAGCTGAGGATGATTAGGCTTGTGGTATTTTGTGTCAGTCACAACTGGCTGCACAGTCTCTCCAAGGTGCCTGGATACTGCCAGTCTGGGGGTCCCTGCTGGGTCCCAGTCCCTTGAAGGAGGCAGTGCCTCTTGCCAGGTAGAAAGGCAGATCTTCCAACAGTAACAAATGATTTAAAGGCACCTGCATTGGCATTCCTAAGCAGACTATGAACCTTGTTCCTTCACCATCCCTTACTAACATCAGAATCTTTGATGCCCTTGAGCTTGGAATTCTTTCTCCTTGAGATGCTGTGTAGATACTGAAGAAGGCTAGGCCCAGGTCTTAGTTTTGGGTGGCAGCTTTTGGTCACCTGTGTGGGTGAGCGCTTCCCCCTGCTCATGAGAAGTTCATCCTGCTATAGCTTCTCCTAAAGAAAGAAAAGGGCTGCAATAAAGCCATTGTGGCTGGCCAGGATGCCACTGGGCTCAGCTACTTTGCCCTTTGCTTTGTTCCCCACACACACTTGTGCAACAAACAAAGCCCTTCTGTGGGTCCTGCTGTGAACAGCACTGACATCAAAGGTACCATCCAGATTGTCATTGCTGGGGAAGAATGATTCCTGCTACCAACACTTTACCCCTTTTTACAGAGCTTTTTTTAACCTGTGAAGCTCTGCCTCCTTTCAGGTCTCAGGCCTGTCTTGAATGCCAGATCTTTTTCTTTTTCCATACACAGCCTGAGACAATGCATAAGCAAGAGAACCAGGATTTGACTTGGAGCTAGATTTCTCCTGAGCCCCTGGTGAGATTTCTCTGAGATGCTCTGTCTGAGCAGCTGTAGCTCTGCTGCAGATAGAGGCAGTATAAGCCTGAAAGCCAGCTGGGGGGGAGATGCACTATTGATCTCTTCAGTGCATTGCAGTGACGACATCTTAGTAAGCATTTGTCCGTTACATGGCCAGGCCATGTAGAAGATAAAAACCTATCTCTACTTTTAGAGGATTTACCACCATTACTGTGGCTTTTCGCATAACCCAGTGTTGTCTGTGTATCTGAAGCCAAAGGCTGCAAGATTCTCCAACAGGCTGGTGGAATAGAAGACTCCAGTTTAAGCAATATAGTCTGAATATTGGATGTCCTATGATCTCTCAACCTCCCCTGAAAGAGTTAACTACTCACTGCTGCCTTCAGCCTGGCAATACTCTGTCAGTGCCTAGAGGCTAGTCCTGTGTAGCTGTTGCTCAACCTCAAAGTGATAAATCACATCAGGATACAAAAGTGATTCAGGTCCTTAGAAATGAAAAGGTGATTTGAAAATGCCCTGTGTTGGGTGTGAATTCTGCATCCCCCTCATCGATCACTTGTCATAAATAACATTAATATTCAGAAGTCAGCAGAAAGCAAACAAGTTTGGAGAGGGAAGAAATGCAAAGTGATTTCCTGCTATCTTTTGTAGACCAGAATGGCTGTCTTGTTTGCCATTTAGGTATTCAGGTAAACTCAAAATTCTCACCTCCCTGTGAAGAGGACCTGGCTCTGCCATCCTAAGGGAGAATGAAAACACGTTAGCAACCAAAATGAAGACCAGAGCTCTTGTTTCCTCCTGCCCCATCCCTCTGTTTTGCTTCCCTGCAATGCACAGGGTAGGAAGGAGGGTGGTGGGATGACTGGGTGCTCGCACCAGGCTGCCTGCAGCAACCAGTGGCCAGGCTTGAGCTGGCAACCAGCTTGCCGGTGGAGCAGGGCAATGCTCCCTGCAGGGCTGCTCACAGTTACGTGTGGCAGGGCAGGAGCTTGGGCAGGAGCTCCGGCAGGGCACAGCAGGAGGGATGGCTGTGTACTACCAGGAGGTGGTTACATGAGGTTGGAGCCTGTCCAATGGGCCACAGAGAGCCTGGGCTTGCCTGAGAGAAGATGGGCTGAGAGGGAAAGGGCTGTGGAAAAGGTGATTTTTGCATTGGACCCAAGTGCTGCTTGTTCCCACTGCTGCATATGCTGGGGTTTCAAAGAATGCCTGGCATAAGTGGCCTCCCCATTCCCTTGGACCCATCTCCTTTGGTTAGGATTGGGGCACTTGGTGTGTCCCAGGCAGCTGAGGTGAGCTGGCTCCGACCAGCAGCTAGCAGAGTGGCTATGTTTCCACTGTCAGGGAAGGGGTGTGCTGGGCTGCTGGAGCTGGCCAGCAGCACCTCAGTCAAATGCATTACTGCACAGAACTCAGCTGTCCAAGCTGTGCTGGGAGTTTGGATGCCTGTTTTCCAATCTCTTTGGTGCATCACAAATCTGAGCCTGGTACTTTGATATAGTGACAAAAACCCAACCTTGGTTCTCTGTGCGTGTTTGCAGGAAGAGGTGCCTGGGGAGGGCTGCAGCAGTGGAGGCCAAGGGAGGAGACTTTGGGTTCAAGTTTTCTGCTGACTGGTTGTTTGCTGGAGGGATTTGCCCCTGGTTTTGTTTTGTAATGGCTTTATTGCTATAGATTATAGCTTTAACTGATGTCAAGGGCTCCTCGAGTTCTGGGTCACCTTCCTTTAGGCATGTTTAATTCTCAGAAAATAATGCTGTAGAAGTAAAGCAGTTGCCAAATATTGGGACTGAATGTGCTTCAGACATGAAGGTGTCCGCGAAGTGTCCATGAGAGTCTGCATCGGTGGGAGCGAAAAAGTACTTCTGCTCCTGGCTTGGGGATAGAGCAGATCCTGCTCCAACTTTCTCCCAGAGACCTGAGCTGCTATGTTCTTTGCTTCCTTTATCATGTAAAACCAAATGCAAGGAGGCTCATGGTTAAGCATTTGGAGCATGGCATGAGTGCTGCAGTAGCCTTTTGGCCAAAGTGAACAGGGACTTTTTACTCCGTCCAGGGGCCTGCATGGTACCTGCTTCAGGAGTCTGGGAGCAGAGGCAGCATAGGTAGGGCAGGTTTGCAGGCAGGTGACTCCTCTCTTTGGTATGTGGGAGGCTGTTGCAAGCAGAGGAGATGCCCTTGTGTGGCAGGCTCTGTAGCAAGGCAGGCTCTTCTACTGGGATTGTGCACCACCTTGGTCCCATTACTTAATGATACAAAAGATGGAAAGTGCAAAATGCGCCTCTGTCATTCACCAAGGGCCAAATTCTGCTACTTCCAAAGTGCCTGTGACTCCTCTAGTGTATGAATAATCTCCTGCCTCTATTATTGCAGCAAATGATTTTTCTTGGATTTATCCCTGAGTGGGGGACTTGATCCCCGGGAGGGTGGTATGTCCAGATGCACATGTTCATTATTCCCCCTTTCTCTCTCTAAGAGATGCTGCACACCATTAAATTCATAATGCTCTGCCTGGCTGCAGTAGTTACCATGCAACACACTAACGAAATTGAGGATGAAGAACATATTTTCCCATGTCTGGAGTGTTGCAGAATAGATTTAATAGATTTGCCTGTATGGTGCATTTGTGAAAACCCCGTGAAAAAAAAGGGGGGGGGGAGAATGGGGGAAATGTTTATTCGTTATCAGTTGATGAATAACTAATTTGCAAACCTTGTCTTGTTAAATATAAATTAAATCCTCATTTGACACACTTTATAATTTAGACGTATAAGCACAGCATGAATGAAGAGAACTCCCCACTGACTGCTTTCATGTAAATCCCAAGTAGCCAGAGGAAGAGGGTTTGGATTTTGAAATTAAAGCTGGCAGAGGGAGAGTTTGTGAGGAAGGGGCTGCTGTGGCCAAACTATTTTGGGCGAGCTGGGGACTCTCTGACCCCACGTGGGGCTGCTCAGCCGTGCTATCTGCCGGCAAGGGGATGGCTTTGGGGCAGAGAGGCAGTGGCTCAACCCCCTTCCAGGGGTTGCTGCCCTCTCTGCAAGGCTCTTCAGCTGCTGGGGGAATAGCTGCTGAATTGCAGCTCTTTGGGAGAAATCCCCATCAATGCCACGTTATTGGTATGCACCGAGTCCGCAGCTGCTGCGTGGACGGCTGCATTGTTCCAGCAGCGGGGGCAAGGATCAGTGAGAGGCGCTGGGCTCTGCAAAAGCCGTACGGGGCTAAGCTGCCCTTGCTTGGAGCCCTTGGGCGGTCTGTGCCATTTCTGCGCTGAAGCAGAGCTGCACACCAAAGAACAGTGCCTGTGCTTTGCTGGAAGCAGTAAACGTGTGAGCCACTGTGGGAAGCCCTAGGATACAGCCTGGGCTGTCCTGCTGCGAGACTTGGGTTAATATCTTCGTTTCTTCTTAATAGATGGGGAAAGCAAGGACAGTAATAACTGTTTGGCTCTGAGGAACCCTTAAGTCTTGATTATACTTAGCTTTGGCTGCTTTGGAATAGGTAGGAAGGAAATGAAATTAAAATGGCATATTATTTAAGACGCTTGAATATGTTGCTCTGGAGCACAAGATAAGCCTATCGGTAAACGAAATTTGTTGCGCTCCCCCCCTTCCCACTTTCCCGATAATAATAGACTCCAGCAGTTGCACAGCACTTCTCAACTGAAAGGGCTTTAAAATGCTTCACAAATCATTTAGGAAGCACATAGCCTTGGTGCACCCACATCTTGGGTGTATTGCAATGCTAAAGCACCCAGCAGCATTTGGTTTGGCCTGTCCTGTGTGCATTGAGTTAGGCTTCAGCGTAAATCTCCTGAAGGTGCACAGGACATGCACTAATGCAATGTGCTAGGTCAGTTTTTGGTCCCTGACAAAGATGAATATTGTATAAATTTGAAGTCGTGGGGAATGAGTGTTGCCCTCCAAGGGGCCCAGTGCTTTTTCTGGCTGCTGGTTTCTGTGCCTGAGCAGTGGCTCAGCTCTGCTTCTCGTTGGAGCTGTAGGTGCAGCTTCACAAATACTCATTTGCTTGGAGAGTGCTCATATCTCTTAATTCCTGTATGTCCAGGAGCACTCGCCTGAGCCAGCTCCTGTGCACCTGAGTGCTGGAGGAGTGACTGATCCTCGTGTAGCTGCTCCTGTCCGCATCTGAGGGAGGTCGGGCGTGCAGAGAAGGCATCAGCCAACCTGTAGCCAATGTTTTTCGTTGCCTTAAGGAAAAAAATCATGAGACCACTGAAGAATAGCACCAATCACATAGGACTTTTAGGACAAATCACAAACCACGCAGAAGCAGCCCTAACGAAATAAATGAGTTATTCCTATCCTAAACATATCCCAAGAGCTTTCACAAGATTCAGGGTCTGCTCCCAAACCAGAAAAGGGCTGATTTATTCACTGTGAATAATTCAACCAGCTCCATTTATTATCCAGAATGTATACTAATCCCTTCCAGATATTTTCTGTGTGACATCCGTGTCGGTATTTTATTTATAGGCTGTTTACTGTGCAGAAAACAGGAGTCTGTTATCCACAAAGATGAACAGAAAGCTGAGGTTTTGCCTCTAAAATTGGTGCTAAATAAAATATGAAAATCTGGACAGCTGCTCCTGGGGGGAAAAGTGCTTTTCTTTAGAGGTATTTCTGGAGAGCAAACCCTGAAGTTAATTAATATCTGTGCTCCACTGCCAGACAGTGAATAGGGAATGTGGCTGGATTCACTCAGGTTTCTTAAACTCACTGCTGCAATATCAGTGCTGGTAAACAGGTGCCTTCACATAACCCACAGCTCCAGCAGGGCCTCTGGACTGCAGGCAATGTGGAAAAAGTCAACATTCATAATTAAGTGGTTTCTGTAAATTCCTTCATAGGCACCATTTCTGGCCTTCTGCTGGCAGGAACATCTCAAATCTGCATTCGTTTCATGCCAGCCCTCAGAGGAAGTCTCTCATTTCCTCAGCTGGTCTTTCTGTGGACTTGCGATTACTCTGAACCCTTGCAGGCTGCTGTGGACAGATGCTTTCTGCAGTCAACCTGCATCCTCGCCATGCTCGCCGATGAGTGGCTGTAACTCATAGTTCACCGCAGAAAATCTTTCTGATGTAGCTCGAGTCTGCAGCAGCTGTATCAAGGTCTCCCTTCCCAGGTGCCTCTGTCAGCCCATAGGTTTCTACATCTTGCTGGACCATGGGGACAGCTTTCCTGAGCACCCTCGTCCGGCCTGGGGAAACAGGCAATATCCTCTGTCCTGGCTACCTCTTTCAGGGCACAAAGAGAGGCTTTGTCGTGATGCCTGGGCGCGGAGGTGGAGGTGGGAAGGCTCCTTTGCACGTAGTGCTTGTTGTGGGTGCGAGCAGGGGCTCAGGCTCGGGGCAGCCGTGCACAGCTGCATGTTGCCACACAGAGCACCGATGGAGCTGTTTTTCTCAGAGGTGCATTAGCTAATGGAACTGCTCTTAGGTTTCCTGAATGCCTCTCGCTTCATAGTATGGAGATATGTATTTGTGGACAGACTAGGAAGGCTGTGTTTGATTCTGGTACTAATCTGTGCTCTAAACCTCATTAAATTGATTCTTCCAAGCCAAAGGGAAAGCAGTACTGTGTCAAATTTGAAAGATACGGGCTCTGTAGTTTGTCACTTGATGGGCTGAATTATTTTTAAGGCAGAGTTGATTTATCTGAACTGAAGGTTTTAGATCTCTCCACGGGAGAGTTCAGGATATTTAAGGTGCAAGAGAAAGGTCAAAGAGCTGGTCAGAGGTGAGGGTTTCCAGCCCAGGGAGAGCAAACAGCCAGGATCCTTGGGGAGGGGGTTTCTCACTCTCTCTTCCCACTTGGGACAAACAACCAAAGTTCTGAGACCAGCTGTGAAGTGTTTCTGGAGGAAAAGGGCTTTTTGGGCAATCAAAACATTAAATGTTAATGGCATTAATTTGTTTTTATTTCATTTTCGTGTGGTGATAAATTCTGTCCTAGAACTGTAGCACCAAAATAAGTATTTATACATAAAAGTCAAAATTAAATGAATCAAATAGATAATGGTAAAACACAGTATTTTGTAGTTGAAGAAAAATATTCTGAATGACCCAATGAAGTTGAGGTAATTAATTTTAGGCTGTGACATTTTTAGTTTATTTTCAACAAAAGCTCCTTTTTTTTTAATGGAAATGAGTTCCCTTTCTCACACCCCAAATGAAGCAGTCGTGTCATCTCCTCTGAAAACCTGCTCTAAATTTCTGACAAAACAGAAACCATTTCTCGGCATTCAGCAGAGGTAGATGACCAGAGGCAATCCACATCAAGAACCTCTTTATCCCTTGATCTTGTAGGCCAAATATTCAGAGTACTGCAGCCCATCTCTGTGCAAAGGAAGGGTTGTTTTCAGACCCAGTTCAAAGAAGTGAATGGAAACCTGCACAGGTCCCTGGCTGAGTCCTCTTCTGGCCATACTGAGTGGTGGAGGTGATGAGCCACTTGGTAGCCAGCAGGAGGTGGGATTTGCTCCCTCTCTGAGTGGGGTTGCTCACCTTGCCAGGCACTGCAGTGCTCCCATGCCTTAGGGCTACCCACCGGAGTGGGCAAGGCTCTAAACTGGTGTTTAATCGTGTGTAACACCGACTGCACGTGAGTAACAGTGGTGCAGTGAAAGTGCCTGTCTGCACCTGTGCACAGCCCAAAGGCTGGCAGGGCTGAGGATGCTCAGCTTCCCCTCTCCTTGGTGCTCCTGTCTTCTGCTTAGTGTCCTCTGTGCTCGTCTGAGACGTGTTTTAGGGTTGGTAGGTGGGTGGGCAAGCAGGTTTTCACAGCAGCCTGGTGTGATGCACCAGCTCAACCTTTCCTGCTGCAGACTTGCTACTGCTGCAGCATTTCCTGCCAACATCATTGAGATCAGACCCACCAGTGCCCCAGGAGACAGCTCCTCGAGACCCCAGAGCAACAGTGCTGGCTGTATAGGGCACTTCAGGTGGGCAGCAAGTCCCTTTGAGGCAGGGGGGTTTTGGGTTCTGTGTACTCTGACAGCAGCTGGGGACTCGGAGCTGATGGCAGATGTGGAGTCTGATGTAAGCCTCGCTCGCCCCATTTCATGACCAGAGGGCTCGGCCATGAGGATTTCCTTAGCTGTTCTCTAGCCTGCACTTAGCTGGAAAGGACTTTAACTGTTTGTCTAATTGGCTTTGTTCAGCTGGGCAATTGCAGATGCTGTGATAGTAATTCACCCCCAGGCTTCAGAAGCACAGGAGAGATGTGAATCAAAACCCTTAAGAGTGTGGGTGGGGGATCACCTGATCCCTGTGTGGGTGGGGAGCAGGGAAGGTCAGAGCAAGGACTTTGCAAATGGTGTAAGCCTTGTTTCTTACACTTCCTCCTCTAATTCACCTCTCTTCTCCCCTATCTTTGCCCAAGTATCTGTGTGTATCTTCCATGCGAGACCTGTGTCCTCTGAATGGTCTTTTACACTCTTCCATGGAGACACTGAAGTTTTCTTAGTAGCCTCGCAAGGATAAGGAGACAAGATGTTCCACAGAGATGTCGGGCAGAGAAACGGGAAATATTCATGGGAGTTAGGTTTGTTCTTGCCACCACAGGGAGTAGGAGGGCTAAGGCTGTAACTGCATGGTCTTCTCTTCATTTGCTCCTTAAAAAGAGGAGTTGAAGGCAAAGGCAGCCATAATGTTTAAGCTGATAATTTCCTTCCATGGTCTGGCAGTGGTGGATTGACAGACCTGTCTAGAGGCTTCAGCCTTAGTTTGTGTTGTGAATCTGCACCTCACGTGAAGGCAGGATAGCCTCTGGCTCAATTTGCCATAGCAAAGACCCACAGTGGTGATAGGGCTGGCAGCTATGTGTCTACTAGGGCACTACTCACTGCCAAACTGAGCAACATGGTGGTGATTCAGAAACTTAGGTGCAGGTCCAGTTACTTTTATTGCTCGCACAGACTGAAGCTTTGTTCTAGCATGTGGCAGGATGGGGAAGGAGCCAGTAAGACCAGGGTGATCTGAGAGCCTTGAACTGCAGGGCTCTACAGAGTTTGCCAGAGGGATTTGCAGGATAAATCTTGCAAGGAGGCTTGGGGAGAGAGGGTCTCTGCAGATAGGTGGGGGCTGGAAGGAATACTGGGAATGTCAAGTCCTCAAATTGCGCTGTAAGGAGTTAACTATTGCGTGAACCCAACCTCCCTTCCCACCACTCACAGCTGTTTGCATGTGAGCTTTGCATTCAGCTTCCTGCAGAGTTATCTGCAGGCTTTAGCTCAGTTCACGGTGATGAGGTCTGCTTAGATGCTGTCCCTTTTCTGTGGCCTGATTCATTTCTCCTAGCTGCTTTCCTCAGCCTGGTGTTCCCTTAAACTCTCATTAGGGCTGGACTTTGATTTTATGTTGGCATGAAAAGAAGGACTGAGAAAGAAAAAATAAAGTAGTGAGAGGGAACTAAATTGAGAAACTAGCAGGGCAGGAAGAGAAACTGGCAAGCACAGCAAGGGGTCATGAGAAACAACATGAAACAGGTTTCCTTGAAAGAGTCAGTGGAGCACGATATGCTCCCAGCCACTTTCCTCTTCATCTGGGGCCAGAAGAGAACAATGTCAGGAATGAGGATTTCTGCAGAGGGCACAAAACCCTGCCCCTCTGCAAAAAACAGAACTTTCTCGGATTTTTTTTTTTAATTTGCTTTTCCCTTGAGAGTGAGGGTTAGAAAGGGATTTATGCAGAAAAAACACTGGTTTTCTTCCTGGCTAGTGGAAGGGTTTTTGTGCAATCCCAGCATCCCAGGGGCATGGGTAGTATGGGTGCATTGTGCCTTCTCAGACCTGTTTTTGTGAGAGGACAGTGTAACGTAAGGTCTCAGGAGGTAGGCCTGTATCTCAGGTATTGTCCTGTCTCACTGGTTCTTGGAGAGCTGAATCATATGGCCCACCTGAGGCTGGTTTCTGTGTGGATGTTGTGTCACAGCTCCCTGTGTGTGACAGCCATAGGAGGTCCATCAGCCCCCTGCAGCTCATGGTTAATCTCTTTGACACAGTGCTTGGTGCTCATCAGAGGGGAGAGGTTCTCACAGAGAGGGGCATAATTAGAAGGCAGTAGTGCATTTCCTGCTCCTTATGCTCTCTCCCTAAGTTTCTGTGACTGATCACTGTCAGAGCCTGCTGGGACAGAGGGACATGGCCTGACATCGTTTTGGTTTTGCATACTGCTGTGCCATGCCATGTGGTTCCTGCCCTTGGAAGGGTGCTTCAGTGCCTAACAGGTGCAGAAGCAAAGCTCTTTTGGCTCCAATTCTCTGCCACTCTTTCCTTCCTGACTTGACCTCAAAACATGGCTTCTAAAGCAATTTTTCTCTCAGTAAGATTAGATTGGGAGGGACTTTGTTTTCATTGCATGACAATTGGCATCCAGCTGAGATTAGTAGACAAGGTCACAGGTCCCTACAGAGAGGCAGTTCAGCCTAACTAAACAAAGTGAAGTCCCATGGCAGAGTGGGAAGGTGGTGGGAAATGATGGGATGCTTGAATAGGGCCGTTCAGGTTGAAACCATTTGCCGGTTTGGGAAGGTTGAAACCATTTGGGGTATGGGAAGGGTAGAAAGGCATTTCTGGCTGAGGCAGAGGAGTGACTTGACTTAAACCCAGGGGAGTATGGAGAGGGTTATGGAGAGCAGGAGGAAGGGAGAGTAAGAGAAAAGGGAAAAGAGGGAGAAACCTAAGATGACCTGGGAGGATGGAATAGCAGCAAAGGGGATTGCGCAGCAGAGTCAGACCGTTAAGTTCCTGACCAGGAAGGGAAGGCACGAAGACCTCCACAAGGTGTACAGTGGGATACTTTAACTTTGCAAACCCCCACAAATAGTGCAAAAAGGACTAGGTGTAAATGAGAATCCTACCCTAAATCTCAGAGGGGCAGCTGACTTTGCCACTATCTGGCAGCAGAGGTAGGCTGTGCTGGGGTCTGGCAAACTCAGCAATGCTGCCAAACTGAAGGTCCTTCTGTATCAGGTTCCAGACTGGAGCGGGGGAGAAATGCCCAGCTAGTGAGCCCTATGCCCAGCAGAGTGCTTGCTCTACTGCTTTGAAACCACATAGCCACGTGCTAAAGGACTGAGGCACAGGGCATTTGTGAGTGTTTGGAGGAATCTCTTGCCATCCTTCCCTTCACCTGAGGCCCATTTCCCTATAATCTCAGTGGTACCACCAAGGTGGAATACTTCTCTCCTTCCTGCTTCTGCTTCCTAGAAGGTGGTGAGGCTGAGCAGGAGCTTGCAAACAGCATTAGGGGAACATAGTAGTCCCCAGAAGCGAATTCTTACAGAGCTCAGAGGGCAGGCAGAGATTTGGAGCAAGGAGCAGGTCAGAACTGGAGGAAGAGATTGTGTTCCCAGGCAGTGATATCCTTGGAGGTGTCTCTCTGGGGACAAGCTGACTGTCCCTGATTCTTCCCCTTCTACAAGAGCATTTAGGATGGTCACCTCTAGGGACCCGTGGGACCCTCCTATCCATCCTTGCCTTGTATAGGTGAGTTGCAGCAGTTGCTCCCTCAGTCCTGTGTGATATCAGACTGCTCACTCTGGTGTTTTATTTTAATCCCAGTGGGTGCATAGGAATATGAGGTGTAATTAAAGGAATACCAGCTTCTCATCTTAATCTCTTCTTATCTTGGAGAGGTAACTGCATGCAGTGAGACTGTGGTTCTTCCTCCAGCTCTTTCAAAGAAGATTTCTTTTTATCTTGTCAAACACCCTTAAAGGACAAAGAAACAAGAACACTTGCCCGAAGTGCTAAGTATTCTCTTCCAGTTATCTGATGTCCCTTGGTCCTCACCTCTTCTCTCCCCCCACCTCGTTTGACTTCCTGCACAGGGTTGCTTCAAGCCCAGCACCCTGGGGAGCTTTTAAGCATTCAGCAGTAAGGCTTGACATGCAAACAAGACTTCTGACGTGTGTGGCTTTGCTTTGCAAGCATCCCAGGTAGTTCCTAGAGATCACAGTAACTGAGCTGCATCCTTGCTTGTACTGGAAGGTGCTTACACATGACTTCCCACTCAGCAAATGTTCTGTCCTGGGGGTGGTGAAAAACAGACTATAAGAAGGCAGTTCCTTCCTTGTGCTGCTCTACATAATACTTTGTTGAAGTATTTAGTGTCTTCCCCCTTAATTACGTTGCCCCATCTGCATATAGCGCCCTGTGTCCATGCCTCTGCCTTTTCAATAATAACCTCGTGAGGGAGAGTGCAGACAGACTGTGCTTCTATAAACCAGAGTCCGGCTGATGTCATGTCTCAGCTCAAGGACTTTCCTTGATCCTTTGGGTAATAACTGTTAATCAGATGCTAAAATACACACCACGTCTAGGTCACGTGCCTGTGGGGCTCACAGTGACAGACTCTGTGCCAGGCTACCTTCCCATGAAAAGAGGAACAGACACCACGGAAATTGTGATGTTTCTTGGGTTTTCACATGAGGTGACAACGTCACTGAAGGACAGGAAGTGGTGTTACAAGGGAAAAGCTCAAAAGGAGGGATTTGGAGGAGAGAAATAGTCTGGAGCTGCTGGATGGCATGGAAATAAAAACCAGCTTTTCCTGGTTGACTAGTATTGGGTTACTCCAGAGCAGGATGGAGAGAAAGCAGCTGACATTCAAGCATGCTTAAAGCACTCTAACTTCAAAGCAGTTAATCTTCCCAGCATATGAATGGTCTACAGCTGGGTTACTGGAGGACGCCAGAACTCCAGCTACTCGTTTCTGAGTTTGTACCTCTATGGTTCATTCTCACCTTTGTTGCCATTTTTGTGTGAGGGAAGCTTCAACAGGACGGCGACTTGCACTGGGGAATGGCTGTCTCTGAAAGTGTATGTCTCTCTGTATCCAGCTGTGACTGGGAAAGATGTCCCTGGTTGCAGGCATGAGCAGAGGTGTATAGGATCATGCAGAGAGAGATCTCAGAAGCCACCACACGGTTTTTAAAGCCCCCTGTCCAGTTCCCACTTACAGAGACTCTGAGGGTAAGCCAGCCATTACTGGGGGTTTGCAGTTGACAGAGTAGCATGTACAGCATGTCCTGTTTGAAGGTTCCTGGCAAGAGCAATGATTTTTAACAGTGAATTTTGTATTATAAAAAGAATGCTGTCTCTACTGAGATTCCCTGGGCAGAGGTGAAAGGCATTCAGACAAGGACAGTGCTGCCAGTGTTGCTGCAGAAGTGAAACAGATGGGAAGTTCAGTGTGTCACCTTGAAAACACAGATCATAAGAGCTCTGCTCCTTTTGTCCTTCCAAGCTCCTCTCGTCACTCTGACATCACAGGCAGAAAGCTCTCTGGTGCCCAATTTGGGGAGAGGAGGACCTCAGAAGCATAATGGAAATTTATATTCTCTTTCTTTTGCTCTTTGTATTGGGGAGATAAAGCTCACTCTCCATTCACTCTGCATTTTGTACAGTTTTGTTAACCAGAAGGCACATTTCTTCCATCCCAGCACACCCCGGCACAGACCGGGCTCGGCATTGTCTAACCATGCAGTAAGAAATAGTGCCTGGTCCAGAACAGGGGGTAGGCATCCATGAGCAAGGTGTCTCTATTATCAGTGGGGCAGTGGCAGCACAGAGAGAAGCCTAACACTGCCCCACCACTCCTTGAAGTAGTTGGTGTCAGTCAATAGCTTACGCAGTTAACAGAAGTCCTCCCTGCTTGCTGCCCTTTAAGAGTGCTTGCACAAGTCAGGCCAGAAGCCTATGCCTGCCCACAGATTGTGGGGATAAATCTGTAAATCAAGTCTGAAGATTATTTTAAAACAAGACTATTTTATTTACTTACCAGAGTGCAGAGAGCGTCTCTAGATGTTTTGCTGTTACCGAGTATGTGCCTTGGGCCACGGAGCCAGCTCCTTGGAGCTGCCCAGGATTCGTCAGATCTGTTTGCAAGCTTGGAGGGAAGCGAGGGATGTCTGTGGAGGGGAAGCTGTTGCCTATGCAGAGTGTAGGGACAGCAAGTTGCTCAGCACGGTGCTGCTGGAAGGGGGAATGCTTGGGATGATCCTTCTTTTGCAGGAAAATGGGGAGACTAGAGGAGCGGCTTCCTGGCTTGCTGTGAGCTGCACAGGGACACCTAGCCAGGTCTTGAAAGAAATACACTCTGCTCCCGAGGCTTTGTCTGATAATCCCACCACAACTGATTTTCCTGAATTGCAGCACCCCCAAAAGGTTTGCCAATAAAACTTGCTTTTTTTGGCCCTGTGGTTAAGTGACAGCGTGGACCCATCAGATACATGTCAGCCCACCTAAAATGCTAGCCACCCTTCCCAGGAGAGCAACCTGTTTGATTGTACCACTGTGAGAGACCTGGCTTGGAGGTGCAAAGGGAAGGGAACTCCATGAATAAGAAAACTCAAAACAATAAAACCTAGAATGAAACTGGCAGGAGTATTAACTTCTCATTCCAGCTGTTATTTAGAATTTTTTGCAAGGTATCTCTCCTGTAAAGGAAAATGGAAGAATCTGTTTCCAGGTGTCTGTCTCCTCCATTTGGAGGTTTTCTTGTTTCTGTTGAATGCACAAGAAGTTGCAGAACACATCCTGAGATCCTTAATTTTTAACCTAATTTAAGAAGACCTCTTCATCTTGTAACCTTGCTTCTCTCTCTGTGGCATTTGTCAGAAAGCTGAGCTCTTAAAGAAAAACAAGAAAAGATCTTGCTGATGAATAGAGAGGAGCCATGCAGTGCTGATTCCTCAGCGCCCCATTAAACTCGCTCTTGAGGGGAGTCAGCTGAATTGCACACGCAAACCTGCTTGGAGGCATTTACAAATTACACATCACAAGGATCTTCTAGCATTGCGGAGCTGCATGCGTTTGGTGTGCAAAGTAACCTGCCAACACACGCTGCTGGTTTCAGGTTGTGTTATGCTAACCCTGTGAATTTAAGGCATTAGTTTGCAGCTGAGTGGCCCTAACCCTCATCTACTATGAACACAGGCTGAAACTTAACCCAGAATAGAGGGGGAAGGCTAGGCTGGAAGTCCTTGCTGTCTCAGGGCATCAGTGTAGGAGCTGGGGTCTGTGTTTGGCATGGGAAGCAGTTGGAGCAATGAAGGTTAGGACAGAGCAGCTAGGGTTGGGATGATGCCAGGAGCAGGGATTGTTGTCCCAGAATGACAACAGTGACCAGCTCCTACCTGTCCTGTGCTGGCTGCAGGCTGATTTCTGAATTCTTTTTTTATTTTATAATGAAAATTTGGGGATTTTGCTTTGAAACAACTTTTCGCAACAAAATTCTAGAACTTCTCATCTGAGCTTTTTTTTTTTTTTTTTTAATGGAAGGATTTGAAAATGGATTAAAATGTTTTTGTAGGGTTTGCTTATTTTTCCTTCCAAGACAAAATATTCCTGTCAACTTCATATCCCCATATTTCCTCAAATGCTCTTTTATGAGACAGATTGTGTTTCATTGATTGTTTTGAAAATTTACCATTTTCTGGAAAAAAAGTTTCCACCAGTGTCTGTGCTGTTGATATTGGAAAAACGAAGACTGATCAGTGACGTGGAGCAGTGCCAGACAATAAGGGTGACCAAGGACCGTTGGAGACATGCTGAAAGGCTGAGTTGGATCTGAGCCCACACAGCTAGCAACAGAGATGCTGCAGGGCATGCCTTAGCTTTGTATAAATGCATGTGGCAGTATGTCAGATAGGCAGTCTTCAGTATTTGCCTTACTAATAGTTTGCTCTGTTATTTCATGACTGAAGTTTGGTGTTACATTGTTTGCATGTCAACATGTGCATACTATTCCAAATGTGATCCAAATGACATAGTTAACTCCTGGAGCGACACCTTATTTCTTTAGCTCTTTCTGTTGAGAAAGCTAAAAAGCCTTTGCTTTTAGAGACAAGTTAACAGCCTCCATGTGCTGCACAGCAGATGGTGCAGTAATGTTGGAGGTGTATTTTGTAATAACCTTTTTCTACATGGGGATATTGAGGTAAAGAGAAGCCTCTCCCTGTTGCCAGAGAATGAATCAGTGGCAGAGAGAAACTAGGAGCGCAGGAGTTCAAGAAAAAGTGCTTCCATAAGTCTAATGGCCAGAAGTCATCCTGCAAAACTTTAGATATTCTGCCAAGGTCAGCCTGGAGTCTTTTTAAGGCCTGTAAGAGTGTGAGGCATCCCCAGAAGATGATTTACAGTACTTCATGTTGGCAACTCTCTCCAGAAATGCCTACCCCTCCTCATCCTGCCCACAGTCAGGTGCCTCCTAGTTTAATCAGCTCAGTTAGATGCCTACAGCTAAGGTGGATGAATCTGTGATATTCTGATCAATGTTCAGAGAAAGGTTTGAGCACTGATCAGCAGCTGTTTGGTGCAGAGTTGCAGTCATGCAAGGTACTTCAACAGCAATGCAAATGGTGCTTTGGTACCAGATAGGAACAAGCATTCAGGTCTCCAGGAACAATGCAAAATTGGTCCGTGTCCAAGTTTGGACCCAAAGCCTGGGTTCAGGTGAAAGGTCCACAGCAAAAAGGGTTTTCTCCTTGGTGCTAGTGTGGATGTGCCCTGAGGCCCCCAGGAGAGGAGTAGGTTGTTTCCTAGCAGTCCAGCATAGAGGAATGGATCTCTCCGAAGTGCTGAGGGAATGAGATTTGCAGTGTGAGATTTCTGAGGCAGGATATGTGGAAAGGAAAAAACATCACCCTAGACTATTTTTGTTGCCATTGGGGAAAGGAGTTTAAGAGCACAGAATCAAATGGGTCAGAGGACTGGCCATCCAGAGAAGGCATGAATTATGAATAGTAATAGCCAGAGATAATTATTGGAGAAATGACTAAAGACCAGAGCAGGTCTGTATAAATCTTGCTTCAGATAATTCTGAATGAAAATACATTTGTAAATACCAACATTTCCCAACGAGTTTCCCATTTAGAGGGAAAGGACTCAGCTCAGCTAATAAGTTCTTTCCCCATGAACAGCTGTGCTTATAACAGCCACTGAAATTAGATCAAACCACAAGACAGGGACAATAGCCACACAGACTTTCAAAAAAGCTCGGTGGCTTGTGTGCTACAGTTTTTGCAAAAGTTGACTATGAATGGCATAAGAGGAGCTCTTTAATACTGCTGCCTTCTGAAACTTTGAACTTGACAAGTGCTAACTTGGGACATCTGACTCTGAACTCTGCAAAAACTTTAGCATTGGATATTCGAGACCTGAATGCTGAAATTTACAGCAGGACATTTGACCTGGGCTGCCAGCCCAGAAGTGATATCTCATAGGTTATCCCAATTAGGAGGTGAAACTGATGATGGCATCATATGTGGATTTATCACTGTGTTTTTGCTTGCTTCCTCCTATGCCAGAGGTGTTGCTGGGGAAGAGCAATATAGGTTCATAGCAGCTCAAATAGGATTTTGCAGAGGGATTTTTGAGGGGGCGGGAGAGGTCAAAGGCTGTGTCATTTTGGCTTTGACATCTGGCAAGGAAAAGAAAATCTTCTCAAGCAGAAGGAAGTCACCCTCCACACCACTGTCTTTTTCTTGGGCTCCCACCACCCTGTTTTGTTCCTGTTGTGCCAGCCCCTCTTTGCACACTTGTGGGCTCTGTCTTGCTGCTTCACAACCTGAGCCATGCCTCCACTGCCCACATGCCCCATCTCCAAACAGCACCCAGTGCAATCTAGAGCATTTGAAAGCTGGAGTGAGCTTTCCCAGCTTCCTCCTTCTGAGCGGTGGACATGCTATGCACCTGGCTTTGAAGGCTGCTGTTATTCTAGCTTTCTGCCTCCAAAAGGGAGATCAGTGCTTCCTCATGACTCTTTTAAATCAACGGTGGAGGTGATGCCCTCACTTTGAACATGCTTTAGCCTGAGGTGTTGCATCTGTCCCCACTCAGTGCTACGTTAGGACCTCATCCTCATCACCTTGGCTCATCCCTGTGTCTGACCAGGATGGAGGGAGTCAGCCACAGAGTGAATCAGCTGCCTGTCAGCAAATGCTCTTTTCTCTTAATCTCATTCCTATGCAAGGGATGTTTTCAGTACCAATCGCTTTCATCACCAGTTGGCTGACACTGGAGCAAGGGCAAGAAAAATGAAGCAGGGAGTCGTGCACTGCCCTGCTCTGCCTCCCCCAGGCAGGACACGCTGTCCAAGAAAGTGCCCTAAGAGCACTGCATCTATTTTAATGGCATGGTTTGAGGAAGTCGGCTCTGAACCAGCAGTGAGGGTAGCAGAGGGAGGACGCGCTGCAGTCATAAGAATTCCACCGACATAAATCAATGAATGGAGGAGGAGAGTGAGAGGGAGAGATGGCAAAGTCGGACACTGTTCACTTCTGCCAACCAGAGAGAAAGGGAAGCAGTGTCTCCATTGTCTTGGGGGCTTAACAGGAAGTCAGAAGAGCTGGCAGGAGCAGGTGACAGCCTTTAGCATGAGCTGGCGGAATTGAATTTGGGGGTCTGGGTTCAGACAGCCACTGAGTGCTGAGCATGCTCCTGCATGGCACTAATTAGCACCTCTGCAGGCAGGTAGAGAAAAAGGCTAAGGAGCAAATTGGCTCACTGCAGCAGCAAGTAGCAGAAGAGTGGGCTAATGATGTGAACCAGTGCCTGCTCAGGCCAGTTGGAAGCAGCCTCCCAGAAGTGCTAGTTATGGGTGGGTTAAGACACCCTGTCTCTCACTAAAATCAAAGATTCTTGTTATGGTGCAAACTCTGTTTTCTGACTGCAACAGGCTCAAGCAAAGTCTGATTGCCCTAAGAAGAGTTGAGCCCATAGCAAGCCCTGTCCTGATTGGTTTCCTTTCCTAGTCTTCTGCAGTGGGTAACTGCCAAGGAACATTTAATGCCCCAGTTTTTCATATAAATACTAAGGATAATAGTGCCCTGGGCTAGCTGGTCCACTTATGGTCTAATCTGTCCTGGGAAGGACAGATTCTCATCAGCTTTATGCACAACAATACTGTTGCTATTTGTAAAAATTAAGTGTATGGATCACTGCTGGACTGTATCCTAACATGTAATAGAAAGAATGGTCTGCTTGCTTTCCCTGGTGAGCTGGCAAGCAGTCGTCCTTGCCTGTGTTTGAAAGGTGTAGCTGAACTGTTAGGCAAGTGAGGGCAGAACTTAGGATTGGATTCAGCCAGTGCCTATGCTGAATATTCCTCTGTGCCAAGAAGTGTGCTCAATTTGAGCTGTCTGGCAAGAGGAAGCCAAAGTCCTTGTTCATACTATCTTGGCTTTCTGGGCAAGGGTAAGGCCAAACATGCTACAGCTCGGTCTACCAGCCAAAACACAGTGTTTAGCTCTTCTAATATACACTGCAGAGGTTCTGACCCTTAGCTAGAGATACTCCACACACCGGGAAAGGTGTGAGTGGTCACCAACAGCTGCTCCCAAGCATAAGAGTCAAATGTTCTGCTTCTAACTTCAAATCAGTAGCCTCAAAACCGGGAGACAGGGTTCTGCCTTCCCTGAATCCCTCTCAGAAAGACATGTTCTTTCTTATCTTTGACAGGAATACACTATTGATATCTTCTTTGCTCAGACATGGTATGACCGCCGTCTTCGTTTCAACAGCACCCTCAAGGCCCTCACACTGAACACCAACATGGTGAGCCGCATCTGGATCCCAGATACCTTTTTCAGAAACTCCAAGCGGGCTGACTCCCACTGGATAACCACTCCTAATCAACTCCTCCGCATCTGGAATGACGGCAAAGTTCTCTATACACTCAGGTACATGAGCAGGCACTGTAGCTGGCTGCTGAAAAGAGGGAATGAGGAGCAGATTAAAACAGGAGATTTCCAGGTGCCCTGAGACAGAATAGTGGAAATGTAGGTGTCTCATGGTGCTCAGGTTGCCAC
The DNA here is from genome assembly GCF_028389875.1 of Rhea pennata. Taxonomy (NCBI): domain Eukaryota; kingdom Metazoa; phylum Chordata; class Aves; order Rheiformes; family Rheidae; genus Rhea; species Rhea pennata. The sequence continues at coordinate 11,999,543 of NC_084673.1, read as the reverse complement.
ACATCTGGCACTTCTTGTAAAACAGGCTTCCACTTCCTGAGATGAAGACTCCTGAAAAATCAAAGCATTTTTTCCAAATTGTACCCAGAAAAAAGTTAGAAGTATAAATGGTTTCCCAGACAAAAATCCTTTAAATATTTGTGTTGGTCAGTCCAGCTACTTCATTTTGATAATAAACATTTGGCTTTTGTTTCCATAAATTCCCATTCCCAAAAATGAATTTGACAAGCTCACTAAACAAAAAGCTCATTTGAATGTGAAAATAAGATCTTTTTCCTCACTTTGAAAATATCCAAATGTACATTTTGTTTTGCTGCTGTTTTGAAATGTTTTTGCAAACAGACTGAGCTTTACCAAATTAGTCTCCCTCTTTCAAGGAAGTGAAAATCCCTCTGTTAGTTACATTGTGGTGTTGGAATCAAACTACTTTCACCAGCAAAAATTCTGAGGCTCTGTCTCTCTTTTTCTCTCCCCCAGACTGACTATTGAGGCTGAATGTCTGCTCCAGCTGCAGAATTTCCCAATGGACACTCACTCCTGCCCTCTGGTTTTTTCCAGTTGTGAGTATCCATATCTTAAAAATAGTTTTAGAAGGCAAGTAGTGAAACCTCAGCACAGTAAAACACTCCCCTAGGGACACTATCCTCCTTTTTAGCTACATTTTCACCTAATCTCTATGACCATCTTCCTAGGCCAATATCCACCATGCCCTGGAGCATCCTCCTACTCCTGGACTAGGAAAGAATTCAGAGTACAATTCACAGCATCTGAGTTCCTCCTTAACCTGGACAGCCAGTTGCAAGTGATTATTTCACTGACTTTGTGTCATTCTGACTTACTAACCCTAATGTATCCCTCCAGCTGGCACCAGTCCTGCTTAGCATCTTCCCACAGTCTCCTGCTCTCTGAGGGGCTGGTTTGACTTTCCAGACCAAGAAAAGTCTAAACCTCAGAGGTGCAGGCCTACTTTCTGTATGCGAGGCCATCAAGAAGGGGAGATATTCACAACTCCCATCTCCATCTCTGTTTATCTGTTCTCATCAGCAGAGAAGGCTGCTGATCTGGCACATCTCCACTAGTAACTTAGCAGGGATCCTGGCTGCACCAAGAAATTCCCAACCCCATGCAGTGGCTGTAAAACTGGTGTAGTCATCTTCGTACTGGTTTCCGTGCCACTGAAGAAATGCAGCTCACATGGCTTGGAGGTGCTTCAGAGGAAGGCAGTGTGCTGAAGAGATAATGTCCACTAGTTTCCTGCCATCCCTCATTCTTTGCTAATTAACAGTACATGCCATACACGCTCAATAATTAGAAGCACAGTTTTAGTTAGCTGTCAAACTCTTTCCTTCCCTCCTCTGAGGGGCTGTCTGGTAGGTGTAAAAGTCCCTGCTTCACACTAGGCTTGTATCTTTGCCAAGAAAGCAGAGCCAGGAGAAGCCACACTCCCTCCTGCAGGAGCCAGGTCTCCTTCTCTGTGGGGAATGCACCCTTTCTTCTCCATAGATCAGCTCTCAGGGTGATGGACAGAGATTTGCAGGGCAGCCGTGACCATGCTAACCTCCACACCAATGGCTTTGCATTCCTGGTGTACCCACTTCTAGGAAGGGAAGCATGAGGAGAGGCAAAGGCTCCTCACTGCCCTGCTATCAGCACTCCACTCCTCACAGAGGGTTGGTCCTATGCCTGGCAAAAAACGCATAGAAATGAAGTATCCTGAAAAGAAGGGCAGAGGAGAGCTGAAATGCATAAGGACTTCAGGCTGGGGGAATCCTGTTATACAAATCTAAGTCTCCTTCCCACTATCCCTGTGGTTAGAAAGGCTCTATTTCTGGCATTGCTTTTCCCATCCCTTGGGCTCAAAAGCTGCCACAAAGGGAGATCAGGTCCCTATTCCTATTGCATGGGGAGTATGCGTAGGGAAATCTAACCAAGGGACGTCAAAAATACCTTCCTGAAAGTTTCAGATGTGTTTACGAAGCATCTACAGTAAGATGCCAAAGCTGTTGCAATCAGGGCAGGGGACAGGATAGAGGCACATCATGTACTCTCTCCCTATATGTCACTGCCTCTTTTCCAGATGGCTACCCACGTGAGGAGATTGTCTATCGCTGGAGGCGCTATTCCATTGAGGTCTCTGACCAGCGCACGTGGAGGCTTTACCAATTCGACTTCACAGGGCTGAGAAACACCTCAGAAGTCCTCAGGACTGGGGCAGGTGAGGCAGAGAGCCAGCTCACGGAAATACCAGCATGTCTGATACTTTATGAGAGACAAAGGAGTTATCAGGCAGTTCCATGATGGTGGGGAAGGGAGGCTGCAACAGTACAGAGTTAAGGGGAGTTAGACCTGATGTGAAGAACCTAAGACTGCAGAAAACGGGCCTTTGCTAGAGGGAGCAGAGATAATGGAGATGAAGGATGAGGAGAAGCAGAGTATGGGGCAGGTCAGAACTGCTAACAACTGTGGACTGTGGGGGGATAATTGCGAATTAAGCTGCCCTAATCAAAGGGTTCCAGAGGGAGAGGAGATGGAGCTCAGATGCCCTCTTTCTGAACCACTGGCTGGCTGAAGTTATTCATTCTTATTTGAGTAATTGCTTACAAGCACCATCTTAACTCTAGAGCTGTTGGTTTGCTTTTGTTCAATACTTACTATGAGCATCTGAAAAAGAAGAACCTCAGCTGTAAGTTGTCAAAGAGCAATGAGGATATGCAGTACCACATGGCCTTTTTCAGGGATAGAAACAGAGGCTCAGCAAAAGTTATTGAAGGACGTGTTTGTTGTAGCTCAGGTAGTTAGCTGGCAAGCCAGTCAGTGAGCCAAGTAGCCTGTTACAGCTAATTAACTTTCTATAGAACAAGAACCCCTACAGCAATCAGTTGAAGATGGATATTCTCTTTATGTCTTGAGTTCTTCCCTGAAACTTTCCCAGATGTGTGCTTTTCAGTGTGCTCAGCCACACAGCCAGCCAAGCAGCCAGACAGCTAGCCAGTGAGACAACCACAAAGCCAACCCTCAAACTAGCCACAAATTCAGCAAGTCAGGCAGCCACAGAGCCAATAAGGCAGCAGGGTAGCCACAAAGCCAGTCAGCTACAAAAACAGCAAGCCAGCCATGGTGCCAGCAAGTCACAAAGGCTATTCAGTTAGCCACACAGCTGTCTATGAAGCTAACCAGCTGGGCAATCACAAAGCTAGCCACAAAATCAGCCAGCCATGCACTTCAAACAAGGAAACCTCAACAGAAACATTCCAAATTCTCAAACTTCACTGATTTCTGTGTTTTCTAGGAAGCCACATTATGATTCCAATGTTTCTCCTGCTCTTTTCTAGGGGAGTACATGGTGATGACAGTTTCTTTTGACCTGAGTAGACGTATGGGTTATTTTGCCATTCAAACCTACATTCCCTGCATCCTGACCGTTGTTCTCTCCTGGGTTTCCTTTTGGATCAAAAGAGATTCTACACCAGCCAGGACATCTCTGGGTAAGAGGCAGGTTGTTGCATATCTGGTTCTTGTTGAACTCAGCAAGAGTAACAGGCTGACAGTGTTAAAAGAATGAAAGATCCTAAAGCACTTCACCATTTTTTTGATGCCACTCAGCTTGCTGGAAGATATTGCACTCCTCCATTTTCCTGTTTGCGACATTCTCTCCTCAAGATCCAACTGAGTGCCTGGCTGGGCTTGTCTGGATCACTGGGCTATTTCAGGCTGCCACAAGATTTGTGCATCTTGATCTAAGACCCTTGTGACAGCTTCTTCCAAATTGACCATGTAGTATTCTCACACCCTGAAGGGAAGAGGGAAGGGGCATGCCGTGGCATTGCAATACTGTCCAAAGTTCTCCTGCCGCAGGTATATGTTCTACATTTCCTCATGACTTCTCAAGGGCTAGGGTAGGTCCAGCAACATGAAGGTTTTTGAGTCAATGAGCAAAGTTGCTCAGCTGTATTGCAGAGTCCCAAGTACTGGCAGAAGGTGGAAGCCCAGCAGGTACAAGTTTTCTTTGTCACTCACATCACAGTGGGAATCCAGGATGTGGCAACAGCCCCACTTATTGCTGAGTAATTTGGAGTGGCTCTTCAAAGCAGTATAAAGCTCATGTTGATCAAATCCTTCTCTTTTAGGAGCTAGAGAGTTCTTCACCAGTTTTAACACACTTTGTCTGTATCTGTATTTTGCATCAAGCTCTGCTTCCCAGTGCTGTCTCAGCCCTCCTTAATTGGAGATAGTGTTGCCAGCCCTGCAAGCCTCTGCCAGGAGAGAGGGGAGCAGCAAAGGGCTGTTAGCATCAGGCAGGGCTAATCTGAGCTCCTCTGTTCTAACCCTCTCTCCCCACCTTGCTTGCAAAATCAATTTCTTTGGTGCCCCCAGAGAAAGCAGCAGGAGGAGAAACTGAGTTTCATTTCTGATGGAGGTGAGGGTATGCCATAGTCTGTGACTGCAGAGGGAATAAACAGCAAAGGGCAAAATGTTCTACGCAGCTGACACTGCTTTGGTGGCTGCCTTAAAAAGCACAGGCAGGTTACCCCAGGAGAGGGGCGCTCTCTGTGGGAAGGGACCTCAGCACGTCAAGAATAGTATTTTCTCTTGACAGCCCCTATTGTACTTCATACAAATGACCCCCATTACAGTTTAAATCCATCAGGCTACATTAGGGAGATGTAAACCCTGCCAGTTCCATCAGCATTTCAAATATATAGGAAGTCATATCACAGCTGCTAATGCAAATACAGCAGGAAAATATGAAAATCTCTGTGCTCCCACCCAGGGCCATTGTGGTGAGCGCAGGAGAGGGTAACATGCAGGCATATTTAGATCAGTGATAGAGAAGGAGGAGCAGGAAGAGTTCCTGCATATTCTCCACATCCTAAAAGCAATGGATGAGATCATGATACTCTTAGAGCTGACCTTTGTTGGCTCCTGATACTTGATCTCTGGAAACAGGTCTGTGAGCATTACTGCTGTTTCAAAAGCTATTCCAAGCCCCATTAAAGTCAAAAGCAATTCCTTACCATTTCTGCCCATTCAATGAGCTTTGCATTGGGCTAAATTCATCCAGGGAACAAACGCTTAAAGACAAAGGGAGGACACAAACCGGGCCCTTTGCATTCTGGGCTGTGGTTTATATCAGCCAGAAATAGCAGTGCTATGATGTCTGTGATACTGTCATACTTGTTGCTGGCTCAGTTGGACATCACTCACCGAGTCCTAACTCATCCATTGATTGTCCAAAGCCATCTGTCCACTGTTATAGCCCATCTTAGCATGTCCTTCCCTTAAATTCTCCTCTCATCATCCAAGCAGCTGTTCCTCTTGTGCAGCCTTAAACAGGGGCTGAGTTTTCCATTCCTTTAGTAGCCCACATTGATGACCTATGTGACCTGATTTCAAACAGATCTTATTCCATGGAATTGTCACAGGCACTGCAGGACCAGAGTCTGGCTGAGTAGAGTGAAAAGGGGAGCAGGCCACCAGAGGCATTTCTCTCCCATAGATACTTTTTGAGCCATTAAAAACATCGCAAGAACATCAGCCCAGGGAATAATGAAGCAATTATCTGATGTGTTGCACCAGGATCCTTTTTTTTCTTTTTTTCTTTTTTTTCCTTCAAATCCCTCACACACAGCCATGCACCCAGAAGGGCAATGGGATTCAGGAACAGACCATTTTAGCCCCAAGGCTACAGCTCATGGACCCATCTGGGAGCCCATGTGTTTCATTTTGCTGTACCAGCAAAAAGCTGTGGGACAGCTATACAGCTATGCTGCCCTTTGTGGTGTTCAACTGCTCCCCAACGAGTGCTGCACAGATCCTTTTCCTACAGTCTGCTCCCTCATACCTTCCTTTCAGTGGAGGGGGACGCTCCCCCTAAACCCCAGACTGTCCAGGCAGGCCCTTCAGAAAGGAAAAATGTGGATGTTTTGGCAACTCAGAGCATGCAGAAGATAGAAATGCTCCTCTTCATTACCTGAACCAACTCTTTTCCCTCTTAGGTATCACCACTGTGCTAACAATGACCACCCTGAGCACCATCTCCCGCAAGCACCTTCCCCGTGTTTCCTACATCACAGCAATGGACCTCTTTGTCTCTGTGTGCTTCATCTTCGTCTTCGCAGCTCTCATGGAGTATGCCACACTCAACTACCTGGTGGGAAACAAGAAACCTCTGGAGCACAACAGCAGGAAAACCAGGCTGGTATGTCTAAGGGGCCAGAAGAGGTGGACATGCTGTTAGAATCCCAAGCCATTTAGGAATACCCTTCCTGCGCTTACACTGGAAACTGCTGAAGTTATTTAGTTGCTTAACACATCAATCCTATGTACATGAGGCCCTCACACCTTGCTTTGTGCCGGGTCAGAGCACCTGAAAGGTGAGACACAACCAGAAAAAGCCACTGAGACTCCCTTACAACAAGGGCATCCCCCTGTCAGAGCCAGGCACCCTGCCTCTCTTCGCAGTCACTGGAGAGCTTGCAGAACAGTTTAGGGTGACCCATGACCAAACACAAACATCTACTTTAAGATGAGGCAATACACACCGAGGCTTTCCAAGTCATACTGATTTGATCTACATGGCCTCTGGAGGCATCTTAGATAGCAGAGATCCAGAAAACCTAGTGTCTTTTGTGGTCGATCCATAAGACCTGCTGAGTGTGGTAATAGTAAACTCAAGGGGCCTTTATGCCATTGAGATCTGTTCAAGTTCATGGCAGGTACTCCTCACACATCAGCTGAAACAGGGCTCTGAATTGAGTCCAGATTGAAAACCAAAAGGCCAAATCTCTTCCTCGCCAGCCTCATTTCCCAGCATGGGTGGAGAGAGCTCTTCCATAAAACTGATGATATACCTCATCTCCTGGAGCAAGAGGTTATGAGTCACAGCCTTGTCCCAGCTTTCCTCCTGGGCTGCATGCTGTGTCTCCAGGGACAGCTGAGCTCCAGCTGAAACCAAAGAGCCCCAATTTGCTGCACTGAATATTAGTGGTAAAGATGGAGAATCAGAGCATTTAGATCTTCCTGTCTAAAGCTGTGCCATAGGATGCCAGCAAAGTAACTTGTAGTCATGCAGGGAGCTGCCAGTCCCTGCAATATGCCAAGGTGGTGATTTAAAACCAGGTACAGGGGATAATCAGTCATCCCTCTCCACTGAGTTGTGTGCAAGCTATGAACTGCCTAATTGCTAGTTGCATAAGTTTCTGAACACTTTCTCTTGTGTTTTCTTTCCCTATAATCTATTTCTCCCTCCTTGTTACAGCCATCTGCTGGTGTCCAGGTGATGCCATCTTTCACCACCATTAACATCAACAACATCATGCACTGGCCACCAGAGGCAGAGGAAGATGAGGATGAAGACCCTGGCTCCCCATGCCTGGAAGGGAAGGAATGTGAGAGATTCTTCTGCTGCATTGAGGACTGTCAGACAGGGACGTGGCGGGAGGGGAGGGTCCGCATTCATATCTCCCGCCTGGACTCTTACTCCCGCGTGTTCTTTCCCACTGCCTTCCTGCTCTTCAACATTGTCTACTGGATTGCCTATCTGTATCTCTAGCTGTTCTTTGTCCTCAACTGGAATGGACTGGAGGCCAGCAAACTGGGCTCTTCAAGGAGCGTAAGAAATACCGTCTCTTCCTGTTGTAGTCAATCATCAGTCTGAACAATCCAATTTGGTGGTTCCTTCTTCCTGCTCTCACCTCTTCTGAGAAGAAGCAGACAGCTCTTTTTTTTAGTTCTCAAACCTGTCTCTTCAGAGAATCTTTCCTTCCTAAACAACCCTTTCTCCAACACTACCAGCATCTGATTCCTTCTAAGATGGCCCAGAAAAGTCCTATTCCTATCAAAAAGTTAGGGATTTTATCAAGAACAAAAACCTAAATGTGCTTCATTTTTTCTATCCAGTCTTGCTCCAAAATTCCATGGAAAGTGATGGCAAATTGAATTTTATGCATAGTTTTTAAGTCTGCAGAGGAAATAAAACAGATTTTATAACTTCTATACCACCTCTACCAAGGCTTTGTGGGAGTGCTAGAGACACGGGAAGGTCAGAAGAGAGGGGCCAAAGAGGCCTTCCTTCTGCCAGGAGCTAGGATTGGCCAACATACTTTGAACCTGCCCAGAAAGCTGGTTCTGGGTATCCTGTAGGATATCTGGGAAGCATTCCTCATGGATTGCTCTGCTTGTTGCACATCATGGTACCTAAGGCATCTACCCATTGAGGCTTTGCTGATCCTCATCAGATGACAAAAAACACTTCATGACTCTAAATGGCTGCTATCTTACCAGGACAGGATTTCTAAGGGCCATTGGTGGCATCCTGCCATGTGGTCAGGACTTTGACCAGAGTATGCAGCTTAACTTTGGGCGTAGCCAAAATGAGGAGAAAGCTCTTATGCTACAAAGACCAGAAGGTGTCTCATATGCCTGTTGTGAGGTAGCTGTCTTCAGCCTGTCTCAGATGAGCCAGTGCTCTCCTTCACAAGGACAAGTGTTAAAATCCTCAGATTTATGCACGGTAGTAAGTGCTAACCTGAAAAATGGGTACTAGGGAAAGGAATACTAGCAACTACCCCAGCACCTACCAGTGATAGGGAAGAGTTCCTGCAGCTGAGATGTGTTTCCTTACTTTCTTCTTTTTAATATTTACATTAAAAAACAGACTTCACTAAAACTGTATGCCTTGTCCCACTTGCCACAAATCTATGCCCCTTTTCTTCCCAGAATCAGGAAGGGGAACAAGCCAAGCATGGCATTCGCCATCTGCCCTCTTTGGTAGCTCTCAGGAAGCTCAAACAGAGATGGTTCCAAGTGTTCTTGCTCTCCTGCCAGGTCTCTGTCAGCTGTGACAGGAACCATTGACGCCTAAAACAAAATGGGCTAGAGAAAAGTGAAATACAGTCTGAGTTGGGAAGAAACTGCATAATATAGAAGGGGAAGCTCAGGCCCAAGGTTCATAAGGTATAAATCAGCTGCTTCACCAATTACACTAACTGCTGATTTGGCCCACAGCAGGAGCGATCATGAAAAGCAGTGTAGTATGAATATTTACTTACTGCCTAAATTAAAATCAAAAAATCTTTTTATAAACAGCATGTTTTAGAAACAGTTGTTACTTGAAAGGCTTGTCACAAGAAGAAAGCTGGCATGGCTGCAGAGAAAAAGTTAGGAATGGCTGGCTAACAGGGCCAGGCTGGTTTATATATTCTTAGACAGCAATTTGATCTGGTTTAAAGATGGATTTTGACACTTAAATCTGATCTGAGTAATGAAGTGTCATGTTTAATTCATTCATAAATACAGCTCTACCTTAGTTCCAAAGGAAGAGCTAGAGTGCCTAATTAAGTACACAGTAGTACAACACTCTGCTAAGTACAACCTAATGGGGTCAGATCAGCATAGCTCTGGAAGGGCAAATTGTGCCTGCCTAACCTGTTACAGTTCTTTTAAAATACCAAGTAAGAGATAAAGGTTACTCAGAAGCATAATTTGCTCAGCTACTCCAACAGCTTTTGAAAGGATGGAAAGAAATTATGACATGTGGTTCTAACTGAGGAAATTGATTTAGTAAAAGAATTATTAAGGAGGTTCTAATTAGAGAAAATTAATTGAGGAGAGGGGGAAAAAAGAATTGTTAAGAAGGCTCTAATTAGAGGAAATTAATGTTTTAGAGAGAGATACACAGAGAGGGAGAAGTACAAGAAAAGAATCAAAACAACTTCCAGACGAGGAGAGCTGCTGGGTGATGGTGCTGACGCCCAGCCAAGCGGGATGATGTTCTGCTTCTGATAGCAAAGCACTCTTAGATGTAGCAATAGAAAAACCTCCTATGACTCAACTGTATGCTGACAGGGAACTGGATTAGACAGAGATCTGTGATCTCTGTTGGGAGCCAAAAGGAAAGAGCATCCTAGATTAAAAATGGTTCACGTGACACTGAGTGAAGCGTGTCTTCACATGTCAGAAGGCAGCTGCTGCTGTGTGTGTAGGAGGGGGCACCCTGGTGGCAAACCAGGGCCCATGCCAAGTGTGTTCATAAACAGTATGATGGTATAAAAGGTGTGCAGGCAATGTAGGCTGTGGTAAACACAGAAAGCAAAATCTGGAATGGAGCTTCTGAGAAAGGGCTGGTAGATGGAAGAAAATTAATGTATACATGCAAAAAGAGTCCAAGCTTCTCCAATTCATAGGCCTCAGAGCACTTGGGATCTTGGATGAATGCAGCTGATCATCGTGGACATCAAAGTAAAGACATCAGCACTGTAAGCAGCAGTATGTTGAATTTAGATCTTTTAAAGAGTGATCCAGGAGAGCAGCAAGTTATACAGGAGACCTAAAAAGATGATAGGAACTCTGGCAAAGTAGACTTGAAAGATTATAAATCTTCAGCAAAAAAAAAAAAAAAAAAAAAAAAAAAAGATAAAAACTAACATACACCTGGGTAATTTAACTGATGATGGAAGACTTGAGAGTGACTTGACAGAAGAAAATAGTCTAGCGTGGGATGGAGCACAAGCAGCTGATTGCTAAAGCTGGGGAAGGAGTTGGGGGGGGGGTCTTTTTGGCTTGGGGAAATCTGTGCCCATCATAAATAGCTCAATGAAGGTATGCACAAATTCAGTCATGTTTTTAAGTTTCTACAGTATGTAAGAAAAGAAAAAAGAAAAGAAAAGAAAAGAAAGAGAAATCCACCATTTTTTGGAATTACTTTGCAAAGCTCAATTTTCCCGAAAAGAGGTTTCCCGTTTCCCCTCTACAGGCAGGGATCCCAGAGCACAGAGACATTCAGCAGCTGTGTGCTGTTCTGGCAAGCAAGGCGCTAGGAGCCCAACCCCATGGCTCCTGCCCAGGATGGGGTAAACCACCCACCTTTCCCTGCATGCTGTGATTTCTGCCATCGCCCCAGCATGGGTTACGGCATTGCAGTGGCTTTCAGACTAGGACAGCTGCTGCCTTTTTACTGCTGTCCGACTAGGTTGCTCCAGGGAACATAGCCCTAAAACAGCAGGCTAATGATTGAACTGGAAGCAACAATATTGACATTTATGTTTTATGGCTTTTTTTTACAAGACGAAGTCACAAAAATGTTGGTTTCTCATGTCTTTGTCTCATCCTGTTCCTAACCTTCCCTTCCAAATGATGCCATGTAAGGGACTGTTTTTAGACTGTAAGCTCATCGGGGCAGGCACACTCTTACTGTGTGTGTGTTTGTGTCGGGCCTAGCACACTAAGGCTTGATCCTTAGCTGAGCCTTCTGGCTGCTGCTTATTATAGATAATAAACAACAGTATGGACTGTCTGGCTCCAAGAATGCTGGCTATCCACTCCATGTATGCAGGCTAAAAATTGTGTGTGTGTCCCCCCTCCCCACACGCTGTCATTACTGAAGCTGGGCGATATCTTCATTTCCCCAGAGAAAAAGTTATGGTTGGAAAATATAATTTCCTCAACATACTAATATTTCCCAAGGGGAAAAATATTGGTGTGCTATTTTTAGAGTCAAGGGAGATTTTTCTTTTATTTCTTTTTCTGTAAAAAAAGAAAGACAAAAGTTGTCTCAGAAGCGGTCTCTGCCACTCTAAATCAGTGATTCAAAAGCGAGCAAAGCCTGAGGAGCTGCTGCGAGCCCAGCCCCGGCCCGCGCAGCGCGGCAGGGTGCGCAGCGCCTTTCCCCTCGCGCCTTCAGCGACAGGGCTCGCCGGTCGTGCCGGACGCGCTGGGGACGTAACTGACCTCCCCGGTCCGCCAGCCCGGCAGCCCCCACCCTCCCCGCCGTGCCGCGCCGCCAGCCGCTCCCCAGCGCCCCTCGAAGCAGCCGAGTTACTGAGGGAGCACGAAAGGGAGCGCTGAGGCTAAATAAAAAGGTATTCCCCCCCCCCCGCCCCAAACACAATAAAATCCCTACAAAAGATGATCTTAACGCATGAAGCCGCGCACCAGGCCCGCCTCGGGACCGCCTGATCCCGAGCTCCCTCTGTCTCGGCTCTCCATCCCCCATGAAGCGGCCACTGCCGATGCCGCGGGCTGCTGCCGTGCTGCGGCCTCTCCTCAGCCCTCCGTGGGGCTGCGCGCGGCTCCGCCTTGCCCCGCTCCACCCGGGCTGCCCAGGCCGCTGGTGCAGCGCGGGCGAGCGTCGAGCCCCATCCCGCCTGGCCTGGCCCAAGGGTGCGTGGCTGCCCGCGACATGGCGCCCGTCGCTGTGGAAACCGCTGGGCCGCTCCAGCTCCCCACTCCGGGCATTTTGAACGGGATCCTCGTCCCCTCCCCGCCTCGAGCGCTGGCAGGAGGCGCAGCGGAGCGAGCAGCCCCTCCAGGTGCCGGCGCTGAGCGCGGCCGCACCTCTGGGGTGATCGCACCGGCCGCGCCATCTTCCCCACGGTCCGCACCCCTTCCCTGGGCGACGCCACTGCGTATCCCCGAGAACGAGCCAAGCACCAAAGGCCCTGCAACAGCAGTGTGGATTTTTTTTTTTCTTGGCGCCAGGCCGGCCTGTAAACGCTGCTGGGATGGCTGCTTTTCGGCCTCAGCCCCAGGGAGGCGCGTAGCCAAGACGTCGGACACAGCCTTCACATTTGGTCTCCAAAGGCCTCTTTCTACCACTGAAACTCTTTACCTGAGAGTCTTCAGAGGCCGTTTATGAAACAAATCCTGACAAATGTGTTCCTCTTCCTGCTGAAACACGCTGTTTCTCTGCCCAAACCTTGACAAGCAGAGCGGGCACAATGAGTGGTCATCATGCTCTGGCAGGTCTAGATCCAGCCGCTTCTGCTCCATCAGGACAGACAAGAAGAGGAGAAACTCTGTGCTGGCTTATTTCACACCAGCTGAGTACTCAGCCCTCAAGAGGAAGAAACTTGTCTTCTCTCTCTGGCACAAACTACATCGCTTCAAGCTTTGACAGTTCCTAAAATGTTAAAAACATGAGACCGTGATAGGAAGAGGGGGGAGAAGGAAATCTATATTAAGATGTTACTTTCTACATTCCTAAAATATATTCATTATGATTTGTCTCTGTCTTAATGCTTTGATTTATAGGCTTTGGGAAGACTGAATTTGAGAGCAGGCTCAGCTAGCAATTTTAAGCTCTTGTGGAGAAACACAAGGGAAGAGAGGTGGCATAAAGGCTTTTGCCATCACAACCACAGCATCATTCAAGTTGGGTGCTGCCATCTCAGACCAGGATGTCATGTGACTGCTACATCCAACCATTACCTTTATCGTCTCTGTTGTCTAGCTCTGTTGTTGGAGAAAGTTGACCCAAGCATTTCACTTCAGGAGCAGAACCTGCTCATGGAGAAATGGTATCAGTTACCTGACAGTACAGCACAACCCCTGTCAGCTCATTAGGGTCAGGAGGTAGGTGGTTGACCATGCCGGGAGTGTCAGGGGCACACCTGCACATAGCTGCAATTACTCCATTCCCATTAGACTGGTGAGGAAACCAGGGTAAATGCCCTATGGCCTGCAGACCTTGAGCAAAGAAAGAGGTGTGCTTGTGGAAAGAAAATCTGTTTTCTAAAGATTGTGCAAGAGGAAATGGACCCAAATTTTTGCCAGAGGAATTTCAGGTCTATGCAGTTATTCCTATTGCTGTTGCTGATTCTTTGAATTGCTACCTGGCATGATTTTACCTCTCTCTGTCTGTTTCTTCACCCTCTCCCGACACCTTCCAAACAAGCAAAAAAATAGAGGCAGGCAGGCCTCATCCATCCTAGTTGCACTTCGGGCACCATCTCAGCCAGTATGATAACAACAACACTGCAGGATGGAAGAGAGCAACTGAAACCTTAACAGTTATTCTAAGGAGGTCGGCATAGCAACATCTCCAGAGAGAGCTCTCCATAGGGTCATTTCCACTCACTTTAAAGCCCACTTGGGCTGCTGGAGTGCTTTCAAATGGACTCAGAAAAGCTGTTAATTAGGATTAGCAGCTCCAGGAACATCAAGCCACACTGCTCCAAGCTGAGCCATTTATCTGAGACAATGCAGGCCTCTTGACTACCCAAAGTGCAGGACCCCACACTTCAAGGCAGACAGTTCTGGAGTTGGATGGCAGAGCCATCTGGTTACCTGTGAGAGACAGCTCCTACCCTGCCAGCTGCACAACCCTGCAGTGTCTGTCCTGTGACCAGATCACCCTTTACTGGACTTGGATGTTTGGCAGATCAAAGATGTATCAACCAGCTGCCTGGGGTATGGGAGAAGGCACAGGCCCATCTTACTAATACAAGTTGCAAGTGATGTGAAGTCTGTTGGGCATATGGTAGGTGCCCTCCATGATGTTCGTGGATGATGTCTATGCCATAAGAGGTCTACAGGGCTCCAAGAGAAAGTTATCATTGTAGACAGGAAATGGAGACCGTAGATGTCAGGATGCTCTCTCAAGGCCAGTCACAAAACACAGGGACAAATAAGACAGTCACTTACGTTTTGTGATTGCTAGAATATGACCTTTATTCTAATGCCATAAGCTTCCTGCTCTTCATCAGTGTCTAGCGTAAGAGGCTCACAGAGAGTAACGTGTCCCTGGTGTGTAACGTAGAAATACGATGGTAACACAGAAAGCCGGCTTAACAATAGCTTTTGTCACACTCAGGAGCAACAAGCTGTGGGAAGAGGCTGAGCCATCTCAGGACTGTTATTGGGCTGATTTGTGCCTCTCATGTTACCGACCCTGGCAAATCTCCCAAGGCAATCTTTTCTGGACACCTCCTCCTTCCAAATACGAGGTGAAACACAGATCTTTGCTTCACATTCTGCTTTTCTTAGTGTTTTTATCCCCCAGGGTAAAAAACTGCATGAATCAGAGGTGAGTTTGAGATGAGCCTTCACAACTGGGAGTGGAGTACTAGTTCCCTTGCATACATGTCACTCTATTTGGAGAAATACATTAGGTCTGTTAAAAGAAATACCTGTGGCAGCACTTCAGGCATACAAACTGGAATCTGTCTTTCAAGATCATGCAGTTCAGGACTGCTGGAAATCATGCTTTCAGCTGTGCCTAGCATAAAGTGAAAAGTCTTCCACTATACTGAAAACCAGACCAAGTCAATTTTAAGGCAGAATCTGAGCTCCCATCCTTCTCTCATTTTAGCCACTGAAATCATGTGGCCTGAAAGAGGCTACATGACTACAGTGACCTGCCAGGCCGGAAAAAAAAAAAAAAGAAAGAAATTCCTACACAGAAGTTCAGTCTGCATCTCAAAGATGGTAGGTACAAGCTGTACTCCTTGCCTTAATAGAGGTCTTTTATAGTGTTCTTTTCACCTAAGTATCCTTCATCAATCAATCCTTCTTCCACAGAGCTTCAGCCAACTCCAAGCAGTGTGCAACACAGACCAACAAGTCAGGGGAAAAAGTCAAGGCAAAGTGCAAGAATGAAAAGCTGGAGGAAGAATTTAGTGAGCTAGAAATATCACACCTTAAAGAAGTAATACACGCAATGCTAGGTGACTAGGTCTGCAAGTGAGCTTAGATGTTGGTGGCTTGGCCAAGCGGAAAGACTAAACCAAAAGCAAAAGGAACATCATGACTTTTCTGGAATGATCTGAAAGCCCTTGCATGCCTCTGCTGCCCAGTACCACCGGACCACAAATCCTAAGAGCTCAATGGAGAAATATGCTGGGCATATTGAGGCATTTCTCATTAACTTCCCAAGATTTCTCAATATTCTGCTTCTCAATATATTAATATGGCAACAAATTACAGATGAGGGAAAAGCGTCTCTCCCTAAGCCATCCAGAGAACACAATGCAACAAAGCAAAATCATAACAGACAGAAACTTCTTGTGAGTCATCATCATTTCTGCTTTCCCTCTCCCTTTCCAACATTTTTGATAGTCCCAGAATTGTTCCATGCAGCCAGGAACAAGAAGGTACCTACTCCTGCTGCAGGCATAAACTGCTTTAGTCTAGAGGAAAAAAGATGATTTTAAAATGAGGACAGACTTTATTTTCATTTTACATAGGTAATGGAAGGGAAAAGCAGTTGCATCCTCAGTTTCTCTCTGTTAATGCACATACTCAACAGAGTTTGATGGCCCTATTATGCCATGTGCATGAAACAAAACAATTATCCTCACCATCACACCACATATGAAAAAAATTTGAATACAGCAAAGACAAGACAAGAACAGTTCTGATCAATGAAAGATAAGCCAGGGTACTACTTATATATGAATATATATGAAGTCAAATG
Source organism: Rhea pennata (assembly GCF_028389875.1). Lineage (NCBI taxonomy): Eukaryota > Metazoa > Chordata > Aves > Rheiformes > Rheidae > Rhea > Rhea pennata. Next base: position 11,983,351 of record NC_084673.1, on the reverse strand, counting down.
AAAGGAGAACAGCCCAGCGCCTGTGGAACAGGGAACACTTTTGTTGAATGTTCAGATCTGTGTGCCCAAAACACAAAGCATTTTCTATGGCATCAATTTTGTTGTATCCTACCATTTATTCCAACTTTTGGGTTGATCATCAGCTTTCATTGATCAAAAAGGAAGATAAAAAACTTTTTCTAGCTTGATATTTAAAAAAAAATATTAAAGAAACATTTATAATTTCTTTTCCCAACTTTGTAGAACAAATGCATTTGCCCTTAAAATAAGTTTTATTTGATCTGCATTGATATTCACAGAGTAATCCACTTCTCCCTGGCTGAAGAGACTGAAGTGTTTGTCACAGAGACTTCAGATAAGTCATTAATATATGTTGCTGGTTTTAGGGAACGTAGAGTCACCATTCTATGGGGACTACAGGTAGCCAATATTTCTATGGTGTTTAGGACATGAGTTTAAATTCAGTGCCAAAGCATGTGTTTGTATTAGGAGAAAATGTAGTGTGCAGAATATTGGCCACATCATTGAAATTCAGCTCATCATGTTTCTAATGTGGTTGTCTCAGTCGATGTTTTCAACTTTAGACTGGGGAAGAGAAGACTCAGGGGGGAATCTTGTCAATGTGTATAAGTACCTGAAGGGAAGGTGTCCAGAGGACAGGGCCAAACTCTTTTCAGTTGTCCCGTGTGACAGGACAAGAGGCAATGGCAAAAACTGAAGCACAGGAAGTTCCGCCTGACCGTGAGGGGGAATTTCTTCCCTGTGAGAGTGACAGAGCACTGGAACAGGTTGTCCAGAGAGGTTGTGGAGTCTCCTTCTCTGGAGATATTCAAGGCCCACCTGGATGCAACCCTGTCTAACACGCTCTAGGTGACCCTGCTGAGCAGGGAGGTTGGACTAGATGATCTCCAGAGGCCCCTTCCAACCTTACTGATTCTATGATTCTATCTCTTGGGGAAGCTCAAAATTTGGTCAAAGGGAAGGTTAAGGCAGGGCCAGCATATCACCTCTGAGGAAGCTGTGTTCCCCCACTTACTACAGCAGAGTGTTCATAAAGACTTGTCTGGTGTTAGGGGGCTACTTGTTGGCTCCTACAACCTTCCCAGTTACTACAGCCCTCCATCAGACCTTACCCTGCTCTATATCCATACGATGCAAGACCCCCAAGAAGAACTACCACCTTTGAACATGAACTAGTGCCAAAATATTTTGCCACTAGCTAGCTTTTGCAGAAACTGTTTTCACCTGCTGATTAACTGGGCTCCTCTCCAGCAGGAGGTTTGTCCCTGTGACTCTCCAAAATGCCAGGTCAGGAGAGAGCTATGGTGCTGTACATGATGGTTATTCAGGTTAGGGCACTGGCATGTATAGAGCACTCTGTATTTTGCCTTCATGGACGAGTCAGTGCTCCAGATTTCCCGGGAGCCCTCTTGAGAGAAATGAGAGTGGCTCAAGTGAGGTCTCAAGGGAGGAGACAGGTATATGGCTGACACCAGGATTTATAGAAAGCCAGAAGAGCAAGATATGAGCTTAAAATAAATTTTACCCAAAAAGGCAGATGATAAATGCAGAAAAACATGTGCTCTGGCATGCAGTTCATGACTTTGGGAAGGGAGAGCAGAACAAAAAAAATCCCAAAATAATCTAAAATTTCTACCACATAAAAATGAGTCAAAATAGAAGCTAATCCTCACTGTGATCAGATTCTACAGCAAAGTCAGACCTCTCCTCAGAAGGTCAAACTCTTTGTAGGCTGCTTAAAACAGATGCTGGGAGGATGAAGCACAGAGACCTCACTTTCAAGCAGATAAAGAGCCTACTGACCCAGCCCACCTATACCATGCTGTGATGTTTCCCAGACCCCATCCCAGTCAAAAGGCAGTAGCTTCTACCCCTTTCCACTGCACAGAGGCAGTTGAATAATGCTTCAGAGGCTCCCAGTACCTGGGAGCAGGTCTCCTTCTGCAGGGATTGTACCACTGGCTCACACTCTGGCCCAGGCCAAATCATTCCATCCTTTCACTGCATTCAAACACCCTGCTGAGATAGAAGACACTGAGATTACCTCCAAAGAGTCTAAACAGAAGAGCAAATGACTTGATTCAGGCACTGAGACCCTACATTAACTTTTGATCTAGTTAATGTTACCAGTCTGCTGAGGAGAAAGTACACTGCTGAGCCAGCCAAAGCCAACTCCGAGGAATTCTGATGTGCACATTGGTGTAGGAAAGCAGATAAGGTGTAGGAAAGCAATGTACTTCCAGAGTATGTTGCTTAGGCGACACAGCTGTGGGGACACAGGTAGTCCAGACACAGTGGTCACCCCCTCTTTCATACAGACAGCACAGGAAGTATCTACGTCTCTGGGACAGACGGGACACAGCCAACCCTTCCTTGAGCCCAAGGTGGGACATAGTCCCTAACAGGACCTGCTCAGTGACTCCTCTGCTCATCTCAGGGACTGCTGCATTGTAAAGGGATATTATTGTATTGCAGAATTTATTTCAGCTACAGCTGGGAAATGTAATCAAAGCAAATGCAACAGCTCAGGAGGAATGAGAGTAGGATTAGACATTTATATGAATAAGAATAGCTTCTGCACTTGCTGTAATAAAAATATAACGATCTCAGTTCTCATGTGCCATGGCAGAAGCTGGATCTCTGAACAAGGTGCTAGAAAGAAATTTACTCTCCTGGTAACAGTTGCCAACAGTCCATAGCATTGGATTGGTAGCCACTAGCCATTACTGGTGGTCATTGTGGGAGGCAAAGCTCACTGGGTAACACATGGGCTTGTTCTGGAGCTGCTGAGTTAGAGAAGGAATGCAGTGGACTGTAAGCAAAAATGAAACAAGTACATCACTCCCTTTCTCTTTGAATTTCTCTGCTAGATCTTTGTCCCTTACAATCACTGAGTTTCTGTATTGGGTTTCAGGGATCCCTTTGCTTGGTTTGGTTTGTTTTTGTGCAGTGACGGATCACTGCCACCTCTCATTTCCTCCACCCCCACCAAGCTGAGCAGCCAAGCTATAATAGCCTTAGTCTCAACTGATTAATAAACTGGCTTGATACTGTTGATTTCTTTGGACCATTAAACCTTTCCCCTCGTGACTGGTCATTAATCCCCCAAAGAGTCATCCTAGATGAGGCAGTTGTTAGCCCCATCCATCTTTTTTAAGGCCTCCATTTGCAGCAGAAAGGAGCAGAGAAAGGGGGGTGGGGGGAAGAGTTTGCATTTGTCACAGTGCCATCTGTTTCCTCCAGCTACACGCAGCTATACCGGCCCTGCCTGCATGCCAGAGCTTAGCCTTACCACAGAGGTGAGGGCTGTCACTCTGCAGTCTGAACCATCCACCAAAGAGCAAGATACTACCACACTAGGCACTTGGGGTATTAAGCAAGACCAGAAATAAGCGCTGGCATTTGCTTCCTTAATTGCAATGCCTCTGGCTGGGGCCAGAAGGCATCGTAACATATGGTTACTGTAGGAATATCTGCCGTATCAGTTTCAGCGGATATGCTTTCAAACAAACAGGTTTAGTACATGAGTTATCCAGAGCATCACTACCTATAGTTCTAAGCCAGTCCCCTTGGTTTCTTAGCTTCTGTTTCTAATTCCAGTGTCTGCCTTGTTAAAACAGTCCACATCTTCTACCAGAAGACTGGATTTGCCTTCATAATGACTCTGGAAACTGACATTTCTGCCACCCCAGCCTCCCCATCTCCACTTTCAGCCTCATCCTCCATTTTCAGTACATTCTTCCTGGTTATTTTTCCTTAGCTCTTCTGAAATTTGTGCTGTCCCTGAATCATGTTACCATGAGCCATGCTTATGGGCTTGGACTGGGAATGGCGGGAGCAAAGTTGTCAGATCTCACACTGTATCCTCCAAAGCTGCTCTCGGGATGCAGCATGCAAATTGCACCTGCCAAACTACAGTCAAATGGCTCTGGATTTTCAACTTAAAAACTTGCAGCTATTTTTCTCTCTCCTACCTCTGGACAGTTACAGCTTTTGAACTGTGGATTTTATGTCCTTGTTAGATTTCAAATGTGAGTGGCATCAGTTCATCTGAGGAGGGAAGTGAAAGGGACTGTTATCCACTGTAACTTCATGCTCTGGCTGTGTTTAGGTTTAGAGAATGTTTATGAATGGTGTGTGTTTAACATCAGGTTTTATAGAGGCACTTCCAGGTCATATAAGCCTGTCAGCTGGAACCAGTGTGCATGGGTAGGATTTCACACAGAGCAAGCTGTGCCCTGCTCCAGACTGCACCCCTACACATTGCCATGCTGCTAGCAGCCTACTAAAGCACTCTTAGAAAGAAAGGGAGGGAAGGTGCTGATTCACAACTTAGGCTTTGGACTACAATTATCTCTGCAACTAGTTGTGCCAAAGTTGGTGCTGTTGAATCTCCATGTTCAGGCAATATCAGAGGATATAACTTCCAAGTTTAAATTGGCAGCTTGAGTAAACCAGGATGTTTTTGCTCCCTCAGCATGTCCAAGAGGGGCAACAAGAGAACAAATCCCTATCACTAGCACAGTTTGGAAGAAGACATCTCCATCCTCAGCCAAAGAGCTGCTATGTTCCTCATTAGACATTCCATGTGGCTGTGACAGTGGTGCTTCATCTCTCTATACCTCAGCTGCCTGCTATAACTTCAAAATGCCCATGGCAGTTCCATCATTTCCATGGCAGACTTCTAAGGCCTTCAAATATATCTTAGATGAACAAGCAAAATCCGTGTGTGTTCTCATCAGGTGCCTTGGTGTGCTGCTTTGCTATCAGTGAAACCCATGGCTTGGCACACTAGCTAGCGCTCACCAGGTTAATACAAACACAGGTTTGCAGAAATCATTTTGGCTTTAGCAATGGCTTGGCTGGTGCTGAGTGCGCCACACTCAACCAACAACAGCTGAGCTCCATGGGGAGCAGGAAAAAAGAGAAAAACAATACATGCATGCAAAAACCATCAGTCAGGCTCCTTTTAAATGATTGATGCAGTGCACAGTGGAAGGCTTTTCTATTCTCAAATCTTCACGTGGTTATATAAACCTTAACTCATCCAAGCTACGGAGGGTCTGTGTTTGTTTGTGGGCATTAATAGCTACTGTGGTGTTATAATTAGACCAGAGAATGAGGAGTCCCACAGGGAAAGAGGGGAAACCCCACATCACTCAAGTTAGTTAAACATTCAGGGAAATAAAACATAGCAGAGAGGTTCTGGAGGGAGCAGTGCTCAGGGGAGGGAGGCATTACAAGCACTGCAAAAGTTGTTTCTGCCTCTCTTGAGTCCATCAGATTAATTATGCTTATTAATTATTTAGGATGCTACGCTAATAATTAGCCCTAAATAATCATCTCAGCCACTGGAATAGCCCCACCCAGCTCCCAAGGATCTCATAGGGCCTCACAGATTCCCAGGCAGTCTTCTCCCTTGTTATCTGTGTCCTTAGACTCCCTAATGCACCCTTGGAAAAGCAAAAGTTGGTGACACAGCAGAAGGACCATGCCAGCCAAGATCCAGTCATCCACCAGATATCTGAACTGGGGCCTGCGGTGGAGTGTTATGGGAGCTCTTTTCACATGGGAGGGCAGAAGGGAGCAAGTGGCTCAGATGCTAGCAGCTTTCTTAGGGGTCCTCACTGGGTGCAAGCCCGCATTCAACAGGGAAAGACCACAAGGACCTACTGAGCTGAAGCTTCTCTGGGGGGCAGCAGGGAGCTATGGCCTGGTTTCACTGGCCCTGTCCTCTAGCTCTTTCTTGAGCACCTGTCCAAAAAGAACTTTGGTGTGATCCCAGAATCATACCCAGAGCTCTGCTTTCCCCAAATCTGTCACCTATTTTTTGTGCTGGAGTTCCCCATGGTCCATCCCAGTGGCACTCATGCTTGTAGCATGATGCTGTGATTTCTCCTCCTGCTCTCGCTGGCGCATGAGGTTCATGCCAGAGGGCAGGAGTGTACAGTTTCCCTCCTTTCCATCACATCAAGTGGCACCTCATGACTGAAGATTTAACTCAGCCAAGAGTTAACAGATTTTACAATTTTTTTACCTGGAGAAAAACTAGTGGACCCACAGCACCAGGGAACCCACTCTGAAAGCCAAGAATCAGCTTTTCCTCTCTGCATCGAGCCTCTCCTTCCTCACTCAGGCAAGTCCTGCCTGCTGCCTGGCCAGATCCTGGCTCATCAGCCCAGCACTTGGAGTGATCCTGCAGGCTGTTTCCCAACCTCCCAGCGGTTTGCATAGTGTGGAAGTGTCACAGATTAGAAACAAGAGAGCAGTGACTACAACATAAAAGTAAACTGAATAATTAAAGAGGGGAGCTGTTCCTCGCAGAGAACAAAATGAAAGAATTGTGTGATTTGAGCAGAAGTGACCTTTATACTTCATTACAAGGAGGTGGCATCCTTATAGGGTTATTAATATTTCCAGCTGAATTAGCTTGGGTTAAAAATGGCTCAAAGGAATGAAGGGGGAGAAAGAGAGCATGTACAAAAATGTATCATATTGTCTTTCTCTCCTCCTCTTTACTTTTTACTTTTTTAAAAAAAAATCTGTTGAAATAAAAGCAGAAGAGTTGAATGATGAGCACTGTCCCCTGGGAATATGGCTTTGTCAGAAAGAGTAAGAGCCACAAAGTGACCTGGCAGAGAGCTTTTCCTCCACACAGGCTGTGCTTCAATGAGAAATCTGCATGATGCCTCTGTTGTTGCTTCCCCACGTTCTCTTTCAGGGGACGCCTGCTCTCAGTTATTGTTCACACCTCTCTTGGCCAAGCAATTCTCCTCCCTGCTGCCCCACAAGACACATCCCCAGTCTCATCAATGAGGAAATGGACTACTCTGCTCAAGAAGCTTCACCTCATCACACTCTGCAAGCATTTACATGCTGATAAGAGGAAGGGACATATCTTCTCCTTCTCAAATGGAGACAAAGCCAAGGATTATTTCAGCACAGGACCGCCTGTAAAATGTCACTGAGAGCAGAGCTACTTCAATGCTGTATCTGACAGAACTTCCTACATACCAGAAACTCTTTTTTTTTCCCCCCAAGGAGAATACATAAAATAACCTGTACTTTAGCACATCGCAGCAGAGGCAGGTCCATGCAGTCTTGCAAGAACATGACAGGCAATGATGTCCCAAAGTACCACACAAGTTAGATAAGCAAAGCTGAACTTGGTGATTTGAACTACAAACAAAGTTGCAGTTTTGCTGCTCAGAGCCTCAAGGTATACAGAGTTGTGCTTTTTGTTCAGATCACTCTATCTTGTATTAGACCCATTGCTGTCTTTGTAGATGCAAAAATGGTGCTACCTTCATAACAGATCCAGGAGCTTGGATGCTTCCCCACAAGCCTGACCTAAACAATTTCTTTTAATGTCTCTCTCTGCCCAGCAATGACAGACAGCAGAAAAATCCACCCAAGCAAACAGAAGAAGAAAGAAACATGAAAGCAGGTGCACATCAATAAGGAATGAGGGTGCTACAGTGGAGCCTGTGATCAGCCTCGTGGGCTGCATTGTTACTGCAGTGATTATCTCCACACCACCCTTCTCAGAGTCAAAGGAGACCACCCTCCCCTGCCCCACTCATGGAGGTGATTCTTGCAAATTTAATGAAAAAAAAAAAAAGGAAAAAAAGAGTTTAGGCTTTGAAGCCACCATGAAATGGACACAGTGGCAGCTATTGCTCTGATGGCTGCTGAATCACAGCCCCTCACTTATTCATAGACCTCTTCAGAGCACTGGCAGCAAAGCAGATAACAAATGCAAGGGACCATCTACTCTCACCATCACAATTTGTTGTTATCCTGGCTGTAAGGGAGATACAGCATGACTAAATGAGATACCATCAGCTGCACCAGAATGATGTATCAGAGGCAGGTGGAAGATGCAAGGCTCCTCACCAACCAACCAGTATCTTCAGCTCCATCTGAGTGTTGTCTCCAACAAACCCACAGGTTCTAGTCTCTCACCATACAAGATTTAGCTGGTGTCTGTTACTACAGCTGAGACCACCATGGCCTTTAAAGCTAACTTCAGTGTGAAGAAGTGCAATGCTTTTATGACCATGGAAAGGAGAAAACTGAGGCACAGAGCACATGTGCCCTCAGCACATACATGGACCCTCAGCTCCTGGTGCTAATAACAGAACATATTCCCACTGCTTGTTTGACCTCCATATACGAAGAGGGAGGCAAAGTCTATACAGAGTCTTGCCGCAGTCGCAGGATTGTTACCTTGATTCCAGCTGGATGAGAGCTGAGTGTGGCCTGGGGTGCATCCACAGACTGGAGCTGTACAGCTAGCAAAAGTAGGAATCAGTTGGCAGGATTGCCATTATCTGTGATGATTCACGGGCCACAGAGACCACAGCTTGACTTGTAGATGTCACTGGGACCTGGTAGTTAAGGAAAAACATACTATTTATGAAGTGGGATGAATTAAAATTGCTGAGATATAGCACACATGGGAGCTGCTGCCAGCTTTGCAGAGCAGAATGACTCTTCAATGCTACAGGACTCTTTTGCAGGGCTTCTCTGCAGGGAGACCATGTGGAGCCGCTAGGCAGGAAAGGCAGGATATGCAGAGCTGGGTCTCCCAGTCACGGTCAAATGGGTTGGCTTTCTAAACAGCTTCCTGTGGCTAGCTCACACTGTGCTGCTGCTGTGGTTCTTTTTTTACCTAAGAATTCTCTCATAAAACAGATCAGAAGTAACTGTTTGGACTACACATTTGCTGTGAGAACTTTCATATGGGCTGAAAAAAACAATGATTTTCAAAGGAAATGCCCATGGGTGTGTTTCAGTGCAATTCCTCTGAGCAAAGGAAGCTTAGTTTTCCATGGAGCTGTCTCAAAGCTGAGAATCACTGAGATCTAATACAGGGTTGAGCTTACAGCAAGGCCTGTCCCCCAGCAAGGTTACTGATAAAATCTCTGTCCAAACTGGTTATTATCATGATATTTATTGGAATTTCATCCAATCCCCTGATGTATTTAGGTTGAATTAGGTGACAGGTGAAATGTTATTGAAGAGGGAGATGGAGACAGGTAGGCAGAAAAATAATCTATGTCTCGTTTAGTTTGTTTCAGCTTTTAATACTCAAACCTAAACTGATCTGAAAGGACCAGAGGCAGCAGCAATTCCAGCTGCCCAGCTGTGATCTACTAATAAACACAACAGGGCATCACAGAAAAAGAAATGAACAAGTAGTAGAGGAGAAAAAAAAAGAGCGAAGGGTCAAGACAAGGAGACATGAGGTGCTGAAGACCCTTTGCTCACCTCAATAACCAAGGCTCAGTCTAATTCCACTAATGCAGAAAGCAGTAACGGCAACAGTTTATTGTCTGAACACTGTAAAGTGAGACTTGGTACCAAGACTAATACTCTCAGATGGAAAGTAATTTTTCCTTGCTTCGACAGCAATTTTGCTCTATGTTCAATAGCTTATGTGCGTTATCCAAATTCACGCAGCCCTCCCATCCCTCCCTCTCTGCCTACTCATACTCACCCACGCTCCTTCGACAAATGGCTCAGGATGAAAAAGGGATTCAGGATTCAGAGAGATACAAGGAACATTTACAAGCATTTAAAGGATGGCCAGGATTTGGGATGAATCACTAAGAGAAGCATTTCCTCTGTCCCCAGTGCAGGCAGATGACAAGGCACAAAGCAAAGCCACATTAGCTCTGCTACAGTGGTTGCTGTTGACTAGATATTGCAAGGCTGGATTTGTCTATGGACAAGGCAAGTTTCCTGCCTTCTGCCTGATGCCTTGTCCACAGGCTGCAGTGCAATATGCAGTCCTGAGTGGTCACTGCCACATACTTAAGAGATCTCCTGAATATGGCCTTTTCCCCATTTGCAAGGGAGCCAAAGTCATTCCCGACTAGGAGTACCAGTAAAATTGGAGTTGCCTTAAAATCAGCATCTCTTTCTGGGCTGAGTGAAGTGCAAAGGCACATATCTGCAAAGATGTCCACGAAACACCCCTGCAGCAGAGGGAAACTGGTGCCAGTACCACCAGCTGTCACAGACCAAGAAGGGGCAAGCTAACTAGGTCTGGGTGACAAACTAAAGTCAGACTCCCCCTCTAACCCAGCAACTGAGCAGCAATATAAGGGTGTGCGTCACCACAAACATCATCCTGTTTCCATGGAGACCAGATTAACAGTGTGGCAGAGAGAAGCTGCACTCCTAATCTCTCCCAGAGAAAAGAGCTTGCCGATACAAGGGACTTTCAAACATCTTTAATCCAAAGTCAGGTTTTTCCTTTCCATGTTGTTTCTAATCCTGATAGTGGTTACTACACAACCCTTAACCTAGGGCAACAACATAGAGGAATCCAGGTACCCACCGCCTCCACAGTCCCTTGCTAAAATAGCATCTGCCCTCCTCTTTTGTAGAAGTTGGGCTGTCTTAAAAGTTAATACTCAGGTGTCCCAGCCTATCACAATTTAATTTTAAGTAGTCTTAAGTGGTCTGCAAAAAGTTAACTGCATTGGTGTGCTTGGACCACGTTCTGGTGATAAAACTAAGCACTGAGAATGGAGACCACCATGTCCATCAGCAAGAAGATTCAGCTCTGGTCTTTTATAAGGAATCAGACATCTTACTGACTTTCTTCCCTTGACCTTTTGCACTTCCTCCTGTGTTGCATGCCAGGTAAGACCAGATGTCAGAAGAGCACAAGGTGATTTCCACAATGCAGTTTAGTTGCACAGTTTTAGCTAAGGACTTGTTGGCAATTGGTTTCCACAAAACTAAGTTTGACCACTATCACTGCAAAGAAGCTCCATGCTATATCCTTTGCCTCACCTGCATTTTGGTTGTGTTGAGTCTGTATCTGTGCCCATGAAGAAGCTGAGGAGAGTAGCTTCTTCACAGAACATCCGTGGGCAGGCCCTGGTGAGTTTAGGTAGCCTGATGGGAACAGCCACACAGCAGCAGGCAACCTGCAAACATCCCCCCCGGCTGGACCTCCATGCTCCACTCCAGGCTGAGGTAAGGCCTTGGGGATTGGAGTCCAAAACAATTCTCAGCCTAGTGGTAAGAAATACAAAACCTCAATGAGAAGTTAGTGATGGAATGGTGAGGGCTCCTGGCTTTGTGTTGTGGATCCTAGACTACAAGGGCCAAGAAATCTTCTTGTGCAAACCCTAGCCTTCCCCAGGGGAACCTCCTCCACATTCCACACTTAATCTTAGTTGAGAGATTAGGAAGATTGTTACCGTGACTTCTACATTTAGCTACCCTGCAAACACAAGCACAGCAGAATGAGGTCTGCTTCTTCTCCAGATCTTTTTGGCTTGGTCTATCCATTTCTTGATGGACAACTGATGTTTCTAAATGCTTTGCATGTTCTCCCCAGCCCTCCTTGCCTATCTGAGGCAGGGCCCTACATTTTCAAAGCATCAGGCAGGGGTCATCACTACATAGCTCTTCTTGATTTTCATGGAATTCATTGTAATTTAGCCTCAGCAGCTCCTCTAAAACTCCAGGCCAAACTGGACGTTGCATGCAGCCCTCCATGCTTACTGTACTGTCGGGGTGCACTGAGGGCTGTTGAAGCTGCTTGTACTCTGCTCCAGCTGTGCTGAGTCAGAGGCATATGGAACAGCTCTGGCTGCTGAGCCAAACAAGACATTTAAGGCTTTACTGCCTTCCTGTTGCTTCCAGGAGTTAAAAGAAATGTGACTACTTGCTGTCTCTTCCCTTCACCCCAATACTTTGTCAGGAGATTCCTGACAAAGTTTGACAGTGTCAGATGAAGGAGAGAATGTGACTGGGAAAGTTCATTTCAATCTCAATTTCATTCTTGTTCTTCTCATCAGAGGAGCTGATTTTGTGCTGTGCATAGTCATGGTTACTTGCTTGCACAGCCCTTGCCCCAGACGGTTGGATCTTATAAGTCAGCAGTAATACGAAGTCTCACCTGAGTCAGCCCTCTGGCCCTCCCCTGGGATAATGCAGGTTCTGAGGCCTTTCTTGGCAGTCAATACACATGCAAGCTCCAAGCTTCCTAAAAGACAGTTCTAACACTGGCACAATCTGTGTCTTGCAGCTATGGGCAATGAAGAGTTGGTTTCCTCTCCAGTCTCAGTGAAAGGACATCTTTAAAGAACCAGACTCCTTCTGATCAGCATCTTTGATTTTAAGACAAGAGCTCTGTTGTGGACTAGAGCTGGCATTTGGGATAAAAGAGAGCAAAAATATATGCAGCAGATTTTGGGACAGTGTTTACTACATCTATTTCCTTGGTCCTCCTTTCAATTAAAGATTCTTGCAGTTTTTCTCATGGCTGTACAAAGCAAACAGAATTCAGTAGAAAAGGAAGCAAGGGGCAGGCTAAAGCAGAGTGCTACAAAGGCTGTATTTACAACAGCTCCTTCTGTAGGGTTTGACTAGTCAAGTGGTAGGCCCCTGGATGCAGCCTCACATCCATGGCTACTCCAGGGCAGACAACCAAGACTATTTCATTTGCACAGGTCCCCAAAGTCCACCAGGTCACCCCTTCAGCCAATCTGTGACACTAGCCCTGACTACCAGAACCTGAGATAAAAATTCTGAACATTATTATTAATGTGCAAAGGAGGTTGTACTGTCAGTGATGAGGCCACATCCAGAGGCCACAATCAAAGACTTCCAGGAAGGATGATCTGCAACAGAGTGGTGTCTGCCTGGAATCAGCCCCTCATTCCTTCATCCAACTGCGAGTGAGGAGGTCTGGGCAGCATAAGCAAGAGGAAGGAGTAGGAAAGAAGCTGGTCCAAGTATGCCATGGAGGGAGAGGACATGGCATCTGTCTTCTTACCTGTGGCCTTTGGGCACCTCAGTTGTCCTTGTGGAGCACTCAGGACAATAGTGTGGGAAGGAGACTGAAGCGCATTGGCTGGCACCTCAGGCAATTCCTCCTACTCACAGGCAGGGTGCTTTGCAGGGGGAGGGTGAGTAGGGGGACCACTTTGCTGACTTGGCCCCGGCTGTCTGGCCCAATGTGTCTTCAACAAGGTCTGTCATGCTCCATTGCTGTGGCTTGCTTTTGCTGGAGGGCAGGAGCTCAGCAACAGAGAGGCAACCAGAGGGAGGAAAGCAGGAAGAAGGGGCAGATGTGATGAATAGATAGTGTGAGAATAATAAAGGAAGACAGCTGGCCTAGAAAACTCAAAGATTAATCGGCAAGAAAAAACTAAAGCTAATTCCAAAGTGCATGGTTCCTGCTGAGCCCACAGCAGTGGCACTGCGTAGTGCTGGCTCGTGCCTGATTCAGCAGCTCCCATGCAACACCTTGCTGGCAAGCAGGAGTCATGGCCAGCACCTAGCCGTGGTTGGCAGCTGCCAAAGCACGTCATGTCAGCATGGTTTAGAGCCAAGCAAAAGCAGACGGCTGCAGGAGCACGGCTTTCCCCACAAGCAGGCACCAGCTCTGTGCAATGAGGAGACTGGCCAACCTATAACACACTGTGCTAGCAGTACAAACCCGCAGACCTGAGCCTTACAGAGCCTCTGCACCCCTGGCAGCATGCACGCACAGCTGAAGCAGACTGAAGGGCCTTGGCATGGCTTCGGTACTCCAGGCTTTTAATGCTGTTATTATCCAAGACACTAAACCCCACCAAAGGATCTGGGCAGGAGTCTTAGCACTGCCTTGATGCAGTTATCCCAATAGCCCTGGGGAGGCCAGAGCTTAGGCTTTCCTGACAGGGCTACACTAAACACTGAAGCAATAGCCCAGCCATCACCCCAGCAATTCGGACTGTGCTTTCCAAGCTGACTGAGAAAAGGGGTAACGAAGAAGGGAACATACTGCTTTATTCTCTTCCAGCCATCACCTCTCCGTTCACAGGCCTCTCTCTCGCAGGGTAGGAATGACTGCACTCACTTAATCCTCCCCGCACGTATTCACACTCCTCCTTTCAGAGCCTGGAGCTTGTCTTGAAGAAGTGAAAACAGCCACTACAAAGTCGAATCTAAGTGTCAGCTTCCCATTTAACCAACTCTAATTGCCAGCTGAGCAGATGGTTAATCTCTGAGAATGAGCTGCGATAAGGGTGTTGCTGAGTCCCCATAATTGCTAAAGAGCAGCCATCGAGGATGCCAGGAACTGGCCAATTATTCTCTCTAGCCTCTCTTTTTTTTCTTTTTTTTTTTTCTTTTCAGTTTTATGAATTTGCAAAGAGCTTTCTTTGCCCCAAAGCAGCCAGTGTGGGATCTCTCAGCAGTTCAATGGGGTTGAAGAGATTATATTTGGGCTGGCTAATCCTGTGTAGGCAGGGAGAAGAAAATGGGGGAGGAGGGGCAGCAGCAGGGATCCCAGCGTTGCCTGAGCCCACTGTGGGGAGGAAGAAACTGGAAAGGCTTTGGTGTTACTGCTCTGGACAGGAAGTGGAGGGAAGGCTGCATTCGCAGGTAACTCCCTGAACAGAATTCATCCCAGCAAGGCAGTACTGGCCCTGAGTACAAATCACATCCAATTTCCAGCTCCTCAATGGCTCTATTAATCAGCTCCACAGCCAAGCTGGCTCAAACACTTAAGCTTGCACAGCTATCGTATTCAGCACTGAGAAGTTAAACTCTTCTTGCCAAGGAGAGCAGGCTGGGGCGGGATGGGAAGTCAGCCATCCAAATCCCTTCAGCATGCACCAGCAAAACAAAACAAAACAAAAAAATTCCACCACCCACCCAGAAGACAGGAAGACTGCAGATCACCTGCATGCCTCCTTTTGTTTAGGTATTTTTCTCAGCCTTGGAAGAGGGATACAGTGGGCCAAGCGCTCAGCTAGTATGATTAGCTCTCCAATTTACAACCCTGCAAACAACCAAGCCTCTGTCTAGTTCGATGCTGATCTACATATACAGGTAGCAGAGCATAGCTCACAGCACTTTGCTACCTTTGCAGCTGTTTAAAGGCTGAGTTCCACACCAGGCATCTCATGACCATCCCTCTGTTGCTGCTTTTAAGTTGCAGCATAGCAACACTTCTTTGAACTGACCATAAAAGCAGAAGCCTTCAAAGCCACCAAAGGGACTGAGGGACTCAGTCTATCAGTTTTAATGATACCAGGTTTGTTCTTCTTTAAAGAGAGTTCCTAAGAGTCTGGATACAGTCACGTTATAGATGCACCACCCCAACAGAGGGATGGTCATGAGGTATCTGGAGAGGAATCCAGCCTTTAAGCAGCTGCCAAGCTAGCGAAGTGCTGTGAGCTGAGCTCTGCAAGCACCGTGAGCTTCACACACCAGCCCTGACCGGCCCAGCCACCTCTGAGTAGCAAAGGGAAATCCAGTGGATTTGAGCTCTTTGCTGTGATGGGCAGCTGGAACCACCTGGAGTAGCTGAGCAGCAGAAAAGTAAAGAACTGGAGAAAATAGAGTGGAAAAGTCATGGAAAGACCATCTACTTTGGCCTTATGCCTTAAGACAGGGTAGGTGGGAACTCAAGAGAGCTGGTTCCCACCACTGCTCCTCCAGGGAATTTCATCCAGTGATTCCTACACAGACCTCATGAGTTCATACTGGCAAAAGCCCATCTTCCAGAAGGACAACTGTACCAGGTACAAGGGCAAAGAATGGCAACAGGAACCCCAGCAGGGACTGGGCTGAAAGCACCTCTGCTCCCCCACTGAGACCCCACTGCTTAGTCAGAGCCCAGGACCCACCAGCCAGTCAGATGCATAGAAAGCTTCCTTTATTCCTAGACCACTTTTTTTTCCCCCCCAGGAATTTCCTCCTAGAAAAGAAGGGGGAGCTTTTCCTCCCCTCTAGCATTTGCTAGCCCCTTTCCCATCAGCATCATCCAGCCTAGCTTTCCTGGCTCTGTCATGAGCTGGACAGTACAGCCACACTGGCTGTCAGCTGCTCTGAGCACCCCTTGCCCTTCCCATTGCTAGAGCTACTCTCACAGATGCAAAACTCAGAGAATCAACTGATTTGCCCAGGTCCTGCAGTAAACCAGTATGCTCTACATCCCAGGCATGTCCCCTAATCTAGCCGTGAGCTACAGCACCACAGCTCCACCACCTTAGGCCTGTAAGTGGCTTTACATCTCACAGCTATCCATCCCTGTTATTCCAGCCCTGGCCCTCCTCCTTGCAGACACCACGCAGCATTGCAATGTTACACTAGCTCACACACTGCCTTAGCTTTTGGAAATTAATGTACTTGCTCAGTTGGAGTGTCACCAGGTTGTTAGCAGCTGAGTATTTGCTGATCCCAGAACACAGATCCACTCCACCCCCACTCATAGCAGGTTGGAGAGCCTGATCCCTATGATCTGAAATGAGAGAAGATGCAGGCTCTCAGCAAGGGAAAACAGAGCAGAACAAGAGAAAAAGCAACACAAATTCCCCCAGTGCACCTTTCACTGGAAAAATGCCGGCCACAGTCTGAAAGCCATCATCAGGGCTAATCAAAAGAGGCTCATTCAGTAGCATTCTTGATCTCTAGTGGCATCAAAACATGCCCTGTGGATGCTGCTAAACCCTCTAGGCACTGATCGGGGGAGGTCCACCCTGCCAGAGCGGGGCCCTGGTATTGCTCAGCATCCAGTCCCACAGCAGGAGCTCTGGGGAGCGCAGCTGCTCCAGGGATGGTTCCGCAAGTGAACAGGGCTCATGCAGGCAGCCACACGCACATCTCCATCCTGCCTTTCATTTGCATGCAAAGGAGATATCATCAAATGATGGACCATGAACACAACACCAAGTGACAGACTTTGTACAGAAGGATTTTGTGCTTACGGAGCAAGGCCTCTGCTTGCATTGGCAAAGTGACAGCACTGGGGCTCTCCACAAGCTCTCTAAACATAGACAACAGGCCAGAAACACAGGAAGCAAACAACTGAAGATCTGGAGTGCCCCATTCCAGTTAAAGGAATGTTTCACCCACAGCATGCCCCTAATCACCTCTTCCCAGTGTTGCCCTGACATCCACCATGCTCTGTGGCTGCTGACTTTCACCCCACACAGGGTGCTGGTGTATGAACTATAAACAGCTCTGCGCCACCCTGAGCAGCCAAGTCTGGTGTGAGGGGGAGGGAATTCACTTATTTAGAGAAATTAAAGAAGGGAAGGGGGGTTTCCCATCTGGAGCTGAATAAATCCCACCTGTTAAGCTCCTGCTAATTCCCTATGTGGTGATCCAGCAACTTCACTACCTAAAAAGCCCCAGCTAAGAATTGTTGCGGAGGGGGAATGATGTTTTGTGCCAAGAAAGGCCATGGTAGACTGTCATGTGCAGTCCTTTTGCCCCTGGACTATTTGTTTCTATTGAGCACTGCATTGAAATGGAGATAAAAACCACTGTTTTGCTGCCTGCCTGCTTGCAAGTGAGTTGGTGGGATAAGGCTCAGAGAGACCGACAGCCTTGGACTTGCACTACCCTTTTGCATCACCAGCGACCTGAGGAGATCCAGCAGTCTGCCAACAGGGTGGCCGACGCATAGCTGGGCATGCAGGCTGCTCCAGCAGCCTACTCCGCAGTGGGAGAGAGTCAGGACCACACAGCCCTGGGCATGTGCTTGCCCTCCTCTCCGAAGTCATGCACCTGGGGAGCAAGGAGTGCTCCTCTCTCCTCAGCACTCACAGCTTACACTAACTCTCACAGTGGTACAGGGACAAAGAACCCTTGCAGGTGAAGGTCCTTGTCCCCACAGGCTGTTCTGCAGTCTGAGCAGTAGCCACAAGCAGCCTTCCACATGACAGCTCACTTTGACTCCAGAGAAACCAAGTCCTACTCCAAGGGACTACACAGACTGATGCAGGAGGAGGATATTCTGCCCAAGATCAAAGGAGCACAGCACTTTCATTTTGTACAAATGTGAAGGTAAGCCCAACAGTAGGGGCTGAGATTTCCTCTTCCCCCTACTTGCCTCAGCTTTGTATTCATGCCCTTTTGCTCTTACCTTCTAACCCAAAGGCAGCTGCATTTCAGCACTGTGGCACCTGAGACCTGGCTGAGGACAAGTAGCTCTGGAACCACAGTGAAGCTTCCAAGAGCCATCCATGCTCTTCTGCTGCCTCTATGCCACACAGCTGTCTAGTGCACTTCCTTGTGGATATTACACTTGCATTTCTCTGGGGAGATCTGCTAAGCCTTTTCACAGCTGCTCCTAGTGCAGAAACCTTTGCCTGGGGCAGTTTTGAGGCAGGAGGCCACATGCTCCAGCACAGGGGACAATGAGCCACTCACTGCAATTAGTATTACTGTGATGAGCCATTGTCATGACTGGCTCATGATGACACAGGTAGGCCAGGGGAATTTGGGGAGGGGAGCAGATTTGCACAGTGGATAAACCCTAATGAACGGAGAAATAACTTCAGCAGGATGCAGAAGGGAGAGTTAAAGAGCATAGACTATGTCTGGCCTTGTGACTCTCAGAGGGAAGTGGCAGAAGGAAACACTTCCTTGCAAGTAAAGCCAAGGGGCAAGAGCTGGGGAGCTAGGGCAGAATAGCTAAAGATGCCAATAAAATGTGTCTTTCTCCAAGGCTTGGAAAGGGGGAGAGAACAAGCACTTAATGTTGAGGAGATGGATTAAAATCAGAATGGGGGAGCTGCCAAGCAGGGCAGGAGTGGAGGATGGAAGAGCAGAATGGTCTCTTGTTACAGAGTGGGCTGAGGTCTCTGGTCAGTCCAGGCACTCCAGCCACCCCTGCCTGCAGGGAAAGCAATAAAGCTATATAGTTAAGATGCATCTGCCACAGCACCCCAAGCAGTTATTTTAAGAGCCTCTGAAGTGCTCGAACTCCAAGCATCATAGCCCAGTGGGAAGAGTGTTGCCAAGGAGCAGCATATGGGGCCTTTGCCCGCTGCTCTGCCACAGCAGCGACATAGCAGGTCAGACCCATGGATGCTCTTCCACTGACACTGCTTCTGGGATCACATAAGCCTTCCAACCTCCCTGTGCCTAAGACAAAATTTTCATTGACCAAGAGAGAAGAAAGGAAGGTTTGTCCCCTCCTGAGTACAGGGAAGAGCTTTGAAATATGTCTTGAGCGTTCCTTTTGGGATCAGAAGCCAAGCAGCAAAGAAGTCAATCCCCACAACTGTTAAAGACTTTGCATAATCCATAGAACTGCCTGCTCTGTAAGTCATCAAGATTTTGGAGCTGCAATTAGCAACACAAGGTTTTTGACCTTCAACAGGCCCTTTAGGCACTCTGTGCCTCTGTTTCCTCCTACCAGATTCCCCTAATATGGGTTGGTAGTTGGTGGGCCTGTGACTAAGGGCTTCCTCTGCCTGGGTTTGAGGTACCTTCTAATGTCCCCGAGATGCCCAAAGGCGCTCCTGCCTTACAAAGGGGAAACAGAGACACAGAGAAACACAGCCAAGGTGTCGATTCTCCTGAGCAGGACTCCTGCATAGTAGGTGGAAGGAAACGGCAAAACTCAAAATCAGGAGGCGCTTGGCTTCCTCTGGGCTTTGTGCCTCATGAGCTGTTTTCCACCAAGAATCTCTCTTGTCTAATAATGGCTTGAGAGTCTGCCACAGCCTTCTCCACCACCTCAAAGGCAGCTTCACCATGGGAACTGCTGCCAAGAGACCTGCTATTACGAACGACTACAGCTCTGGCAGGGAGGATGCTCTATGCTTTCTATTTTTAACTGCAGGCAGACCTATTCATATCAATCAATGCCGAAACTCAGGTCCTTACTCATGAATTTGGTGCTGAAATTCAGGGCCATGGAGCTGATTTCTCAGGTTTGAACACAGCTCACCAGAAGAGAGATGAATAAACCCAAAAGCAGAGTTCTCACAAGCCTGAGGGCAAGCACTAGGGGCCTGGGATCAACACCTGGCTGCAGGGAGCTGTCATGGTCCATATTTATTCCCCAGGACCACACCACCACTATGTGGAGCAAGGCAAAGGCCTGAATACGATTCACCAGCTCAGGTCCATAAACTGCAAGGGAAGCTGGAGAAACTGCATCCAAAAAACAAAGGGTCCTGGGAAAAGTGCAAACAGAATAGCATGGCTCCAAACTGGTGGATGTTTTCCTGCTTGTTAATTATTTCATCTTAAAATGCTTTTAAAAGGGAAGTGCTTCATTTGTGCCTTGCAGAGCACAAGTAAAATTATCTTATTTTACAGCTAGTCAATGTAAACATAAGAAAATCGAATCTCAGAGGCCTGCAATAACTCAGAGCTACTTGTATAAATCCATGTGGGGAGCATATCTATATGTTTGGTGATGGAGTTCCCAATAAGCCAAACCATGCATTAATAATGATTTATTGTGCTTTCTTCTTTCGTATTCACAAAAGTACTTGCCAAGTCTACCCAAGCAACTGATGCTTTAAGAAAAAAAAGTCCTCAGAAATGAGACCAACCATCTCCTTCCCTGGAGCACTGACACGGCCCACCATTAACCTCTTCACTGCCAGCCAAGGGCCAGCAGGGACTACTCAGCCCTCCACCAAGGAAATCTGGGCATCCAGCTTCCCAGGGTTGGGGGGGGGTAAAGTTCCCCTGCAGGCTGCCCTCCTTTCTCCAGCCATAGCCAGCTGCTTCCGCAGCACTTCATCTGCTCCCTGACCAAGTGGCAGAGATACTGGGTGAGCCACTGCTGCCAAAGCAGGGAGCTGCCCCGCGGGAGCTGAGCAGCCCACGGGGAGAAGGGAGCAACTGCCTTGCAGGCTTATGCAGAGTGCCTTTCACCCTCTCAGCCCACAGCTACATCACCACTGGGAGGGAGAAGATCACTGCAAGCTCAAAGGGGCATCCCCCTGCACCCTAGTAGGAGCACTAGGTCCAACAGCACAGGATCCCAGACCTTCCAGAGTGGATACCTTATATACAAGAAGCTCAAATGTCTGAAGCTACAGATATGCATAATTAATATCCTTATTTCATCATTAACATCCTGGAGCTCTCAGCAAGTCCAAAAAACATCGATGAAGCCAAGATCTCCCACTCAGGTAGAGTATCATTCCTGCACTGGGGGAAGTGGGAGAAGCCCCATGGAAGTGAATAGGGCAACAGCAGCTGCTGGCAGAGAGCAGTAGGGCCCATATGTTTGAAGGGGTAGTTTCTCTCTAGCTGCTTTGGCTGGTCACAAAACATAGGTTACTAAAATTTCTCTTTCTCTTCCTCATTTTTTTTCTAAGTGACAAACCAGAGTGTAAGCACTCTTGTGAGTTACTAGCTAGAACTCCTTATTTGGGAAAATTTAATTCAGAAATCTTTTAGCTGTGCTGATTCAAATTTGGTAGAAAACAGTATCTGAAGCTCTGCTAGTTGTTGTAAGGGTGGCATAGGCTGTTTTTATTGTTGCACTTCATGGCAGCTAAATCTGGAGGAAGGAAATCTGAGCCCGTGCTTGCCCCAGAAAAAGCTTCTCCACCCGCAGGAGGGAGGAGGGGAGCTGGGAGGAAGACAGCCACTAATCTGGCCACAGTTAGAAGCTGCCAGTCCAGATGACAGGCATTTGTGCAGTTGATGCCTGTGGATTTAATCCAACCAGTTTCCAAGCAAAGGAAAATCCTCGTAGAACAGCTAAGCATAATTCATCCTACCTGGCTGCACTGCTAAATCTCTCCTGACTATATGCAAGAAGCCTAGGGCACTTCTGCTCTAGGGTCCCGCAGTCAGAGAAGGTGTAGGAGTGTCTCTTCACACTTGCACAGCTAACCCAGTCCCGGCCATGGCCACAGCCTCAGTCTCTGAGCATGGCAACTGCTGATGGTGCTCCAGCCTTCCCAATCCAAGGTGTTAGCAGAACGGAGGGACAAATGGGCAAACGCTGCTTCTCCCATCTGGGTGTTTTCCAGGAGAAGCACTGACAAACAAACAAACAAAAACATTGAAGAGAGTGAGCATCCTTTTCCTTCCCCAATTTATGCTTCAGCTGCTACCTTGAGACTGGCACAGAAACCAATGCACTGTTTGCTTCACACAGCTCCTGGGACCTGTGTGGCACAGTTTCCACTTCAGTAACTTAACTTCTGGAGGCCATTAGGCAGGGTAATTTCACCAGTTCCTAAGCAAATGCCTGGAGGGGTCTTTGCAAAGCCAGTTCAGCATAGCTGAAATACGGAGGAAATGTTCGTTTGAATTCTAAAGAGAAATGTAATGACTGCTTTGTAGAAAAGCACATTAAAATCAGCCCCAGTTTGGCTGATCAAGGCATGATCTCATCAACGCTCTCCGATAAGAAATAATTCTGATCTGCTAAGTGAGCATAACACCTTTATGGAAGAGTTTCCATCAACAGACAGCAGCCATTGGGGGAATAACTAGCTCACAAAGTTATTGACGTTCAGACTTTAAAAGCAAATGTATATATTCTATAATTTTTCATTGCTTTTCTTTATTTTTGGAAAGGTACTTGTGGTTTGATGGGCCCAGCTCCACAGAGATGCCACCTGGCCGAATGCATCAGCAAAGGTTCGCCCTGCCAATCCACTTTGCTGATGGTTGTGAGCCGTTTATTTGTCAGCATGTTGGTGAAAATGGCACTGCACATAAGTGCTCTCGTAGGCAGCATCTGTACCTGGGAGCAGAGAAAAACCTGCTAGGGTAAGCGGGAGGGAGATGAAAACAGGGAAGAGAAACCTTGGTAGCGCTGCTGGGAAACCTGAAGTTATTGTCTGAAAAGACATGATCAAGGCCCTGGGACTCCAAAGGCCACAGAGCAACTTTTAGGGGAACAAACACTCAGGATAAGTGTCCTTGGTGCCACCAGTTCAGCAGTGCAGCAGGGAGGAACTGACCAAAGGAAAACCCAAATCAGCCCCAGTGGGATCACTGGCAATTTGCGAAGTCAAGAGGCAAAATAATCCCTGGTGGAGTGTTGTACTCACAGCCCAGAAGGACTCCTCACAGGCAGAGCGGCCAGGAGAAGACGAGTGCTCCCCATTCATGCTTTACAGCAGAGCAGGATTTGGAAATGGCAGTAGCTAGTAACCCATTGGTTCTTACTGATACAAGCGGCACTCTGAGGGTCCTTCTCACCATTGCTCACTCAGGGGGCTCTGAATGCTCCTCAATTTGCTTTAGGAACAGGAGAACAGAAGCCCAGAGAGAAGAATTTGTGAAAAGAGTCAAGTTTATCCTAAGGCAGATAAAGCAGAGCACACCTCTGCAGAACACCCCTTTCAGCTCACTCTCCATCTTCTTACCTGCTCCTTTCCACAGCAAGGCATCTCCAAAGGCTTCTTTTCTCTGGTATTCCATATCCTCTACCAAGCCACAACTTTGCTCCCTTTGCCAATAAGACATTGTGGAGGGGAGGTTAGCAGATAGGTTGCTTGTTAGAAACTGTTTTCCAACATGCAAACTTGCAAAGATGCAACATGCACCACTACCACAGCAAAAGAGGTGGCAGGAGGACTGCAGGGCCAGCAAGCTCTGCCACTGACATCCAGGTCCCCAGCTGCCCAGATGGTCCAAGCTGAAAACTCCCATTGCAACTTCATCCCAGTTCCCTTCACAGCAGTAGTACCTGCACTGAGGAGTTCCTCATTGCTCTGAGGAAAAAGATTCAGCTGATCAAGCCCTATCCTCAACGTACCCTACGTCACCTTATGCTGAAGGCAAAGAATTTCCTTTCTCCAGCCTGTATACCACAGCTGGCTCGACGTAAGGGACCAAGCATAACACGCTCAATAGAAACGAATGGAGTGCAACCTTCAACCTGGGGACCTGCAGCCATCTCCTTGCCCTCCACCTGGGAGCAGTCCCTGGTGGGACCCAAAGCTGAATGCACACTGTGACCCTGCTGCAGGGTGGCTGCAGTCCTCCCTGCTGCATCTCCCGCCGCCACTGGAGTTGCTCCTTTACTTCCTTTCTCCCCTTGGTCTGGGTACTGCCAGTTCCTGGCCCAGGGAGGAGTCAGTGAGCCATGCTGCAGACACCCTGCATTCCTGAGGGAGAATTCAACTCCTGACGCATTGCTCCGAGGAAGCACGGTGCGTTATTTCCCTCCAGGGAGCCTACCTGGCTTCCCTGCCATTCAGGGAGACAGGCTGCTTGACCTACATGGAGTTTTTCGTCTCCAACACCGACAATCCTGTGGTGCTGCCTGTGCCTTTCTCTTTACTCTAACCACAGCCCTGAAGGTGTTTCTCATATCAAAAGCTCCCAGTCAAGCCGATTTTTAGAAAACATAGCATGTCTGGGGAAAAACCTGTAAAATATAGAACGCACTCTCCATTTGCATCCCAATGTTGAAAAACCCCATCACTCTTCAATGATATATCAAGTCAGTGCTACACCAGCCATGAAATATTCATGGCAATTTATTACAATGTTTTTTATTATCCTTGTAAAACTCTCCAGCGATCAGTGTCTCTATTTGCCCAGCCTCCAACTTGGATCAGTGCTTTTGTCCCTCCTTCAGTGCTGGCAGTATTTGAATTAATCAGCATCCCTCCATCCATGTAAACCCCTGCTGCCCTCCCTGGCGAGAGGAGGGGGACACAGAACCGGGGCTCAGCTCATCCTGGCTGCTTCCTCTCTGGGCCAGCACAGATTTGCCAAAGCACTGACCAGGAAAGGGAGAGTGACCACATCATGCTGTCTGCATTAGGTTCCTGGAAAGGAAAGGAAAGGAAATTAAAACCTGAACTGACTTCCCAAGCCAGTGTACCAGCACATGGACTAGAGGAATTAAATGGCTTTGCAGCACCTGTGTGTGCTGGGCCTGCGTTAGGAACTGCCATTGGTCTCACAGGTGCTGCGTGCACCTAGGGACATTAGAAAAGAGAAGGACGACTCCTTCAGGACTACTCCTAAAGGTTTTATGGTAACTGCTAGATTAACTTTATTGTAATCTGCTAAACAGTTTTTAAACAGGCATCTCTCCACCTCCTTCTGGGCACCCTGCAGGTTCTGGAATGGGAGGAATTGCACTGAATCGTCTACAGCCAACCAACTGCTCTCCTGGCACTGCAACAGGCACAAAGATTGAGCCCAGAGGGAGGTGTGAGGAAGACGGAGGCAGTTTCTGGAACAGATGCAGTTTCCAATTCAGAGCAGTCCTTTACAGGAGGATTCCTATGAATCTTTTCTCCTTTCTGCAAGAGCTTGCGAGACTTGCCCTTTACATATGGAGCAGAGTAAAAAAAAAGATCTACCAGGGCAAGGAGAGCTCTC
Source organism: Rhea pennata (assembly GCF_028389875.1). Classification (NCBI taxonomy): domain Eukaryota; kingdom Metazoa; phylum Chordata; class Aves; order Rheiformes; family Rheidae; genus Rhea; species Rhea pennata. Next base: position 11,958,244 of record NC_084673.1, on the reverse strand, counting down.
CTTTCCTAGTGATGGCAGAGCTGAACCTCAGCGGTGTGACCTTGAGGCAACCTCTTGTTTCAAACCTGCAGCACAGTACTGCGCTGAACACACCGCACTGCACTGAACACACCGCTGCAAGAGGGTTCGCACTCCTCACTTGCCAAACACTGGCATGGGCGCCCCCAGAGCAGGGTGTTTTGCAAAAGCAAACTGCACCAGCCTCAGAAAAATAAACAAATCTCGTTCCACATCATTTCATCTTCTGATAACAGTTACAAACTCAGTCCTCAGCATTACTGGGAATTAATGACTGGCTGCCTCCTGACTCACCAGCTCTTCCCAGGGTATCATAAATTCCCAGGAACCATTCTGAACCAAGCATCGGGCAATAAGCTGAAAAGAAGGCAATTTGCAAAGCCCAAGGACAAACACACAACGTGCCAGGCCCACCTAGAAACTTGAGATCAAGATTAGCTCCCGGATAAATATGCTAGCTCTGCTAGGAAGGGGGCTGGGGTGGACAGGCGCGAGCTACTCACCAGAGATCCCCGTGGGGTACAAGTGGCAGCTCCAGCAGCTGCCAGGGTTCCTGCTCTGCGCTTGTGGGAACTGTATCACTTCTCCAAAATAAGTGCAGTAGAAAGCAGCAGACATCCCCCCTGGGGAGCTGTTCCTTTGGTTAATTAACCTCACATTGCATGCCATACCTTTAACCTTTTTTCTGGCTAACTCCCCAATCTCATCAAGCTCTTGTCTGAGAGATTAAAGAGCCTCCCAGAAGCTTCTCCCTGGATGTAGGTACTTCCAGACTATTATCACATCACCTCCTGACCTGCTCTGAATAAACTAAAAGAAGATGCTTCATTACTGCAAGGAAGCTTTGCAGCTCATACCTGCTTGGCAATTAGAAACCACAGTACATCACTCATGCAGGGCCTCTTGGACTTTCTTCCTTTCAGATCACAGAGCGCTCTGCTGGGAAAAGAAGAGTTAACAAAGTTGTCTGACAGATCTACATGCTTATTTAAAATTCTCAATTTCTTGCTCTCCCAGTTGCAAATGTAAATCTGGATGTAACTAACTCCAGTAATTAGGTTTAGTGATTAAAGAGCGTTTGGCCATTATACAATTCATGAAGTTCTCCATCAGAAAAGACAGATTAGATTTGCTGCTCTTTTCAAAAAAATATGAATTTTTATCATCTGTGCATTGAACATGTCTATCTTGCCTGCTTGTCACAAGAAATTTAACTAAATTAATACATGATTTTGTTATTATTTACTAAGTACAGGCCATGTGCAGATTTTTGTGCATCAGAGCATTCAGTTGGCAGAAGAAAAAGAGAGGTATGGCAGATACTGGAGTATGTTTTAATTTGGGGAAAATATAGGTAGATGCTAGATGAAAGCAAAAGGCTGAGCAGTTCCACTCCAGCCCATAGCTGCATTCATTTACTGTAGGTCTCGCTTTTGCTGGAGTCGTACATCCAAACTACTTCGGCTCCAAGGACAATCACTTTAAAATACAGCCCAGTGGAAAAAGAGACTTGCACACTTGTCTTATGATGGATTATCCCCAGGCAGAACTAGCACAACGATCCAAGGAGCCCAGGTGCTTTGAAAGGACAAGCCATGAAAAATAATTCTGCCCTACAAATAGGTCCTTCTCCCCCTTGCAGCACTGCCCTTAGACCACAAGAGTCCTGGGGCAGAGGTGTGTCCACAGTTTGGAGGCCAGGTCACAAGAACGGATGCAACCAACGGCCAGGTCAGACCCAGGATCTGAGCTCTGGCCATTTGAGCTGGAGTGAGGGGCTTCAACTCCCCTCAGAAGCAGACGGAGGTGGGAAAGGACCCAGGAGAGGGCTCCCCCCAACGAGGGACCGGCCGGCATGCAGTGAGTCCTGGGAGACTGCAGGAGCTGGGGCGCAGGCAGCAAGGCACGGTGGCTCTCAGCCTGCAGCTGCTCTCCTGGCTGGGACTGCCAGCACCCTGGCAAACTCAGGACCTGCTGCCCCCACCCAAAGGTGCTCACCAGGTGGCCTCTATTCAGGACACCATGTCCCCCAGAAGCCCTGCAGAGCGTTGCCTGAGGCGTTTCTAAGTCATCTGGCGCTGTGTCCCTCCAAGTCTATAATTAAGGCAACATGGGCTTTGAGCGGTGGGGTGTGAAAGCAGCGCCTCGTAAAAACGTCCCAGCCCCAATAACACTTCTAAATCAGCTTCTCAGGACGCAGCAGTAACAAGCCGCGTGGAGAAGCCGCGGGAGCACGGGGAAGGTTTTACTAGCTTTTACTTGTGGGGCTTGGCATGGCTGTCTGTGGCTGGCTCCCTGGGAAAGCAAGGCGCAGTGCTCCGGCACAGTGTCCCCCCGCCTCCGCCCCAGCAGCTCCCTGCTGCTCCCTCGCTGCCAAAGGGAAGGCGAGCAGAGACCCCAGGCTGCTGGAAGCGGTGGGGGGAACGCCTTGTGCCCCCCTGCAGAGCAGCTCAGCCTCCTCCCCACCGCAGAGCACACGCTTCTTGCGCTTTCTTCAGGGAGCTGAGGCACGGACCTCTGCAGCATCCCCGGGAGAGCAGGTGTCCCACCACCCCTACGTAGCCTTGCAAACAGCCACCTTGCCACAGTTTGGATAAGATCAACATCTTCCTCGCTGATTTCCGGACTTGTCACCCAGCCGAGGCAGAGGAGCAAGCTCCAGGCACACAAGCACACACATTTCACACTCAGTTGCTATATAACGGCTGTTATACAGGCGTGTGTGGCTGCATGCTGCTGGGGACAGGGACCCAAGGTGCCCCCAAACAGCATGACGGGCCCTTCCCCAGCACACAGCCACCCTGCTCTGCTTCTGCCTTTCTCCTTCCAGAAACCGTGCTCACTCCTCCACCGGCTGGTAACACGTGGCTGCAGCCACCGCAATGACCGTGAGCCATTTTTTCCCCCAGAGAAATAGCCACAGACTGGCAGTTTTAGTTTCCCTTTTAGCAGACCGCTAATATTTTTCTAGTGATGACCCATGTGTAATTAACTGAAGTACCTTGTCATGCCAGCTCTTCCCAGGTAGCTTGCAGAGACTCTTTCCAAGGACCCAGAAAAACCCCACAGGTCAGCAGATCACAGACTAAAAGCCACTGAATTGATCAAGTCTCTAGATAGGAAACCAGTTCCTCATGATTAAGAGCTCTTTAACCTCACTGAATCCCTGCCTGTAGTACCGGAGGCTGCAGCTGGAAAGCTCTGCTATGCTCAGAAAGACATGGTTAATTGAGAGAGCAATTAGCCACCGCAAGAATTCACCGAGTAGGCGACTGATTCTCTGTGCCTCTGAGTGTTTAGATCTCAGCAGAGATCCTTGCACAAGATACACTTGTGCTCAGCCAGGATTGATGGACTGGATACAGGAATAATCCACTTCATGAGAAAAGTCAGAGGAGATGAACGGAACGGTTCTTTGAGCTGGAAAATCTCTACAATCTATGAAACTATTAATAGAGAGTGAGACATTTCCAGTGGGTTTGACAGCTAGATGACAAATCTGTCTTAAATTCCACAGGATCTCAAGAAACTCTACTCAGCTTTGTTTTTGCATATCCTCCAAGGGGTTTCCCAATTTTAGTTTTCCAGTTTTTAACTTAAAAACAATTTTCAAAGATGGAGAACTTCTCCAACGCCCTTAGTCTTACCTCTCTCAGCTCCTCCATCCTCTCCCCTCTCTCGGGGAGTATGCACAAATGTCTGTGCATGTCCTCCCAGGCAATTTCTCTTGGTGATTTTACTTCATTTCTGTGAACACAAATAAAAGCTCTGTGAGCTCTGCTCTGCTCCCCACGGGTTGCAGAGGCGCCTTGCCATGCCAGCGCCCGGCGCACAGCTGCCTTCATTCACACGATCCCATGAGGCTTGTAGTTACCCATGCTGGTGCTAGTGCCTTCCCTGGACACCGACAGACTGGCTCCATCTCTGCTGCTCCCTGCTTGTGCTTATCTTCGCGGTTTCTGCAAGCCACCTTCAAACCTTGTGAAGCAGTTTGTGGAGACTGAAATGCCTCTGGGAAGGGTGAGTGTAAGCTTGAAGCCTGGGATCCTGAAGATCCTGTGACCTACTCGCCCCCCCCGGACACCCATCGCAGGCAAGGTGCTTCAGAGAAGCGGGTTGTGAGCAATGCTCAGTGCCAGCCTCAGCTGCCAGCAACCCAGGAGCAAGGTGGGCCAGGCTCACCCTGGCTGGGATCACCAGAATTTGGTCTCCATTTTGTAGCTCAGTGACCTGGGATTACACATGAGCTCTGCTCTGATGCTGTTTAAGTTACCATCTTTTATCTGAATCATTTATGGCTCTGTCCCTAGAGCCTGGAGCAAGGAAGATGAGCAGGGGATGTGCAGAGCCAGCACAGCACTGTTCATGGAACGGAGCTAGACAGGTTCATATTGGGTGAGAGCTGGCCCATTAATGCCAGCTCCTTCCACCAGCTGGCAACTGCAGCTCTCATTCATTTCAGCTTCAGCTCTTTAAGAATAGACTCTCAACCAGAAAGCCCCTGGCTTCATATGGTATCCAGGCTCAAACACCTTTGGTGTCTCTCGTTTTCCTTCCACTCCTTACAACTTCTAAACTCATTGCTCAAATCAAATTTGGCTAGAGAGGGAGGTCTGAAGGGCATTAGCTTCCCACATGCATGATGAACACGGGCAGCTAGGCACAGGCAGGAGAGACCCCACTTTGCACTTTCCACCCAGACCAATCTCTGAACCTGAGTTTAATCACATCTGCTGGTCCTGGAGATGCCCCATGGAACGAGGAGCCCAAAGAGACTGGGCTGGATGATCTTTGCTGCTCCTCAATTGGTATAGTTTATCACTGTTTCCCTATGTCATTAAAAAAATCTGCTGTGAATTTTTTTCCTCCCAAATTCTGCTGGGAGCACAGCAGCTCCCAGTATCCACTACTGGGGCATGCCTCTTGTACTGTCTCGCTGCCTGCTGGCTCATTGCCTTGAATAATGCAAGTGGTCATGAGGCTTATTACATGGTGCAGACGTTCCAGAATTAATAAGTGCTTCCAAAACCAATCATTTTAGCCAAGACTGCTGTGAGTTTATTATTTTATATGTGTGTTTTGAGATAAATGGCAGGTAATGAAAATGCAGCATTATTCCTAATTGTTTACCCTCTTTACAATGAACTACCTCTCCCTCCAAATACAAATCCTCACTTAGGCATGCTGCGTCCTCCTTCCCTAGGCTTCTCTTGCCATGCTTGCTCAGCAGGGACACTCTTTAAAGAAGTCTGACTTACAAGTTTGTACAGCTAAGCTAACATCAAAAAACATAATGGTAGTGAGATCAACAGCACCATACTTGCTCACATGAAGGCTACACTAATGTGAGGTCAGATTCACTTCTTCAGCAAGGTCTGTGAGGGGGAAAAAAAAACCCCACACACATATGTTCCTCCCATTGTTTGGGAGGAACAAGTATAACCATAAAAATAACAGCACCAATAATAAGGGTAAATCTCCAGTGTGACAAGTCTGACAGGGCTCTGCAGAGGCTGTCAGAGGAAGAAAGGACTACTGATAAGGGGTAAATATGCCCACTGAGTGGACAGAAGAAATTACAGAGCAAAAGGTCTGAGGGACGCTTCAGGAGTTAGTGGATGTACTATGGGGCGTGGTGTGGGGATCACAAATCAGCAGGGAGACATCTTCTCTAGATTTTTTTTCCAAAGGAAAGCATGGATTAAAAACACCAGAAAACCTGTGAAAACCTGCATAGGCCCAGTAATAATAATAATAAAATAAAGATTTAGGATGTGAAAAGTAGAAGTAGATAACCTGTGAATTCTGGTGGGACTTCCTGACAGGAATGACAACAGCACTCTGCACTGTGGAAATCTGCTCCATTATGAGGCTGCCAGTTCTTCAGAAAGCAAAATCATTAATGAAATGGAGGTAGAAAATATTTTAATATTTCCCACATTTCCACATAATTTAAACTTATACTAGGGACAGCATTCTTCCAGAGATCCCAAGTGGCAGAGGGAAAATAACAACCACTTGGAGGATTTAACCCAGAAGCCCCCAATTTAATGCATATTTATAATGTGAAGTTTGTATAAAGCTACAGAAAGCCTGGGAAAAATACATAAGCAGCAACCAAAGTACTGGAAGAGTATTTTGCAGAAGGCTGTTCTTTTGGGCACCTCCTTTGAAGATGATACGCTTCCTTCTCACAACAAGACTTCCCCTTGTGATCACCCTTCATGTACAATTCAATGTGTCACATGGTGGAGATGGCTGGGAAGGGGTCCCAGTGGCACAGAGCTGGATCTCAAAAGTACACTGCCAAGGAAGACACAGTCTGGAGCCTGACAAGTACCAAGATCTGAAGTAAGGCAAAAGAAATACAAAGCAAAACCACAGCATTCCAGCTTTTCAGGTGGGTCCAGTTACTCCACACCCCCTGGTAGAGCTCTCAACACTTATCCTCCATGCTCCTTCCCCACAGCTGCTGCACCAGCCCCCAACCATCCTAAGGATGCTCCCAATTATCCTGGCGATGGTCTTGACTATCCTGGCAATGCTTTGGGACATCATAGGGATGCTCTATCATAGGATGCATAGCCATCCTAGAAATGCCCCAGCCATCCTAGGAATGCTGACAAAGCCTTTGGAGAAGAGGACCTTCATTAGTCCCTTTGCAGGCTGTAGTTTAGATGGTAGAGGTGGCTGTTTCAGATCCTCAAGATGTGCATAAAGAACAAACACCATAGAGCTGCTACCTACCTGGCCACCACAGAGCTGCTGTATCAGCCCGGTCCAAGCCCACCCTTCCTGGGGTCCCTGGAGCTGCCCACCCCTGGAAATCAACCACACTGAGGTGATTTACTGATGCTTTTTTCCCTAGGGCCATACTTTGTATTTCCCCCAGGAGCTACAGCATTAAATCATCATTTGCCAAGGCAGAATGTTCCTGACAGCATAAAAAGGAGCTGAGAGATATGACAACAGGAGGAAAAAGCCAGTTAGCACCTGAGCCTGAAACACCTCGTGTCCAGACACCAGGAGCCACTGTAGCACCCTGCTGACTTCACTGCAGCTCTATCCGCCTGGGGATAGCAGTTCTTTTGGGCACAGCATGTTGCAGTTCCTAGCAGTTCCAGTGCAGATATCTGCATTCTCAGGACCCAGGGCTCGTCCCTAGACAGGGCTCAACCTCTCCCTCACCTCCCTGTGAAACTGCTTTCTCTGATCTCTGCACTGCCAAACCACAGCTGCAATATCACATGTACATGTTTGATAAGATGAGGAATGTAGGCACCTAGCCAGGGAAAGGCTGGGTCACTCTGTTACAGCTACACTTCTCTCCTTCTCCATTTTACCAGCCCTCATGCAGTGCAAGAGACTAAATTCGTGGGTTTTGCCTCTCATTCTATCTAGGATCAGGAGAAAAGTACTTAGTCCTGTTTCTGGGAAGAGAACATGCAATTTCTTGGCATTTTCATCAGCTGCAGTTACTTACATCACAAACATGGCTACAGAAGGAGAGTCCTGTCCTGGAGTAGCTTCCCCAGAGACCCTGGGCTGAGTCTATTGCTCTTGTGACCCAGCTAAGACTGCATCTGTCTTCACAGGGCTGGGTTAGGAGGAGATGAATCCTGCCCTCAACTCCTGATCGACCGATTCAATCTCTAGGGAGCAGCCACAACACAGACACTACTGCTCAGTCAGCTGGACCCCACTAAGTCTGGCTGCTCTAGGTCCATGATAGTTTCATTAATTTCTAGAGAAGATACACAGCAAAAAGGAATAAAAATCATGGCACCCAAAAGCACCTTAGAGCCCCATCACCTGGGGAAGTGCACAAGTTCTGTGCCACCACAAGGGATTGTGTCACTTTGCTCCTCCTGGCCAAGCGCTTGCCAGTGCTGCTTCTCCAAAGCATCCCTAAAGCACGTTTACTACCTTCCAGTAAGCACAGGCAGCTTAGCACAGAGAACATCCTCTGAGCACACCGCTTCCCCAGTGCCAGCAGGAGTTAGTGCTCTAACCCACCATGTTCAGCTAATAGGACACCCCCACATCAAAGGCAATAGCTTCTAATTAGTCACTTTGATGCACAACCAGAGTCCGTACACAAGCAGTATGATCAAATAGCCAAATTAGTTATGATCAAAGCCCATCTTGTCCCAAAGAGGGAAATGACACTTAGAGGCATCCCTGCATTCACATGATCAGATGCTTCAGAGACATCCATCGTTCAAATGATCCACTCCGCTTTGCAAGGGAAAGGTGCTGATCTCAGAGTCAGAGCACAGAGCAGGTCTGTGAGTTGACAGCCAGAGGCAGAGTTCTTCATGCAGTTCCTCTGGTGCACTCTGGTGCTCTGGTCCTCTGGTTCAGAATCACATTTCCTCTTTTTCTTGCTCTCTTTCTCTCCTCCTTCCTTGACAGTCTCTCATCTTCTCTTCCAACCACCTCTGTGACCACTGGGAGACAAAGTCTGAGTTCTAAAAAGTTGTGGGAAGAGCCATTCTCCAAGTAGACGAGTTTTGATGAGATCACCAACCCAGGGAAAGACATCATGGTTCAGGAGGTGAAAGTCAAGGCTCAGACTAATCCCAAGGGGCGGAGAACGATCTGCTCAGGAAGGGCGCAAGGGCATCTCAGCAACAAGGCACTATCACAAAGAAGATGGAAAAGTGGTCATTGTAGACTGAAAACCATGGTAGCTTTGGGTATCACTGAGCTGCAGGTGTAAGGTACACTGGAAATATGGGAGTAAGCAGGCAGTCCAGGTCCTCAGGAGACATCTGGGCACATCAGCTGAAACACTGCATCACTAGCAATTAAAATCATCCCACAACATTTCCACGCGTGTCTTGAGGCATCTGGTGAAGCATCCCAGAGCAGGAGAGGATTGTGAGGGGAGCTCTTGCCTTAGGAAAACCCTTCTGTGTTGCAGATCACTCCAAGGTTTCCTCAGCTCTCTCCATTCACCCCATGCCTTCTCTGTGCAGATACTCACCACCCAGAGGGTCAGTCTGTCACTCCTCATCTCCTCTCCCTCCTTAACACTGCAGATGGCAAACCATGGAGATGCCAGGCGGAAGCTTGTCATGCCTACTAGCAAAGCTAGCAGTGCTGCCCTCTGGAAATCATGCCTTCTTCCTGTAGGAGATGCATTTTGTCAGCGCCCTGACTCCAAGCGGCACAGCAATAGTTTCTCTCCCTTATTAGATGGGATCCATTCTTGCCCCAAGGAGAAGAGAGGAGAGATTAATGCCAAGACACAGCAATTCTGTAACAGAGGATTTTGCATGCACACACAGCTCCCAGAGAGACTATCAAGTTCAGATTGCAGCTAAAAGACTGCCTTGTTTGTTCTTGACACATTGCCCCCTCATGCCACTTCTTTTCCTAGCGCTGGAAGACCTTAAGTGGTACTTGGGTCCTGGACTTGCTTTTCTCAGGCTCTGTGAGATACAAACACCATGGCCATTGCCTAGCCGTTTCAGCTGGAAAGCTAAGTTAAGCAAGCCAGCCCTGACTGTGCCTCTGGCTTGGCCCACAAGAAACTGTCCAGTGTTCACAGAACTGCTCTCCGGGAACAATACCTCTTTTTTCTCCTTCCTACTTGTATCGTCTTCTTCTCTTCATTTTCAACTAGTACTGGATAAACACAACCAAGAGTCTGCAGGAGGGGCCATGCTACAGCTGGCAAAAGATCAGCATGGCCTTGCTGATATCAAGTGATCAAGTATCTGGTACAAATCCTCCCCCATTGCCAACTAGTTCTTGGTGACTATTGGCATTATAGAACTACAAACCCCACAGAAGGGTGGGGTTCACATTCAGTCCCTTCTTCCCTCTCTGTACGGCTCAAACCCTGCAGCACCAGCAACAGGGAGCTTTGACCACTACTCCCAGATGTCTCAAGAACAAAGTTTGATCAAGCGGAGGGAAAGGCAGATGCCGTATGCTGCCTCTGTCTTAGCACATTACCCTGTTTCAAAGAGAGCAAGAGATTTGGGATCCTCCAGGTCACTCTGGAATTGGCACATACCCCAGGCTGGACTGGTCCCCACCTCAGTGATGGAGCACTGCAAATCTATATGGTAATTTCCCCCCTGCCAACTCAAGGCTTAACAAATCTGTCCAACTTCTCACTCCATTTTGGAAGGTATAGTACCATCTCCCAGCTGAACTATCAAAACACCACCACCAACAGAAAACAATAGGTACCTCTAGAGGTCTTTAATGAAGCTCCTGGTCCTTGAGAAAGGATTTTCTTTCTCTAGAGGAGCCTAGAGAGCACTTTGGCGAAGACGGTGTCCCTCTATCCATTGCTGTGCCATTCCCACGTCTGTGTGTCTGCTCGCTCTCCGTCTTGGCCATTAGCTACGAACAATCAGCCCTGGGCTGGCAGGGAAGACATGTGAAATCTCATGTGTGCTAATGGCTGGGAGACACCTGTAAATCAGGGCTTTCCCCAGCAGATCCTCCTGTTCTTTCTACTTCTACAGGAGCAGGAGAAGGGTGGTGGAGGTCAGGCCTTTAAGACCAGACAGTAGTAAATCCACAAGGTACTCCCTCCATTTTCTGAAAATTCATTGCTTTGTTCTTTGAAGGTCAGCTCTGTCTGTTCCGGTCAATTAAGAATAATCTATCGCTTCTCCCTCTGCATCTTCCATGGCAGTATGCTCTTTGTCAGCAAGAGACTACTGATCAGAGAAAAGTCAGAATTGGTCAGTGTCCTGGAGAGACTCAGAAAGAAGAGCAGAAGGTAGCAAGTAGCTGCTCAACTTGCAGTTTGCTCCCTGAGGATCCTGCTTTTCTAAAACATTAAGGATTAGCAGAAGGAGAAGGTGCCCAGAGATAAAACAGCCCCTATACTTCACAGCTTCTGTCATAGCTCCATTTTCATAGATCTCACAGGGATCCCTCCCTCACCCAAGTCCCTTTACCCCTTCTTTGCTCTCTGCATTATGCAGATCTCCGCATCCCATTCAACCTAGAACATTATGTCACAGCCAGAAATACAGTGCGCCATCCCCACCCCGCCTGAAGCTCTGACTGCTCTCCTGTCATGGCTACCTTCTCTGCTTACAGCTCCTGGCCCCTTCCACAGACAAAGGGCTTATCCCCCCCTACTCTGAATCTCTTTCTGCATGCCTATGGGTGAGATCTAATATATTCTCATTTTTCCAATCCGCTCAGAAAACAAATCAGTGAGGCAAGAGCCAAACAGGAGAGAAGTCCAGCGTTAGCATCAGGGAGAGTTTGGTACCCAGAAGGATGCTCTGTTTCAGTATACACCAAACTGAGCACAGGCATAAGTAGGGACAGCCCAATAATTCTAGGCACATCTGAGTGACATCTTTGCTTTGGGGCTCCAGGAAGACCTTGTGTCCAGAAAACTTGCATGCCCCTGACTGAGGTCTATGCCTGGGCTTTCTGTCCTGAAATCCGATTCAGAGAGACTAACAGTCATTCCTTTTGGAGGATTTCACTTCTGCAAGCAGAAGTGGCATTAGGTCACGTGCAATCCCCTTCTCTCAACTGCTGGAGCTGAAGGAGCTCAGCACAGGCTGGGAGGAAGCTGGGTCTTGGGAGCAGCAGCAGGGTAGGGGGATGGTTGGATATACAGGATTCAAGCAAACCTTCAGATACCTCACTCCTGCAGGAGCAAAAAGCCAGGTCAGAATATGCTTCACCCCTTGCAATTCATGGTGTGGGCTGTGGTGAGGGTGCCAAGTGGTCTATTTTTTTCATCACTATCCTGTTGAAACCATCAGCAAGACCCAGGAATAGGAGAGAGTGGGAAAAGTTAAGGAGCCCATTGACCACACAAACCGAACCAGGCAATCTACCACCTGCACTCTTTTTTTTTTTTTTTTTTTTTTTTCCTGTTTTCCCTTTATGGGGCTCTGAACCCCCTTCTCCTTCCTATAGAGGGAGGAAAAAGCTGTTAGGAAATGGGGACACTGAAGCAGTGGGAGGTTCCCAGCAACTCTGAGAGCTCCAGACACCTTCAGGTGCAACTCTGAGCAGGCTAAAGTGTGTATTCAGGAGCTAATTGTGAGAGCAGAGCTCCAAACCTTTGACCCAAAGTGATTCTCTTGTGACTGCTCCTTGCTGAGATCTCCAAGCAAGCTAAGCAACTGCAGAGCGCTGGTCTCATTGGATTGCAGGAGGACTCAATGGAGCCTGGGCTCCCCAGCCCAAGAGGAGGAGGTGGAAGAGTTTTTAGCCTCCCTGGTCCCTTCTCTCCTTGTTTGCTCTGCTTGTTTACTTAGTTTTGAAGCAGTGCTTGAGGCTGTGTTTTGGAGAGAGGGTTTCTTCAGGCAGAAGGGTACAAAGGCAAGTTAATGAGAATAATTATTCAGTAACAGCTGCTGCTACTAACCTCCAAACAAGCGTAAGGCATAGCCTTGCAATAACAAGACTTTGATGATTATGTGCAGGGGATTAATTTAGGAAACATTGCTTAAGATGTGCACTGACCTTATTTGGAAATCTAGTGAATGAGCAAGCAAGTAGAGGGAAAACGCACCTTGTTTCAAGCACATTTGTGACGAACAGAGAGCCTGGGGTTGGATGAGAAGCAGATCCAGAGATGTGTAGTCCTTACTCTGCAATCCCTAGGTTATTTACCATCATTTCTGGGATGTGCAGCTGATGACAACAGCCCACCTGGAGTTCAGCAACTTCCATTTGCAAAAGTGTTTTTTCCTGCGTTTGCTGCAGTCCACAAATCAAACCCTCCATCTTGGGCCCAGACAGCCCGAGCAGGTCTGGGGAGAATTGGTGTGAGCTCCTGTGTCCAACATTGGCACTGTTTCTCCCTGTAGACAGACTCCTCTCCATCACTTCTGTCAACTCTGCTAACAATTTTAGCTGTGTCCATGTCTAAGAACTGCTCTTCATCAGCTTCTTCACACAGGGACAAGATACCCAGGCTTGGCATATAGTGTCTGCAATTTAACCTCTCCAGCAAGCCACAGAGGGACCAAATGGACTGGAAAACCAGCCCAGGGTCTTCACTTTCCTTCCAGCCTGGCACCCACAGAAGGCAGGACTCCTCTCCACTTTCAACCTGGCATCCCAACCAGCCCTCCTGCTTAGCTGGCACGGCCTGGGCACAGCAGCGCCAAGTGGTCCACCAACAGGGTGGAGGCTGCCAGCTCCCTGGCAGCCCAGATCCCTTGGTGGGTGCTGCACCAGAGGGGCACGCCAGCACCCTGGGGCTCCCCCAACTGCACTAGCCCCAACAGAGGGGCAACAACCACGGCAGCTCAGGCTTACATTGGACTCTGGCATCACAGCTCTGCCACTATCTCTGACAGATGGCGGGCAAGCCCTGTTCCATCTCCTGCGGCAGCTTGACCACTAAAAAGTGCTGTTCAAGCCAATCCACATTTGGCAGGTAGGTGTCCATACTCCAAATATAAACGTTTTGGCAAGATCTGGAGAGAGAGCAAGGCCATGAGCCCACCAAGGCAGGGGAATGTGCTCCACGATAGCTCCTGGGATATATGTGTTTGGAAGCACCAAGTCCCAGCCCATCAGCTCCTCCCTTTGCTGGGTCACATCATCTGCTGCTTTAGGCATCAGTGGCCTGGCTCTCTCCTCCAGGGCTGGCCCTGCTCCCTTGGCAGCATCCCACCATTCTCCTTCTGCAACCACTCTCTCTGAGTCACAAACCAGCAGTATACACTGTGCTGGGGCTTTGCAAACATGGCCAGGCCCCATAGCAGTAAAATTCCTGTCCCTCATTCATCCTGTTCCCCTCCCTGGAGAAAAGAAAGGAGCGGTAATAGCATGCTCTCAAGGGAGAAGAAAATCATCACAGTCTTCTCTACACCCCAATCAAACCTTTATCCGCCACATTTAGGACCAGAAGCCTACACAAAGCAATGGTCTTAAAATGAAATAAGATGTCTTGACAGATTTTATTTGCTGTCTCTACTCACAGGCAATTAGATGAGTAGGACATAATGTCTGATTTTATTTGGAGGCTTTTTTCTTTTTTCTTTTTTTTCCTCTTTGGTTTCTTTTAATCGTTTAGCTCTTGCAACATAGAAATGTGGCTTGCATAATAACTAAACACAGGAATGGTATTCATAACATAAAAAGACTAATCAATACCAGGACTGGGCAGCCAGAGCCAAAATCATCTCAAGAATGAGTTAGGAATTGCAAGAAAGTGTCAGATACTATTTAAAACCTGAAGGCATGACAAAGGGCCAAATTGCACCCTACTGGCAGAGTAGTCCCAGCAGGACAGAAGTCAGGGGACAAGTGCTTAGGAGAGGGGATTCATTTAGTATCAGACACTAAATGCAAGGTTGGAGGAACAATAGGAGAAATCACATGAGGAACACAGGAAAAGTTGTGTGGTGTTTAGGTCTAGTGGGGTGAGGTACTGACAGATCAACTGGAACCATGCCAGCCTGAAGCAGACAGGGACAGACAGGCCAGCCATGCCAGAGGATGGCTTTCAGGACAGCCCAGCCATCGACACCTCTAAGCCTGCAGCTGTCACTGCCTACTGAGGCTTTACATGCCCACCAGTGCCAAGTGCCCATGCTCAGCAACTCCCATCGCCCTGGCAGACTGGCAGCCAGCAGCGGTCAAGCACCTGGGCTCTTCCCTCCCCAAAACACCAACCAACTCTCTATACCCCCATATCCCCCAGGCAGCAGGGAGATCACCAAGGCACTTATCTACCCCAGGCATCCCAGCTACCACCAAAGATGAAGAGCCACTTGCCACACCGTTTGACATCTCACCAGTTTTGCACCCGCAGAGGATTTGGCCCTGTCACAGGAGAGACAAGGGAGATCCAAGATGCAAAATGACCTGGAGAGAGAGCAGCAATCTGTGCATGGAATCAGGGGAGGCAACAAGCAGAAGCCAGAGGGGAAGGCAGGGATCACAGGAAGAGAGGGATCACCCACAGCTGGAGGCAGCAGTGAACGTGTGGGTGACGATGATGGCAGGAGCCTGGAAGAGGATAAAGGGAGGATTTATGAGCACTGCTATAATGAAAGCCAGTTATCTGTGACCATCATAAATCTTGTCAGAGAGAGGATGAGAGGGGCTGTCTCCGATTTACAGGTTGGGAGATTTAACATCGCCGTTCCAGAGGATGATCTCAAAATGAGGCCCCCGCACAAGCTGTCTCTCCATGGGAAGGTGCTTGCACTCAGAGGATCTCCCCTGAAGGCAATGGAAGCACAGGACTCTGTCAGGTCACTGCAGTCCAAAAACAGTTGTTAAAAGGCACCATTAGGACATTGTGAGAGAGAAAACTGGGTCTACAGCCTGGGCTGGGAGGACAAGGGTGCTGGGGAAGGGGTGCACAGTGGGGAATAGGGAGCAGAGCAGCCCCAGGAGGTTGCATGGATGGGCCAGCACTGAACAGGGACTGCATCCCAGCACCCTGGTCCACGTTGGGCACCAAGCCCACACATGGGATTTTGGAGCCAGTCCAGGGCCCCCTTCCCCAGCAAGGATGTGGGGGAGGCAAGTGCTCAGGGAAGAGCAAAAAGAGGCTTGCATCTCCAGAATGGAATGGAGACAGGGCGTAAATGGCCCAGCAAAATCTAGCACTTTGCAGCAGGAGGGAGCAGATAGAGAGAGCAAAGCAGGTTTTCTTTCCCCACAGAGGGAGGAGAGTGCCCAGCAGCCAGGCACCTCCAGAGGCCAGTAGCCTGGGAACAGATCCATCTCCAGCGCTGCCTTGGTGAGCCCTGTTCATGCCTGGGTTCGCCTCCTCCTTGAAATCAAGTAACCCAGTCACTCTCTGCCTAAGAGAGAAAGCGATCAGGTAAGTGACGTCTGCAAGCCCATATGGAGGGACTGGGACGCTGCCCAAGCTTCAGCTCAGAAAAGCGCACATCTTCTGGTATAAATATTTTGGTTTGCCTCCTCCTCACCAGCCCACCAGCACCAACACTGAAACCACAACAGCAGCCCTCATCACAGACGTTGCAGCAGTCCGTTCCCTCTGAGCCCTGCAGAAACCAATGCTTGTCGCACCAGCACACGCAAACCCACCCAGCTGTCTGAGGCCAACAACTCCAGCCTGCAACATCTGCAGGTGACACCGCTGCCTGGAAAGGTCCATGGTCATCCCAGTGCTGCTGTGAAGGAAAGTGGCTTCTCACGGCACAGAGGGGAGGCCTCAGGCTGTTGAGGGAAGGGGCTCTTTTCCTGCATCTCCCTCAAAGAGCAGGGCAGCAGGGAGCACTTGAGAAGCACTGCTTGCCCCAAGGACCACAGCAACTGGGGCCAAACATCTCTGGGTACTTTGCAGCGGTACCTTGCTCTCATGGAGCTGTCTGGGACTTCTCATTTCCGTTCTCTTGCACAATAGAAAACAACTGGGTCCATTTCCTTTATCTGTTGAGAGCCTAAAAACTAACTTCTGCTCCAAAGTTAAAACAGTAGCTACAAAGCAACCTTGGAATTGCCCTCCCTGAGCTGACTTGGCCCTGCCACCTCGCCTGGCTCCTCACACACACCGTCCCCTCATCGGGAGCAGGGCCTACGGGGAGCATCCTCACTGCCAACAGCCACTGGCAGGGGTGGCCGGGCTCTCCCTGAGCACCCCAAGCCGGGATGCACAGCGCTGGGGAGCACAGGGAGGGCAGAGGCAGTGCCCAGCAGCCACAGGCTTTCCTCCCACCACCCATGACACACACAGGAGAACAAGCCAGCCTCACAGCAGCAGGTTTGATGGTATCTCTGGTGTGCTTTCTTCAAAGACCCTGTTGACCTTATCCCACACAACTAACCCGCAAGCCCATCCCAACCCACAAGCCCTCCCAGCCCTCCCCTTTCCTCGCCTCAGCTACAGGAGAAGCATTCAGCCATTGGAGGCACACACTGCTACAGCAAGTGCACTATTTGCATCTCAAAGTGTGAGAGCTGCAGGGAGGAGGGGGATATGTATCTTCTTTAACTCTCTGAGCATCTGTGGCAGTGTTTTACCACCACCAAGTGCAGAGAGGCACGAGTTCCCACCTCCCACAAGCGGGCGAGGAGCACTGTGATTAATCCAAAATGCCAGCCCCAAAAGTTTCTCCAAAGACGCTACCAAGGAATTTGGTAGTTTGAAAATGTATTCGTTTGATTAAAATGGAGAGGAGAGGACATCCATCTTCACCGATTCTTCTTGGAATGAGAAAAAGAGAGAAAAGAGAATTTGTCTGATGAAAAAACATATCAAAAGCAATTTTTCACCAGTGCATACTTTATGGCTTTTAATTCCTGAGCAGGATGAGAAATAAGGTCAGTCCTTGCCTCCCTAGCCGAGCAGGCCCAGTGCTCCCCTCCCCGCCCCAGCACTGTCTGCAGTGCGGGTACACAGCAGAGCAACCCCGAGCAGTCCCTCACCTTCCCTCCAGGTGCCCAGAGCAGCACAAACAGCCCACAGCATGTGCCAAGACACCGCCTCACTGTGTAAAGGCTCAAAAGCCAAAAGCTCAATGCAAAACCTCAGCTTCCCACCTTGGGCTCTGCACTTACCTGGGCAAACATTTGTTTTGTGCTCTAATAGCAGGGCAAATGCAGCATTCCCCTGTGTAAACATCCACTCTCCAGACAGCACTTCTGAGCTGTGCTGCATTTGTCTGTTCAAACATCCACTTTCTCAGTGAAATCTGCTGCATTCTCCAGTGTCAATAGCACCTGGGCTTGGGCTGTCCTGTGCTCCTCTGAAATGACTCTTGCCTAAATACAGACAACAGGGTGGCTATTTAGCCATGCAAATACTTCCCATGTACATGCCTATTTTTAAGGTGCACCCTACCCCTTGTGCCATCTCAGCACATGTAGCTAGAAGAAAAGGATGATGAACAACAGAGAAATATAAGGAAAAGGGATCAAAACACATAATGGATTTACCCAACAGTGCATTCTGCCAGGCTAATGTGATAGTTGTCTTGAAAGAGAAAGGCCAAGAGAATAGAGTGATGGCACCTCTCTATGCTCTGCAGGAGATGGCTCGGAGGGGGAACACATGGGGAACAGAACCAGAAAGATGCTGAAAGGAAGTCTTGGAACAGAGAGAACGAGGCTGGTGGAAAGATATGAGGAGAGTGCCTCACAGATGTGGTTTGTCACCACAATTTGTGGTGCACACAACTTGTGTGACCAAAATACCAACATTTCCATTAGTGACCTCACGCTGATGAAGTTTGCTACTGCTTCAAAATTAGGAGGCAGCAGGAGCAGGCAGAAGGTGACAAGAGTATCACCCAGCAGAAGATGGCCACTAGGCCTCCAGAAAGAGGAACGAGGCGTGCATTGTGCAAGGTTCAAGCTCACAAGCACAGAGTTTGGAACAACCCTGTTGTTTCCACCACGCATCAGGGCTCATTGGTTGAGAAGGATCAAATAAGAAAATGGTCTAAGTATGCGAGTCCAAGAAAAATATAATAAATTATGAGCGTGACAGGACTCCAGAAGAGAGAAATGCAAGTCTATGTGAGGTCTTACAAGAAGAAAGAGGGATGCAGTCACAGTGGTGTGCCAGTCAAGATGCTCACTGATGTACTCATCAACATCAACACAACAGACAGGTACCTGATGCTCTCTTCCCTGGAAGACTTTCTGATTCCAACTTTTGCCCCACTTTTAAGTTTATAACAGGCCATAAGAAGTTTGATTACACATGATTGAGCCACAAGCATTCAGCATGCTCTGGATGGTCACTTGGCCTATGCAGCTATGCTGTGGCTGTCTGTAATTGCCTGGGACAGGATTTGTGTCCTAGATCACTTCAGTTTATGTTTCTGTTGAGAGGTAAGCACACAGAGTATAGAAATGGGCCTCCCTGTAGAACAAGAGAGCGCTCCTCTACCTGGAGACAGTATCCAGCCCAATCCATGTTGCAGGATGGAGTTGTCCGCTCTTTATAGGTAGGGAAACTGAGGTTTGAAGTGAAGTGAAATGATTTGCCCAAGGTCACTCACCATGTGGTGGCTAAGCTAGAAAGCTATTCACCTTAAAGAAAAGAGAAAAGGAGCAGAAAAGGTGAGCTGAGAAGGGAGGGCATACGGCAGGAAAGGGACATAGAACAATATAGCTTGTTCAGCCTTGTAAAGTCAAGTCAGGCAGTGATATGATTTTTCTCTACAAATACATCTGGAGGGTAAACACCAGGGAAGGAGAAAAAAAAAAAGAGATATTGAAGCTGAAGGACAACACTGGCACAAGAAGATATCCATGTTAATGTTTAAAGAAGCAAAAGAGAACGATACAGAGAGAATAACGGGAGGAAAGAACGCCCTGAAGAGAGGACAGAGGAGATGCTGGATGTGCCCAACTCACCCTCTCAGAGGCAAGCCTCCCTCCTCCACGAAGGCTTTGAGTGCTGTCCTGCAGCTGAAACCATCGCACCTCCAGGCAGCAGGGCCAAGCTGGTGCCGCCCCTTGTTCAGGGAGGATTCCCCGCCGAGTTCAGTTCCCGCTCAGAGCTCAGCGGGGCTCCAAGTGCTGGCACTTGAAGAGAGGAGGGTGCCTGACAAAGTTAGAGAGAGGCAAAATGAGATAATCTTTTGCACCAAGTAGAAGAAGAAAGAAGGTAGAGGGAAGGAGGTGAGTTAGGGAGGCATCGAGCAGGAGATGCTCTGTGCAGGGCCTGAGCAGGGTTTGCTGGGAGCCAGGAACATACTGGGGAGTAGCCCGACTGCCGTTCCGCTCCCCAGTGGAGAAAATAAGTGACCGGGTCCAAAGGAGAAGCTGATCCCACCTGCCCTCATCCTCCCAGGGCTTTCTCACCACTGGCGGGTGCTGGGGAGAGCCACATTGCCCTGTGGTTGTGCAGGGGCCAGCAAAGATCCCCCAGTGTCACCAGCCCAGCCCAGCCCAGCCGCCCCACGTGCTCTGCTGCTGTTTGGTTTAGACAGCAGAGTTTGTGATTCCTCCCTCACCCCTCTTCCAAGAGCAAGTCAGGTTTTTCAGAACCATTAAAAACAAGCCTTTGTTATTAGCCCTGTGAATTATTTATTCTATCCTAATTAATGCAGTACTGGTAGCGGCCATGGCAAAGTTGCCCTGCTTGCCCGTTCTGCAGACACCGCTCCGCTTCTGCTCGCCATTTTGGCCTTAAACATGCACCAGGGCTGATAAACGGCTCCGGCGCGCAGACCACGGCTCCGGACCACGGCGAGCCTGTCGAACAAAGCGCTCTGAGCACGGCTCCCTCCCCCGGGAGGGCAACGCTGGGGTAGATCGTCGAGGGAGGGGGCAGCTCCCAGGCAGGACCCGCTCACTCGCTTGTCAGCGCTCCTCGGCCCGCGGGGCAGCGAGGACGAGGGGCGCCTGTCGGCTCTGACTGCTAAAGAGAGCTGCGCTCCCCCGGGGAGAGGCTGAGCCGTGCTCAGATAAACCAGCCGCCTCAGGCGCTTGCTCCACGTCTGTGCCGCTCCGTCTGCGGGCTGAGCAGAAGCAGAAAAGCCTCTGTGGGTGCTGCCTGCCTTTCAGCCCCGTCACGCAGCGACGGCGTGGGAGGTTTGCGGAGAAGCCAGCAGGGGCGCAGGGCTCCAGAAAAAGCAACCGTGAGACAACCAACACTTTGGGAGCATGCCGAGGCCTCAGACGGTGTGAAGGAAGCGGAGGCTTCCCTCGCCTTCCTCAGCCTCGGCAGAGCGGGGCTTGCAGCCCCCTCCCTGCTTCTTTTTGCCCAGGCACCTCGGCAGACACTTCCTGGCTGAGGGGTGACCTCAGTCTCCTGCTCCCCACTCCCTTGTCCCAGCACCAGGGGCTCCCCGAGCAGCACAAGTGCCTCTCTACTGCTTCTTGCCTTCCTACGCTGGTCGTACAGAGAAGCCCCAGGCTTGACAGAGCTTAGTGAACTGTCATTTCTCCCCATCCATAACCCATCTCCTGCCATAAGCCTGGCAGGGCAGGAAGGGCAGGGCTCAAAGCGCCGAGCCCTGCGCTTGCAGGGGGATGAACACTGCTCTGAAACCATCACCCTCTCTCTGGGGGCATCTTTGCCACACTCACTGCACATAGTCCTTACCAAGGGCCAGAGAACATTGATCCATTCCCACAGAGCAGCCCCACTTCTCCCCACCAGCTGCCTCTTCTCCCTCTGTCTGCCCCACTTCCCTGCGTCTCTTCTCCCTTCCCCCATCCAGCCCTGGCTCATCACAAGGCAAGTATGAAGCATTGCACAAAGCACTTTGGCAGGTAGAGCTGAACTTGCAGCATGGCCCAGAGGCCAGCAGGACATTCACAACAGCTTAACAGGTGACAGAGAAAGGGGGGGGGGGGAAGGGGGAAAAGTAGGAGCTGGAAAAGGTGCAACTCTCAGCTGTGCCAGGAGCACACGTGCATGCTGGAGGCTGGGCCAGCACCTCAGCAAGGAAAGTCCAGCATGCTCCCTTGGTGAGTAGATGTCAACCAGCTGCCCTCCAGTCTCACCCGTGGAAACTAGCTGCTAGCAACTTTTCCCATGCTGTGTCCTCCAGGGCACTCATTACCTGAGCACCCTAGTGCTGCTGGTGCTATACCTCTCTTGGCTTTTCCAAAACAGCTGCTATTTCAAGCTGGCAGTGGCAAGTGTGAGCGAAAGGCAGACTGTGAGCTCAAGCAGGTATCTGAAAAGTACCTTCCTAGGCAAACTCCATCTGCTCTGCTAGACCAGCATCTGTCCTTGCAGTGCTACCACAGGCTCCTGCAGCCCCCGCACTTTCTTAACTGTCTCCTGCCTACAAAGCAGTGGGGAAACTCAGGCCAAACGCAGTAAGACAGAAAGAACAGTAGGAAGCAGAGAAGCAAGAGCAGAGCTTCTGTTTTGATCCATTCATTGCCACAAGCAGGGTGGAAGAAGGTAGCTAATATAGGCTGTAACACTGGCAGAGAGAAGAGGCTGAGAAGCAACCAGCTCCTAGCAGAGATATCCTGGTCTCACTTAGAGACTGGCATCACCATGCCAGCCTGAGTCTGGGAGCCACCCTTCCACCCCTCATTTAGCATGCATCCCTTATAGCCCACAGAGGGGACTTCCTGCTCTGGCTGGGCCTCCGAGGACATACTGATGAGGAGGAATGGAGTCGAGGCTGGTTTCCTTCAGTGGGTTTTATGGGGTTTAAACAAATGCCCAGAGAGAAAGAAGGAGATGGGGAGTAGCTCTCAGAACTAATAAAACCAAGAGGAAATTAACAGCTATTCTAGAATTGCTGAGCTCTTTCACTACTTCTTTCCTCAAACTAGCCCTTAGGAAGGAAGATAAAAACTATTTCAGTGCATGAGGCTTCCTAAAACTCAGCACTAGCAGAAAGCCAGGCTGGACATGTCTGGGAGGCAGCATGTCACATGGACATGTAGGATGAGGGTATTATAGGATGCCTTGGAGACTCCCTAACAAGCTCAATGGTCATTAGGTTGGTGATAAAAACAGAGAAAAGCAAGCATTTCTTCCTCCCCAGTCACATCCAAGCTTAGTGTAACAAATCAGCCTATCAGGGTTCAACACCTCGGAAGCCTTCCTTCCTCCCCAAGCTCCCCTCCCATTAGCAACTTCTATCATGCTGTGTCCTCCAGGGCACTCATTACCTGAGCACCCTAGTGCTGCTGGTGCTATACCTCTCTTGGCTTTTCCAAAACAGCTGCTATTTCAAGCTGGCAATAGCAAGCATGAGTGAACGGCAGGCTGCGAGCTCAAGTAGGTATCTGAGTAGTACCTTCCTAGGCAAACTCCATCTGCTTTGTTAGACCAGAGATGGTTTCAGGGCAACTGGAAGGTTGCCTAGGTAAACTAGGGAGCTGGAGGCAGGGCTGGGCACTATTTAGCAATAGGATACAATCATGGTGGAAAGCAGAAGCTATCTGGGACTGAGAAAGCAAAGAGCATCTTGAGGGGCATATTGCAATCCATACAGGGAATACATGAGCCAGGTAATTTCTCCATGAAGCTCAAGGATCAGCAGAAACATTTCTGGGCTGGCTAGACAAAAGAAACGTGGCCAGGAACTACAGCCCTTTACCTAAGGCAGGAAAACACCAGCAGGGGAAGAGATGAGGGTGCATGGTCCAGGCCCTCCAGTTAAGGCAGAAGTTTGATTTTAATCCGGAACTGGTGATACATTACATTGCTATGGTCAAGAGGCAGAGGCATCACCGCAGCACTTGCAAAGTCTGGTGCAGTGTGATTGCTCCCAGCAGCCTTTCTCCTGCCCCAAGAACCAAACCAGCATCACTGGCTTGGGACAGCAGAATGGGGTACAGCCACATTAAGCTGGTGCAGGGGAAAGGATTATTACCAAAGAGGCGATCAGCTGACTCCAATATGAAGGTCTGAATCCAGCAGCCGAGTGGGGCCAGTGAAGTTGCTCCAGTCCTACTACTCGGGGAGTTTAAAACAAGGAGGGGGGGGGGGAAGGAAGCATTAGCAGTGTATTGTGTGGGATAATCCTGGCCTAGCACTGGAATGCACTCAAAATGACCCTTCGCTAAGCCTCCAATTTCTCACTCAATGTTTCTCTGGGAGCTCTCCAGCTGCAACATCTATTTCTCTGCCAGCAGCACTCAGGGCATCTCTCTATCTTTAGTCTCAGTTTATTGATTTCTCATTCCTATCTGTCCATCTAATTTTTGTGGTTTTTTCTGCCTGTCACTTGATTTACTGCAGCACACCTGTCCTGTTTTATAATCTGGATCTCTGGTCTGCCTCCTTTCTCCCTTTTCCTCAGAGGGACACAAAGCAATTAACCATTTGGTATCCTGCGGCGCCTGAATGGCTTCTTGGCAGTGAGGATAGGAGCTGAGCAGCTGGGCTGCTTTCTGCCCAGAAGAAAATCCCCTTGGCAGGGCTGGAGTGGAGACACGCCATTGCATCCCCGTTGGCCGTACCTGGGAAGAGGATAAATATAAAGCACGGATCTCACAGCCCGAGCTGCAATGCTGGACCCTCTGCCCTGTGGCTCCTGCTGTGGCACACCTTACCAGAGGAGATTAGTCAGAGCCTTGATCTTAATGCCATGTTTGAACTGAAAATGCAAGCCATACTCTTGAAGATAAGGG
The DNA here is from genome assembly GCF_028389875.1 of Rhea pennata. Classification (NCBI taxonomy): domain Eukaryota; kingdom Metazoa; phylum Chordata; class Aves; order Rheiformes; family Rheidae; genus Rhea; species Rhea pennata. The sequence goes on along the minus strand of NC_084673.1, from coordinate 11,934,220 downwards.
CTTCTTCGCAGCAGTGTCAGTGCTCTCAGTGCAGGCTGGATCATGGCTTAGCAGGACAAATAGCAAGCAGGGAAAGGGAAAGACAGATGAAAGAATAAAAGAAAGTCTGAGAAAAAAGGGAGGAGGGAGAAGCACCTTGAGAGGTGCTTTTAATTTTATTTTTGCCTTTTGTATCTTTAAAAGTGAACTAGGAAAAAAGAAGGCCAAGAACAAAGCCCTATCGCTCACCCAGGCTCATTAACTCTTTATCATTAATGTGGGCCACGCTGTGGCAAGAGGAACAAGGAGAAGGATTTTCAGTGTCTCACAACAGGTGAAAAAGTCCCTCCTCACTCAGCAGGCACCAATTTTTGAGTGAGAGATGAATCCACAAATTGCCTGGCCATCTCAGCCCAGAGCCTGGCAGGGCTGCAAACTTCCCAAAAGGCCTGGTCCATATTTTCACGCTGCTTCTCCTATGGGACTGAGCACCCTGGGTTCCCCATCTCTGGTCACCTCAACACACTAAAACACACATCTGGAGATGCACATATAGCTTATTCAGAGTGACACTGAAACCTCCAAGATGCATGTCAATTTTGACGGTTAGCAATCAGGGACAGACTTATTCCACACAGAATAACTGGACTTGAAGCACTAACAAAGGCACAAAACTATCAATAGCCAAAAAAAAAAAAAAAAAAAAAAAAAAAAAAAAAAAACCAAAAAAACACCACTCAATATAACAGGTAACAGGGGTTTAGAAACCCAGATCCTGGCCAGAAGATACATCATTCTGTCTGGATTCCCAACAAGTGTCAACCACCAGTTTCTATCATGCTTTCTTAAGGATGGCACATAACTCTATAAAGGGCCCTGCTGCTTCTTCCAGACCTGTCTATGCCAGTAGATAGGTTTGCAAGTGTAGGTTCATCTAGAAAGCCAGCCCAGCGAAACAGCCAGTTCACTTTCTTAGTGAGACAGATACCTGCCTTCACCCTACAGCGTACACAGGAAATCCTCAAATCCTGGCCCAATAAGCAATGTAAGATGACTGCTCCTAAGCAAAGCAATAAAAAGCTAATGAAAAGTGGGAACATGTTGCTCCACAGAACATCACCAAGGACACCACCAAACCTGACGCTCAGCCTGGCTCACTCAGGAGATCATGGTGCTGATCTCTGGAAAAACTCCTCTCACAGTGAAAGCTTTCCTGCAGAATGGTATTTAGAAGACCAGCATGCCAGGACATCATCATAGACATGTCCCTGAGTCACAAGGCCCCTGTGAGATAGAGATCACAGAGCTAAACCTTGGTTTAGTCCTTGGCTGAGAGCAGCTCAGTGACAGAAATGCTGGTATCTCCACTTCTCTGAACTACCAAACTGTCTTACTTGGGTCAGCATTGGCAAGATACTAACAAAAAGACCATTTTTTGCCCATTGGTCACAACCAAGAATGATATAAGGGAACAAGCATCAGCAGCAAATGGAAATAAAAGATTTATGCTTCTACATCTTCATGCAGAAATTACTTTCATTCAGAAAGAGGACTAAAACAGCACAGCTGCAAGGATACATTAAGATTCTTACTTAAGGAGCCTGTTCAGCTCCTCGGTGGGTCAGGAGATAGGGAAAGCATACAAAGAAGGCTTACGCTCTGGCCTCAGGTACCCTACTATAAGACTGCCATTCAAGGTGTCAAACCCAACAATTTGATGATGGGCTTTGTTCTTCCCATGCAGGAGTCTCACCACAGCCCTGCTTGGTGCTCTCTGCCATTCTCCTGGACAGACAGACTAAGCCCTGGACAGATAATGGTAACAGGACTCCATCGCTACCCTAGAGGGGTGCTCCATTCAGGCTGCAGCAGGATACACAGCACCAGGTATTCCCAATCTTCCTCTTCACAGGCAGTCACAATACAGCACCTTGTACAGCCCTGGAGGCTGAGAAGTCTCAGCTGACATCCCTAGCCCCGAGCGGACTCCACCCCCCGTATGAATGAACCCTTGTGAATGAAGAGAGGTATTAAACAGCTTGTAATTTAACTTCCTTCCTATCCCCTTTCCCTTCAGCTCACTGGGGTTGCACTATCTCCAACCTTCAACAGGCAGCTAGGCACTCACTGGATCCCCATCTCATACTCCCTTTCCCCATTTTCAGTAGCAGAACAGGGGCAGAGGAGCTAGATCTTGCCACATGCAAGCACAGGCTCTCCTCCTCCTCCTCGCTTATTTGGAGTCCAGCAGCTTGCTATCCCACTTTCTCCTGCTGTGAACTCGTTGACACCTCCAATGTTGCAGAGTGACAGAGTGGAGCAGCTCTGCAGCCACTAGCGAAATGGTTCCAGCAGCCCTCTCTTGCCTCCCAAGTTCATACCATGTTAAATGCTGCAGTTATCACAAGTAACCTCCAGCTCAACTTTATTAGATAAGGACAGCTCCAGCATGGCTGGGAAATCTAAGATTCCTCAAATGCATCAGCAATTGTCTGAACTACCTAACACAATAGCCAAAGGCCAAAATGTCCATATATCTGAACTGTGCAGAACAAGGACCCTAAACTCTGTGGCTTTATAACAGGCCCCAAGAGAAAACCACTTTGCTTTACAACAACCAAGGAAGCAGCTCTGCCATCAGCCCCCTCAGAGCCCAAGGACAGCAGTCCCAGGTTGGATGAAAGCCTCACATAGCCACAGTCCTTTCTCCAGCTGTGGCCCATGGCAGACACTGAGGGATGAGAAAAGGAACAGAGTAAGGAGGTAGTGACACTCCCTCAGAACATGCTCCTAGCCTCCAGCAATTTGTTTTTTCAGGGGCTTCTTGAGCTGACTGACTTAGTTTAGATGCTGTTGTGCTCCAACATAGACCATGGCTGGTTCACGACTCTCAAAGACCAGGTCTTTAGAGAGAGGACAAATCAAGGAACGAAGCTCTAATCTATACTCTAGAGAGAACAGCAGGAAAGAAAGGAGGAGTGTGACAGTAATTCAGCCTTAATTAGCTTCATCAAATATTCATCTAGTAATTTCCCTCAATTTATGGAGAACATTAACAACATCAATACGATTCATTGACTCTTTGAAGATCCTGCAGTGTAAAGCCTATTCCACTCCAAAAAACAGGGAATATACTGGGGAAGGAAGACCGTAGGTTTAAGGATGTAAACAAGTGCCATGGGGATGGAACATCATGTGGTTACAAAGCCAGGGGTGGCCATTCAAACATCCTAGCTGCAACTACAGAGCTGGGCCCTGTGGAGCAAAGTCTCTATCAGGAAGCGGCCAGGGAAATCTTTATACCATGTTTATGTTATGCATCAACCTGCTTGCCATTGCCACGCTTACAGGCCTTTTGGGAGGCAAGCGTAAGCCCAGAAAACAGAGCCAGCCCAAGGACTGAAAAGCCAAGCAAACCGGCACGAGCAGAGGTCGGTGTGTCAGCTTGTACTCACCACCAGCATCTGATTTCCCTTGGCATATATGGGAGGAGGGCAAGCTGCCAGTGTCACAACAGTCCGCTGCCCTGGACAACTCTGGTAGCTACATTACTACGCAGGAGGCCAGCCCGGGACGCTATGGATTGCACAGGGACACTCAGTTGGGAAAACCATCAGCTGGGAGCAGAGACCACAGAGGAAGGAGAAGAGACCCTAGGGCAGGAGGGGATCGGAGACCAGCTATGCAGCGTAACACCTATTGTTAATAACCATGATACAGTTATGATAAAGTAGTCTTCATTCTGAGCAGACTGAACTATCTAAGGCTATAGAACAAAGCTGAAGTAGCTGCATTACAGCCTGAGGTGTGATGATGGTGGTAGCAGGCATACTGAAGATGTGGGCATAGAGAATACCAAAGACCCACATCTCATCAATAATAATGTAAACTTGGGAGCTGGGCAAAACCCCTTCCACGGCGAGCAGAAAGGATAAAGAACACGTATTTACCATATGTGCAAGGCAGCAGATGAAATCAGGTGTGACATGAACTTGCAGATCAGTGAAGAAAGAGTTGAGTGTAATGCCTGTTAGAAAACATAAAAATAGCCCCAGATGGTCTCTAGAGAGAAAAGCAAGCAAGCCCTCACCATGAACATCACATTACTCCTGCCAAAAACCTCAGGATGCTGGTGGCTCACTGCACCCCCTTGAAACTTGTCTACCTGAGGGTGCCAAGGGAGGGAAGCACAGCATGAAGAAACAGGGGTTAATACCAGGTTTCACTTGCATAGAAACTTCTAACTGTAGTACTATTAATGAGACTTGTCAGGTATTAGCTACAAAATTTAGACCATCATTGTTAGTGTCATTTTAACCAGACTAAAAATAACAAAATATTCACTGTATTTTGGTTATGCTGTTAAAGGTTTTAATCAGACTAAAAATAAATTCTTGGTTTGGCATACAGGTGTCTTCAGCTTTTTCAGTGAGTGTGTTTCAGTCCTGCTCTGACTCTGGGGTGGACGGGAAGCAGGGAGCTGCAGCCTTGCTGAGAGCTCAGCCACCCCCGGCTCAAGGCAAACTCAATGGCTGGTATTTTTCCCCTTTGCAAAGTGACATTTGTGGTCGGGGCACAGACCAACTTACCAGCCACAGGTTGCCATGACTTTTGAAAGCTCTTTTGCAGCCAGCCACTGCCTCACGCTGAAGACCTTGGCACACGATGAGGTAGTTGGAAAGCGCAAAGCCAACCCCCGTTTAATCTCAGTCTGTCACAGATACCACTGCAGAGGGGGATTAAGGAGAAAGCAATGACTGGATCAAGCCAGATCTGTGCTCCACATAGCTGAGCCACAGCTCCAGGAGCAGCCCAGATCAGAGGCAGCAGAGGGAGGCTTTAAAACTTCTGCAAAGGATGAGCCTGCTCACAGGGAAAAAGCATGCAGACCATACAGACAACAACAGCTTCACCAGATCATACCAGCTCCAGAGGATATTACACCATACTGAGCCCCTGTGCCAGCAGGGAGCTCTCTAAGTCCAACAGGCAGGGATCAACTGGATCCCTTTTTGGGTCAGAGGACATCCCTCTACCACCGCTGAGGCCTCCTGCCAGCAGGCACCATGGCATCAGCCAGGCTTTAAAGGATGCAGCTGGGTTGGGAGAGGGCTGAGCTCAGGGTATCCCAGTGAGCAAAAGCTCAGCCCCGCACCGACCCGAGGGGGGTCTGACCCCATCTGCTCCATCACTCGCAGGCCTCCCCTAGAAGACATTTGCCAGGGGGACATGCGCCAGTCACCCATCCCAAAGGTCAGCACAGGCCCACCAGCACCCCAAATTTTGCCTCATTGTGTGATCCTGACCCAGTATCACAGGGCTGCAAAATCCCTTTCTGTGCCTACACCCAGCACACCCTCTCCTCACAGCATCTCTGTCCCAGTTTGAGGCTTTCCCCACCATGCAGACTAGGTCAGTAGAAGTCTGGAGGAGTTGGTCTCCCAGACAAGAGCTGGGCTGCCAGAGGGGCCCTAGGTAGGGCACTTTGCCTGACTCCCACCCCCAGACAAGCCAAGCTCTTTTCCAGCTCCTCTGCATCCCACACCTCCTCCTGGCTACAGTCCTTGGCACTTCCACTGCATCAGGCAGCCACAGGCTGGTCCTCTCCTGGGGGAAGAACAAACATGTTTGCAGCCAGCCCAGAGAATCATTTCTCCACAACATACTTGCTTTTAATTTGCTTATCCAACCAATAAAGCAGAAACAAGAAATGGCAGCTAATTAAAAGTATTGATTCATGTGACATTCAAGACTATTTTGAGCAGGCTAGGATGAGTAGCCTGGAAGAAGAGGGGACAACAAGACTGCAATACCCCACATCGATTTATCTTTGCTCCTTGTGACTTCTTACTATGGGAAACTCCAAGATTCCCATTGCATCAGCTCTCTAAGAATTTTCCCTGCAGCTTGTCATGCCCTGTCTAAGATTAGCTGTCAATAGGCAGACAAAAGTCCAGAAAGGGGGAAATGCACAGCTGAGATGTTTCTACAGCAGTAGCATAGTTCACTCAAAGGTTATTGCATACATTCCCCTCCGACCTTCACATCCGTGAAGCCTTATGCAAACATATGAAATACTGCTGTCTTTTTGATTCAGGTACATGCAATTACATGCGCTAGTGAAGTTACTAGGAAGAAACTGGAAAGACTAGAAGGGTGCCTTGGGTCAGCAAATCCAGATAGCTTTCAATCTAGATGGTCCACAGCTCATCCTTGCTAAGCCCCAATGAATATTCCCTACTACAACGTAACAGCCTTCAGCACCAAAGCTGCAGCCTGCAGCACACATGGGAACAGGGCCTGCAGAGACAGAGGTCAGCACCAGGGACTTGGATCTCTGTAGGGGCCAGGGTTCACTGAGCAGAAACCTCCAGTTGCTTAGATGGAGAAGGTGCTTATTAACAACACAGGAGCTGAGGCTGCCTGTGTCTGGCCAGCGTGGATTTGCCTGGAGAGGGAAGTAACTGCTGAATCCTTACTTCTCAACAAAAACTTTGTATCTTAATTAAAAGACAAACCAAGTGAAGAGGATCTTGACAGCTCTCTGCGAGTTACAGAGCTATGAATAGACTTGGGAGCAACTGCAGCCATGCATGAGGTGAGAAACTGCCACTCTTGTTACCCATGTCATCATCTCTCCACCTCTCCATCTTGTGTAACTACTGACAGCTATCCTTGGGAGGAGGGGGAAATCAAAAACTGGGACTGAAAGCCTGCTCCTGCCTCTGTGGGCATGGGCCCTCTGATCACACACACCAAGCAGAAGCCACCAGGGTCTAGATTACAAAGGAAGCAGAGTCCCCAAGAGCAGCAGTGTCATCTGAGGACTCAGGAGTAAGAGTGATCCCCACCAAGTTTTGTTACACTGATTGTCTGCAGTCTGATAGACAAATGCAGTACTTCTTTTAGTGAAAGCTACAGTCTGAAATCCAGAGTTTCAGTTACCAGCCTCCAATTGCACGCAGAGTCTGAAAGGTATATTATACACACAACAGTTATTTTCACCTTTGCAATTCACATACAAAGCCTTCTACAAAACATACAGAAGTAATGTTAGGACATGAACAATCTGGAGAAAAAAATATGCTAGATTCAAACTTTTTATAGCCTAAGGAATTGTAATTGAGAAGAACATGGGTCGACTGCCACTAGCAAAGCACATTGTTATAAAGATTGTGCCAGGGAAACATCACAACAATTTACTTTCTATGAAGTTTGGACTCCTGTTTTAACTCCTTTTAAAATGACATCCATATTTAACATTAAAGAGAGAAAGGCTAATGACTTTACTCATCCCTTTGCTTGAAATTTTTAACCAATATAGAAATACGTACTGCATTTTGGCCTGGAAAAGGCTTCTTAGACCAGATCAGTGAACATCAAAAATTCAGATGTTTTTGTGCACAACACTCTGTTACATAAACTTCAGTAACACTGCAGTTAATACAGTGCATTCAGCATTTCATATTCTTAGACAGGATACGATGAACTAAGATTAGAAATTATCTAAGTAATCTGAGGAAGAATGTTGCATCCAGATATTTTAAGCACAATCACAACACTTATGAGGACAGACAAGCATCAATTACTTTCATAGATGCTTTGCATGTAAGAACAAAATATACACCACAGCATCTCCTGTCAGACTTCACAGAACGGTAAGGTTGGAAGGGACCTCTGGAGATCATCCAGTCCAGCCCTCAAGCGAGTGACCCATACGGGGACTGAACCCGAGACCTTGGCATTAGCAGCACCACGCTCTAACCAACCGAGCTAAACCTCACTTCAGAAATATCTTCTTCAGAACAGGTCTAACTTGTTTCTAGTACTGAATTAAAACTTCCCATGTCTCAAACCAAACTTAGTAACTAAGCTCTTATTATAAAGAACTTGTACAGAAGAATCAAATTGTTAGCAAGACATGTCCCAAAACACACTAAGATTCCTAAACATGTGAATAATAAGGAAATAAATTATTCTTTTATGAGGGAGAATAATATATCATGGGCATATTATAAGGAAATAAATCATTGTTTCATGTTAGCTTCTTTCTATGTGCCTAAAGACTCCAAGATTTTTCAAACATGTAACAACTCTGATTTTAGGTAAGTTTCTTTGAGTTCTGAACTAGAGCTAGATGAAAAGTTATGAACCTTTCCCCCCCAAGTCCTTTTATACTTTAGACATTTAACTCAGAATAAAATACTTCAGGAGAATATAAAATAGCAGCAAGTGGAATTTTTCTCGATTATCTACAAAGACAAATACGACGACTCAGGATATTTACAATTAACATTATTCATCAGTTTTTGAATTCAGAACAAGCTGAAATCTGAGCCTTGCACAAGATTAAAAACAGAGCTATTAACTGTTGAAACATCTTGTCTGCAAGATTCACCATTTTCTCAGCGTCTACTGTAAAACAAACCTGTAACATTCTTTTCACATTTCTATCTCCTACCTTAAAACACTAATGATATGGGACCTACCTTTTGGATTTTTTTTTTTTTTAATTCCTCTGTCTTTTTTCTACTTTAGCTTTGCCCACACGTGCATCTAAAGTTACATAATTACTACAGAGAAGTTATAAAACACATCACACCTCTGAGGTTCCCTCCAACCTTAATTGCACTATGATCCCATGACACAAAAGCAATATAAAAAGAAGTAAATTTAAAATCACAAAGGACTTGCATTACTTTCTCTGCTTAACTATAACATTCAGTTACTTTAAACAGTAAATACTGTTTATTTTATTTTTTTTTTTAGCAGAATGGTCTCCAGTATATACAGAAGTGCAATTTCATGGTATGTGTAATCTAACTATACTGTAAGCCACTACGAAAGAGTGAAGTACTAGTGTCTCCCATAAGTTATGCATTCCTGTCATCATCCTGGTTAGTTCATTTTGGTTGCCTAATTATTAATAGGCTGATGTGACCAAAGAGTTAGTGAACTACTTGTTTTGATCATTAAAAAAAAAAAAAAAAAAAAAAAAAAAAAAAAAAAGGTAAATATAAAAAAGTGGGGAGAACCTGCGACCAGGCAAGTTGGAGACAAACCCTCACAGCATTGTTCTGTTCCCTCCAACAGATTAGAGTTTGCATGTGAAGATTTTTTTTGTCCTTCTTTTACATGAACCTACTACCAAGCAAAAAATGAAAGAGTTCAACGCTAGTATGAAGTGATAGCTCCTTCAGGGTTTTTAAATCAGAAAGCCTCCCTTTGACAACAGAAATCCAAAAAGCATTTTCTTATTTCAATAAAATTATTTTGTAGGCTTCTAAAAGAAAACGTGGGCAGAGTGTAAAGCAGATATCTTCAGTGAACAGTGATACAAACTATTTCTATTGACTGTTGATAAACTGCAAAATTCAAAACATTTAAAATGAGGTAAACAGGACTAACCACATATTATAAATAGGAACTAGCATAGAGAGACAAACCAGCTACCCCTAGAACTAATAGGTCAGCGGAAACTGAAGTAAGGCGACTCAGGAACCTGACCGCTTGATAACTGAGTAACAGAACGCAGGTAGGTACTATCTAAAAAGCATTTTTTCCCCAAAAAAGTTAACATGTACAACAATCTTCCTTTCTTCCCTTTGTCACATTGCCAAAAGCATTTTCTGAAATGAAGATAGTCTCAGACAATAACTACTTCCCCATATGAAGTATTTGTTCCAGGGATGGCACTGTATTTCAAGAAAGCAGTCAATTCCACCAATCAAAAAACAACCCAAAATAAAACAAAAAAATCCATACTTCTAAATGCTGATAACTGTCATTTGCATGATGCTACAACACTTATTCATCTGATTCTTCCCCAAACAACATGTGAATCCACAGTCTCCAATGCTTCAACTAATTAGTTTACCTTCCTAAGCAACATTAAAAACCTGGGTACAGAAAATATTCTGAGAATCAAACATGTAAGAATGATAAATCCCCTAACAATTAAGACTAATCTAAATCTTAAAATCTACATTTAAAAAATTTTAAAAACTAAAATCTAAATTTTTAACAGATCATAAATTTACAGAATTTTGAACAAGTGATTCCTAGTTATTAAAATTATATGATTAAGACAGAAGTCAAATAAAGCAAGAGAAGCAAGCTTCAACTATGTCATTTCTTAAAGTCCAGAGAGCTTGATTTGGTAATACATTCATAACATCTATGAATATTTCCAGAAAATTGAGAAAATTCACACAGCCAATGTAAATTAATGCAAAAGTACACAAAGAAAAATATGTAAAGAAAAAGATAAATTTGATTTTAGCTTACAAATCAATAGGATAAGATCCACATCCATCTTTCTTTACCTTTAACATATGGGTCCACTCAAATACAGTGCAATATAACCTGTGAAATGCATTTTTCTTTTATCTTGTAATACTGAGGTCTGACATTTTACAAGATAATGAGAACAAGAATAATAATGTATTCAACCAAGAGGGGAAAAAAGGCCAACTATAACTCCTGATATATGAATTATACAAATGCCAGTAAAAGGCTCCAATCAAAAGCCTTACTTGTAAGTTGGCTAATAAAACATCACTGTTAGTTTTTCAAAGCGATATCTGAAAAAAATTAGAATTCCATAAAATATAGTATACTTTTAGTTTGTATTTTAGTTTATATTTTGCGAGACAATAAGCAATAAAATAGACATATTAATATGTGTTCCAGTAATTATTTAGCAGATTCTCAATACACTAAATTCCATTCCACTATTCAATCGCTTTCCAAATTAGTAAATCAATAACTTAACTTGTTGATATACATCTCTATACTATAACATCAGAAACCTCTAGGATTACAGGATTTTGTGTTGAAAATTATCAGGTCTTACCAGTGCAAGATACTACATCTCAGTTTCACATAGCATACAGCTCTCACAATAGAAAACCCTGAAAGCTAAAGTAGTGATATTCCAAACTTCCAAATTATAAAAACATTTTACAAAAATACTGAAGATTTCTCAGGTTTTATTTAACTCTTAATTTCTTCGTCTCACACAATCAATCATTTTTATCATCTCTTTACAACAAAGCACTATCTTTCAAAACAAGAATTTGCATGCTGTACTTTTACACTATTAAAGACACTATTCTCCCTCTTTTCCCCACTCGAAAAAAATCAACCAAGATAGCTGATTCCTCCTGGACACAATAATCATTCCTGATGAGAAGAAAATGTTGGAGACTTGACAGAAGTAGTTTGCAGAAAATGTATCTTTCAACATATTAACGAAGTATATCATCTGTTGTATAATCTCAGTGCAAATATTGTCAAGGAAATGCAAAAGGATTAGAAAAGTTATCTACATGAGCATTCATACAATAAATATAAAACCCTTTAACAGTCTGAACTACCACCCTTATTAGTAAGCACCCTTTTCCAACTACCCACAGAACTTTTGTTCCCTGTTTAACAATTAAAACATTTTTCTTAACTACCGAAAAAAATTGTACTGTATATCCATTATCATAAAACCCTATAAGCATATTTCACACAATTTTCATTTTTATTTTGAAGCAAGCCTGTCTATTGGCAAAAAGCACACTGGATAATCATCTTAATTTTTAAAGACAACAATTCCCAAAAGTCCTGTAATGCAGTAACATCATTACATGCTACTTATTTTATACCCCCTTCATTGGGACCACATTTCTGCTTCTTCAGTACCACCACTTTTTCAAATTCAGGCAATGTCAAGCAAGTGTTCTGGATTCATGTAACTTGAAACTTACTGCTTTTTCACATCTACAAAAGGCAAACATCTTAATTCTTTCAAAACCCACCTGAAATTTTGTTCTGATTTAGTTATCAAACCTGTCATTTTATTTCAGACTTCAAATTTAAGTTTAATTTTACATCTTCATGCATTATAAACCAACAGAGTTCAGCTTAATAATTGGTATTTATGAAAAATTAATTTGGTTCCTAATGACTTCTAGTGCATTTAAGAGAAATCTATCAATATAGACACTAATTTTATAACTAAATTTCTAACAAAAACAAGTGAAATGAAATCTGCTCATGAAAATCCTTCAGAAGATATGCAGTTGTGACAATCAGCTGTAATAGAGAAGGTTACCTTAGGTTTAATAAAACTATTAATCAATACATTAGAACATTTCTATAAAGGATATTCCATTTCAGCTCTGATATCACTGAGACGATGTGACAGCTCAATTAAGTCGTCGTCTTTGTTTTCATCAAACATTTTCAACGGAATATCAAGCTCTTCATTATCTTTCAAGTCCTATTTTTCAAGGCATAGCATATCTTAATTTTCTATTTTTTCTTAAAGCAACAATTCCCCCTTTCAAATATTACATCACTGCAAAATACAATACATTAACTTTCTGAGCAGAAAATATATGTTTTAGAAAGAATGCATTGTAACCAATTTTCTTTTTTAAAAAAAGTATTGTACTGCTGATAAAGAGGCAAAAATATCAGCCAACAGAGCAAGCATAAGCTGTAAAAGAAACAAAATCTAACAGAGCTGAGAATGTAGATGACAAGTCTTGTCAATGTCAGTTCTTAAAAAAAACATCGGGTAAGAACATTTGAAGATATGTAAAGCCAGCTAGAGAAGGCTAAAGAAGTGTAAATGAGGGATGCTCACAACTTTTCTTATTCGAAGTTAAACTAGATCATAGCATAAAAACATCTATAGTGCATTCTCAGAAACACTTACACGAGAAGTAAAAAAAAAAAAAAAAAAAAAAGCAAAATTGGTACTTGTAGGTAGGGAAAAAAAAGTGTTCCTTTTAAGGAATACAGAACAATTTCTCCAACATACATAAGAGGCAAGCTTAGCTTCCTACTGGGCACATCACACAAAAAGCAACACTAGTTCAAAAGCCATTACTGTGAGCGCACTCCATGCTTTAAATTAAAATGGGCCAAAACTGGATGCTAATTGTATATATTCAGAAAAAGTCTTCTACCTTGTACATTCATTCCCTGCAGAATTAATGATCTGAGCTCAATATATATGTTGCAATTAACAATACATCAAGAACAAACAAACAGCAAGATAGCACTGGCTGTTTTTAATTGGTATTTCAGCTTTCAGGAAGTATTTAATAATTAACCTTACTGACTAGAGATAGAATTTCAACACAATAGCTCCTCAAATTTTTTTAGAAATAAGATTTTTTTGTTACTAAATCTTAATTGCTTTTAAACTCAAGTATCTGGATGTTCGTATATTCTATTAAGTTTTCTATCATGAATTATTACAGTTCATTTGCACCTCTATCTACCCCCTAGTTCTTGAATTTTGGAAATATTTAGTGATTGTATAAAGACTAACTTGTAGTAAGTAAAAACAATAAAAAAAGGACTAAAATAGTTCTTTAAGCTTTCAGATGTTCTGCAGCAAATAAAACCAGCAAATCATAATAAGGTTTCTACATAATATAAAACTTGAAGTTTCACAAATATAGCCTAAGAAAATCTGACACACTCAAATCAGTAACAATTTCAAACCTGAATGTACTAAAAATGAAAGGTTTTTATTCCTGACAAATATGCATGATCCAAAAACCTAGCCTCTTGAGAGTTAAGAGTATAAACTATTTCAGACAAAAATAGCCAGGTACTGCTTATTTTCTTACAACTTTTGTGGCCAAATGCTCAGTAGCTTAACTATGTGTACTCTTGATGTAGTCATCAAAATGGTCTCTTGGTTAAGCAGTATTAAAAAAAACAAACAAAAAATACTCTGCCTTTGAAATGACACTCCTCAGCCATTACACTGATTCAGTAACTATCCCAGTTCAATTTCTGATACATACTGACTTGTTTCCAACTGCCATTCTGGTCTACACAACTAATGAAAGCCTAAACCGCCCTTTTCACCATACTTTTACACCACACAAAAGCTTGAATTGCTACATTTGAAAACATTACCGTATTTTAACTAATAACTGAAAAGAACAAACTATTTGCAGCTATGCAGAACAAAAGTAGACTTGGACCAATAGTCCTTTCTAGGTCTGACCTCCCCAAGATCCAAACTTTCACTGGCTCTGCTTTCAACAAGACAGTTTGGTTATTTTTGAAAACTACAGACAGTTAATTGTGATCAGTTCCTACATACAGGCAAACTACTTACAGCCAATATTTTTTTCAGCCTACAATTTAAAAATTCATTTCTCAAGCGTATCCCAAAACCAAGATCTTCTGGAGATGTAACAAGGGCATTGATGAACTGCATACAGGCTACCTATAATCAGAACACAGGCAAAAACTTTTATTAGGAATGGAATGACAATAAGTACTTATTGTCTTTGACTATTTCAGTTTACTCAAGCTACATAAACAGATATCAAGAGATGTACATTTCCATAAAAACCGTAACAAAATTTCAGGACAGAAATAGAACAGCTTTGTCTAGTGTTACAACTACAAAAGAGATATCAGCATGCTGGTTGCATAAACCTCTGAATGGTATGTCTACGTTTTACAATACAAACACACACAGATACCAAATTTATTATGTTTCACATAATATATAACATCTGGTTTCAGTTATTACAAGCAATATCAAATACTGTTCTGCGTTTGCATTGCAAATGCTTCTGCTGATTTAAAATTATCACCTGTAAAGAACCAAGCTTTATTTCAGAAATTTATTCCCACACTAGAGTTCTACACCACTATTCCTTCTCTTCCTCCTCAGTGTTTTCCCATTTGACTGAAACTTGCTTTTGCAGTAATCAGAAATTAGAAAAAGAACCAACAAAATTGAGATCACCAGGTGCGTACCTTCTACTGCTGCACAGCATTTTTGCAAAATGCCTGAAGTTTCTGGCTACTGGCTAATGCTTTAACTAAAACAGCTGTGCATTTTAACCAATTTATTTTAAAACAAGCAGAAAATACCATTAATGGGGGCAGAAGGAGTGGAAGTAATAAGTGGTCAGGGTGCATGATATGTCAGAAGGGCAGCATGATAATGGGCAAGGAGCTGATCTGTGTGTGCTGGGGGGGGAGACAGGGGGAAGGAGTGATGTAGAGTGGGAGTGGTGATACCCGAAAGGGTGTGGGGAGGTGGTATGCTGGAATAGGGGCATGGTAAGTGCCAGGGAGGCAATAAGCAGTGTGGACACAATGTACTGGAACAGGGGAGTGATCAGTGGCTGGAGGAACATAGCAGAATGAGGAAGTGATAACTGGTGGCAGGGTAGGGAAAGAGGGGAAGAGATGTCTTCCATATCTGATACCACTACAATGAGGACACTTACCAGCAGCAAACATGCATCACACATCCAGCATGCCTAAGACCTCCTCCACTACCATCTCATGTCTCCAGCACTTTATTCTGTGGATCACTGAAAGGATCAAGAAACATTACAAGGAAGCTGCCTGCCACGTGCCTCATCTTGAGCTTCCTCTTCTCTCCACCCCCATCCCCATCCACAAAAAGACTCTGCAACTAATTCAAAAATAGTTTCCTGTTTACATAGGAAGAGCCTTTATCTACTACAAACTCTTAAGGGCATCTTTGTTCTACATAACAGAGAAAGTGTGGTGCCGATATTGTAGTATTCACTACGTCTTTAAAACCAAATACCGCCACACCCAGGTGACTGAATACCCTACCTTCAGTAGCTGTACCAAATCCTACAACATTTTCCATGTGGGGACTCATTTCTGAATTGAATTGCTAAGGTATTTCTCATTTTTTTACAAGTCAGGTGAGTTCGCAGTTTCTATTAACGTGTAGATTACAATGTAATACAGTTGTCATAACAGATCTTATTCAGATCTACCAGCTTGGATACACTACGATGGTTTCACATCATGTCCAAATAAACATCTGCCATCAGAAGAGGGCTGAAAAGCAGACACAACAGTATTTTAATAGTATAACAGATGAACTCAGACAAACCAATAGGAGAGTTCCAGTTTACCGTAACTCTGGCCATACTCATTCCAGCAAACAATCCACAAAGAGAAGAAAAAAAAAGAGATTTTTTGACTGGACCAGTTTTGATCTTGTTTGTCACACAGCCACACAAAAGCTTTAGTGAGTTTAGCACAGAGATCAGCATGGAGACTGTTTAAGCAAGCACTACTGCCCAAAAACCTGAGAGCGAGCCTTATCCTCCCACTGCGATTCTGACCACGTCAGAACAAAGCAGCAGCAGTACCTCCTACCCGGACCCACAAAGCACCCAGCTCTGCTACAAACAGCTCTTTCAGAATAAATCTGATCGGAGTCTTTATGACCGCAGGCGCTTGTTACACTTCTACTTAGTTACGTCTTAGTAGTTTACACCACTTCTAAAAACCAGAGCTGTGAAGTAATTACAGGGTTTTTGTTTAAGACTCTGGCAAATTCAGTCAGGAAGGCTTTATGTTACGGAAAACTAGAGAAAAGCAGCTGAACTGGAAGAAAGTTTTCAAATATTCCTTCCTTCTGCAATTCCACTAACAATCTTTAAGGACCTGACAGCATTTTCATCTCAGCTCAGCATACCTGAGTTGACCAATCCTGTAGGATCAAATCTCAAGGACATATTTGATTATTAATAATAGCCCCATTCTGAACTACTGCCTGCTCCATGCTTCTTTCTCTGCCTCAGCCAGGGAAAGAGGCTGGGATCTTGTCACGTGTTAAGGATGTCACTACCGCAAGGTGTTCAAAAAACTATATACCTAAATATATATACACATCCATACTATATTGGGTATATTATACATATGCAGCATTATATTTCCTCCTATGCGTGAAATAGGTCACATAACATAGGAAATCTCTGCATTCCTGTCAGTTCACAAGTGTCACCAACTTTGAGTTCTCCCATTCTTTCAAAATCACAACATACTACAAGCATTTTAGCTCCTAAATATTTTTGTATTTTCTAAAATAGATATCTTTAAAATCTCAAAGTAGCTTAAGTTCGCAAGCGATATATTCATAAACTTCTCTTAGTAGCAGTTTGCCTTTCTAGGAATTAAAAATTCTAAAACCAACATCTGCTGCTTTCCAAACAGGACAAATATGTCATGTTACATCAGGTCACACACTGCAGATGTCAAAAAAACTTGACTGCATTTTTAAGTCCATTTCTGAAACAATCTTTTCTACCTTAAGTCAATTAAGATGTTTATTAAAGAGTAATGTTTGACAGTTCTTGCTTCACAAGAAGTAGAACTGAAATCACCAAAAATACTTAGTATAAGTATTTTGTCAATGAGTAGCTAAAACCGATAATGTTCAGCAATGACAGCACTGTGCAACATTCTAAGAATTACCACTTGTGCACAAGCACAGTAAAGTAATACTATGAGAAAACAGTCCTGTTTTTCTAAACAAAATTTAAGTATTAGTATTTCTTGTCGTGTATTAAAAAAGAGGAAAAAAATGCTAGCTATCTAAAATACTATTTACTAAACCATTTTGGCCACTCTAAATCCAGATGATTATCTGAATTTATTCAGATCATGAATTTTATATGCATCTGCTAATCACTTGGTGATATATGCAAGTTTCACTCCAATTTGCTAGGCAAGATGCTATGAAAACCCACAATGGTACATCAAACTGCCAAAATGTGGTGTTCCACTGTGGCCAAAGATGATAATATTCACTGATATCTTAGGTGTCTTTCAAGGGAAATACCTAACAGCAAAATAGTTAATCTAAGGAAATAAAGGGCAAATGCACTTTAATTATTCCAGATCTCTGTATTTTATCCAACATTTTTAACATGACCTTTTAAAGGTTATTTTAATGTTCTAAGTCCAAACTGCACACAATCTGTTCAAAATCACAAATGTTGCCCAGCAATTGTAGGTTATTTTTTGAAGAAGCAAGCATTTGCTTAAACATTTCTTCAATTTATATCCCTTCTTCCTATACAATGAATTAATAGTTAAAAAGTAGAACACATCTGCATTACCAACTGTGTTAGTACTGCTTTTGTCAAGCAAGATTTAGCTTGTTTACCTATTAGGAAGTTATGCTTGAAAGCAGGCGATCTAGAGACACTCATTCTGCCAATATTGTAGTAAAAAAGGTACCTGATTCACAAGACCTTAATGAAAGATCCATTTGATACAAAAACAAAATGCAAGTATTTAAACTGGCTCATGTATGTTCATATTACCTGCAACTTCTTAAACTGATGCAAATTATTACACATCTCCTGTTAATCTTCTATCAAAATTAGCTGCTCTCCTCATCATGAATCATTTTTATTAAAAAATTTTCCTCCAAAATAAAGTGATAAAAAAATAAAAATATGATCTAGATATAGAAGTTGTAAGTCGCTGCACAAAAAAAAAAAATCAGTTTAGATTCAGTTCAGTATTTCTTAACTTTTTGTTTTAAGGTTGAAGTAAAGTGAACTGATGAATAACCAAATAAAATTGTCAGTTGCTTCAGCAGCAAGGGCCATCTCTTTCTTTTCCACTTTACCTCTAGATTTGGTGAGAGAAAAAAAACAATTAGAGGGCTTTTATTAGCCAATACTGCTTACCTCTGAAGAACTGCAGCTGATGCAGATAAGATGAAGTCATCTTTTAACACATATAACATTTTTAATTCTATCCTTTGCTTCATATATGAGCTTGGGTCATCAGCGATCACAGTATAATTAATATAAATTTTCCAGCGATCTGTAAAATAAATATACAAATAAATTGCAAGCTCAACCCAAATAACTTGAACATTCAGCACCCTAGCGCTTGAACTCTAAGAGAGCATCACTTCTATTTTACGTGTACGCTGTCAGTTTTCACAATAATTGTCCTTCTCATTGCCCAAACAGAATTAGGTTTGCTTGTAAATCTTCCTGTATGGTATGGCAAGGCTCAACTGTTTTATCTTACCAGAAGTACTCCAGTAAGTTTAACTGCCAAGCAGATAGGCTTACCACTGTATCCATAATCTCATCTAAACAGTATCAACTAGTATTAAAAGCTAAAGTATTCAGCTAAAGCTGAGGACCAAGCACGCCCTGCTCCACCATACTAGAATTAGTGCCTGCTCTAATGCCAGTAATTTTCTGCAACATAAACAACATTTCAGAAGGTGTCAAGTGCACTCTTTAGTAACAACTGCACCTTAGCTTAACATCACCTACTGGAATAACTTGGCTTTGATCTAGTAAGACTGAGGGTCTTCCAAGAGACAAGCATTTCAGTTCATCTTGTATTCAAGCTGAAGCAAGCCAGGGATCCTCTGCACGCACGCACACACACACACACACACACACACACACACACACACTGACTTACTATTACACCCACTATGGTCTCAAACATAATGTTTCATTTATTTGCCAACATCTCTGCTCAATACAGACTGATAAATTTGCTTACGCAGCATACAACCATCTAAATGAGTGACATGTAAACGGCATACTATTCCCTTACAGGACAATACTTCCACAGGCTGTTTGATGTCAAAGAAGATGATGGGATGTTTATCATCAAGCATACAGGTCCTGTAGCACACTGCCTGACAGTGACTTAATTTAAAACATCTGTTAACTCTCACACTTAAGAGTACTGTAATTGGAAAACCTATTCTCCCAAGCACACTGTTTACCTCTCTGTTTAAGCTAAACGATAAAAATTTTTATTCTACTGCCTGACACAAGCTTACAGCACATTAGTCAGAATCTGAGTCTTTAGCTTGTGATTCATCTCAAAGCTCTCAGAGTTTAAAAGACTTGCAAAAGAAGCGTAAGTAATCTCTACTTTTAAAACAAAGTATGAGCGCTTTTTAGGAAGACTCATCAAACCCATCTGCACTCCAGTTAAGCTCTCTCTTGACCCCAACAATTTGCTTTTCATGGTATACAAGATCTTTCTTTCAACCTACTTTTAAAAACAGCATCACACTCAAAACCACCTCTTACAGAAATTTAGTTGGCAGCTCTGTGGAGTATCTATTACTCTGAAAAATTACTGCATAAACTTGAACTGAACTTGTGAGGGAGTAAGGCATCCCTTCAGCATCTCCAAAACTTTCAGGATAAATGTTAAGTGCTCATGAGTATTTTGGCACTCACCACCACATGCCCAGAAATAACTCTATTTATCCTATTACTAAACCAACAAGATACAACACTATAAAATTAGCCCCCCAAAAAGACATTTCTAACCATACTCAACCATGTTAACTTCTCAGTAGCAGTGTTCACTTAGGTAGCACTGCAAATCCTGTTTTAATTCTTCTTTTGAGAATTGATTCATACAATCACAGAGGTTCGAAAGGTGCTTAAGACTCCAGTTCAATCTCCTCAGAAAACAGGGTCAACAGTAAATTCAAAACAGGCTGCTTAGAGCTTTGTCCAGTCAGGTCATGGAAACTTCCAAGGTCCAGGTTCCACAATGTCTCTGATCAATCCATTCCAATGCTTATCCATCCTTGGAATGACTGTTGTTTCCCCCTTGCCCTCTGGTTTGGTTTTGCTTATATTCAGTTAGAACCTCCCTGTTTCAATTTGTGACCACCACCTTCCGCTCTTCTGCCATCAATTTTGTAAAAAGCCTGGAATCATCTTCTCAGCTAGCAAAGATGAGCCACTTCAGAAGAGTTTGGGTTCAGCTCAGCTGCAATAACAGGGAAACAGACCCAACACTTCCAGGCACTTAACTGTTTCTACAAACCCAACAGAATCACATACTTCTCACCTGATTCTGAAGTGTTACAGACAGCAAACAACATCTAAGCTAAGGGCTAACCGACTAAGTTAGTCGGGAAAATTTCCCCCAGTGTAAGAAGTTTATCTTTAAACAAAACTTCATTTTGCAGAACAAGCACACTGCCAAACCAATTTAAGAATGTAGCTGCTCACTCCCATCTCATACCTGCCTATGCTCAATATTGGTGTAAGAACAGATTCACTACCAAAAGAATTTTTTTCCCCTCACCCATTTCATTGAAAACAAATAAAACAAGAACACCAAATGCTCATTCCTACCTACAGTCCCCATACCAGAACAAATGATATGGGAAAAAAAAGTTAAACTACTTCTTTCAGCAGCAGTGATGTGTCAAGGTGCTCAAACTAGGACATTAAATCTTATACATTTTTAGTACAGAGACTGGCACTAAATTCTAACTGCACAGTCTGTCAAGTTCAACATATTATATTAGACTTGAATGATTCTCAAAATGACCCAAAGGAAAAAATAGTGAATTAGGAGTTCTAATACAGACTGCTTTGCCTTTTTTTTTTTTTTTTTTTTTTTTTGTGTGTGTGTGTGTGTGCACATAAACTTCAACCTAAGAACTATCTAATAGGAAACTATTTCTAGCACTAATTCTCTCAGACTGAAAAAGTGATTTTGATTTATCTATATAACTTAACTGTAACTTTGTGAATCATAAGCTATGAAGCTAAAGCAAGAAAATCTCCATACCAAACTCTTCATATGCTTTATGTGCAAGCTCAGTGACAATTTCACACTTGCACAAATACCAAGGATTTTCTTACAAAAGTCCCAAACACTCCCTTAATTTTATTTTTACAGTGAATAGAACTGGAATGAGGTACAAGTAAGGTTGCTGAGTACCTAAAGAGACTGCTAGCCTCAGCTGAACAAATTGCTCAAGATTATTCTTTTATATGATGGATGATGCCTTTCCTTTGATTACAGTCTTGTTCTTCCCTTGGAAGAAGGCATTAATAACCGACACATCTGGCTGTCCATTCACTCACACTGCCTCAAAAGCTTAGAACACACTCGAATTCAGCCCATCACTTTTCCTCCTTAGAGAGAGGCTCTATTTCACTTAAGTTTTATACAGAATTTGTGTAAATCATGTCCAAAATAAAATCTGTTTCCCAGTCAATACATTCACTCAGTTATATAATCGGAGTAGTCACTTCATCTCAAGGCAAGGTCATCTTCCAGAAGATACCTAATTCAAACAGTGCACCACTATTCAAATCCATGTTCTTGTTCAGCTGCAGCGATCTCCTCAAGAAACAAACGCATTTATGACTGCATAAGAACTCAAGTTTTACTCTAATATATTTTTTCACTAAACGTAACAAAAAATTAAGTCTACTCTAGCGACTTTTTAGAATGACTGAAGAGAACACACAACGGAAACAGTAAGCCTAGTTGATGCAATTTTGCGCTCGTTTCACGCTTGGTTTTTAAAATTGGATAGCTATTACCTAACAAGGTGCTTTCGCCTGCTAGAAAGAAATTCAAACGCATCTCCATGGCTTCAAACAGAAGCACTTCCTGCATCCGCTTAGCACCTACACTACACCAAAGATGTTTTCAATGGCTTCTCTGTAGGCTGCACCTTCAACTATCTTTCCTAGCTAGTTTAGCTCTAAGAAGTTTGTTTATATTATGACTGTGCAAGAAAGTATGCGTTTGTTTGAAAGAAGACTGTATAACAAAGTAAGACACTACATTTGATTATGCTTGGTTAAGATACACATGGTCACTTTTAACACAAGCTTATGTTAGTATTCTGTCTTTCTGTCATCCTCTTAAATAACAGGCACTTTCAGCAGCTTTTTTACACCTCATATATTACCAGTTTAACATCAGCTGTACACATATTTTAACTTAGTTTGCAGTAATAAAGAAATGCAGTTTTCATGCTTAACAGGTCCCCAAGGCTCTCCTGCACTACACTTAATGGAAGGATCACGGGCTGAAAGCACTTATGTATTAACTTAATCTTACTAGCGTCTGTGGAAAACCTTGCAGAAAGCAAACAAAACTCTGTAATTAGCACCCTACTCGATACAAAACATCTGGTGAGTTTAAGGCATCCACTCCACTGCTTCTCTTGAACTCCTACGAGGGAACTGAACTAAAACAAGTTAAGGCAGAGTTAAAACAAGTAAATGCAAATAACAGAAATAAACAAATGATAATCAACATGCTGTTATTCACCGTTTTTGCTGCTGTATTTATAACCCGAGGCACAATCCAGTGCTAAGATTAGGTTTAAAATGGTTTTTGTGGTACCTCCTGCTCCAAGGCACCAGGTTCTCAGGCAGAGATCGCTCCTGTTAAACCCAGCATCCCGGCCCCAGTAAGGGACAAAACGAACTCCCGGGCCCTCGAGCGGGCCCGCTCCACGGTCCTGAAGAGCGTTCGCGCACTCAGAAGCTTGTCCGATCCCTCCTGCTGCAACAGCTGTTCTCGCTGAAGAGCGAAGCGCACACGATCCCCCCCCCCCCCGCCACCGCCGCCGCCCCCGGCCGCGCTGCAGCTCCGCGGCCTTTCCTCCCGCAGGCAGCGCCGCGCCGGCTCCGCCCGCCGCCGCCGCCGCCGGCACGGCGGAGCGGAGCGGAGCAGCGCCGCGACGGCGCCTCCGCCCGCGGGGCGGCCTGCGCAGCCCCGGCCCGCGCGCAGCCCCGGCCCTCGCGCCGCCGGAGCCCCCGGCCCGCGCCCGCCGCCCGCCGCGCCCGCTCACCGCCTTGGGCTTGCTGCGGCTCTCCTCCTCGGCGGCGCGCCCGCCCCGCCGCCAGCGCCCGCCGCCGCCGGGCTCTCCATGCTCCCGCCCGCCCGCGGGAGGCCCCGTCCCGCCGCGCGGCCGCCTCCTCAGGCCCCGCGGGGCCGCCGCACGCTGCCGCTGCCCGGCACCGCCCCGCGCATGCGCCGCGGAGGAGCGCGGGGGCGGCGGCGCCGCAGAGGCCGGGGGCGGGCGGCGGCTGCCGAGGAAATGGCGGCGCGCGGGGTGCGGCCGGGAGCGGGAGCGGGAGGCGGAACGGCGGAGCGCGGGGCGGGAGCGGCCGCGGCGCCCCGCGCTAGGCCGGGCCGGGTTTGGCCGCCGGGGCCCGCGGCGCGGGGAGGCCGGGGCCGGACGTGCCCCCGCAGCCCTGACGGCCGGCGCGGGGCCGAGGCGGCGTGCTGCGTCCCCCGGTGTTGTGCACTGGATTTCTTCCGAGTCTGGTGCACACAAAACTAGAGCAAGCCTGAGATTGAGGCAGCGGTTTGCGCTTGTTGTGACTGCAATACTAGCCTCAGTGCCGCATGAAACCGTATAAATAAATATAAAACCCAACGTTCACTCCCTGCAAGTAACAACTGACAATAGTCGTTTACAAATAAAATCAAAACTCTAAAGCTTTCGGTGGCCATAAAATTGGGATTGAATCTTTGCAGCAGAAGTTAAGAGATTTTAAAGCGGGCCAGCTCTATCAAGAAGGTCGGTTAACCACAAACCTAAAGTTTTCCCTGGGATGTGCCTCTGCTTTTTAGCATGAGTTTTCTGTCATCTCACCGGTTTTATATTGGGGCACAGTTCATGCTGTCGTAACTTCAGAATTACAAAAAATCAACCAAGTCATCATGAACGTAACCACTTGTTTACAGTGGCAGGCAATATAAGGTTATTTCCAGCCAGGTTGGTTTCTAATTCCGATTGCATCATTCTCCAGGGACAGTTTAACAAGCAATTTGCCAGCTTCAATTTTAAAAAAGAAAAAAACACATCTGGTTTTCTTCTCTCCGTTCAGCCTTTCTGACAATTTGGGGTTTTCGTGTGCTGTCTTATCTGTCCATGTAAAGCAGCACCTGTAACTGGAGCAAGTCAGTCACCGCAGAGTCAGAGAGAAGAGAGTATTTTCCAGTTGCCCGACACTCCTGTGCACAAGCTTAAGAGTTTCTAATCCAAACTCCCTAGTGCTATTTGTTCAGCATAACTATTTTACTAAACATTTCTGAATTTGCCACAAGACTAGTCATACTGATTTAGCCAAGTCTTCTACAGTCAAACATACACTGGATTCAGCTCTAAGGTGAAAGAACGGCAGGGAAACATTAAAAAAAATACAGTATTAATGAAAGCAGGTGCACATAGAAGGTGTCAAGAAAAATGTACACAGGTATATTTAGGCATTAACTTTCTGATGAAGTAACAGATCATATGCAATCATCTTAAGCAAGACGGGAAAACACTGAGTAGGGACTATGCATATTAAATTGAAAAAATGCAAAGCGTTTACTATTTTCATTGGTCGTGCACAATGATAGCTACAGCTCTGACTGTAATGGAGACGAGATGTGCATCTATCATAGCTACATCATGTGATGAAAGACTTATCCAAAAGTACTCGCTCTAACTTCTTTTCCTTTTGCCGTTTGACAGTGGGACAAATGACTGGCAGGCGGCATGTTTACTAAATTGTCACTTTTTAAAACTCCAACTTGTACACATTCTGGAAGTCTGCACATACAAAGCTTGCTGTGGCATAAAATCATTATTGGAATTGTACGGGACATCGCTACAGGTTTTTCTAGAGAAGCATTTTGATTAGATTATTGTAAATCAAGAATCGTATCTACTTCACAGTCTCCTCAGCAGAAGTTAAAGCCTTTTTAAATGTTTTTAGTCATACTCCAGAATTTTAGTATTCGTATTTTTTCAGCTTCCAGGATAAAAAAGCAAATATTCCATGTATGAACTAAGGACATACGAACACACAAACTCTACAGGCAATTTTAAGTCTAAGGAATAAAAAGAGATAATGCTGTTGTCTCAATTACGAAAATTTAAGTGGAAAAGCCCCTTCTCAAAACAAAAATAAAAGCGAAACCACAATTCTCCTTAAACCAACAAACAAACTTCAGATCATTTTGGCAATCAGTTTGCGGTACAGTATTTTGGCCTATATCTAAAAGCAGTGTAGTATGGCCTGAGGGTAGAAATGAGCAGTAGTTGTAAATCTGTTTTTAATTTGGCTTCATCTCTGAAGAAAATCTATTTTAAAAGTATACGTTTTGCAAAAATCATAACATTAAAACAATGTAACTACAGAAGGTCACTACTATATAGACACTAACATTTTTCCTTGTAGCTTCTCAAGTAATCTCAGTCATATTCAGTCATAAAACCACAATAGCCAACAGTGACAGAAAACTGTAAATAAGTATCTGTTAAATAAATAAATAAACAGACTATTAACTTAGAGCAAAGAGATCATGGCCTGATAGGCATGAGATACTTTGAGCCACCTTCAAAGACATACTATTTATATCTTTTTTTGATCAAAACTTTGAGCAAAACAGGCTTGTGAAGATGTCTGGCTGATCCAAGAAATGTAAGAATTTACCCTCTCTCCCTCTCTGTCTGAACAAAAAGAAAATACAACTGTGCAAACTTCCAGAAGACAGCTACCCCAAGGACATATGTAAAAGAAAGAGATTTTGAGTTTGGGACAATTTATAAATTCAATGACAGAATTTCAATTTGCCAGAGAAGGCATAAGCCTCTGCTTAAAACAGCAATTCTGAAATAGGTGAAGTCAACTTGTCACCAAAGCAGCTATTCCTATTTTAGTCCTCGAGAAATGTTCAGTTCTCCAGGTACTTGGTAGCAAAGAAGGAAATCAAAAAGGTTGAAATCACTGTCCTAACCCCAAAGCAGCTATTCCTATTTTAGTCCTCGAGAAATGTTCAGTTCTCCAGGTATTTGGTAGCAAAGAAGGAAATCAAAAAGGTTGAAATCACTGTCCTAACCGTACTGGGGGAAAAAGAAATGTTCTGTATACTACCATGGGAGAAAACATACTGTATTTATCTTAACCACAGACAGGATATGTGTTGCTAAGTCATCCAGTAGTACGTACCCTCAGCTTTTCATTCAAAAATTCTTTATCATTAGCACAACCACTCTACCCAGAAAAAACTCTACATTCATCCTTCCAATGCGCCTGTCAAATGTGAAACTGTCTTGTTTCTCCTCCCTGTTACTGTACTGCAGTTAGTCTCCTGCCATTTGTCCTTTTGGCAGTTTTAGGAAACTTACTTTAGGAATTTTAAAAATCTTGAAAATCCTTCAGAAGGAAGCCAAACTAAGATTGTTTACAATGCATGAGAATGTGGTAAAATACAGTTAGTTATAAAGAAGTCACAGTATAAGTAATTTAAAAGGTAGGAAAATAAGATTAAAAATATTAACACAGAACATTATTTGGATATGAATAGATAATCTGTATTGACGAAATAAACTCACTTGCTAAATATGGATTTTCATTCTAAGAAAAGACTTCTCTTTGACCCAGCAAAACCTGCCAAGGTCCATGCTCCTCTCCTTTTTATTCATTGAAATTTAACACTCCTTCCTGTAAGTTTGATGGTTGTCCTTTATACCCAAATTTTCTTTCACTTTTTAAATATCTCTATTACCTATTTTTCCTGTTACCTATACTGTTGCAAAAGCCATTCTACCCAAGCTTTATGTGACATTATTCTTTTATCACATTTATATACAGCTATGGAAACTTGATTACCTGCTATGTAGGTTCTATACTTTTTCCTATTTCTGTTTACTGTATATTTATCAATGCTACGCAATGACTGAGAATAGTTCTAATAACCTACTGAAAGCTGAGTAAAAGGACTAGCCTGAGGAATGCAAAACAGGCAAACACAGTGTCTACTTGCTGGTTGATATCCCTGCACAAGATTAATACTTGTGCTGATCTTTATGTCATTTCTTTGGACACTGATATATGGACTAGCTAATATACATGGTAATTTTTTAATTATTCATTCCTTTTTCCCCCTTTGCTTCTAAAATATGAAACTATAGTCCTACTTGATACAAACGATGGTTATTTGTGGAATTTTTATTTCAGCTTTGCATCTAGCAGTAATTTCTCAACAGAGTTGGCGATAAAAATGCCTGCTGCATTTTTTCATACAGTAATCTTAATGGTATCGTACAGAACTTCCTGGGTTAATATTTCCATTTTTAACAACGTTTTATGTGCCAGGACAGGACTAGCTTATCTGAATATAAGCCAGTAATTATATATAATATAATATAATGCCTCCTTTATTACAATGCTCAGATTTCTTTCCAGCCTTAAAGAACTGGATATGATCTGTGCAGAGAGAGAAAAAGAAATATTGCAGCTAAATACTATTTCTGGGTTTTCAAACATACATTTAATACTGCAGATACATGCTACCTTACCATTTTTAACAATATAGTACCTCTTTTTGATTTGGAGTCAAATCCCAATAGTTACTGTTTAATTAGACAGCATATTCAAGCTCTTAGTAACAGCTACTAAATTTTCACACTTTTTCTATCATCTCTACTACTTTAGACCTGCACCTCTCAGTACTGTCTGTAGCTGAGCATGTGCTCCAGAGAGCACATTCGATCATTGCAGTTCTGTAGAAGGTAAGAGAGAAGGAAAGGAGGATGTTTCTTCAGAAAATAGGGTGGGGGGAGAGGAGGACGGTTCTGCTCCAAGGCTACTAGAGGACTTTGCTGTCTGCTCTGCAGGTCTCCCTATGGACCAGTAGCTGACTTCCGTAGTTTATAATGCTGTGGTTCGTTCTCCAGACTGTTTAGAGCTTGTCTTTCAATGTTCCTGTTTCACAGCATAATTTAGGCAAGGACATTTGCTCTGGGTATGCTCCAAAAGCTTCACAGAGCAATGCCAAAGTATCTCTACTTCAAAACTAGCCTGGTAGCCTTCTCAGCAAGGTTTGTGTCCTTACCCTGGGCTCTGGAAGGGTCCTCACCCTCCACCTTGCATGTTGTCTGGGCTTCCTCTGACCTACAAGCATTGTCCCTTCTGCTAGATCCCTCCTGCCTATCTTCTTTTCCCCAGGCAGCAGCACCATCTACCTAAGCTATTGCAGACTTTCTTAGAAGTCTCACTCACAGCTACAGGAAAAGCAAATGGTGCTTTGTTTTCAGAGCTATCATGAGCAAGTCATTCTCCTGCTTCAGCACACAGCTGCCTAGCAGTCCAGTGACTTTCCTCACGACCCAGCTTCCTAGTCCTTGGAGAAGGGATGCAAATCCTGCACACAGCACTCACCCTGCACAGTACCTCGCCTCCTGGGAACACATAGCCGGCAATGCAGCAGGTAATCCTGGCTTTCCCTGGGTGCAGAAGAGGCAGGAGCTGGGGGAGACAGAGCCATCCAGAGGGAGCTTGGAGGGACCATGCCAAAGAGCTTGGAGCTGCCTCTGATTTTTTCTGATCTTCAGAAGACTCCAGCCTGGCTGAGCCCATTGGAGAGATGTGGTGCTGTCAGGAAGACAGAATGAGACTGGAGCTTGCCCTCTGCTTCGCATCATTCATGTGAAACCCCATCTCTCCCTAGCAAAGCAGACTACTGCACAACACAGCACTGTGAGAAAGACCATCTCTGAGTTCAGCAGTGTCTCTGTCACACCACAGGCCAGAAGACCAGTCACCAGGAATCCCAGCAAGCCATTGAGCCAACCATCCCCACAAACTTTCTATGATTCACACCTTTAGCCCTGGCACTGCATGCACCATGACAGACCTACTTACCAGGGTGAGTGTGGTGTGTTCAAGAGCCTGAGGCAGTTGGGCTGAGTCAGACGCAGGACTCCAAACCAGAACCCCTCTGCTATCTCCAAATCTAGTGGCTGAGGCACATACAAACCTTGCTCACAGCTTGCTGACCTGATATCACCTACCTTACCTCTCTAGAGAAGGGGCAAAGCCAGCAGGTCTCCCAGTGCTGTGGTCACAAGTCCTGCTGTCTACAGCCCAAGGAGAAGAGGTTTGATTGGGGCCTGCCCACATTCACCAAATGACTTCTTCATGGACATCCTAAGAAAAACGAAAAGCAGGCAGTCAACATGCAGAAGTTACCACCAGAGTGTCCTGGTAAGATCTCTCCATTTCCTCCAGCTGTAAAATAGAATTACCAGAGGCCCATGTGAGATTTTTTTCTGGGTGTCATCCAGCCACAAGTATTTCATTCCTGGAGCTCAGAGAGAGAGAGGAGGAAATCTAGCACAAGACAAAGCATTTATGATTGATTTACCTGGAAATACCAGCCCTTTTCCACCAACTGAGGTAAGTCTCCTGTGAAGATGCACCCTTTGGTCTGTATGTTCACGTAGGAGCAGATTTGCAGAAAACATCTGCCGAAGATGTCAATGGGCTTTGCTGGTTCGATGACACTGCAAAGGGCTGCTGCCTGGCAAGGCTGGGGTCCAGGGTCAATGGATGCATGTCAGATGGTCCAAGAGAAGGTGTAGAAGAGAACACAAACTCCTGCGTGTAGTTGCCTGTCACCAAAGGCCCACAAGCAGGCCTCTGCAACCAGCTGCAGCCAAAAGGACATTGATGTTCACACCAACCTTCCCTCTCTGGAGGCAAAGCAGCAAAATATTTGCTCTGTGTTTGATGCATCCCACTTGCAACACACAGCTGAGAAAAAGCTTCTGTTGTATAGAAGGATTATTTTCTGAAATGAGAGACAACCAGAAGAAAACTATTGATAATATATAGACAAAGCAGCTTAACACTTCATGGTGCAAGGGCAAATCTCTGCAGGTGCTGAGTGAGGTCCTTACAGTGGGCACCCTCAGCTTTTCTTCACAGATGCTGACCCTGAGGAGCTGTGCCCTTTGACATCCCTCTTCTCCCCATCACAAGGTGAAGCTTGCAGAGCCAAGGGAGGCGTTGAAATCACCTGTAAAATGGGCAGACAGCAAAGCTGCCTCTGCTCTGCACCATGTCCATTCTGCTAGGAATTTAGGCAGCCCAAAAGTGCAGCTTTGCCATTGTGCACTTTTTTTTCCAACATCTGCCTGTCCTGCTTACTGGAAAATCATGGAGCCGCTGCTAATTTCATTAGCAGGCCCATCAAGTGGTTCATCAAATATGATTTCCTGGCTTGCTGCCATGAGGAAATAAGCAGGATCTGTTCTGAATTCGCAAGCCATCCTCTGGGGTAATTTGTCGGAAGGCTTAAAGTTTCCCGAGTGGATTATTATCTTGGATTAAAACTGGGGAATGGAGTATTTTTGTCTCCCTAGGAAGGAGCCAGAATATGCTCTAAGCTACCAGGAGCTCCCCAGCCCAGAGGCACAAGCCTGCTTGCCCAGTGACAGGGCTATGGCCAGGGCCAGGCAGGGACACAGGCACCCCCAGACCGCGGCTGCGGCTGCCTCCTCCCCGGGCCAGAGCCCGTCGCAGGCCCGGCTGCTCTCAGACAGGCTCTGCAGCCCTCCGGGGCCACCTCCCGCTGCGGCCATGCTCCCTGCAATCCCTGAGCCACCGAGCGCAGAGTCAGCTCAGAGATACTGTCAGCAAAGAAGTGACGCCCACTGGTTTTCAACCTGCTGTCCACGGAGAGGGGCAGGGATTATGTGTGTGGGGCAGCCAAAGCGCAGCTGAGAAGTGCCAGGACGCTGGAAGAGGCTCCCACGCGCCAGTTCGAAGGGGCTGCAGCTCCGTCGGAAAACACTCAGAGCTGCGTTTGCAAACACTCAGCAGCTGAAATGCGACCCCGTGGTTTGCACGGAGGTGCCCAGTGCTCGGGGCTGAAATCACAGCCCCTTCCCTCCCGCTGCCCTTTCCCCGCGGTCCCCGTTTCAGGGAACAGGCCAGGGCTGGGGTGCTGCGGCTGCGAGGCGCAGCACGGTTCTGCGGTTCACAGCACCCTCTCCTGGCTCCGGCTCCACATCCGCAGGGCGAGGGCCGCAGCTCAGCGCCCGGCGGAACAAGCCGGTGCTCCCGCAGCCCCTGCGCCCGAGCGGGGCTGGGAGAGGGGATGCTCTGCCCCTGCCGCTTCTGCGCCCTCCCTGCAATGCGGGAGAGAATGACGAGCAGATTAAGTTAGTGCTAAATCCAACATCATGGACATGGAAAAGCTGGGAAACAGGGATTCCAGTATTAATAAAAAATCATTTATCCTCAACCAAAATCATCTTAGTGCTAAAAAAAAAAAAAAAAAAAAAAAACAGAAAACTCTAAAATTTTATTTAGAGACAACAACATCAAACTTTTCGTTTTATCCCAAATTCTGATTTTGATAGTTTAACCTTCCCAAACACACACTCCTAAAAAAGAAAGGCCTTTTTAAAAAATAGGTAATTCCCACTCAAACTGAAGGGATATAGTCTCATTTTGGAGGGGAAAAGAAAGGACAAAGCAAATAACCTTACTTTTCCACCATGAATCTTTCTTGGCTGATATCTCCCCTTGTGTCTCCCCATTATTTTAGCCTAACTATTTGCTGAACTTGGCCCAAAACATGAGCTTCCCCAGCACCCCTGACATTCTTTTCTCCAGTGAACTTCCTCCTCCTGGGAGAAGTGTGGATTAGCCGCTGCGGACTAAGTGAGGGGGAGCAGGAGATCCCAGATGCCTGCACACAGGATCAGGTTGAGCTGGACAACAGAAGCAAGAAATCAGGTTGCATCCTTCAGTCCCAGCTCTTGCCCAGCACCATTACCCCAGTCTCAGGAGGCCAAACTAGTTTATCCTGTGACAACAGGCACCACAGTAGAGCCTGGAAGGCAGAAAGCGTAAGGCCAGTTCCTAGCCCTGACACTGAATGATTTGTTCAGTCTGCATCTAAAGGCACTTCCCTTCCCAGGACAGAGAGCTTGTCCAACCTTGCTAGCTTGGCTGTTCCCAAATTTAGTGACGAACAGTGCAAGATATCAAGCTAGACAGGCCGTATTTTCATGCCAAGGAGCTAAATTTGTGAACCTAGGACAAGTGACTGTGGAACAGGCACCTGGTGAAATCCTCCCCACTCACAGACAGGCACTGCAAGGGCTACAACGGTCTCTGAGGTTCAGCCCAGCTGGCTCGCGCGCAGGAGCGACACACAGAGCCAGCAAAGCCCTGCTTGCCTCCCCTGGCCAGGGGCTGGGGCCGGCTCTGGGAGCTGAGGTTGGCTGCAGCGGACTCTGGTTTGAGGTAGGTGCCTCGGGTGGTATTAGTGCTTACGCTACAGTTGCTGTGTGAGGGGTTGCGGTGGCCTTTCCTGCCCTGCACCTCTCAGCAGCAAGCTGTTCATGCCATGGAGTCCATAGGGTACAGCGTATCTTGGCAGAGTTTTGCCGGCAGCTCAGAGGGTGCCACGTTTTCTCACGTGAGCAAATGGTCCCCCTCGACTCTGCCACTCATTTCTTCTTCAGAAGGAAACTGGCCTGAAAGACCCCAAAATTCCCACAGAGGACAAGGAAACCTCCCACCTAAGAAAATAAATGTGTTCTGCTCTCTCTCTGAGCTATCCACTGCAAAGTAAATATGGGCACAGTTGGATCCCATCACTGCTTTGTTCCTTTAAAATGCGTCATTTCAGTCAAACCTTTACTGGCACCTCTAGCCATCATTAGAGAGATAGTTACTGTCTTCCCTCTGTACATAGTGTAAAAGGCACTGTCAGTCCGAAGAGCAATGTTTTTTCCTGCTACTTTCTACTTGTCATCTGAGACTTCCGTAGTCAAAATGAAATTCATGCTGTCTCCTCAGCAGGAGAGCAGGAAGGCGTGGAAACATCGTCCTCTGTGTTTTGTTTTCTGCTAGGAATCTAGCGTTTTCTAAGGGCCGTCTCCCTCCTCGGTCCCATTGTAAACAGGGAGGTGGTACACAGCAGACTGTCCACTGCGACTCTGTGCCTCCTCGGTGCGCACAGAGGTCAGCACCTCCAGGCATCCCTCTGTGCTAGGCTGTGGATGATGATGTCCCACCTAATATTAAGGCAAAGGGAAAGAAGGAGGTGTGATGAGCAGAGACTTTTCGCAGAAGCTGGAAGGAAATATTAGCAGTAGCATAAGCCGTTCTCTTTTTTTTATTGATCCAAGCCCAAGATCTCAGATCAAGGCAGTCAAAGGGACAGGCCTGAAGGAGAGGGAAGATAGTCACCTGATTTGGAGCCATGTCAAGAGCTGCACCAAGGCAGTGGCAACAGCAATGCTAAAGACTTCTGAGAAATCTCTGGCAAAGCAGCTAAAGGAGCTGCCTGTGAAAAACATACACTGTCTCAATACAAGGTAGGACATTGTTTAGCTGATCTGTGTGTCCCCTCATTACATCCCACCAGGATGTCCCTCCCCATCATCAAACAGACTGTCTGAGCTATCAGAGAAGAAGTCCTCCAGATCTTGTTGCCTCATCTTGGACTCCAGAACAGTGATGCGCTGCTTGAGCTTCATCTGGGCAGTGTTGTACTCCGTCAGGAGCCGGCCAAAACGGGTATGCAGCGTGTCCAAGTTCAAGGCCAGCCTGTCCAGCTTTTCCTCCACATTCTTCCCTTCCATGCTTTCCTCTGCAGCTGACTCATCTAGCAGCCCTTCCTTGGTCAGGATCTCCCGGCCACGCTCCTCCAGGACTTTTCTGGCATCAGGATACTCTGTGACTGCTTCCATCAGGTCTTCCTTTGATAGGCAGAAGAGATCAGAGTAGCCCAAGCTACAAATGTTGGCAGTGCGTCTGTTGCCCATTTTGCTTCCTTTAATATTGAGGATGCTAATCTCACCAAAGCAGCCTCCTGCAGTGAGCAAAGCATATTGTGTTATTCCATCATCTGCCACCACAGCCAGCTTCCCCTCCTTGATGATGTACATCTCTTTCCCAATGTCTCCTTTCCGGCAAACATAATCTCCTGGGCTGAATACCTGAGGGCGAAGCTTCAGCACCAGCTCCACCAGTAGACCTGCTTCACAGTCCTGGAAGATTCTCACCTTCTTCAGTGTCTCCAGATGAACGTTGATGGCAATCTCTGCCCTTAACTTGTCAGGGAGATTCTTCAGGACTTCATGTTCATCTACAGCCTTCTTATTGGTCCATAGATAGTCAAACCACTTGATGACTTTGGTTTCCATGTCCTTGCTTACCTTGCGGAACTGCATATAGTGTTTGATGGCATCAATTTTTGCCTGGAACTCTGCCCTCGTGGCATTCATATTGGCTATCATGGATCCCACATTCCCCACAATGGTGGCAAAGATGAGGACACCAATGAGGAAATCGAAGATCACAAAGAGATACTCTTCATCACGCACAGGAGGAGGGGTCTCTCCAATGGTAGTCAAAGTCAATGTAGACCAGTACAGACAGTAGACGTACTCCCTGGTGAGATATCCATATTCAGGGTCAGTGACATTGGGATAAACCCAGGTGTCCTCTCCAAAGCCTATGGCTTTTGAGATGGCGTAATAGATGCATGCATTCCAGTGGATGATGATCAGGATATAAAGAACCAAGTTGCTGATCCGAAAGATGTTGGGGTAGCTGGTTCTGGTCTCAGTCCTATCAAAAAACTCAAACATGCGGGAGAAGTGCAGCAGCCTGTTGAAACGCAATTCAGGGCGGTGCAATCCCACAACAAAGTACACCATGTCTGTTGGCAGAATGGAGAAAACATCCAGCTTGAACTGTAACGTGTGGATATAGCTATCCCGTAATTTCTTCAGATCCTTAACCAGAAGACCTTGTTCCAAAAAACCTACCAGAGAAGCGAAAGATAGAATTATCTTGGCTTATGTACAACTCTTCTACAGACTTTTTGATAAACATTTCACTATATGCCTTTCACATGCATGCATATACTCACAGAGTCATTCAAATATTACTAATTCCACCTGAGCTACTGAGTCTACAAGCTTTAATTATCCCTCAAGCTCTTCGTCTGGAAAAAGCCATGCAAAAATATCACTTAGGGATTTACTCTATTGCCTCAAAGAAATGGGGATGCAAAGGTTTCCATCCTCCAGATCATGAATTATTGCAAGTTCTGGACAAAAAAATGCACAGCTGCCTGCCCCATTCTGAGAACATTAAATTCTACCATTTTTCCATTTAGATAATTCATTAACTGAACTGATAGGAAATCAGAGATACAGACCTTCAACTATGCCCGAGTGCTAATAGTAATGTGAGTAATTTTGTACAATTATTCAAAGGTGAAGTTGAAAGCTAGGATGATTAATCTTTCATTCTAAAACTTACTCTATTTCTCAGGTCTTTTAATTAGATTCTTTCTCTGGAGGCTGCTTTGTACTAGCAAGTGCCAAGGTAGATAAAAACCCTCTTTATAATGGAGCTATATATCCCATCCCTTGCAGCTCATCCCCACTTTCAGGGAATTAAAGCAAAACACTCACAAGCTGGGATGATTCCTTTACTTACCTGTGCGCAGGCGAATCACTATGTCTCCGATATAGATACAGTCCGAGATGTAGTCTAACACCAGCCAGAGAACAACGTAAGTCTTTTGCAGGTCACTGAAACAAGCCCTTGAGGAGGACCACATAATGGGGTGATGAGACCACCAAACACCCTTATCGTTCCAACTCAGCTGATTCTGGGGGTCCTACACTCTACAGCTGAGCTTGGTCACTCCCCCTCTGCTCCTAGAAATTAAATCCCTCTTCTCAGAATCATCTGCCCTCTCTTGACTGAGGTAAAGAAACGTCCTTGAGACCACCTCCCAGAAACACCTCACAGCCTTGCAAGCAGCTGCACCCCGAGATGACAGTCCTTTCCCACCAGGGCCAGATAATGAAGTTCTGCCTTTGCACTGCTGCAGTCACAACGAAATGGGAGGTCCATTCCTTCAGGTTCCCATAGGCCCCAGCCCCAGCATGACCAGCTTCAGATGTCCAATACTAGCCTGAGCTACAAGCACTAGAGGAACAGGAGGGACAGAGGAGACAGCGACCCTACAAGCCTACCGGCTCACCTGGCCACAAGCAAGCACCAGTTATAGAGGACAGGAATCGCAATAACAGCCAGCCAACAGTAATACCAGTCCCCCGCAGGGTCCACCACAAAGATCTGCCATTTCTTCCTGGAAGTAGAGAGAACCCAGAGCTGGTAGGCAGTGTGTGAATAAACGGCTAAATGTAAAAAACAGGTTTGGAAGGGAGTGTCTAAATTGTCTCCTTCATCCTTTACACTAGACTGGCTTAAACATAGCTGCAGCCAGTCTCTACGCTAGGCCTGAGGCTAGTGCTGAGTAAAGAAGTCCAGCACTGTTTAAGCTCCTTTATCCCCAAAACTGTGCTTGATAATGTACCAGAAGAGGAAACTGTAGCACAGCAAGGCAAAGCAGGGAGCCTACATGCACACAGCATATCAGTGGCAGAGCCAGAAACAGACATTTGGAAGAAGGTTCTCATTAGATGACATTGCTTCTCCCAGATACGGTAGAGATTGGAGCCAGATAGATTTTGAAGAAGAATGTTAATAAGGGCAGAAAGAAAAGCGTGCCGCCAAATCAGTGGGAGGCACCGGGAGGTGCTGCCCAAACAACAGAGCAGTGGCCTGGGCAGACAGCATTGCAGGGCTGCCATCCCCACTCTGCCCACAGCTGCCTGCTTGCAGTCTGCTCAGCCCTGGGTCCAGCCTTTGAACTGTTCCCAAGTGTTTGATCCAGCTTATCTTGGGACTCTGAGATAAGATGTGTGGGCTCCTGTCGCCAGATCTCACTGGAGAAGCTGGGGAACAGAAACTGCAGCTGAACTGATAGGCTGCTGCAGCCTGGTCGAGCAAAACTCCCTCTCGCCCTCCCTCCCTCCCAGCTTTTGAACATGCAAAACTTCCCCCAGCAATGGGAAGAACAACTCCATTGCCAGCAGATAGCCGCATGCACCCCACTGCTTCTGATGCCTTCAAAAGTAAATCCTCTGACTTGAAGCCTGATTCCCCGCTGCCACACAGGCAGCAGTACCCGCGGTGCCCGAGTGTGAGAATTAACACCCTGAGCAGAGCCAGCAGCTGTCATTGACATACACTTCAGCTACAGCCACAGACAAGTGGGTGCTCAACCTTCCCATAAGAAGTGCTGAGAGAGTGCATGCCTTTTGTTCAGAAATGGGTCCATCTGGGGCTTAAATGTTTTCTGAGAAAGAGACTCTCTAAGACCTACAACACCTGACACAAGGGAAGCATTGGCTCACCTACAGCCAGCAGTTACTGCTGTAGCACACACATCACAAGCACCACTAACCATGACTGCGTTAATCATGCTGGCAATTTCAACTTTAAATCACCAGTTGTGACCACAGCAGGTGGCCAGAGTCACTGACATTGTCCCACAGACATATACAGTACAGCTGTCCCCTCTGACAACAGGGCTAGGGTAAAAACTGGAAAACCAGGGGCTGGGTTAACCCAGAGAGAGGGAATTAATCAGCTGCCCGTTCCTGAAGGCTTTGCACCCAGTGCTGCAAACCGCCGAGGCTCCCATTGCACTGCCTGGCACCGCATGCTCGTTAGCAGACCCGGGCCTTTCATCCACACAGCTGAGGACCTAGAACACAGCAGAAGTTAGCACCATCTCTCCAGGGGCTGTTTCTGAGAGCTGCAACGCACTCCCCGCTAGAGACTGGTGGGGTAACTCTGAACATACCTCTCCCCCACCCCCAGGGACCTTTACCC
Organism: Rhea pennata; assembly: GCF_028389875.1. Classification (NCBI taxonomy): domain Eukaryota; kingdom Metazoa; phylum Chordata; class Aves; order Rheiformes; family Rheidae; genus Rhea; species Rhea pennata. Next base: position 11,896,085 of record NC_084673.1, on the reverse strand, counting down.
TCTTAAATAAAGTCAAGCCGGCAAACAAGATGCATCGTGGTGCTGCAATGGCGCTTGGCTCTGTTGTCCATCACCTCTGGATGCAGGAAAGCTTCATCCTGCCAGACTCACCTCAGAAAAAGAACAACCTCGCCTAAGGAGCCACAGCACTGAGCAGCCCCCTCACAGCAGCCTGCAGCTCCCTCTTTCTCTGATAACTAACAAGCTCCCCTTAACCTCACAGGGCAGAACATTTTTCTCCATGGCTAGTAAAGACCCAGATACAAGCCTCAGATATAGTTCTCCTGAAGAAAACAATCATTTCTCAGTGTTCTAATTACCATGTATAATAGTAGGGTCCAGGCTAGTACATGAGCTTTGCCCTTTAATTAGCCAGCAGAAGAAAAGCTGGGTTATTGCTTTTCACCAGGTGTGTGAGCTGAGGAGATGAAAGGGCTGGAATTGAAAGAGCGTTTTTAGAAAGGTGCTGTCGCAGTGTCTGTTCCTGGGGGAGGCACAGGCAGACGTGTACTCCCTTCATCTCTCTTTGTCCTGCAGATGATGAAATGAGACTTGCAAACACAACACCTTCATGTTTGCAATAGTCCTCTGGGAGTTTCTTCAGCAAGCTCTCCTGTTGGGATAGGACCCTGGACCCAGCACAGGGCTAAGCTCAGAAAGCATCCCAGACCAGGGCTCAAGTTCTTAGGGCATCACAGCTGGTGCTGACCCCACGTCCCCTTGGTTTGCCCACAGCTCTTCACATACATGCACCGGTCAGAGGTGAATCTTTTGGTGGATGCAGGGCTACCCCTAGTATCAAGTTGCATTCGAAACAGGTATGGGGATCTGCTAACTCTCATGAGCCATGCAAGGGTATGGACCAAGGCAAAGAGGACTCTATGTTGAGGGACAGGCTAGGTCTCCTCCACAAAGACAGACTGCCAGGAGGGAAAGAGCAGACCATGCATTGCCTACAATGCCTACATGCATTGCTGGGGAAGGCCAGGCTGACTGCCAGGAAAGGGGTTGGAGAGGACAGGGGACCTTCTCCACTGCTTGCCTTCCTACCTGTCCCTCTCCAGGCAGATCTGCACCTACGGTCCCCAGAACTGATTCCCAGACCCATTCCTCCCCATCCCCAGCACTCAGCACATCCCCATCCATGTCCATTTGGCTACGCTGCCAGGAGGTCCCGAGCACCATGCACGGCTGACCTCCAGCCAAGGATGACAGAGACTGCAGGGAAGGGACTCTACTTTTTGTTTTTTGCCTCTGTCTCCTCGCTCTCTGGATCATTGCTGACATCCTCAGCCACCGTCTGGATCTCGGGACCCTGGAACCGCTCAAGGAAGGGGTCAGGCCTTTGCTGCTCCTCGTGCAAGCTCTTGCTGGCCCAGTCTCTCAGCACCAGCACCAGGCGGACTATCCTGAACAGAGGAGAGAGGCAGAGTCAGAAGGAGGTGTCTGTGGAGCCAGAAGAGAGCAAAAACTTGAGAGCAAACCCTCATAGGGAGCTGAGGTAGTATTTGTGCTGGTAGGGCAGTCCATGGAATACTCAAGGGTGCTTACTGCTGAGAGGAAAGGGCTCACGGCCCCTATCAGGCCCAAACATGGTCTTTTTGCCCCTTGCAGTGACAGTATGAGACCAAGAATATGTGAGCAAGACAGTCCTGGGCCCATCCCAGCAGAGTCCAGTGGCCTCTTCCCAAATCCTGCTGCCTCTTGTCACAGAGACATGAGGAACATGTAGGTGACTCAGGTAGAGCTGAGGCTACCTGCAATGGAAAGGTGCCCTTGGGCACAGCCAGCCTCCAAGCTGGAGATGATGGAGCAGTCCTCTCTCACTGCCCTCTCCACAGGCTGCTGCATGCAGAGCAAACCTGGTCCCTGCGGTACTTGAAGGGTATAAATCGCGAATGGTATAAACTGTGAATAGTGGCCTCACACAAGCCCCAGGGCCCCTCTGCCTGCAGGAGCACGGGGAGCACCCAGCTCTTCGCAGGACGGAGGAGGCCATGTGTTGCCTCCTTGTGGGCAGGGGAGCAGGCAGGCAGCGCGCTCCCTTGCCCAGCAAGGTGGGAGATGGCTTGGAGATGGCATGTACCACCTCTCCAGGCAAACCGGAGGCAGGAAGGACAGAGCACTGCTTACTCAGTGTCCCTGCAACACGGTGACGTTTGGCAGCCCTTTCCCCTGTTTCACTGTGAGTATTTCAAAGTCAGGCCCAAAAGGCTGTGGCTCAGCCCAGAGCCCATCGAACAGCTCTGGAGCTTCCTTCCTGTGTCCTGGAGCTGTCCGGGCACTCGGGGCCCACCGCGCACATGGATACCTGGCTAGAGCTTGCCGCCCTTGGAAAGCGGGGGCAACCAGCTGCTCTCCACCATCCGGAGGAGCATCTCCCCATGGCTCCGGAGAGGCGTCATCGTGGGCAGACGGGGCCCTGCAGCAGGGAGAGGCAGGGTCACGGCTGCACCGTCCTGCAGCGGTGCCTGCCCACAGCCGCCTTAGACCAGCTGGAGGAGGCAAGCGCTTGGTGTTTGTCGTTGCAGCCCTGCCGTTGCCCCCGGGACACGGCCCCATGCGTGCCGAGGCAGTCTTTCTCCTCTCCCCCTGCCCCACCGGTGCTGGAGCAACGACTGTGCACCCGTCCCGGTGGCATGTGGCCAAGGAGGGCCTCACCAGTCCCACGCAGCCGGGCTCCCCCAGGAGTCCCCGGCGCCAGGAGCCTCCCTGAGCCCTTCCTTGGAGACGCCTCCCCCGCCCGGAGCACGGGCTGGCCTCACCTCCGGGTGCTGAGCACCGTCCCCTCGGTGGCATCCCGGGCTCGGGCGGGCAGAGGCGGGTGGTGGTTGGCAGGCGAACTCTGCAGGCCGTTACTCTTCATAGCGGGCGCGCACCCCGCGCCGGGAACCCCGACAGAGCAGAGAGCGGCCGAGCCCGGCCGCGCGCGGAGCGGGACACGCCACGCGCTGCGTGGGGCCAGCCCCCTCCGGCCTTACGCGCCGAGTCGCGGCGCCGCACGGGACGGGAGCGTAGGCACCCGCGGGACTCGCCCGCTCGGTGTTTCCGTCCCCGGCCACCGCCAGCGCGGCGGCGCAGGCAGCAACAGCCCCGCAGAGCATTTCGCCGTTGCTCGCCAAGAGCTCCCGCGAAGCGCAGCGGCGCGATTGCAGCCCGGCGGCGATGCCGAGCTCTCCCCGCTCCGCAGCCATTGCCGGGGCAACAGCGCCGACAGGGAGCTGCTCCCTGCGGAGCGGAGTGGGGAGCAGGCAAGGCTGGCCCAGCACGGAGAGGCGGCTGCGCCAGCAGCGCTGGGAGACGTTGCGCGAACGGGCTGCTTGCACCAAAGCGAGCTGACCTCCTCCCCGGGCAGTGGGACCCGCTGGTGCTCTGCCCGGCAAACCCCACGTCTAACAGGGCCTCAAATCTCCGCTGCACCGGAGGCTGCAACCGGCAGTTGAGGTTTGCTGTGGAAAGAAAACGAGCCTTGCCGAGGTTCCTGCTGGCAGCGGCTGCCCCCTGGGTCCAGGGAGCGGTGGGGAAACTGTGCATTTACGCATGAAAGCTGACGCGGAGCTGTTAAATCTGGGATGTCACTGGAGTTTATTATCCAGGGAGCAGGAGATTGCCCTGCGGCGCCGGCTCGTCTTGCCCTCGCGCTGCTCCCCGACACCGCGCGCAGCCGACACCACCCGGCACTGCCCGCAGCCCCACCTGGCTGAGAAACAGCCCCAGGACTTGGAAAGCCGGAGTCATGGCAGGGAAGAAAGGAAAAGGCCCCAGGAAGGTCCTACCCGGCCAGCGGGGCCGCAGGGTCCCGGCCCAGCCTGAGACACTCCTGCTGCACCTCCCCGGCCCGGAGCCCGGCTTTGCTCTGCGCCTCCTGCGCTCGCAGCAGCCGAGCCCGGCCCCCCGCGCCGCGCTGCGGACGCTGCTTTCCCGGGCGCTGCCCCCACCCCCCCCCAAGTGCAGCCCACCTCCTGGCTCCTGCAAGCATCACCCCCCACCTCCAGCGCGGTGGCACACGAAGGAGCCGTGCGAGAGGGCGGCAGCTCCGAACCAGCAGCTCCAGGAGCTGTTACTCATAAACGTGGAAGGTCGAGATCCCTCTGGCTTGCCCTTTTTCCACCCCCAAAACATTTGCCCCTGGCTGTTTGGTCCTCGCTGCCACCAGCTCCATTTCCAGGTGTGGCTACATTTTAGTCCAGGTAGGAAGGTCTCAGGACTCCTGGAGCTCAACTCAGGGCTCCTGGAGCCCAACTCACGCGTGCTCTTTTCAGCCATTTCTGTGCCTCAGTTTCCCTCCCTGTAAAGTACTGTGAGCACACTGTGAGATTTGGGTTCTTTCTGTACCTTCTTTATAGCTGCATCCAGGAAACATTATTCTCAAGGGACAGCTTTCCCAGGAGCCGGGGGAAGGGACTCTTCCCCCTGCGGCCAGACGGTCCCTCCGGACATGTGCATCCTCATGGAGAGAGGGCAGCGAGAGATACTGCGGGACTCACCTGCGCAGGACTCGTGCAGCATCTGAACCACCTTGCAGCCGGCCTGATAGAGAGGTTTGAAGCCCTCATAGCAGGTGGCTGCGCTTAACCAGACAGAAGCATCATCATTAACCAGAAACTCTCCTCCAGATTCCTCCAGCAGCCGACATTCCTGTTTTACACCAGCAGGCCAAGTGATTTGGGGCTCTAGAGAAGTCAGGAGCCACCATCCAATTAAATATACATGGATGGCACCAGCTCAGGGTCCTGCTGCGAAGAGAATAAATCTTACCCATCCACAGAGATACCAGGATCCGACTCCACAGTTGGTGGAAGAGATGTCCAGACACACTGAGTTTATTCTAATACATATTTTATGGATCAGTGTTTCCAGATTTACACCAGGAAGCATGCCTTATGAAAAAGCCATATTGTATCCTTCTTAACATGTCAATAATTAGCCTTCAAGAACACATACAGGATTGGATCACCTCCCCTCTAGTGTCTTCAGTGCACACTTTGAAGGTGTTGGGTCCCCAAAGGGTCAGCCCTTCTCACCTCGAACTACAATTTGGGAAAAAAATAAAAACAACAACAACAACAACAAAAAATCACTTCTTCCAGAGCACATTTTCAGTTCTCAGAGAAGAGGAACCAGCCAAACAAGCACTTTCCAAACAATGCAGTTTCCTGGCGCAACTCTCACAGAGGATGTGGCAGCTCCCTCTTCAAATCATGTGTATAAAGAGAGAAGGAGAGATGGCAAAATGGACTATTTCCCTCTCCTGCCTCTCCAGAAAACCCAGTGAGCTGGAGTGTCAGCCTAGCCAACTGCACTCCAGTCACCCCAGAAGAGCTGTAGGTAGAATTGGTATACGAATTTGTGCAAGGTCCCATGGTAACTCCAACTGCATCCCTTAGCCATGAGCCACAGGGAATCATCTTCCCAGAGGCACTCATGCAGTCTCTTATGTACACCCTGCTGCTGCCCTCTGAGCCAGCCCAGCCATCAGAAGATCTTGGCTCTCATCCACAATAAATCTCACCTCTCTCCTCAGCTCAGATATTGGCCACGGGGCCACTGGTTCAGACCTGCAATTACTTGTGGGACAGTTATTTATTAGTAAATGTCTGGCTGCCAGATTTACAGGCACAGATAGTTGATGCAACTGTAGGCATAAAACACCTAAGTATCCATGTCTGTAAATAAGTAATTGGGACATCTGGATGTCCTGCAGTTCCAGCTATAATTATTCATAGGTAGAACAAAGCGTTCCCTTTAAAGCATTGCCAAGACCTGACCCCAAGCCTACAGATGTTCTGGATAAACCACCAAAACTATCTCGAAGTCACCTCATTGCAGCCTTGAATTTCAAGTATCATCACCGAATACATGCACAAAGCATCCCTTGACCTCCAGGCACACCATTTTCCATGTGTCAGTTCTCTTTCCTCCACTCCTACCTTGTCCTCTTACATTCCAAGGGTGACCTTGTCTTCATGCAGTTCTCTAAAGAGCTTGTGGCTTCATGGTGGTATGGTGGTATCAACAGTTTCAGTTCACCTCCACCCAAACCCATTCTGACAGAGAGGGTTGTGGGGGGAATGTGACTGCCTCTGAGCATGTCCAGCCAGGCATGTTGTACCCAAGCGGCAAAGCCCACTGCAGATCCAAGTGGGCTAAATTCCAAGGAAATAAAGATACAGCAAAGCTGTTGAATTGGGCTAGTCATTAGCTAAAGAGTATCTGCGCCAAGAATTCCTCCCACCTGTATTATTGCACCGCTGCTGAAGTTGCAGTTTGGCAGCCATTCTGGGAGTGATCTTACCCTCTGGCATTGGCAACCTAATAAATTTATATTGCTGACCAAGTAGGCAATTTTCCACGGCCTGTCTGGTGCTATTAATGTTGTTACGAGGTCTTATTATCCAGAAAGTCACCATGGGGAGGTTTTTCATTTAAATATCACTGAGAAATACCAAGCTCCTGGATAAGCCCAGACCTCACTCTTAGAGTCACTTTGGATCTCAAAATCTGCAAACCCTTTGCTGAGCTGCATCCAACAGGATGGGAGCCAAGGAGATGGTGGCACAGCAGCAGCTGGAGGGATGGGAGCTCCCAACTCCACCAGATTCATCCCTCCTACAGCAGGGGCTATCTTGGCATAGGATAATTGGCAGTATTAGATCCACTTAAGAACAATTGCTCAAGGAAGAAAATGAAATCTATCAGCAGTATAAAAATGTACAAGTACTCTGTACAAGCTTTGGGGGAAAAAAGATGAGGAAGAGATTACAATAATTGGCTGAGGAATTTTGGGGGTCAGAACTGAGTTGTCCAAGCCGGGACGCTGGGATCCTGGGAAGGTGGCCAGGTCCACCACTGTCCAAAACTGTAGCAGGATCTGATGTCCACAAACACTCATCGCCTTGGTTCTGCACCTCCTCCGGCAGACAGCCCAAGGGGTACAGCATATCCCATTGCTTCCCACACTACAGACACTTACTGTATCTATTACCATCTATTTCTTACGAGACCTTCACAGCGTCTTCCCAGGCAAGCATTGACTCCATCAAACAGGCAACATGGTTGCTAGTGTTCACAGAGCAGTTACAGTCATAGCTCAGCCCTGGGACTAGGCCTGTTGGGCCATATTCATTGTCATTCCCCATCTCTCCCTAACACCTATCTCCAGGTGCTCTGGCACAGGGTCTGGATTCATCCTTTTCATCTCACCTGCTTCTGATGCTAGAGTATGAGAAAAAAGATGCCATCTTCATTGTAATCAGGGCCTAAAGGAAACAAATCATCAAGGGCCTAGAGTGAGAAAAGTAGATCAAGTTAAGGGGAAAAAAAGCACATAGCTTTACTGTTCACAAGTATTTGAGCAAGGATCCTGTCCCTGCTCTCACCCGCCCTGCCAGGCTGGGGAGGGAAAGTAAGGCTACAGCAAATCTTCATCTCCTCAGCCACAGCCATGTGTTGATGAGGCAGGCAGAGATCAGCACAGAGTAGACCAGAGCCTCCTTCTGACGCCAGCTGTTACACTGCTCCTCCAGCACCCGGAGCCTCCCTGAGATCCTCGTCAACTGTAAAGAAAGCAGCAGGTCCCTTATCAGTCCTGCAGCAAAGTGCAAGCATTAGCAAAGCCCCAGTAATGCAGGATAGCAAAGAATGAAGGGATGGGAGCTGCCATCTCCTTCAGGTCCTCAAGAGCAGATGCTTTAGGAAAAGCATCTTCCCACCAGAAGAGCATCAGGACCCACTACTGCAAGCAGATGGAGAGTCTGGCTGTCTCCTGTAGCCCTACAGCCCCTCAGCGCAGGAGCCTGAAGAGTCAATAAACATCTAGGTCTTTCCCTGCTTCTTCATTAGAAGCATCACCTGGGACTAGCTTGGCAAAGCCAGCAAGCTAGGACACAGTGACAGACCCCAGGAATGTCCCCACTTACCCTCCTGTGGCTTTCCCAGAAAGCATCTGCAGTCTTTCACCCTCCTCTCTCACCTGTTTTCTCATTGCTGCCATCTCAGCCATGCCCACCTCCTCCAGGGAGCTTTCCAAGGCTGAGCCAGCCTCCTGGGAGCTGGGAAGAAAAACAGAGGAGCAAATGGGCAAACACTACTCAAGAGGTGCAACCACCTTCCTGCACACATGGCCCTGCCCAGGCAAGCACAGGGCCTCAGCCTGCTCAACCATGCAGGTAGTGTGTGAGTGGCCAGGCCATGCCACCGAGGCACAGCATTGGGAACAGGAAACAGCACTTGCACAGCACCAGATGATTTATTTTTAACTCTTATTGTGCATATTTAGACCCCTCCACCATGCATCCCATAGTGATCACAGCAAAACATACATGCAGCAGAGAATTAAAAAAAATGCACATGCTTATACTTCTTCAGAGTTCCAACAGAGAGAAAACATGATATTTACCAAACATCCATTTTCTATGGCCAGAGGAATTCATTGGGGGTTGGATAAATCATCATTAGAGCAACTCAGGCAAATACAGATCACAGGACCAATGCTGCAATGGAGGGATGATTCTCATTTACATCAGCAGGTGAGGAGCATCCAGCTGGTGGGAGCAGGCATCAGCTGGGGGGAACTAGCTGAGCAGGTGCATCAACCAGCAGAAAAGAGTCCTATTTTTACTTAGATAAGGATTTGTTACCCTCCAGTACCTCCAAATTCCACAAGCTTACTTTGACTTCACAAAATATATCAGTTTTTGCCCTTATAGCAAAGTTTACTTGCAACCTGAAACATAAACAAGCAACCCAAGCATGTACCTGGAGACAAAGTAGCCACTCCTGGGATTAGCCAACAGGCTCCTCTTGGAGATACAACCTGGCTACAGGGCCCACAGCACTAAGAACTATGTCTTAGGAGTAGCCACAGAACAAAGTACATCCACAGTAGAAATCAAAATTGCCACGTTCTGTCTGTTGTTCCTAACATCATGGACTAGCCTTACAACAGTTCATTTATAATCCAAAATTCCCCTGTGCACACCGATAAATCCCAGACACTTGCTAAACATCTGACATCATGTGAGTTAACAAGGGTCTAACACCACTCCCTTGGAGACCTCAGGGAGGAGGGTATTTATTCCCATTTGCAACATGACATTGATCTTGCTGAAGACAAGCCAGAACAGTGTGCAGAGATTCAAGTATCAAGGTCTGAAAATACATTCATAAGCTAACACCTCTACATAACGTAGCTACAGTATAAAATGAAACTCACGACAGACCCAATATCCTATTTCCCCCAGCACAAAGCCATTAAAAATGGACACATCTCACAGCTTTTAATTGAAAAATCCCAGTTGATACAGGTGAACATGCATTATACTAGAGGCTAGAAATTACCTTCTGATGATTCATACCCTTCAAGAGGTCACTGTAATGGAAATATTCCTGTCTCTGTGCAAAGCCAGAGTTTTCTTTATTAAAATTTCAGGATAAACAAGTTGGGTCAGTCATTCTTTATCTTTATTATTGGGGGTAAAAAGTTTTCACACATTAAAGAGACAACTTATGCATTTGAAGTGCTGCAAACTGTCAAGAACAGGCACTCCAATGTTCTTGGTTTCAAAGCGAGATCAGGACCTAGGGCGGAGGCACAGGACTGATGCCAGCTACATTGCAGCAGCTCAGCAAGTTACCACCATAGCCTAAACCTCCTGCACTGCTGAGGGGAGGAAGGAGAGATCTTACACAACCACTAACGAACCAGATCTGTTGGCATGCCTAGACTTCTTTAAAAAGCTACACCTGGAGATAGTCAGCCTCATGGGTTTAAAAGCAGGGGTATCATTTTACATCATCCACAAACAGGCCCCAGCTTTGCTGCTTGCACCTTCACTCCAGCTGGTGAAGGAAGATGCAACATGCCACTGATGGTATAGATGATGTATATACATGTGTCATATCCCTCTCTCCTCCCTTTCTGTCTGGAGATTTTGCTCAAGGAGAATTAGAAGAATTGAGACGTTCCTCCAGGACTGCTGAGTGCTCGGCAGTCTTAGAGCAGTGCAGACACGTCAGGGCTGCAAAGGCAGCTGTGAACATTTTTAACTTGCTGTAAATGTGCAGGTAACAGCGTGGTACAGAGTGGTTCCAGTATGTCCTGAGACTCTGATGTCATTGTCTACCTGATTCATGTATTGCACAGGCATACTGCCTCCTGGGAGACCCTGGCTATAGGTATTTACTATGGGTTAAGTAACTCAGTGCAGCCAGTTCTTGAAAAAGATAATTTGGCCAAGATATAGCCAAGGGTGTTAGGAGTTTGCAGGAGACAGTGTCATCATGACAGGCTCCAGATCAGGCCATTTGTTCTGGATTTTGATTCCCTTCATACATTTATCTCCATCAAAGCATGCAGAAAAAGTAGCACTTGCTTAGCACTGAAGAGCAGCTGAAATCCCAGGAATCTCATAGGAGGTGTTAGATCACTTGGGGTAACCAAAGGAATGGCATTAAGCTAAGCAGGAGACCCAAGCTTGTCTGTGTTAACAGGGAATATGCAGGCTGACTTCACTAGATACTCCTGAGCCAAAGCACCCAAAGCTGGTGAACAGGTTAAGTAGAATATGGAGAGAGGGACAGGCTACACAGGATCATTCTGCTGTGTATCCCTGTGACTTACAAAGCTCATGCCTGGTTCATGCCTTAGTAGGGCAAAAGCAGATCCCTGCAGAGTGACATGGAGTTGGCTCAGGATTAGACAAAGTCACCTGGATGGCACTGGGTCTCGCAGAGAATTCTGGACACGGTGGAAGAGCACCTGGCCCAGGAGGCACATGGTCTGGAAGATGTTCTGCACAGAGTAGATCCTGCCCGTCTGCATGAGGAGGGGGAGCGGGGTGTCACGAGTGGGTAGGGGGTATGTGTCCAGCCTGGGGTGCACACAGAATCACGCCTGTCATTTCCCAGCCTCATACAGCACACGCACAGTCGACATTTAGTGGTGTTCTTCACCCTTACAACAGCTCCAAGTCTTGCCAGGAACACTGCAGAGGAGGCCATCCACACAGACCTCTACCTCACTGGGTGGGAAAAATCCCTCCACCAGCCCACAGGTTCAGAGGCACTAGCTTGACTCATCCCAAGCCAGTCGTGGCAATGAGTGATTACCAGACCATAAGGGTAGCAGAGGACAGCTCTCCTGCCACCCTGACGCAGACTGTGACTTACAAGGGGAAAGATGGTGCTCTTTTGGCATTAATTCAGAGACAGTTTCCTGACTGGGGAGAATTTCTCCACTTTTGCCTTAACTAACCTCACCCAGGAGTAGGATTTGCCTGTCACTACCTCGCCCCACCTCGGGGACCAACGCCAGAGAGCATCAGAAAAATGCAGACAGCAAGAGATGCTGGTCCCTACCCATCCCAAGCAGTTCTGGATTAGTGCTCACCGCTCGTGGCGCTGGCCTGGGCTGTGCAAAGCCAGCTGGGCACAGTCACTTGGAGTCCTCTCCCGCCGCCACCTGCTGCTGTGATGGCCCTGTTGGCATTAAACACAACCGCGTTAGTGCAGAGACTGCACAGGTCAGCTCAGCCCTGTGCACCATGTGCGGTGCAGGCGTTGCTGTCAGAATGAGCACTCAGTGGCAGCTGCATTACGTGAGCCCCGAGCCTGGAGGGCCAGTGCCAGAGAAGGTGGGAAAACATGCTCTGGGCAGGAAGAGGGTTAGCAAGGAGGAGGCTGCCTGATATGGGGCTCTATTCAGATCAAAATTTTCTTTCGTGGTTGGGGTTTTGTTTTGTTTTGCACCTTACTTCACAGCTTATTTCCTCACATTTCACTTGGCAACATTAAACAAACCTAAAACCTGGGAATAAGCTGCACAGCAGGTCATTTCCCAGTCTCATGCCTCCAGCTGATGAGGCATCCCTGTCCCTGCAGCAGGTGTGACACGAGCACTCCACGTTCACCTGCCAGCATGTGTCCTGGAGCTGGCACAGCCAGCCCCATGCGCTGGGACAGCCCTGGCCCATCACCCTCAGCAGTGCCTCCCCAAGCAGCACTGCTTAATCTCAGCCAGTCATCGAGGTGTTCTCTCTAGTTTCACCCAAAGTCAGGAGCTATGCAGTGCCAGGGAAGGGAAAATTGAAACTCCAGCTGAGAAGGTGGATTCTGAAGAGAAAGACATAAACTAGTGCAGCCAGGAAAGGCTCTTGAATCGTAGGCAGGTAAAAGCACTTCAGAAGGCAGATCAGCAGCTCCAGGCAGGCAAAACAGCCCTGCCCACGTCAGAGGCCTCTCTTTGAATTAATGTACACAAAGTTAAAATCTGCTTTTAAGCTCGATACCAGATTCTTTCATGCTGCAATGATGGAACAGATGTCTTATATCTGATCCAGGAGAAAGAGTGGTTGAAAAGGGACTTCAAAAGTATTAAGTGGGCGTTGTGGGGGACTGAATTGCTGCCTGCACCTACTCCAGCCTATTTCCTGCTCACAAAAAAGCAGAAGGAGACCTGACTCAATCCATGTCCCCGTGTACAGCAGTCCAGCACACAGGTGTGTACCGGTTATGGGGACAGAAAAAGATCCCACTGCCCTTACATTCAAGTTCCTAAGTAAGGGTGTAGGAAGTAGCACTCCAGAAAATGAATTCAGGCTTGGGCTTATAACAGATCTCTGGAGAAAACCAAACCTAGGGAATGCTCCCCTCCCATGCCCCACAAGGCATCCCATCTGCTCTCAATACAGTACCGGCCGCTTGCGTTTCTGGGAGCTTGATCTGCTGGCTACATTCAGAAAAGGGAACTCCCCAAGTGCAGTGGGCTGAACGGAGGAGTCTGGGGCTTCGTGCACCACAATAGAGGGGACCTTCCTTTGCTGGCCTAGCAGGATGGGCCTCGGACCAGCATCCATTATCTCTACAGAGAAGAGAGAGGGAAGAATTAAACCAGCTTGAATGTGCCCCTTTGCCCACAGGACAGGATGGAAGAGAGATCCACTCATGCAGGACAGCCAGCCCTGTGTCTAGAGTAACCAGAAAGTACATCAGAAAAGAACGTCCCATGGATGTGAGATGCAGGATAGCAGGGCTGGACATGGAGGGAAGCAACTGGATGCACTACTCCAGGAAAGCAACAGCATCAAGGGTTTGGGGGGGGGAGGCTGTCTTTCAAGGAGAAGGGCCATTAGTCTCTACCTCCCCATGTGGGGAGTTTACCAAAGGCCAACAGGGAACTGTAAGAGATGTAGAGGAACAGATTCTTCTTCCCACACCCTTATCCCAACCCCACCCCATTCTCAGTCTCCTTACTGCCTCTCTACCTGCAAAGATACCCTATCTCAGGCATGCACTAAAACATGACTGTTCACTTAACCACCTCTTCTCCAGGACAACATCTTGGTCTTCACCTTTGGGAGCAAGACTCATCCTGCCTTCTGTCGGTTATACTTGCCATCCTCTCCCACTATGCTGCCCTATCACATGGAAGAAAGCCAACATCTGCTTCTTCCTTTCCTCTTGCAAAGCAAACTGTTGAGGGCTTTATAAAGGGATCCTTCTCCCTAGGATGTTACAGAGACCCATCAAATATTAGTCATTCCAAAAGACAACCTGAGACATTACCTGCAAGAGAAATCCTATCTGGGATGTGCATCCGAAAGGAAGGAGGGACATCCTCTGTCGTTGGCTCCTCGTCAACAGGGCTGAAGCCATCTGCTACCTTCAGCCTGTTGGGTACCTGCATGCTTTGATTGATGGCTTCTGTGAAGAGCAGGTCACAGCGGGTTCGGTTCAGTTCCAGTCCCCAGAATGGCCACATCTTTTTTGGTTTTCCTCAGATCACTTGGGCAGCCTAGGATTTCATATAGAGGAAGAAAAGGCAGCAGACTGCTGAAAGATAGCGGCAGCAAACACCTTTTCAAAACCTGGCACAGGACATCATAAGTGCTGCAAGGCAGTTAAAACACAGAGAGAATCAATGTGAAAGACGGACACCAGAGGAGTTATCCCAGAAAGTGGAGTGACCCAGGAAGCCCAGAGGGGCTGGGGGCATGGGGTCCCAGGCAGGCTGAGAGCCACTATGGATGGGATCTCCAGCTCAGCAACATAAGAAAGGAGAAAGCTCCTGTGTGTGCTAGGAGCAAACCTAAGAGTTTAGCATCAAATAGCTCAGTTTACAGTGAGTAAAGGGCAACAGATCAGCACACCTGTGGGAGAAGAAAAGTGCAGCATATACTAAAAACTAGGGAAAAAAGAAAAAAAAAAAACCCTTTCTGAAATAAAGAGTAAGGGGGGGGCTTATTTTTGTGTTCAGGTGCTGAACACAAGGAAAAGTGAGGTTTTCTAAGAACAAAACACACACTTGGATGGTAAGATTCCAGATTACCACAGGAAAATACCTGCTCCGTGCCTCAATTTCCCCTTGGGGGGGGAAACGGGAGGCCCAGGGCTTTACCGTGAGAAGTGCTCTGAGATGGGGCAATACAGGCAGACGGCAAACACGTTCTGTGGGGGGAGACAGGCGAGGGCTGCAGAGGGCCCAAACCCACCAGCCCCCCTGCACCGGTCCCCAGTGCCCGCACAGGCTGCATGCACGCACGGCTCCCTCAGTCCTCCCTGCTGCCCTCCTCAGATGTCATCATGCCCAGAAAGGTCCCGCTTTGCTTCTAGGTTAAAGTCTCCACGTAAAAGGCCCCCTTGCTGCCCGGCACAGCCCAAACAGCCTTGGGAAGGGGAGGTTTGCTCTTCAAAGCTCAAGGGGAAATACAGGAGGAGCCGAGCGAGCATGAGCACGCAGGGGCTCTGCCTGCTTTGATCACATCCTAGGTCTATTTTTAGCAGCTAGGTCTCTGATTTCCAGCCTGCAAGGCTTGCTGCAAGCCCACAACAGCAAGGGCTGCCCACAGCCACCTTCGGCGATGGCCCTCAGGGCATTTTGGTCCCTCTCAGCTCCCTCCCGGCCCGCTCTCCAGCAGAAGAGGCTCTCTGAGTACTACAGGACCAAGCGGCTAGACCCACAGCCCAGGGGGATGCAAACAGCCTTTTCCCTGCTCCAGGGGCTGGAGCAAGGGCTGCTTCAGCCCTTCCCGGGTCAAGCACCGCCAGAGCCAGGGGTGGCCAGGGTAAAGCTGGGCGCACAGCTGGCTGGTTTTCAGCCAGGTTAGTGGATTCACACACCTCTGCGCAGGCCAGCAAGCACCAGAGCAAGGAAGCAGGATGTATCCTTAACAAGAGCAAGCTATTAACTTACTCATGTTGTCCTGACCTGCATCCAGCCCCAGCCACACTGGTCCCACAGACCAGCAGATCTGGCCATGGGAAGCCGCCACGGCCAGGCAGGGTGGGAGAGAGAGTGTGCCTACAATGATCAGCATCTCCAGTAATTAACTGCATTGCTCTGCTCTTTCCTTCTCCTTCATTAAAAACTTTTTAATTAAAGAGACTGAAATTAACCCAGCATTAGCTGTGGCAATCTCCTGCTTCCAGCTGCGTGTAAGTGAGAGCCCATCTCCGCAAGCTAGCTTTGCAGAGAGCAGCAACAGAGCTATCTGCAGGCACAGCAGTCCCCAGACTTGCAGGACCCTGGCTGCCCCACATCTTCTCCACAGGCCACCCCACAACCCCTGCCCAGGCTCACCATGTCTTCATGTGTGGGGTGTGTAGGGGACCTTAGGCACTGGCATGGGTGATGCCAAACCAGGCATCAGCGGTCCCGGTCCAACACTCCTTCCACCCATGGATCCCTCAGGAAACCTCCCAACTCCTGTGGCAGCAGGCATCACCCCACACACTCTTGCCCCAAACACCCATTACACCCTTGCCCAGCTATGACACCCACACCCTGCTTCTGCCCACCACAGCCACAAGAAAACCACAAGAAAAAAGGATTTTTGCAAGGACCCCCTATTTGGGAGGGATCATTAAGTCCCAGAGCTGTCCCAGAGTGGTGTCGGGCCCACAGGAGGAACGTACATCAGGCCTTCAGCTCCACAGCCTGCAGCCAAGGAGACCAGTGGGTTTTCCTTCACATTTCTAATGCTTTAGAGGAACAAACATCCACATTGTTTTCAAGTCCTGCTCTCTGTGAAATCAGCATATATTAATAATAATAAATCTAAAGAGGGAAGATCCATTCATTTTCTAATCATCTGTGAAACTGCTGCAGCTCCCAAAGAGCACAGAGATGGGAGGGGTGTGAGAAGCAGACTCCGAGAAGACTAAGCTATTAAGACAAAAATAAAATTCAGCTGTCAAAATCCTTGAAAATAAAAGGCTTAAATGGCTGGATTTCCTCCTTTAACTTTCTTTAGGGCTTTTCTATTTACTGCCAAGCAATCCCCCTCACGTCAGCAGAAGGAGACAGCCTCTGAGGCTCAGGTCCTGCCATTCTCCTTGCATTTGGAGCAGCAGGGAATTTCCGGCTCACTAAGCCTGCGTGAGCAGGTTTAGAGCTGGCCAAGCCAGGAAAACCTACCCAGGGCAGGGGAGGGGACACCAACATCCTCGCCCTGCTCTCCCCACCAGCCCAGGCAGCCCCACACCGGTCCTTCGCCTTGGGGGACCAGGATGCTGGAGGTGGCAGGAGGCGACACTGCTTGCAGATGTGCTCTTTGGCTCGAGCTGTACCTTGACACACCAAGAAGAGATACACTGACACAGAGAAGGGTGGTTTCTCACCAGGCTCAGGTCCTACGGGCTGTCTCGGAGCAGGAGCAGAGCACAGCAGGCCACGGCAGGGCCGGGGAGACTGCCCCAGCCCTCAGCATCGCCTGGCCTCGGCTGTCCTCCAGCAAGCACCGCGGGATGCGCCAGGCAGCCTGGGGCTGAGGGACCCCACGCCCAACGTCCTTGCTGTGGTCAGCAACGCCCGCAGAGGGCAGAGGAACTCATGACATGGGACACGTGAGCCTGGCCAAACACGCCGCCGCGCTGAGACCCGGGCGGGAGCACGGCTCTGCAGCCAGGGCCGCCCTCCGTGCGAGCCCCCAGGCCCCCTGCCCCGGGCCCGGCTCGCAGCCGCGAGGGGAGGGAGGCGAAGGGCCGCCTCCGAGACGGGCCCCCGCTTCCCCCTCGCTCCCGAAGAGCCGGGCAGCAGCGGGCCCGCGGCCCGACCGCAGGGACGGGCAGGATCCCGCGGGACGGAGGCACCGGCGCGGGTGCCCGCAGCTGCTCCGCCGGCGCCGCGTCGCCCTGTCCCCGCCCCGGACACCCTTCCCCGCGGGCTGCGCGGCCGGGAGCCCCGGCACAGCCCGCCCGGCGCTGCTGGGCGCTGCCCGCTCCCGCCGCCCGCAGCCGGGCTGGGGCCCCGCGCCCGCCGGCGTCCCGGCTTGCGCGGGGCGGGGGCGCACTTACTTTTTTTTTTGCAGTTTGAGGCAACTGAACTAACCTGTAAACAACTGCGCTTCCTGCCCCGGGCAGCCGCCGGGAGGTGGTGTCAGCCGGGGCCGCAGCCCTCCCATCCTGGCCGCCCGCCCGGACACGCTTAAAGACGCAGCCGAGCGCGTTACCGAGCCGCGGCGGGTACTAGTCCGCGCGGCTCCTTGCCCGGGACAGCCGGACGTCCGTCCGCCGAGCTGCTCTCGCGGGCAGCCCGGCCCGGGCCCCTTCCCCGGGGCTGCCGCCCGCCGCCGCGGCGTCCTTCGCGGCTCCGCACGGCCCGCGGCCCCCGAGCGCTTCCCCGCGCGCGCCGGTGGCTGCCGCCTCCCAGAGCTCGCCGCCGCTGCCAAGCCACGGCCACGGCCGCGCAGCAGCGCCAGAAATAGAAATCAGAGCCGTGCTGCCAGCACCAGGCCATGAGGTCTCCTGGAAAGGCTCCAAGATGAGGCTCTCCTGCCCGTCCTAGGAGCTTTTCTCTCCTTTTCCACAGAGAGACATTATTGTTTGCAGCAAAACACCGCACAGGCGCCGTGCACAAGGGCTGCTTTGTGGCGGGGCTGCACACACAGCCCGAGGACCTGCCCGCACTGCCCCAAAACTTGCGTGAAAGTGGCATCTGTAGGGGTGCAGCTCCTGTTGCACGTCCCGCAGTGAACATCTCACCCCTGCTGTGCATCTTCAGTGCATTTCTGATCATACAGGACTAACCAGAAAGGATACGGTATGAGCTGCGCACACGCCACGCCGGCAGCCAGCAGACTAGCAGCCTGGGAGAGGCAGGCAGGACAGCAGTTTGCCTGGACCCTCTTCTGCCCCATTACAGCGGTAATCCAGGCAAAAGGACTGCTGCTTGCAGGCACAAGACCCTGGATCACAGCACCGGGCCTGGCGCACGCTGCTCTCCAGGCTTGGGGGCGGGAGGAGTTTTCGCCATGAGGTTGTTTTTCAGCAGGGCATCTCTTACATTCAGACTGAGTCCTTCGCCTGGCCCCCAGAGGTGCTCGCAGCGCGTCTCCGTGCAGCCGCGGGGACGCAGGAGCCAGCTCCGTGCAGGGCGGGGGGCAGGCTGCGGCCATCCAAGCGCGGAGCCACGCCGGAGCTAATCTGGGCTGCCTCTCAGGGGAGTCTGCAGCGATAAAATGATCCGCTTGGGATGAACAACAGTTTAAACACTTCTGAATGGGGACGGAGTCCAAGGCCTGACCATGAAATCCGGTTTTGAAAGAGCTTAAAATAAATCCCACACTGCCCTAGACTAGCTATTTAAAGGGGATTATCTAAGAGGTTTAGGAGCATATAGGGGTACATCGAAAGAATCTGGGCACCTAAATCCCCTCAAAGACTTTAGGAAATGCCTCCACACTTCACCTACCTGTCAAGGCTCACAGTTCCCAATTGCTTCCCAACTCTCACCATATGCCTGGGAACTCAGACGCTCCTGTCCGACGGGGGGAAGACTCGAGGCTTCGTTCCCAGACCCTCTGCAGCACACCGTGGGTCTCTAGCCCCACACCCGGCCGCCCAGAGGAGCCGGCCCCCTCCTCGCCACCGACCGCGCTGCAGCCGTGCGTGGAGGGGCGTTGGCACCGTCCTCCCGCAGCCGCCGTCGCGACCCGCACGCCTCCACCCCACCGCGGAGCTGAGCCCAAGCGCCCGCGCAAAACGCAAACCCAGCTGAGCCCGGCAGACATCCCCAGTCCGAGGAGGCGAGCAGAAAGGCACCCTGCACCACTCAGACAGTGAGGGTTTTTTAATAAATACTTTTTTGCACAGAAATATACCAAGTTTTACAGAATACAAACTGCAGGGACAATGACCAAGCGTCAAAGACAGAGGATCCAAGAGTGCCCTTCTGTCTCCCTCTCGTCTCTTCCAGGCTCTGACCCTGACGCTCGTCGTCAGGTCTTCGCGTAACGCCGATCTGCTAAGGCCAAGAGGCGAAGTAAAGGCCTGGGAGGAGACAGACAAGGTGCCGGCAGCTGCAAACCCCGCAGGCTTGGGCCCGACCCAGCAACGGCCGCGCGGGGTAAACTTCAGCTCTGGGCTGAGCGGATCCACTGCGAGCGCGCTGCTGGGACCGAGGGGTCGGCGGGGTGCAAGCCCACAGGCAGCCCACAGGCAGCCCACAGCCTTTCGGTGCTGGTGGAGAGACTGGTGCTGGGGTAAATGCCGAGGGCTGGCGGCACTGGGTGTTGCTGGGCTAGCCTGGCCTGGGGGTGGTGAGCAGGACCTCCTTCTTAACCCATTATACGTTACTGAGAAAGGACAGGCTCATCACTTGGACCCTGCAGGAGACTGCCCTTGCAGCTCAGCTCTCCAAAAGGGAAAAAGGGGATACAAGGGAAAAGCCCCGGGGGTGGCCAAAGAAGATGGGAGGAGTGTGAGGGGGGCAGATTCCCCACTTGGGCCCTCAGAGGTCACATGGGGGCTCCCCCAAGCCAAGGGCTCATGCCCTAGTCAGGGGTTCATGCCTGCAGGGAACGGGATTGAAAGGAGGGGAAGGGGGAAAAGCTATCCCAGAGCATCAGCTCCTGTAAGCCCTTTGCCTCCCTGCGATGGGGGAGATGAGAGCTGTGGGGAGATGTGCCCTGGGCTCAGGCAGGTCAGGGCGGGGGGTTGCAGACCATGTGGTTAATGTTACATGCACACCTGCCCTTGTTTTACCCCATTAGCCCGTGGGCTGAAACCCAGCAGAACCACTAGACCCTGTCCCCCGCTCCCAAGGGACCAGCTGAGGGAGGAGCACTGTATTTTCAACTATCCCATGGGCAAGAGATCTCTCCACATATCTCCAGATGACAGAGGAATCTCATACCTGTAGGATCTAGAAAAGTTCCCAACACCCTCAGATCTCCCCTTGCAAGATCTTTTTGCCCTCCCCTTCAACAAGATCAAACCAAGGGCCCAGGCAAGGTCTATCCTTACAGATGAGGAAACTGAGGCAGTGTCGGAGCAAGTGAGTTACACCTTCACCCAGCATGAGGGCAGAGAGGACAGGCTCTAGGGGGACAGTTTGTCTAATCAGACCCAGTCCCAGCAGCTGCACTCCCACTTGCCAGGCTGCAATACAGCAGCTGAGTTGGCAGCCAAAGGCACCACTCTGTCCAGCGAACGATCCCTGTGCAGCAAGTCCAGGTTGAGGTGCCTGGGCTCAGCTCCCCAGCAAGGTCCTGCTGCAATCCTCATTACCCTCACTGCTCCTTCTAGTGCCTCCAGCTATGCAACCAGCCACAGAATGGAGCACCAGCAGGCCCTCCATGGCCATGGCCACCAAGCTATCTGCCTATCACAGGGCTTTGGAGGACAGCTGGGTCCCACAACCCCCCTTGCCTGCTCTGCATGATGAAAAGCCTTGGAAAGAAGGCCAGGCAGGACAGAGAGGTGTGGAGTAGGGAAAGGGGCACTGTTTTGCTCCAGGCAAAGAAGGTCCATCCACATTGTCCCGCCTGAAGGAGGCAGTGATTCACAACTGAACGCTGAGGGAACAGAGACTCACATGGGACCAGCTATGGGACCAGTCTGTAACTGCATCCCACCTCCATGGGAAACAGCAGGCAGATGTTCCTCCCAGAAAGAGGAGTATCCCTGCTGTTTAAAGCCAAAGAACCAACTTTGACTCAAGGCCAGAGAAAACCCCACAAGCCAGCTCCACTGTAACCAGCCCCCCTGCTCACCCTGGAGAGCTCTGCACTCCCCCCTTGGCACCCTACAGCAGGAAAGCAGAGGCCCTCAGGAATGAACTGCTGGGATGCTATTCCAGAGTGACTTACCTCATGGACAAGTTCAACACCGGCTTTCTTTCAAAAGGGATCTAGATCACAAAACATTTCCAAGCTGCTCCTCCTTATTCTCCAAACAAACAATATCACCACAGACAACACAGGACAAACCAAGCTACCCACTCCCATGTAGCAGATAACCCATGCATGGAGGGAACTTTCTTCCCTGAACACAAAGTGTGGACACCAACTGTAAGAAGAAAGAGAAATTCACAGCATCCCTCCTGCATCTCCAACTCCTAATCAGAGCCCCGAGCAGCAAAACAGGGTCTGGTGAAGACTGAGGTCTCAGCACATCAAGAATTGGCTCCAGTGAACTTGAGCGTAGAAAGGAACAACCCCAAAGATCCCTTCTGACCCAGCAACAGTCCCATGGGTGCCTCAGGCCCATGAGCCAGTGTGTACTTGTGGTAGGGCTCTGCAGAGCCCCAGGGAGGCAGCAAGGCTGTTTTAATCACAGGAAACATTATGTCTTTTTGAAGGAAAGGTAAGAAAATCAAACGCACCATGGGGAAACCCCCACATTGAGGCAGTAACAAGCTGTCACTCTGCTCTGGCTGCTACAGCACTTATGTGTGTGGAGAGCAGGGAGAAGGAGATGTCTGGCTGGACTCCAGAGCCATCCCTGTTTCCCACCTCCACCCCACTTTGGGACAGCTGTTTTTGGTAAGGAGGGTAAGGCTATTCTGTGATGGCACCAGCTTGTACAAGTGAGATGGGGTGCCAATTGGCACAGGAAAGGAGTCTCAGGCAGAGTGAAGGACGGGTATGAGTGCGAGCATGAGTGTGTGTGAAGTGGCAGGAGGAAGGCATCAGACCCCCTATTTACCCACGACAGGGGCAGCAGCCACGATCTCTTCATACTTGGGTGGTGGGTCATTGTAGGAGATGCTGGTCTCTTCGCCACTGCTGCTCTCCGGGTGCCCTGTCACCTCCTCATAGGAAGGTGGAGGGGTGGCACTGGACAGTCTGGAGAGGACAGAGACTGAATGCTCTGGTGGGTAGAGGGTGCCATCTTGCTGGGGGGTGCCCCCTGCTCTGCCATCTCCAACTACCCGGTTGCTCCCTTCTCGCTGATACTGGGTTTCCCCTTGGCTTTGCGACCGTTCCCGGTACACCATGACCCTGGGGAGGCTGCGCACTGTTCGGCTAGCCAGGTAGCGGTTCTGGGCATAGGAAGGGCGGTGACGTGTGGCCTTTTGAAGCTGGCACCTCCAGATGATGAAGAGGGCGATGACTATCAAAAGAGCCACTCCCAAGAGGGGGACCACCACATACATAGCATCTGAGCGCTCTGTGCTGTGTCCAGGGTCCTTGACAGAGTAGACGGAGTTGGTGTAGCCTTTCCAGAACTCCATCTGTGGGAGAAAAAAACCATCATGAGCTTGCAGGTGGGGCAAGCACTACCTGACTGCCACCAGCACCAGTGACAAACGCTGCCATCTCTGGGCCCACAGAGGAGGCGGAGTCATTTGGCTGTTCCCCGCCACCCTCACCAGGGCTCTGAACCATTCTGCCAACATCTGAGGCACTGTGGCAACCAGCCCCAACGACTATATGAACACATCTCCACAGTGGCCAACAGCACTTATGCCATGTACACAACAATTTAGCTAATGTCAGCCCCAGCCTGGAGAACTGGGAACAGCAATGGGACTTTATTTCACATGACATTTGACTGCCAGCTTGACTTGGAGTTGTGCACAGGGTGCCCTGATGCTGGCAAAGTTGAAGGCATAGCCTTGAAAAGGAAAGTGGCACTGGAAAGCAAGGCCACAGCATGTTGTCCACATACAGAAGACAAAAGAGCACAGGAGGGAAAGTGCTCTTCTGTGCCCCCAGTTTGCTAAGATGTAAGTGCCTCACACGTTCATGGGGAAGGAGGTTGGGACACACATACCGTCTTCTCTTTGTTCTCGAACACTTCCTTAACCTCCTCATAACTGCAGACCTCCTCGATGCACTCCCGCTCAATGGTGCCCTGTCGTATCTCCTCCAGGAAGCCATTGGCTCGGGGAAAGCGCTTCAGAACTGAGTGGGCATTCCTGGCTCCCAGGAACACTGCAACACACAAGGCAGAGAGATGATGAACAGAGACAACCCTGTGCTCACTTCTGCCCAGGTAGACTTTCCCCAACTGCTGGGCTGCAGCACAGGATTTTGGTGACACAGACTGAGAACAGATATCAGAAACACCAAATAGGCCAGGGCTGCAATTCATCCAAGTTCCTAGTTCCCCTAACAAGGAAAGCCCATCAAGGGAGAGCAGACCCAAAGGGGAACGGGCTTTTGTGGTCTACTTGGAGACTACAGGCACCTCTAACGCCCTTCCACTAGGGCTGAGATGCTAGAGACATAGAAAGTGGCAGGTTCAGAGCACACAGGACAGCTTAAGTAGAGAGAGAAGGCTCTAAGACGATTTGCTTCCTGCCCTTGGCAGGATTTCACCTTACCTGCTGGAGGGCAACTGAAATCCCGCAGGGCTGGGGAATGGAGCCAGGCCTATATGCCACAACACAGGGCCAGCACCACACCCAGCACAGTTTGTCACCTCAGTCATCTGACACAGTTCATTATGCAGAATTTTACAGTCTCCCTTTTCATCGCCCCAGAGCCTCCCCTCTTGCTTCATACATCCACAGTCCCCCTTCAGGCCCGTTCAGTCCCCTCAGTGCTGCCAGCACCAGAACTGGAGACGAACACATTTTCCTAAGAGCAGAAGAGCCACCGGGCATTGCTCCAACCAACAACTCACTGGGGCATGGTCACACATGTGAGCAGATCCA
This sequence comes from Rhea pennata, assembly GCF_028389875.1. Lineage (NCBI taxonomy): Eukaryota > Metazoa > Chordata > Aves > Rheiformes > Rheidae > Rhea > Rhea pennata. Next base: position 11,872,204 of record NC_084673.1, on the reverse strand, counting down.
GCACCAGGGAGGAGCCAGCCAGGGGATAGGAGAGCTCCCAGCAAGGGGACACTGAGCCCCCACCTCAACAGGCTAGAGGACACCCAGCAGACAAGCTGCTTGAAGAGATCTGAGGAAGCCTTTCGGTGTTCTCCAAAGGACTATGGGAAAAAAGGCCAACCTTCCCAAATCATCAAGCACTTAGCACCACCTCTCAGAGAAGGTGGGCCAGAGGCCAAGCAGACCTTCAGTAAAGCAGTTTGGAGGACACAAGGCAACTGCTCCAGGCCCAGCAGGTAGTCACCATAACCAGGACCAAGCAATACCACCAATAACTTGATGACATTGTCTGCCCACCAGATCATTGTTTCAGGACAAGCAGGTCCTCCTGAGCTTCCAGAAGGGGCTCTGGTGGTGCAAGACCAAGCCCCATATGAGGAGGGCAGACTGCACACCGGAAGCTGGCATCCAGGCTGGAAGCTGCTGCAGGGTCATACAAGCTCAGGAGGCTTCAGGAACTCTGTACAGGTCCCAGAGGAACCATTGTACTTTTGCCCTAGCCTAGGCCCAACAAGGGCAAATATCTCCAAAATATGGGGACCACACAGGGGATCATGAGTCAAATGTTGAAACAGACCTGAGAAACCTCTCACCAAACAGCCTCACATGGGACCAGGGCTATCCTCATCCCTGCTGCCTTTTGGTGCAGAAGCCTTAAAGATCTTCCTCTGCTCCCAAAGCCGAGGAAGCTCTACCTTGCCTACAACAGCCAGCAAGATCTCACCACGGATCATGCAGTTAGGAAGCCAGACTGAGCAGTGATAACATTTATTTGCCTGCAAAAGATACAGCCCTTTTTTAAGCCTATCCCAGCATATTCTGCAGGAAGGAGACCTCCATGAGGGTGCATGGAGCAACCACCTAACAAGACTTGCAGCAGCCCAGCAATAGGCAAACAAGCATTGTTACCAGAAGGTGGCTCTCCACACAGATCATGACCGTCCCAGGATCCAAACATCCTGTACATGTATTTCATAAGAGAGTGTTTCCATAATGCAGCTCAACACACCCAAATGCAGGCTGCCACCAAAATGGTAGGTTAGCATCAACTCTTCCTGCCCAGTGACCTAATCCTGCCGCTTCTCTTGAGCGAGATGAATCAGTTCAGCAGGCTGACCCACAGAAACCAATTTACCTCGATCACCCTCAGGCTTAGTCTTCCACTGGATCAACCAGATGAACCAGCTAACACTGTGGCAACACTCAACAGATGCAGGATGAGACAGCAAGGGGACAACTGGACTTTCCATTAGACCAGCGTAGCTGTAATTCAAAAACACTCCTTCAGTAAGCTTGGTAAAGGATCAAACATAACAGTTACCCACTTCTGTCATCAGGAGCCTTTTATCAGTGTGACAGGTTTCATCCTGCTTAACCTTCAGTTTATCCAGCTCCTAGAACAGTACAGCAAGATATTTCTGAGAGTATTTGCAAGCATAAAGGCAGGGACAGGGCCGTGGCCATAAGTAGTTACTGCAAACGCCATCCCATGCTTAGAGGCTTTTTCGTGTGCTGTGTGGGTGCATTTTTCCCCCCATGATTTATTAATGCCTTGCTTCAGTGAGAGTTTGCGGAGGGCTGAATCACTGAGGTGTGAATGAAGAACAGCATGAATGATGTGAGTCAGAGACTTTCCCTCAGAACCAACTTTATTATGCCTTTTTTTTTTTTTTTTTAACAAGGGCAACCAAAGAAGTGTTTTCAAGAGGCACATAAGATGACTCACAAGAAGGTAGGGATCATCTTGCCTTGGCTTTCCCAGTTGAAAAGAGCTATACTGGCTGGACAGGGAGTGGGTTTTCAGGCCTTCTCTTCAGCCTTTCCCAAAGAAGAGTTTTCACAAAGATACCATCCATTCTGCAAACAGCCCTCCTTCGCTGGACGAGTCCGGCTTCAACTGCTTTGCCTTGATCAGGCTGCGGTATCAACTCTCCCCTCCTCAGTGCTTCAGTCTGAGCCTCTTGCAAACTTCCTCAGCACATCCATCTTGGAGCAACAAGCTTGGCTGCACATCTCAGACTGTCAGGATTTTCCATCCCTGCAGTACCAGTCACTTGCCCCATTCTCTGCTTTGCCATGCTGAATTAGCCACTACAATGGGAAAAAAAAACAAACAAACAGGCAGGCAGGCAGATATCAAGAGCAACGTCTCAACTGAAAGCATGCTGGGACAGAGGCTTGTGCCCACCCAATCTCCCTGGGGGATCTAGAAATGGTGGGACAGTAGAAAGTTAAGTTACTGCTTCCTCTCCTCTTCCATGTGGAAATAAAGTTCAAAAAGTTCTCACATGCATGGGGACTAGAGCAGGAATAGCAATAGTAAACAAGAGCCTTGCAAACTCTCATCTCCTCAATGCAAATGAGGAGCAGACAGCTGAGCAGGAGCAAGTACTGTCCTCAAACACAGGGCAGAGTGTCTTCCCACAGCCTAGCAGTGTCGGTAGTGACTCCTTGTGCCTCTCCAAGTCTCCCTGCACCAGCTAGAGCACTGGTGTTAGGAAAGGTCAGAACTTCAGGCAGGGGAACAAGATTCAAGGACTGGGTTCACTGCCATCCCTTCTACATTTCCTAAGGTGCTGCTGGCCCCTGGTGGCAGGCAGGCTGGCTAGGCCATGCCATTACCCCACAGCTCTCCTGTCTGGCCTGCAGAAAGGGCTGCTTCTCTTCAGTGACAGTGTCTGGAAAGAGAGCGCCAGGGCTCCAAGCTAGGCACTGCGGGAGAGCACAAGTGGGTGACCATGCTGGCCAAGGGGACAGCTCAGTAGTCAGGGGCACTGCCACCAAGAGGGGCAACTTGCACAACCAACAAGGGCTGCTGAGCAAGCACCCAGAGGGCAAAGTTCCAGGAGGGAGAAAAGATAGCAGCTGGAAGAGGGCAGGGACCTAGCTGCGTACACACCTCATTCACAGAGGATTAAAACTATATTTTAAAAACACTATTTGTGTCAGAGTCTGAAACAGCCTAAAGATCTCTGCTCCCTCCCCCACATGGCACAACACAGATGATAAAAGAATGCATACCTGTCATCCCTGGAGTCCTCTTCCTGCCCAGCTTGACTACTGTCTGCACCTTCATAGCTGTTTCCAGTGACAGCCCAAGCAGATCCCGAGATCTCAGATCTCTAGTACATCCCTGTCCTGTTCACCATCTTCCAGGCAGTTCAGAACCGCCGTCTTCCTTGTGTTCCCATCACATAGCTGCGTGCAGCCTCCATGCAGGCTGCCCAGAAGAGCGAGGGGGAGGAAGGTTCAGTCCAGCTCTTTATAGACCACACGCTGTTTTCCACCCTGCACCCTCACTAGCCTCAGCCCAGCTTTAACCAGGCCAGCCCCCAGGCCCGCTGGTCCCGAGCGGCCACCTGCTAGGCACTTGTTCAGACACCAAGACCCAGCACGTTCCCAGCAGGGCTGACACAGAGCTGTTGCACAGCTGCCTGAGACTCCATTGGAAACACAGAGCCTGAGTGAGCATCATGAGCCACACACACTACAGGGCAGCATGGCCCTCCAGCTGGGAAGCTTGTGGGATGCAACTCGTAGGCCACATCCATGAGGAGCACTGTTGTTAGAAGATCCTTCTGCAGACCAGTAAGGGCCAGTCAGTCCAAAGAGCCTTAGGGAGACATGCCTTGTACAAACGAAGCTAATACAAATAAAGAAACACTGCAGCATACAAAGAGTCCTGGAGAGGTCAGTGCTTCACCACCACCTCTCAGCTTCCACCTTGCACAGGGGAGAGAGAAGCACAAGACAGGCTGGATCTCAGACCTTGTCCAGGAATAACAGCTACTGTCATCTGCTCCCAACAGAGAATAATGGCCCCTCTCCCCCCAAAAAAGCACACACATAGGCACCCCTTCCTTGAGTGGTGGCTGCAAAACATTCCTCCTCCCCTGTGGCGCCACTGCCACCTCTCTGCCTTGAGTAAGTAACACTTACTTGCCATGCTGCCTCACTCGGCTACTGGGGGCTCCCACCTACCTGCAGGGAAGAAAACAGGAGAGTCACTGAGAGCTCAGATTTCAGCCCAGCAGTCCCTGAAGCCCAAGCCCTCCAACACCCAGGGTCAGATCCATGCAGAAAGCAGGGTGCTATCTGGTGGACCCATGACTGGTCTCAATTAAGCACTCCTTTTTGAGAGCCAAGACTCAGTCAGCCTCCCCATCCAACACAGGGCTGGAGAGCCCAAAGCTGCCCAGGGTACCCTCAGCTCTCAGGGAACTGCCCACATCATGGTTCTCTGAAAGATACAGCAATTTCCCATCTCCCAGCAGGAAGCTGTGTGGACATGGTCCACCCATGCTGAATTTCAAGGGCCCACAGCAGGAGGAGGACAGAAGTATCCCAAGAAACCCCTCAGTAAGGGACATGTTTGTAACATGAGTACCCACGCAAAGCACAGGAGAGTGGTGTGGAAGACAAGAGACTCAACGTGTTTTACAATTACTGGCTTTTGTGGTTCATGTTCCAAACTGCTTCCAAAAATCCAATGTCCTCAGATTAACAACTAGATCATTGCCTGGCCAGAAGACACCTACTCCTCACTCTCTACCTGCAGCCCTACTAGGATGGTAAGGCAGAAGGAAAAAACATTAAGCCTAACCTTGCAACTTATCAAGCCCTTTGCTTTTGAGTCCACAGAAATCAAGGATGCTCAGAGTCAGCTTCTCTAAGAGAAAGACTTCAACATAATCAGCATGGGACAAAGAGCAAGAGGGAGAGACTTCCCTTCACTTGCTTCAGACACCCTGAAAACGGTCAGCATGACATCTCCACTCAACAAAGAGATGCACATGAAGAGCAATTAGGGATGCTCTGGTGAGTGTAGAAAGTGCATCTGGCACCATATTCTTCCTCTGCCTGGCCTGCCAGCTGTCATCAGCTGCTTGGGGCAGGTCTCTGCCATACTTGTACAGCACCTAGCCCAGTGAGGGCCAGGTCCCTGCCCAAGAAGCCCAGATTGCTGAGAAACATCCCAACTAGAAAGGGAAGAACTGAGATCAGGGAGAAGCTGAGTATCTCATTAGAAGATCCAGCATGTGTGTCAGAAGCTGCTGGGAACAGTCTGCTACTCTTCCCTCCCAAAAGAGATCGATGGATACAGGTAAAGCATTCATCTTGTTTTAGATCAGCTTCACAGTCATACCAATTCTCACTTCTGCAACTCCTACCCACAATCTGCAATAAACATGGCTGTACAGTTTCCTCCACTGCTATAAAGCATACAACACATTACCTAGCAGGAGAGGAAAGGATACATACCTCTTCTAAAAGCCATTTGGCCAAGCTAAGAGCAGCAGCAGCAATGCAGGAGCTGCCTGCACACCCCGGAAGGCAGTTTTCCTGCTGGAACTGCATCTTTTGCACTTCAAAAACAAAACTAAACTAAGACCCACAGGAGTGAAAATGTATTTCTGCAAAAGCAGATTATATCCTTCTCTGCTCATAGAAGGAATTTTTTTACGCATCTTCCATGGTGTCTTTCTATCATGCTCTAACACTGAACTAAATGGACTTCCTCTCCGCTCCCACATACTACCCACAGATCAGACTGGCCAAACTCAGCTTCCATCACCTTCAAAGGGGCACCTGTGACAAAAATCACAACTCCGTCAAGAAACGCAGGTGACATGACCAAAATCCTACAGGATTTTATACTGAATGAAGGAGCAAAGGCAGTTTGTAACAGCAGGAATTAAAAGACATCCTGACCTAAGATCTAGGATTTTGGATATTCAGTCTTGACCGAAAAGCACTTTAATTAGCTCAGATGAAGTGAGGTCAGTGACAGAGGCCATTCACTGGGTCAGCAACGTTAGAAACAAAATTCTTAAAAGGCAAGAATCCAGACACACAGAAGGGTTGAAGCATCGCCACCAACACGTGCAGTATCCGTCCTCACCAACAGCCCACTTCTGAGTAAAACTAGCATTTCTCCCTGCCAAAACAAGGTTTCATGTGGCTTCTGAGGTTCCTGCACCAGGAGTGGCAAGAGGCCAAGCAAGCCTGGAGCTGTGTGGCAAGCTTCCAGAGCCAGAAACCAGACTCTTTAAAACAGTTTGTGAAACTCAGATTGCAAAACTCAGGCTGGAATTCAAGCAGAAACAGAGAAAATCAGCAGAACAGAATTATACAAATCAGATCTGCCATCTCCTATACCTCGCAGTCCAAACTAAAAGGCTGTTCGCTTTTCCTTCCATGAGGAATTGTGTACTGATCTTGCTTCTCTGAAGTCATTTTTATGGATCCCTGAGAACAGTTTCATGGGCCTCCAGGATCTGTGCATCTCAGGTTGACAATCACTCCCTCGCAGGCTGTGTCATCTATAAGCAGAGACTACCTGACCTGCTTTTTCTGTGATAGTTTTTATTAAGAAAGCCAAGTCCACAAGATAAAATACACTGTATGGAAAACTCGCCATAGTTTCCTTAACACAAAAACTTTGTACCACAGGTTATTACAGGCAAGAAGCACCACATTCCCCCTCCCCCCAATTTGACAGGCAGCAGTACTGAGTCACAGAAATAACGCTGGACATTCCAGACCAGATTTGTCAGTGCCCCAGGCTCCCCAACTCATGTGGTACACCAGGCAACATGTTTCAGGTGTAAGAGCATAGCGATGATCAGTCTGGGAAGATTTTTTCTTTAACTTTATTCCAAAGAGGAGTGCGGATGCACAGCATATCAGAGCTCAGAGATTGTTTATTCCAGTGTAACAATAAACCAGGTTTGCACAAACCTAAAAGCATGACAAATGCCAACTTCTGTGCGTGTGTGAGAAACGAGGACATCCCAGATATTCATTTCTATTTTCACATGCAAATTCCTAACCACCTTCACCAGCTCCAGCCCCTCAGGTGAACAGGAAAGCTGGACCACCGCACACTCTGACAACACACGAGTAACATCCATTCTGCCTCCGCTCAACCAAACACGCTGAAAGAAGCATGAAGCTGGAGGCTGACCTCAGCAGATGCCCACCCAACCCAGGTCCTCCTCCCCCCGCCAGTTTCCCGACACGCGAGCGGCATTTGCCTCCTCTATAAATACCCCATCGATAGGAGGTTGCTAGGGTAACCGTGAGGAGGCGCGAGGGACACAGCGATGAGAGCGAGGATGCTGCAGCCACACATTTGTGTCTCCCTCGGGCTCCCCCCATCTCCGCCTCCGCTCTCGTCACTGTTACCAAAGGAAGAAATCGTGCTGGTAAAACATGGTGCGTGCGCAGCGCCAGCCCCCAGCAGACTTTGAGTAGGCACGGGGGGAAGAAGGAGGTAGACTAGGAAGCAGCATCTCCTTGCCAGGTTTGGGGGCACTGGTATAGGGGGAGGAGAGGTCAAGAGTGGACCACGGCACCCTGTAAATGCCAGTGACACACCACAGCATGCAGGGAGGCTGCCAGATATCTTGGCATCACACAGTCACGGCTGCCGACAGCCCAGCAAGATTATAACAATATTTGGGGTTTCCCGTGCCAAGATCCACACTGAGGAGAAGAGGCTGCACTGGTTCCACTTGCCAGAGACAGTGGGGTCCCTGTAGGGTGGCAGGAAGCTTCAACCTCTCAGAAGAACCCTCAGTGCCAATCCCTTGTGGCCTGCCCTCATGCTGCCCCCCAGCCAGCCTCCACCCTGACACATAGGGCCCCCAAGGCAGCCCCCGTCCTCTCCTCCCTCCCCAACGCTTCCTTCCTCTGCTCCTCTCCATGTCAACCTCCTCTCCGCAACATCCCCAACATTGTCCCTGCCTAGCCTCAGTGCCCAAGCCCAAGCCCAAGCCCTTTCCTTCATCCCCAGTTTCTTGTGTCATCCCATATTAGGGTCTCCCACTTATCTTCCCTGCAACTGCTTACCAGTCCAAATACGCTCCTAATACATTCCTCCTACTTCCAAATGAACCTCATCTTCATATCCTCTCCCCATATCCATGGTTCTTCTCTTCCCCAAGTGCCAACAACTCCTTCCTATTCCAGCTCCATGTCTCTTGATTCTCATCTACAAACCAACGCTCTCTTCTCTCCCTAGCCACATCACCTTTCCTCCTCTCCCTACAGCTTTTGCCCCATCACCCCATAAGTCTTTCCACACCTGTATCTTACAGCTCTTGCCCTAAACACCTCATAACCCTTCACATCACCTCAACAGTTCTTAAACCTCCATCGCCTCATAACCTGCCCCTCACCTACAGCTCCTGCCACATCCCCATAACCCCACCATCACTCCATCCAGCAAGCCCTGCCCCATCACACCATGGCCCTTTCTGTAACACCAGATCTCCCACTCTCATCATTCCATAATCATCCCTGTCATCCCACCTCAAAACTCCTAACTCCCTCATCCTATAACCCCCACAATGCCATAATTCCTGCCCCCTTCATCCCATAATCCTTCACCCCACCCCACAGTTTCTGCTCCCGGCAGCTCTTCCTACCACCTCACCTCGGAGATCCTGCTGTCATCACCCTCCTTGTCACTCCAGGCTACAGCTCCTATCCTGGGCACCCCATAGCCTTCCTCTTCACCCCACAGCCCCCTGTCACCCCACAGCTCCTGACCCCTCACCCCACAGCCCCCTGCTGCCCCACAGCTCCTAACCTCTCACCCCACAGCCCACCACCCCACAGCTCCTGACCCCCCATCTCTCTGCCACCCCACAGCTCCTGACCCCTCACCCCTCTGCCACCCCACAGCTCCTGGCCCCTCACCCCTCTGCCCCCCTGCCCCCCCACAGCTCCTAGCCCCTCACTCCACAGCCCCCTGCCACCCCACAGCTCCCTGCCGCCCTACAACTCCTGACCTCTCACCCCACAGCCCACCACCCCACAGCTCCTGACCCCCCATCTCTCTGCCACCCCACAGCTCCTGACCCCTCACCCCTCTGCCACCCCACAACTCCTGGCCCCTCACCCCTCTGCCCCCCTGCCCCCCCCACAGCTCCTAGCCCCTCACTCCACAGCCCCCTGCCACCCCACAGCTCCCTGCCGCCCTACAACTCCTGACCTCTCACCCCACAGCCCACCACCCCACAGCTCCTGGCCCCTCGCCCCACAGCCCCCCGCCGCCCCTCAGCCCAGGCCCGTACCTCATGGCGGCTCCGCCGGCCCCTCGCCGCGCCGCGCCGCGCCCGCCGCCGCTGCGGCTCCCGCCCGCCGTCGGCGCAGGGCAGGCGAGGCGGGACCGCGCTGCCGTCTCTCCCCGCCCAAGCGCCGCCTCTCGGCCAATCGAGCCGCTCGCCGCCGGCGCGCACCGCCCGCTCATCCCGCCTGCCCAATGGGAGCGCGAAGCGGCAGCGGGCGGGCCCACCACGCCCACCCCCCAATCCAGGAGAGAGTAGCCGGGCTTGCACCCAATGGGAGCGCGCCGTGGCGGGGCGGGGTCTCGCCGCGAGCGGTGTCGGGAGTCGCAGTTCCGGCCCCTCCCACCTGCCCCGGCGGCGGGGCGCTGCGCGGGGCGGCGGCGCCCGGGGCGGGCGCGGCCCGCGGCGGGCGCTGCTCTGCTCAGCCTCGCGCCGCCGCCGTCCCGCCGAGCCCCGCGCCCCTGCCCGCTGCCGGCAGCCTGGCGTCGCGTCCCCGCCCGCGCCGCCCGCAGGGCCGCCCGCCCCTCCTCAGCCCGGGCGAGGGGGCTCCCGCCTGCCCCGCCGCGGGGAGCGTCTGCGCCGCCCGCGCCCCGCACAGCCGCCCTCACGCCGGGTGGGCCGCGCTGGCTGCCCGCCGCGGCCCGCCTGCCTCGCGGGAGCGCGCGGCCTCCTCGGCCTTGGCTTCCTCCTCCTCTTCTTCCTCCTCTTCTTCCTCCTCCTCCTCGCTGTCCGAGTCGTCATAGAGGCTGAGGGTGGCCTGCACGGGGAAGTTCTCAAGCAGCTTCTCCCCAACACTGTACAGATAGTCGAAGGACTTGGACTTGGGCCAGAGGAGCCTGCGTGGGGAGAGCCCGCCTGAGAACCCCTGCCCGCGGGGGAGCCCTGGCCCAGGCGCCAGGCACGGCCGGGGGCACGGCGCAGAGCTGTGCTGGCTGCTGCCGTGGCGGCACTGGGCAGCAGACGACCTACTTGACCGGGTGGTGGAAGAGTGCCAGCGCTTTGTCCTCCATCGCGACTGCAGGTCCACCGTCCCCTGTCACACCATGGGGCCGAGCCTGCGGAGACACAGCCTGTGGTGGGCACCTGCCCCAGAGTCCCGCTGCCCCCTCCTCTTGGCAGGGCATGCAGAGACCAGCTTGGGTCAGGACCAGGGGGCTTCAGGAGGATGGGCGGCAGCAGGGTTGGGGACCTTTCCCAGCCACCAGGATGGCTGCCCCAGGCCACACAGCCTCTGTGCAGTGTCCTTGGAGGCTCAGCCTCTGCTGGACCTGCTGTTCCCCCCACCTGTGTTGCATAGCTGGTGGTCCCTGCAACCCCCCCCCAGGGTGCTGGCATCCAGACCTCACCAGTGGGCTTCGTGCCAGGGTAATCTCCCCGGCGCGCTCCAAAGCTCCTGCCCAGACGCCTGCTAACCCCCTGAGGAATGCCCGCCGGCCAGGGAGCGGGCAGCCCCTTCCAGCCCCCACCGGGCCCTCCGCGTTCGCCGCGCCGCCCTGGGGAGCCCCGGCCCTGGGGCACGTGGGGCCGCAGGCTGCTCTGCCAAGGACTCCTCCGCTCACTGGCCCCTTCTCTGGCAGCTCCTGGTGGAGCCCCACCACCCTCCCCAAAGCCAGCGGGCTCAGGTTGACCCCGGCTTGGGGCCAGAGGGATGTTAGTATGTAGAGATCCTCCGGAGCCCCGGGGCACTTGCAATGGGTGAAGGCATCTGGGGCTAGAGGGTGGTTTTCAGGAGCATAAGACTCACGGTGTTCGTCTGCTGGCCGGACGGCTCCTCGACCCGGGGCAGCCACGGTCTCCAGAGAGGCAGGGATCTAGGGGGGAGCAGGCTCAGCGCCGTGGCAGCCCTGGCCTGCCCCCCGCAGCCTCCCCGCGCCCGTGGCCACGAGGGCTCCCGCGCGCCCTGGCCGCAGCGCCCGCGGTACCTGCCCCCTCGCTGGAGCCGCCGGGCCGGGGCGGCCGCGGGCAGCCGGGGCCAGGCGGGTGGCGAGCGGCGGGCAGCAGCTTCCATGGTGGCAGGCAGAGGCAGCAGCAATGTCCCCTCCGAGGTGAGGCCGCAGGCCCAGTGCGAGGACCTTTATAGCCCTGCCCAGACTGGTGACTCACCAGTTCTTCAGGGCTGGGGGTGCAGGGGGCAGCGGTCCCCCAGGTGTGAAATTTGTCCCAGTTGTGTAAACAGAGGGTCGGGGGAGGCTGGGAGCGGGGTGCTGTGATCTCTGGTGGAAAAGCAAAACACAGAAGGGAAAAGTTAGACACCATTTGTGAGAAAATCCCCAGGGGGGTCAGGGGGAACCAGGGGAGGGCAGAGGCGATTAATGAGGATGATTAAGTGCTCTTAGCAGCCATTTGCATAAGACAGGGGGGTGTGGGGAGGGATGGGGCACGCAGGGGCAGAACGATGGGCACAGTGCGATGGGCATGCAATGGTGGCAAGCGCAGTGCAACTGGGAGGTGGCTGCAGGGATGTACAAGAGAGAAGAGGGAGGGAAGACAGACCTGCAGGAGATAGATCCCAGCTGTAAAGCAGGGCAATAGCCATGCTCAGAGGTTCACCAACCCTGTTGGGCTCACCCCAAGGAGATGCCAGGCACTGCCAGAGCAGCAGGAGGGCAAGGGCTTATCCTCTCTCTGGGGCCAGGAGCAGGGCTAGCCCCAGTGCCAGCCACATGAGGGTGTAGGGTGGCCGTTAGAGATGCAGAACAGGACAGAAGAAGCAAGCAAAGCCCTGGGGACCGGGCTCTCCCCTGTGGCTCCCTGCTCTGGGTGCTTGCAGCTGTGTCAGAGGTTGCTCCAGGAACAGCCTCCTGGGACCAGCCTGCCTCCTCTCTGGCAGGAGAGGCTTCAGCCTCCGCAGCTCAGGGCAGTGCTGGGGCACAGCAGTTCCAGTTTGGGGCTGCAGCAAAGGAACAGTGGGATTTTCTCTGCTGAATCATGCAAAAACCCCACCAGAGGTGGCTTGGCCATTACCCCCATTACGGAGTGTCACCTTGCCTGAGGCTGCAGGAGCTGGAGCCTCCAGGCACATTGCATCCTCCTGTGCTGGATCCAGACCGGCGTCGCCCCAGACAGTCCCACGCGCTGCTGAGCCATGGCACGGCACGCGCTCGCCGCCCTGCAGCCTGCCGTATCGTTCCCTCTTTGATCCTTTGCTGGGTTCACCAGTGCCAACGTGTCTGCGCAGCCCTTCACGCCCCGTGGCAGGCCAGCAGCCCCGCCAGCCCACGGGGGTGGGGGCAGCAGGCACGCCAGGTGCTCAGCGCCAGCACAGTCCGTCCCTGCCTTGGAGCATGGTGGAGCTCACCCGTGGGTGTCCCTAAATGTCCTGCACCCCGCTGCTGGCTCAGACAGCTCGGGAAGTGCGCAGTGTGCCTGCCCTTGCCCTGGCGAGCAGAGCCATGCTCTGCCCCCCCCCCCCCCCCCCGGCGTCTCCTGGCGGGGGGAGGGGGCCCGCATGGGGGCTCTCCCACTACGGGCTTTTTTCACCCCAAAATGTCCCTGCCCAAACTTTGCAAGGCAGCGTTCACACTGCAGTCAAGAGGTGAGGGTTTCCGCCTGGGACTGCGGCGGCAGAGAGCGGGCGCGCAGCGAGCCCTGCTCGCGGCTGGCGCGGCAGGGGGGACCCCCGCCGAGGCGGTGCAGAAAGGGCTCCCCGTTATTTTTTGAGGCAGGGACGGGAAAATTCGCCACAGCCAGGCCCTGAGCGGCGGGCCGAGACCCCGGCTGCGGGCACCTCTCCGCTCTCGCCCCCATGAACGGCTGCGACAGGGAGAGAAAATAGCAAATGGTCCCTGCCGAAGCCGTCAGCGCCCCAGCGCCCCTGTCCAAATGCAGGCCGGGCCGGCCTGGCTCCGAGCGCAATTTGTTGGCGGGGGCCCTGCCTGCCCCTCTCCATCTGCGGCAGCCGCGGCGCTGGAGGGGGCCCGGCGCGAGCCCGACCCTCATTACCGTCCCCATTTGCTCCTCATTTGGGCCGAGAGTCTTACAACAACAAACCCCGCGGCGGACGGGGGCGAGCGGGGCCGGGAGGCGGGCGCCGGAGCCCGGGCACGGGGAGGGGGCTCGACCGCGGCGCTTCCCCGCCGCGCGCCGGCAGCCCCCCCCCTCCAGCCCCCGGAGCCGGGCTGCGCCGCCAGGCGGGGGGGGGCCCCAGCGCCGGGGCTGCGGGGCGCCGAGCGGAGGCGGTGCGCCCCGTCCGGTCCCCGGCGCCACCCGCCGAGCCGGGGCGAAGGGCGCCGGGCGCCGCGGGCCGCGGCATGCCCGCTTCGCCCGCCGCGGGGAGGAACGCGGCTTCGCCCCCGCAGCCTGCAGCGCGCTCCCGCCCTCGGCTCGGCTCTGCCGCGCTCCACCCCGTCTTGTCTGCCCGGCTTTGCCCCCAGCCTCTGCCCCGGCCACGCGAGCGCACACCTACCCGGGTAACTAACGCGAAACAAGGCGTCGCGGCTCCCCGATCCTTCCCGACCCCGAAAGGGTTTCATTCAGCTCCGCGATAAGCCTCTGATCCAGGCTAAGATTTGTGCATGGATTTTGCAAAGCTGCAGCCAACAGTTTGCAGCCGTTTATCCCCGCGGGCTGGGCCCCCTCGCCACCGGCGCTGCCCCGCAGCCCCCTCGCCCCGGTCCCGGACGGCCCCCGCGCCCCTTGGCCGCCCCCAGCCCCGCTCCGCGTCGCCAGCCGCCGCCGTAAGTACAGCAAAGCCCGGGCGCTCCCCGCGCGTGCGCCCCGAGGAGCGTGCGAGGTTCGCACCCCGCTGGAAGCACCCGCGGGACGGGGCAGAAGGGACCGGGCCGCGGACAGAGTTTGGGGAAGGAGCCGGGGAGCGGGGCGGCACGCGCGCGAGGCGCCGCAGCAGGGCAGGGGGACGGGGCGCGCGGTGCCCGCTCGCCGGGCGCCTTCCCAGGCCGCGGCGCCAGCAGCCGGGCTGTGGCCGCGTGAACACGGTCCGCTTCGCACGACACCCCAGGATGGGAAATTCTGCAAGAAGGTGAAGGGAAAAGCGAACCCCTGCGCTCGGCAGCGCGTGTGCGCCGAGGGCGGCCGCCCGCGCCCGGGCACGGGCCGCAAGCGAGGGGGCAGCAGGGCCCGAGGGCGCTGGGGCGAGCCGCGGCGGGGCGGCCGCCAGCCGTGCCCCCCAGCCGTGCCCCCTGCCCCGGCGTCGCCCCGCGGGCCGGCCCCCGCGCGCCCGGCCCTGACGTAACGCTGCCCCCCGCGGACCTTCGGGCTTTCCCGGGGACGCAGCCGTCGCTGTCACGTGCCATCCCTCCCAGTGCCGTCCCTCCCGGTGCCGTCCCCAGCGGCGCAGGCAGGGTCACGGCCGCGTTTCTGCCTCGGGCCGGCGCTCCCCGTTGCACGGGCCCAGCCGGACGCCTGCAGCTTGTGGGGGAGGCTGGACGGCGACACACCGCCCCAGGCGAGCCCCGTGCAGAGACGGGCACGGGGGGCAGTGCGCCTCCTCCAGCTCTGCAGGGAAGCTTTGGGGCTGCTGCCCAAAATCACCTGCAGCAGGTCCCGCGCGAGCAATGCACAGCAGTAACCGGCTTTCTTGCCGGAGGGCGTAGCGGAAAACGCAAGGTTAGCTGCAGTCTCAAAAGCTGATGCATTGACAGCGGCAGAGGAGCATTTCCATGAACCGCAGCGCTACAACACACGGGTGCCGCTGACAGCCGGCCGCCAGCCCCGCGGGCAGTGGTGCCCCGCGGGTCCCCACCTGCCAGGACAGCCGGCTGCCTGGGAGAGGCAGCGGGCCCCTCCACGCGCGGCGGCCGCCGGCGCGTCGCTAGCGGGGCCTGCTCGCCCCCTTCCCGCACCCGGCAGCGGCCCAGCACCGAGGAGGGCTTTGGCGGTCTGGCGCCCTTCCCGGGCAGCGCTGCTCTGCCTCTGAAGCTCAGCCGGGAAGATAGCAGAGGTGAAAGGGCGCTTGGCGTTTCTCCAGAGCTTCGGGTCAATCGTTAATCGGGGAGGGATTGCTTTTCACTCTTCCAGGTAACCTCTCCTCCCCCCTGCTCCCACCCACACGCCGCTGCCTGCACAAAACCGGCGTCCCCGGGAGCGAGGTGGAGAGGAGCCACCAGCCGGGCCATGGGGAGGTAGGCACACGCGGGAGAGCTGCCAGCAAGCTGGGTGAGAGGCAGCGGCACAGCGAGCCCCAGGGAGGTAACGTGCACGCGCCAACATGGTCTCCGTGGGGCTCCAGCTGGTGGGCTACACCGTGGCCTTCCTGGGCTACATCGGCACGCTGATAACCACGCTGCTGCCCAGCTGGAAGATCAGCTCCTACATCGGGTCCAGCATCGTGACAGCCGTGGGCTTCACCAAGGGGCTATGGATGGAGTGTGCCACATACAGCACGGGCATCACCCAGTGCGACATCTACAGCTCCCTGCTCAACCTACCCACCGATGTCCAGGCAGCCCAGGCCCTGATGGTGAGCTCCAGCGCCGTCTCCTCCCTCGCCTGCCTCATCGCCATCATGGGCATGAGGTGCACCATCTTCATGCAGGGCTCGCCGGCCAAGGACAGGGTGGCAGTGATGGGTGGTGTGGTCTTTGTGCTTGGAGGGCTGCTCTGCTTCATCCCTGTGGTCTGGAACATCCACGTGGTGCTGCAGGATTTCTACAACCCACTACTCCCTGACAGCACCAAGTATGAGATCGGTGAGGCGCTCTACCTGGGCATCATTTCTTCCCTGTTCTCCCTCATCGGTGGCTTCATCCTCTGTGCCTCCTGCCCTCCCCGGGACTCACCAGACACCTACCACGGCACCTACCAGCCGCGGCTGCTGGTGGGCAAGAGCCCCCGGCCCTCCATGAGCCAGACGCAGAAGACCAAGAGCGAGTTCGGCTCCTACAAACTGACGGGATACGTGTAGAGGGTCCCCAGAGCTGCCCCGATGGCAAGGTGGGAACCTGGCCACCACCTGCCCAGCTTTGCGAAACTTCTGGGCTGGTGCAAAGGGCGGTCGGTAAGAGGAGAGTCTGCAGCACCGTCTCTCGTGCTCAGCTCTCTCACTCGCACACGTGTGCTCAGGGGGTTTCAGTCTGCTCTCCCCGCCGCTCCCCAAGAGCCTTGCTACTGTTTTAGAGATCCCAGCTGGTTACCTAAGTTGGTGAAAGACCCCAGATTCGACTGCTGTTACCTGCTTGGCGTGGCGCTGTCGGCTTGCGGGGAGCGCCGCTCACGAGCCTTGGCGGGTGGAAGAGCGGCGACGCCGCGGCCGCGCCGCGGGCAGACCCCAGCCGCGCGGGCACGGCAGCCCCAGCAAGTGTGCCGGCCCCCGGGCGCCTCCGCGGGGTGCCCCGAGGGTTCGCCTGCCGGGCCACCGCACGTGCCGCACCGCGGGGCCGAGCGGAGGCGTCGCGGGGGCCGCCGGGCGTCCGCGGGGGCCGCCGCGGGTCGGAGCCGCCATCGCAGGGTCGAGTGCTGATTTCAAACCAGCATTGCAATAAATCCGCCTTTCTAGCTGGGCTGCGTTTGAGCTTTCCTCCAGCACCGTGGGCCCGGGAGCCTCCCCACGTGGCCGGGGAGCCCGGTGGGGGATGTTGCAGAGGGACGGGGTGACCGTGTGCCCGCGGACCGGCTGACGCCACCATGGCCACCGCCGCCGCTCCGCCACGGCACGGAGACGGGAAGGGAGCGGACCGGGGCGGCCGGCAGCGGCGCCGGTTGGATTTTGGCCCTGCCTACGCACTGGGCGGGCGAAGCGGGGGGCAGCGAGGCGGTCCTGCCCACGGGGTACGTGGCCATGGTCCGGGGCCGCCTGCCCCCCGCAGCACTTCTCACCCGGGGTCCTGGAGACACGCAGCAGCAGGACTCACGGCGAGGGTCAGGTGGGGCTGTCAGGGCCGCGCAGGGAGCCCCTTGCTTTGCCCCGTCCCCCTCTCCTTGCCCGGGCACGCGCTGGCGGGGGCGGTCCCTGCCCCGCTTGTGCTGGGAGGCTGCCGAGCGTGGCTCTCCTGGGTGCTGGCGGCAGCGTGACGGTCCCCTCGTGCCTGCTCGCTCCCAAAGCACCTGCAAGGATCAGGTGAGCTCAGCATCACCCCACTCCCAGACTTGCCCTGGGAGGCTTCATCCTCGCCAAACCCATCATCTCCCCCCATCCCACGCTCGAATCCGCTGGCCATGTGCAGGTGCCGCAAGGCACGTGGCAGGGGACCTGTCGCCCCCAGGTCTCTGTGCTGCACATCGAGGCACCACACCGGGGTGCCCAGGCCTCCCCCGAGGGGCTGCGTGGAAAGGCAGGACACCACTGCCCCTACTCGCTTTTACTGGAAACATCACAAAATGAGAGAGAGAGAAAAAGAAAGAAAAAAGAAACATGATCAAGGGGGCAGCGGTAGCTAGGGGTCCTGGTTGCAAAGGGCTCCTGGCCATGGGGTAATGGGACACGGGACCAACGCAACCATCTCCCCTCACCCCATCGCAGCCCTGGGCCACCGCAGCGAGTGCGGTGGGAGGACGCCGCGGGCAGCGCCCGCCGCGCGCCCCATCCCGGCCAGGCGGCCAGCACCGGAGGGGGCCGGCGGCGGAGGCGGCAAGGACCCCTCTTCCCCCGGCCCCGGGAGCAGTCGGCCCTCGGCCGCCCACCGGTCCCTCGTAAAGCAATTTAGATTAGGTGCAGGGAAGGAGGGCATCGGGTTCCCCGCTCAGGCGTCACTGTTTCCATCGTTAACCTTGCACGAGTGAAATCACGTTCGCCCGCTGCGCTAACGCTCCTGATAATCGCGTGAGTCACGCTTCCCCCCGCTTTGCTGCGGGAGAGGCCGCCCCGCGGCAAGGGAGACGCTCCCGGCAGGCGAAGACCCGCCACCGAGCCCGCGCGGCGAAGCGCGAGAGCCCGGCCCGGGGCGCGAGGAGCCGGGGCACGGCCGCGGCCCGGGAGGCCGCTCGAGTCCTCCGGCCGCGAATGCTTTGCTTCTTGGCAGAGGACGCAGAGAGGAGGCTTGAAAACATTTGGCAACAGCAGCACTGCCTCCGCGCGCCAGGAATGCCGGCCCGGCCCGGCCCGGCCCGGCCCGCGCGTCCTGCCCGGCGGGCGCGGAGCTCCCGGCCGGGGCGTCGCGGCCGCGGCCGCCAGTAATGCTTTGATTCAAGCACCAGAGAGAAAAATCCCCGTTTTAAAGAGCTGGCACGTATCGCCCGCGGGGGCGAGAGGCTGCGGCGGGGTGAGGGCGGGGGTCAGCGGAGCAGTGAGCTCCCCGAGGAGCAGCGCGCGGGGCGGCGGGCGCGGGGCCCGGGCGGCGCGGGCGCCTTGCGGGGGGCTCGGGGCCTCGCTCCGCCTTCGAGCCGAGCCCTTGGCAAGGGCGGACGTGCCCGACCTTGGCAGGCGCCACGGGGCTGGGGAGGCTGCGCCTGCACCGCTCTTGCAAAACCGTGAAACCGGAGCTGGGGTGAAGGCAGGGAGGAAAGCCCCCGGCAGCGGCGGGTGCTGCGGCGACCTGGGTGCCGCCGGCACTTCTTGCTTGAAGGCAGGCTGCGGGCCAGGGAAAGGCACCGAGTGCACGAAGGCAGGTTGTCCCCGCCTCTCGCCATCGCCCTGTTTCCTGTTACTGAGATAAACCGGGTCCTTGAGGACAGGTTGGAGGTGGCCCAGCCCCGGGCTGGATCAGGCCGAAAGCCCAGGTTGACCCAAGAGCCTCTTCCCTCTCGCCGGGCTCCAGCGCCCCGCTGCAGGTTGAACATCAGAGCCCGGTGCCAGGGTGGACGTACGGGGCCTGGCCGGAGCGATGGAGCCAGGCCCACCAGGCGGTACCAGCTGTGGTCCCGTGCTGCAGGGACACCCCATCACCCGCCACGCTCCTCGCTGGCATCGCAAGGCGGGCTGGCAGCTCTCGGCCCCGCACTTTCCCAGGGCCAGCTGGGCGCTCAGCAAACGGGTGCCCGGCCCTTTCTCGGCAGGAGAGCCGTGGTGGAGGGGGGCCCCGGAGCGGGACGTGAGGGATGCAGTGGGAAGCGGAGCGGAGCCACCACCTTGCAGGGCAGCATCCTTGGAGCCAGGGAGTCTTGACCCTGCTCAGGAGGGCTGGGGCCTCCTTCCAATGACTAATTCCCTATCGTGGGGAGCGAGTCCTTCCCTGTGCACCTCCTTGTGCCAAATGGTGTCGCAGATGAAAAGAGGGGGCAATAAAATATTAACATGCCCTTATCTTCAAAAGCAATAGAGGAACTATAAACTTGCCCAGCACGCAGAAACCTGCAGCCGCACCTGGGCCAGGGGCTGCGACCTCACTGAACGTTGGTGAGAGCCTTGTTTCTGTCACGTCACCCTGCTGGCACCTATGCCCCAGGCTAAAACAGGTGAGAGCCTTGTTTCAGTCACGTCACCCTGCTGGCACCTATGCCCCAGGCTAAAACATCGTATGCTGGTCTCCAAGCCTTTCGCAGCCAGGCCCATCCCCTACTGCTGCCCCCAGACCTCCCCAGCTCCTTGCCACCTCCCCTGTCCGAACTGTGGTAGCTTCCTGCTCCCCTGCCCTGCCTCAGGCAAGGGGGCACACAACACCCATCTCTCCCCCGGGAACATCCCACGGGAGAGGGCAGAAGCTTGTCCCCATCCCCAGCCAGAGCTTGCGCCTCCCAGCAAACCACACCAGCTCGCAGAGCTCAGCTCTTTCAGCACCGCAGAGCTCAGCCTCCCTTCTCCGTCCGGGACCAGCAGGGACGGCTGAGAGCGCTCTCGGAGGAGCAGCAGGTGAGCTGCTGCCAGGCACTGTCTCTGCCCACAGTCCTCAGGGCAGCCTGGGGGAGGTACTTGGACGTGCAAGGCAGGAGGGGAAAGAAAATTCAGGCCAAGTTCCTCGTGGACCAAGGCACTTAGAAACAGCCTCCGCATTCCTCCACCCTCTGCCTTTCTCCCAGCCACGGCCCACGGCAAGCTCCCAGCTCCCTCCCTCGCGGCACTTGGGAGCTTCCCAGCCCCTTGGCGAACCAGGGCTGCCCTTGCAGAGGGCAAGTAAGAAGGCAGCATCAGAAGGAGCTACTTGAGTACCTTGGGGGTAAGGGCCTGTCCCCTTCCCTGGACACAAACCAAAGCCAAAGATACAACCTCACATCCTCCTCTCTAGCTGCTCTGAAACACCGTTGGCTTGTCAATAACTAGCGCCAGCTGGAGAGGCTGGGGAAGGACAACTTCCTCCTACCCCAGAGGGCTTCTAAAGCAGCTGTTTTGGGAGCAGAGGACACTCAGCAGGTCACATCACAGACAGGCAGCTCTCAAAACTCTTCAAATTGTAACTTCCAGGCTGCAGTAGGCAATAGTCCAAGTCATGTCCTGTGCTGGTGGGAAACTGAGTTGTATTCTCAACCCTAACCATGCCCCAAACCCCAGTCTAACAGCAGCACTGGGGGCCAGAAAACAGGAGCCACATGGTTTCATCTCAGGGTGTCTGTGTATGCTGCTCGGCTGGGAATTACATTTATCTTCCAAAACTTTCACGCCTTTGCAAAAAAACTGGGGACAATTTGTCTCAAGTCACACAGCTGGGACACTGAGGCAAGACTGTCAGTGACCAACCGTTCTGGTTTTAATGGGAGACTTTGCAAAGAAGGTGAGGTAGTGAGAAAACAGCAAAAGGGTCCAGGGGTTGGGATCTGAAAAGAAATCACTGTCCTCTCCTACAAGTGGAAGGAGGCGAGGAGCCGTGGGAGGACGCTGAGACAGGCTGGGGGACCTGGCAGATCAGGAATACAAAGGCAAAAGACCGTGCTGCCAAGACCACGGTAACCACAGTCACTGTGCAACCAGAGCATCGTGGAGCTGGGGAAAGCAAGTTGTGGGTATGAAGACTTTTAAGAAGCAAACAAGAACAGCAGCAGCAAAATTCACCTAGTATCAGCAAAATTGACCTGGTATTAGGGAGCGCTGGGAATCCCACAGGACATCACACTGAATTACCAGTCCTCTGTCCCCTGTCAGGTATGAGAAGAAACAGCCACAGCACCTTCATCCAAGGGACCACTCGGAGCAGGGCTGCAGGAAAGAAAAAGCAGCAGCAGCTCAAGAACACAGAAAACAAGGAAGAGGAAGATCTTTAGAGAAAAATATGAGGGAAATTAACTGCACAGCACAGCAGGGAAAATGGGCCTTTGGGTACAACAGAGGAGACTGCCAGAAAGTGCCTTCCCAGCTGGGCTGGGACAACAGCTCAGAAAGCTATCAGGAGAATTATGAAAACTATTTATCTTCAAAACCCACATGCTGTACCTGTGAGGAAGACAGGGAGGTTTGATCTTCAAGGCATTACATTAACTTCACAATCATATTTTCCTGTAGTATGAGTCTAATCTACACTAGAGAAGTTTCAGGTTAGCAATCTTGGCAAGCCTAGCACACATGCACTCTACAGCAGCAAGAGCAGGCTTTATCAGTAAAGCCAACACCAGTTCAGCAAGTAAAATAAGCTATATCAGCAAGAAACACTTCTATAGCAGTGTAAAATAAGCTATGCCATGGATTTTAGAAATATTCATAAAAGCAGACCATTCATTTCTAGTGAAAAATCTGTCCTGGAGAAGCAGGAAGAGGTGAGAGAATTGAGAATTAATTGCACCGCACCCTCAACAACTCCACCATCGACCTCTGGTTAAGCAGCAGTGCACCACAAGAAAGAGGTTAAGACCAGAGGATCCTAAAGACCAATCCATAAACAAAGTGAACCACAACCACATTAAACAGTTCACAGAGTCACTTCAAGCAATCCTGTTTACCTTCTCTTTCATCTCCATCCTCAGGGTAGATGGGGACACTTCAGAGCTACAGTCTAGGAGCACTAATATTTTGGGAACTGCTAACCTAAATTCACATCACAAAATATTTAGGCCCAAGATACAGCAAGGCCTCTCAGAAGACTTTGCCGTTGCATATCTAGAAACTGTCAGTCGATTTCTTGGAGCCTGTTTTGTTGAGCCAAATCTTTATAGAGACTGGAATACCCAGAGATGGCGCTACCTGGTGCCCCCACGCAGACCATGAGAGGAGCCCACAGAGGTGCTAGCATGGCTGGGTTTAGGAAGCAGCTTTGTTGCTCCATCTCTTTTCCCAAGTCCAAATCCCTCCCAGCAGGACTCATTGACGGGACCTGAGGACAGACATTAGGGTTTTGGCGGGGGGGGGGGGAGTGTCTGATGAAGGTTTTCTCACACAAAGGAATTCATCATTCCTTGAGGCAAATACCATTTTTCCACAAAAATTCATAGTATTGCAGACAGCATGATTGCACTGAATTTGCTTCTTCGGAAAAATCTATCTCTAGGTATCTCAGATCACCGGAGCAAAGTCCCAGTACTCATCATACCTGGTAGATGGCTCCTAAGATGGCTTTGACAGGTGTATTTTCCTCATCCAAACTTTTAGTCCTTTTTTTTTTCCTGGGGAGAGGGGAACAAGAAAGTATCTCAGCACTGGGGCCAAAAGCAGCTCCACACTTCAGTCAATTTTCCAAGCCGTACAAAAGCCCAGGGAGTTTGCAGGCATTACAGACCACATCAGACCTTTGCCATTGCTGGTGACCCTGATGCTCCCATGTGCTTTGAGCTATTCTGCAATTTTACAGGCCAGACAATGGTGCTCTTGGCCTTTGGATTTTCCCCCGGCCCTGGTGGAGGCCAGGCTCTAAATCTCGCAGAGCCCGAGTAGGAGACAGGTCAATTAAACTCTACTCAGTCCTATCTAAGATTGTAGGCTTCCTCACTGACATTCTTTGCTCCCCAACGAGTCTCATGTCAACAGGGTTTCCAGATGGCAATCCAGCAAGTCCATAGCTGCTGGCCTGTCCCATCTTCATGCAGTCAGAGGAGACACAGCAGGTAAGAGGTAGCAGTTGGAAAAAAAAAAAGGTTCCTTGTTCTTGAGGCAAGGAGAGTGAGCCCATCAGGACCGGAGGTGTTCCTCAATGAAGGGGAGGACCTCAGTGCCCCAAAGCAAAGCAAAAGAAGCAGCAAGTGACTCACAGCACAAAGTTCCTTATCTCAGTGCTAGGGGACAAGGCAAAGAACTACTGCTATTAACACAAATAAAGTCTCCCCAGGCAGAGCTGTCTACACGAGATCTTTGAGGGGCCACACAGTTAATGCCCAGGGCCTGGTCAGACTGAAGGATCTTGCTGTGAACTGTGGGCTGCTTCCTAAAACTGGAATATCCCATCTCCTAGGTGTGCTACAGCAGCTAGCATCACATATGTCCCAGGTGCTGATTCTGGCTCACATATTTTAAATTTACAACAAAAATAGGTCAGTGTGACTGCACAGACAAATCCAGCTAGTTCTCCCAAATTCAGTACTGCTACTCATTGAGGGAATACACATGGCCCACATGCTAAAGGCAGCTCAGTCTTGCAGAAAGACAAATTTATCCTCTGCTGTCCCTGAGCACAGCTACCTTCCCAGCAGAGGGCTGAGCTCCCACCTTTTCCTATGGGAACTCTCTGTAAAGTGGGAGGAGGTTGCTCACAAAACACCGTATTAAAACCTCCAGCTCACCTGTGGGATGGAAAACCCCATGCTGCTTGCGCTGTTCTCCTGGCTGAATTAGGCTCTCCCCCAGCTCCTTGCACTGCCTGTCTGTGCAGAGGCTGCAACGGGACACTTGCCTGCTTTGTGTACAACACTGAGGACTAAAGAGTTTAAACAGGTTTAAACACACACGTGCACACACCCCCAGGCCAGGTCTCCCGAGCCAGGGCTGCCTGCTGCAGCCCCAAGCCTTTACGAGAGGCACCGTGGTACTGACTGCGGAGAGGCCGAGATCTCCGGGAAGAAAAAGCTTTGACAAAGGGGGTTATCTTTGAGATCCTTTTCTGACTTCCTCACCTGTAGTAAGTATTTATCTTTGATATACAACTTAATCTGCCCAAACTACTATGGCACCAGCCTGCCTTGGCACAGGCACTAGTGAGTGAGCTTTGCAAGG
This sequence comes from Rhea pennata, assembly GCF_028389875.1. Classification (NCBI taxonomy): domain Eukaryota; kingdom Metazoa; phylum Chordata; class Aves; order Rheiformes; family Rheidae; genus Rhea; species Rhea pennata. Next base: position 11,848,192 of record NC_084673.1, on the reverse strand, counting down.
CGTAGCTTATCTAAGGAAAATAAATAAATGTACTGTTTGCCAAGCTACATTCATTCAGGAAATGCTCCATCACACAACTGTTTCTGTTTTCTTTACACTGCCATTTCTTAAGCCGATTTACTTTTCTCAATGACCCTGTATTAGTGCAGAGAGTGGATATTTTTCCATGTTGGTAATGCAAGACACAGAGGTGAGTATGAAATCTGCCAACTGCTCGCAAGCTGTTAAACACTTCTAAAGGCTCCCAGATCCTCCCCTATCAATGCCTGCATCGAAGCTGCACTTTGCTCGCCACCTCCTCACTCAGCGCAGCTCATTCCTATCACTTACACTTGCACAGTTGTTTGCTGTACATCAGGCAAATGTGTCATCCTTTTCCCAGGGTGCGGGAATAAAAAAGGAGGAGCTTCGAGCTGCACAGCCCCTGCAGATGGTCCCCACTGCAGCAGCCGGGGTGCTGGTGAGGGTATGCCCTAGGGACGCTGCCGAGACAGACCAGATTCCTGCCAGCTCCACTGCTATCAGGTTTAGAAGTGCTGCTTGCTGCATTTTGGCTTCTGTGCCTTAAGAGGATCATAAATCCCCCCAATTACCTCTGGTTCCTCTTCTCCAGCAAGCCCCCTACCTGCCACCAAAGACCCCAGAGAAATGGTGATGTTCTGAAGGGTCCTGTGCAGAGGCAGATGTGCTGCTGCCCATGAGCACTCTCCTGTGTCTCCACCCAGGAAAACTGCAAATATCCAGCAGGGCTGTGACACAAACACCTTTGCAGACAGGAACCAAAGAGGAACAACTCCTTGGACACAAAGTCTAGTCCAAAAGAAATTAGTTACCTGGATGATACAGAGAAGCTGACAGAGGTCTCTGAGACCATGACAGTCAGCCTGGCAAAGTATCAGAAGAGCAGTTTTTAGTTTCCATTTATAAAACAAAGCACAGGCTGCCAAGATCAGTTACCAACACTATTTAACTTTAACAACCTTTGCTAATTTTTTTAGCAATGACTCAAGAGTGTCAGGGCTGTGATGAAAAACATGCAGAGTGTGAAAAAATGAGGAACATTGGAGGTGTCTGGAAATAATCTTTCAAAAAATAAGGTCAAGAAGTATTAGGGATAAACTTCAGACCTCAGAGCTATAATGGGACGGAATAAACAAGATGCAAAGAGCAGCAACAGTTGAGGTAACTAGTTTAACTTACATGTGCTGAGAAGAGCATTGAGATCAAGCCTGAAGGAGGTGTGCATATTTCCTGCTTTAGCAACAGCTTTAGAGAAGAAAATAACATTCTGCCTCTTCCTTTACCAAAGGTAGATGATTCAAAGGAGGACTAGCATATGGGATAAAAATCCTCAGCACAGTCAGAATGGTGACAGCTCCCCACAATAACTAGCTAGTTTCTACCTTGGAAACTGTATTTCATGCAACTGTAAAATGAGTGTAGAAGTGTCCCAACCATTGTGAAAAGGAACTTTGACTAATCAGCATTTTCCTGATGAAGATTCAATCTCCTCAACAGCTCTATTGAAAATTAAATGCCATGAGGGCACAGTATAAACAGCCCCACAGTGTGAGGACCAGCTGGTGAGCTGTCAAGAGAAAAGAATTAAAAAAAAAAAAAAAAAAAAAAAAGCACGAATGGAGATAGGAAATGTTATCTTCAAACCATGAAGGGAGATAAGGGAGCTAACTTTCAAACTCAAATATTACCATGTGGTATTTTCCTGAAAAAACAGCAAACAGCAGTCTGAAAACAGAGGCCACAGAAGCAGCTGAGAAGGAAAACATGAATTGAAAACAGAATAGGACTCAACTAGAGAAAGGGGAGAATGGAAGTCTCAACTGGTAGACAGAGGCAGCATCTACAGAATGCAAAAAAAGCCACTGTTGTCGCTCAGCTCCTCTAAGAAAGCTCATTTAATTTAAAAAGCTTCCAAGCTGGAAATAAGTAAAGGCTTAAATGATATTGAGGATATATAATACTCACTTGTCCTGGTTCTTTAACTTCTTCCCATGAACCATGCCAGAGGCAGGACATGGAGCTACAGCCCCCTTGGTCTGAGTGTGGCCATCCCAAGTCATATCTGGCTACTCTTGAGACCCTCATCTGTACCCAAACACCCCACTTTCCTCTACGTTCCCCTTCCCGAAAGGGCAGCCGTGCTGCTGGCTGTAAAGAAGCTAAGAAAATAAGCCTAACAGGAAAGTTGAATGGGAGAAGCTCCCACACAGGACAGCACCTGCTTAGCCATGTTAGCCAGCTAGCTCTGCTGTCGTCACTGTATCACTAACGGTTCCCATAGCTACTCGGGAAGACAAAATTAGCTCAAAGAACCTTCTATCGCTCCATTATTTAACAAACACACAAAGATGCACTTAGGAGAAAAATGCAGGCAGGGACCCAGTTTAGCTGCTGCCTGGGCTAATCAGACCTGTAACTGAAGATGGCCACCTGGAGAGCCAGGGTCCAGCTTCTGAGCCCCACCACCATGCTGCTGTAACAGGAAGAGAGCCAGCCAGCCATGTTAGTCACAAGAGAACTCCTGCCCAGTGGTGCAGTGTGTCCAGCCTGTGCTCCCAAGAGTTACTACTCATACCAGGTACTGGGCAGCAACTGCCAGGTTTCCCTGCCTCTCCGCTACTCAATCCAGAGTGCTGAGGAGCAGAGAGGAGGTCAGCAGTGCCTGCTTGCCAGGCAGGACACAGGCCAGCTGCGCAGAGTCGTGCCTGCACTGCAGTCCCCACTCCTCCCATCACCACTGGGTTTCCATCGCCTGGGGGAAGTGAAGTGCCATGCCAGTCCTGCAGACTGAGGCAGGGCAAGGGAAAACCCTTGCCCCACCAGAATGATGGCCTAGAGCACACGTAAAGAAACCAAGGTTTATTAACGATACTGTACAAAAGGCACAGCGGCAGGAGAGAACAGACTACTCCAACATGCGGTTTGTCTCCAGTACAGTCTGCAAGATCTCATCCACCTGATCTGACTCAAAGTTAATCTCCTGAAGCTCCAAGTGGGGGAGGACCAACGAGAGAAGCCAGCTCACATTCATACGCAGGTTCTTAAGTTTCTCCATAACGCTGTGGGAAAGAGGAGAAAAGTGGAGTCAGTGGCATAAGTCCAGATTCGATACTGCCTGTCACATACTCAACTGCTGTCCTCTTTCCTACCAGGAGTACTATGTACTCCAGGGGGTTCCTTGCTCCACTCCACTCTTACTTCCACTACAGATCTGACACTGTGCCAAGTGATTCAGCAACAACATGTCACAGTGTAGGACAGAGCAGAATACACAGAGCACCTTTTCACATGGCATTTTTGAAGCCTGATCAATTATTTGGATTCATCTGTTGATTCCACCCTCTCAAAACAGCAGGATCTTCAGTTATAATCCAGTCATCAGGGTAGCAGTGTCCTATGGAAATGGCAGCCCACAATTACTCCTGCCCACTCCCTCACTTTAGGGTCAACAGGTACAGCCAACCCAAGTTCTGACCTCTTTATATCTGCTCTCTCTGGGCCCCTGCAGGAAACTTGTGCCTCCCTGAGCACCTCTAAGTGCATCTCTGTCTCCTTGAGTCTCTGCATCAGCTCAGCCTTCTCTTCTGTGGATCTCTCCAGCTTCGCTTTCAGCTCCTGCACCTCAGCTTGGCGGTAACCCATATGTTTCTTGCTCCAGTATAAGCCTTCAGTCTCCTGAGCTCTGAGTACTGCCAGTTCCTGCTGGCTTTTCAAGAATTCTGTTTTCAGGTAGCACTTCTCATGCTCTATTTCCTCCACCTGAAATAGGAGAGGAAGGTACATGCATAGGAATGACACCAATCAGCAAAATGAAAAGAGCTTTGCCAGGCCTGAAGGAGAAATGAAGAGTCAGCAAATAAAGGAAGAAGCCTACTACCTTCTTCACAGGAACATCTCTCCTGCTCAACCCACTTTGACCAGCCCTCTCCAGCACTGTCCTAACCCAGTGGGATGCACAGCCACAAATTAGTTACCTTGCACCGGAGGAAATCTCGCTCTGCTGAAATATTCTTCAGTTCCACAGAGATATTCTCCATTGCTCTTCTCATGTCCTCCTGCTCAGTTATATCCTCCTTCTCCCCTGTGTTCAAAACCTGCAATTCTCTTCCTCCTTTGTCTCCAGTCATAAGGCATGGGGCCTTCTCTGCCTTTGGTCTATCAAGTCTCTCCTTCCACCCAAAAGGAAAGAGTTGAATGGGAGCTTCACCACCTGCAGCAGCCTTCGAAACACCCACAACTGCCACAAAGGGTCTCCTGTCCATGTCCTTTGTGTTCACACAAATGCCCAAGTCTGCAGCCTGTCTTTCTGCTATTAAGTTTGGCATTTGATCTTCCAGCTCTTCTCGGATCATGGCAGTATCTTTCTGATTTCCTGCTGAGCTACTGGGTGATGCTGGAGTCTCTGCTCTGCGGCAGCATCCATCCCAGTGCAATGCACTGTTAGCATGACTGGTGCTGCTGAGGGTGCCTGGCAGCCCTTTGAACAGATAGGTGTGCAAGCTGCCACCTACATTTGTCTCCCGTTTTATGCACCCAAGGTCTTCTCTGTCTTGGTAAGGTACTGCAAAATTCTTCTGAAGAGGGAAAGGAGGAAGGCTGGGACAAGTCAGATCTGGAAGTGAAACTTCCATCTGTTCCTCAGGCTTTTCCAGTAGCTCTTCTTTTATGGTCAAGTTGGGCTTGCTATAAAAGGAGAGAGAGAAAGGGGGTGAGCAGGCAAGAGTGCTCCCAATCCACAGCACAGCTGACCTCAATCACCAGACAATTTCTGTTCACTACCTGGTGGGGGAGAGACCAACCAGCAATCTCCTAGGACCACAGGGATGACAGTGGGACCACAGCCCACTGTGTGTGTGTGTGGGGGGGGGGGACAGCCTCATGCCAAGGCTGCCATCATAGTGGAGAGAAGAAAGTCTGACAGTATTGGCACTGACAGAGAAAGGACACTGGTTGAGTTGAAACTGGGAGTACTTAAAAATACCAGCTTGTCAAGGGTTTTTGTTTCCCCCTTTATCCCACCCTGCTCCACTTCCTTGTCCAGATGTGAAAAGGTGAAGGAGCATTTGAGTCCCACAAACCCCTCCCAGACAGAAGGGATGGAGAAAAGGACCAAAGACAGATCCACTGGCTTTGGTCAGTGCTCCTTCCACAAAACTGCATCTCACCAAGCCTTTCCACATAGGCCTTGGTATAGACAAAAACAAGGGGACAGAGGATAATAAAGGTGCAGAGCAGGAGCCCACAACCTGCCACCTACCCTGCTGTCACGGAGGTGTTTGGTTCCCAAGGTTCTGTTCCAGCCTGGCTTGCAGTGATCTTTTTGAGAGGAGGGGCAGAGGCAGCAGTCCCATCAGCAACCTTTTCCTCAGGCTCCAGCTTCACAGCGCAGGTGAAACTGCTGGTACGAGCAGGCCAGGGCACTGATGCAGGGGACGACACCTGGGGAAGAAACATTTAAAAAAGGTAAGACAACAGCCCACATTATACCAGCTGCACCATGGGAAACCAAGCCTTAGCCAAGAGGAAAGAGGCACGAGAAGACAGCTGAACCCCTTTTGAGCAGGTTCCGTCAGCCAGGTATTAAATCAAGATGCCCTAACCAATAACCATCCTTGGGAGGCAACCAGTAGAGATCAGTTCCCAGTTTCTCAGATTGTGCCCTCTAGCACCTGTTTTACCAGCAGGGACTGGCCTCAGTCTCAGCAGCCACAGTCCAGGGAGCTCAGTCACTTGCAAGCCCCACACAGTCTTCCTTGCGATTAACCAGCTCACATCATATGTTCACTGATGCTGTCCCTAGAACAAACAGTGCTCCCTTCACACCCCACTATCTTATATCACAGGTGGCACAGTTCTTGTTTCAGGCTGCAAGTGTGTCTCCTTGATTTGGGGGATGGTGCTTTAGTTCCTCCGTGCTTCGACGAGGCACTTGTTGTGCAGCGAGAGCTTTCATGCTTGTTATAGATAAAAATGCAACAGACAAACCAACTCTCTTTCTACATACATGCACCTGTGATAACATGAGATGACCAAGTCATGGAGGAAAAAATGAGCAATGAAGAGGAGAGAAGAGGCATTGATGCTACTACATCACAGAAGAGATGACAAACATGAGTAAGGACAGAGTTACTCCCAGAGAGTCTCCAAGGCAGAAGCCAGAGCAGATTCTCTGTGACAGCTATCAAACCCTCATTTACTTACGTGCACTGTAATAGGCAGGTATATTAAAGATGGCTTACAAGAGAAAAAAGGTGTGTGTGGAGGGGTAAGAAACCCCCTGTCCTTACCAGGTTTCAACGCACTGAGAAAAAGATTAGTCTAGCATGCAACATGAAGGTATCTTTGGGAAGAGAGCATGCAGAGAGACTAGGCTGGGGCTGGAGGGCCATGGGAAGACATCTGAACACCATGGTGAGTGTTGGGAGGGAACTGTCCCTAATGGACGGCCAACCTGATCACATGCTGCAGTGTCCATAGCTGCCCGGAGAACCCATCCTGGGCAGCCGTGTCCGAAAGAGAGCTCTCCTGAAAATTCAAAACATCAGAGTCTTTATGCAACTGGTTAACCTGAAAAAGGGGAAGGAGGCCACACAGAATCAGCCCTGCAAGCCCAAAAGAGGAAACAGGGAGCTCGCCACATCCTCTTCCAACCAGGTGAGACAGTAAGTAACTCACTAGGACCAGGCAGGACAGGGTCAGGATGGGCACAGGGGCTGGGACTGCCCCGATCCTCAAGCTGTGAATAAGAATTGTAGTCTCACATTATATGATGCTTCATCATCATTACATGTTGGCTTCTCTCTCATCAGGAGGAAAGGAGAACAACAGTGAGGCAAGGATGAGAACCATGCTGGCTCACGCAGCTGTCTCCCATCTGTCTCACCTGCTGTTCCATGCTCTCCCCTGATGATGATGATGATGACCTCCTCCTCTTCCTCTCTGCACTCAGCTCCCTAGACCATGGAAGGGAAAAATGGAGGAAGTGTGCTGTCATACTGAGAGGCAAGATGTTCTCTCTGCCATGAGATGGAGCCTGGGATGCAGGAGAAAAGCAGCAGATATCTTCTGTACCAGCAGTGACCATGCAAGAGATGCCACTGCTGGGCAAGGAGACACCCGACTTCCCTCTTGCCTCCTAGCTCCAGGTAGCTGAGCAGCAAGGTGGAACTGGACATCCTCACCCCTTCCTGCATTTCTGGTTGTAGCTGGGGCTCTTCTCCTCATCGCTGGCTTCCTGCTCCTCAGGTGCTGAGCAGTTTCTGCAACAAGAGCAGTCCACCACACCTCAATATGTAAAAGAACAGTTTGGCTCCCCCTCCCACCAAGAATCTCCATGGTTTGGGCATCTGTCCAATGTCTCTACTCTTTTAGGATTTCAAAAAAGGTAAGGCCATAGAAATATCTGAAGAGTCGAACAGTGCATTTAAGGGCAGAGCAAGAAAAAGAGCCACTCGACTCTCAAAATAACACAGATAGAAAGTAATGAAGTACAAACCATAAGACCAAGAGTTCAGCACAGAAAGCAGGAACCCACACATTTGACATAAACCATTTGTATTTCAAGGATGTGAGATGGCAGTGAGAAAAATCACCCAGGACTCTATCTGTGAGTCCCTACCTGTATTTGGGAAGAGGATGAAGACAGCAAGACCAGTTTTCTGGTAACGATGTGGGATCAACCTGGTCAGGGAGTTTCCTCCACTTCAGACACTCCTCACACTGCACCCATGTCTGATCTGGTCTTTCTCTGCAAAAACCAACATACAGTTTAAGTATCTCAAGCATGGAGCAAATGCTAGGAAAGGCTGGTCAGTGCAAGTGCTGCCGCCCGACCCCAAGTCAGTCCCAGCCCATTTGGCACAGCATGGAGGGCAGTCTGAGGCACTGATGCCTGTCTGCTCTCCCAGGAGCACCCTGCCCATTGTGTGACATCCTTCCCACTGGCCACAGGGCCAAACTCCTCAGGTTCAAACCCTGGCTCCCAAAATGACCCTCCTGGTTGCACATCCCCACCCCTCCTTGGCCAAGGGAAACCCCCAGGCTGTTAGGGTTGACAAAGATCAGAGCTAGCTCTCACGCTATTATACAGGCTGCATCCACACTTCCCAAATTCATCTGGGCGACCTTCGCCTTCCAGTAGGCATTGAGTTTCTGCCCTAGCACAGTGACTGTCCGTCTGGAAGTGAAAACACAGCAAGAAACCAGTGTCCCAAACAGCACAAGAGGCAGCATGAAGAACAGCCAGGGCAAATGCAAACCTCTCCCTGGAAAGCTCAACTCAGACTTGCAATTGTAGGTTTTAGATTGGCACCTAAGCAGCCCCAGTGCAGCACCCAGCCCACACCAGCAGAAAACATGCCAATATCATCATAAAGCATTCAGACTTTCTCCTCCGCTCTCCAAGGGCGGCTCTGTTGCCTCAAACACTCCCTCACCTCACCTCACCTGGAGTGGCACTGCTTGGACATTCAGTGTTGTATACACCTCCCTTCCAAACCAGGGCAAATGCAAGGCCTCATGGGGGACCTGAGGGCCAGGCAGCACATGGGAAGCCACTCATCTTGGCCACAAATGCACGTGTAGCACGAAAACATGCCAGACTGCATCAAAAGGCCATGCAGACCCAGATCAAACCTTCACGGCTAACGAGGTCTGACTAGCCCTACCTCAATTAGTTCTGTAGACTCAGGCTCACCTCACGCTTCAGAAAGGGGCTATCATCTCCTTGGGTATTCTGTTACTGAACACTTATTATGGCACTAGGTCAAACCAATGAGAGCCAGGGGAGCAGAGATCTCTCAGCTGCGGCTCTGCATTCAGGGAGATCCTGGCCACCCTTAACACCAAAAGCACAACCCAGCCCTGGCAAGGCTCTTGCTGTGACTCAGTCTGAGGCAGAGCACAGGTAACTGGTGGCAGGACATTGGAGTTCTTCCCTTCATCAGTCCAGGGGCATTCCCTTGTTCATGCTTTTACTTATCAGCAAATTCCTGGGGTTGGGCTGAGAAAGACCCCTGCCAATCAGCAGCACAACCCTCCTAATATCTCAAAAAGATACAGATAACCATTGAACTCCAATGTTAGCAAAGTGCCAGGGGGAAGAAGCAGAGATGTCCACAAACATTGCACCTTACAGTCCTCACTTGTTGCTGAGGAAAAGGCCCTGCAAACTCGGTCACTAAAGCTCTGCGTTATTTACTCTAATTAAAGAACAGTTCTCTAGCAGCACAGCAAAAATAAATCACTTTGGTCTACTCTGTCCCAGTCTCACTTAATCCTGCCCAAGGTTTCAGTTTGCCAGAAGTCCCTTTCCCAAGCGCAGTCTCCCTTGATGTGTGGAACACAGCAGTCTGGGAACCAGGGGCTGGTGCCCACAGAGAGAGAGCGCTGCTTGCTTCTGCTGCGCTTCTTAGCTGGAGGTTCCCTGAGAGTATCTGACCTTCCCCGCTGGCTTTGAGGGACTGATCCCAGCTTGGGCAGCTCTGCTGAAGTGAACGCAGATGCAGACATCACTGTATTCTGGAGGGGTTTCCTTAGGGCTGGATTCTTGTGGGGGAACATGCCTGGATGCCAGGGCTAGATGAACACACAGATTGCGTCCACGCTTCAGCTCAGGGCTCTATGTATGCACCAGTCTTCCCAGGCATGCAATTCTCCTTGCTCTCTAAGGGCATCAGAGGCAGAAAAATAATGGCCTGGTCTGGAGCTACTTCAAAATAAACAGACCTAAGAACATGTGTAGCACCTCAGATAGAAGGCTGTAACACAGCAAAACCCTCCCCAAGCAGCAGCCTGGGGCACAGACCTCTCTTACCGGTATTCCTTGCTCTCTTCAAAGTCCTGTTTGTTCTGTGCTGGTTTCAAGAAGTTGCATTCAATTACCCCAATGACACCCATGCCTTCTCCCTGCATTGGGGGCCAGCAGCGAAGGGAAAGAGCTGTTTTAGCCAGTTCTGCTCACAACAGGAAAAAGAAAGCAGCCCTCTGGGGAGTGCTGACACCCTCCTTGCCCTCCAGTACAGATGCTGCAGGCAAACCCACGGCTCGTACCTTGCACACCAACGTATGAGCTGCATTTGGCTGGCAGCATTTGCAAGCCCTGCTGATAAAAATCCCTGCAAAGGCATCTGTGGTATGTACTGAAGCCTCTTCTTCCAGAACACAGAGCCTTGGCTGGCTTAAGTAACAGGCCAAAATTATCTGGGGCTGAAGGTGTGCCACAGCTCTGAGATACTCCCGCAAGATATCGGCTGGAAGCAACTGCTTCAGAGCCAGCTTCCCATCAAAGCCGAGGTCTTCCTGCCAGAGCAGATCCACCTGGATCACCCTGGGGAGAGGCTGGCTGCCTGTCCTCTCACAGCTCCTCTGACAACAGCAGCATTACAAACCAGCTGGACACCTCTAGTTCCTAGAAGCCGGATAGGCACCCACTGTGGAGATGCACACGTTGACTGGATCCTCGGGACATAGCCTCAGAAACACCAGGTCTCCAGGCTCAACTCTCATCACTGTGCAATAGGGAAGCAAAGACCTACAAAAAGGTTGCTTTCTGCAAAGCCCCATTCTCCCCTCTCCCAAGTAAAAGGGGAGATTGACCAGTCCAACCACTCACCTTCCTTTGGCAGCCGACTTTCTCATAGGACTTGATGAGACGGTTGTTGTGGTACATCATGATCCCATAGTGGCTTTTGTTCTTGCAGGTGAATCCAAAGGTGATCTTCACTCTTCTGTTCTGTGCGAAAACTAGTCAAGGGAGCAATAAACAAGGAGCTCTGGGAGAGGGAGGGGTGGGGGGATGCAGAGCCCAATATCTAGGGGGGGGCTGCAGCACCGAGCGGCCCCTGTTGCCCTCCTCATCAGAGGAACAGCGTGCAGCCTTGGCCCACTTCAAATGACAACCTCCTCCCTGTCAATAGTCACAGATAACGGCAAGCACAACCAACTGGAGGTGAGCTGGACACAGCCGTACTGAGCACCCAGCCTGCTACTGCCAAGTCAAAACATGTGTAGGTTAGAGCTCCCATAAAGGCTCTGATCCTCATTTATATTACACTGATAACAGAAGAGTCAAGATTTGGCCAAAGAAACAGCCTCAAAGCTATCACAAACAAGATAACTAATGACTAAGTTTTACACTTGTAATTAAAAGATACAATAGCTAATATTTACAAAACCAAAACATACACACACAGTCAAGACTGAAGAAACCTTAACAACTAGTAATAACACCAAGGTCCAGCACAGAATAAAGAGCTCACTTTCAGCACACTCCAGTTTCACAAATTCAGTTCTGGACAGACTGTTATTAAATAGGGAACTGTGGTTTTAGGATTAAAATATTTAATTAATCACTTATTGTTTAAAGATATTTTTAATGTGCTTATGTCTTAAAATCAGAGCTTGTGCATTCGCAATATTCATAGACATTGCATGCCTTCCTCTACATGCCATGTATATAACACATGTTATCCTCCAGATCTCAAGGAGCTACTATTTCAAGCATATTCACTATAAAAAGTCAAGGTATCTTTGACAGAAAATGGAAATCCACTGCCACTAGAGTTTTGTAATCACCAGTCTGCTGCACTTCTGGAAATCATCTCAAAAACAGTGTCTCAGCAGTTACCCTGAAGAGGGCAACTAGCATGCAAAATCTTAACTATTGTTAAGTTACAAAAGTGGGAGAGGACTTCCGTTTTCATTCTCCAATTTCTGATTGAGTAAATAGGGATGGAATTTAAGCAAACAACATTTTTTTTACATTGGATTCAGACACTGATATAAGCACAAAAACTTGGGACAGAAAATTACTTTTAAGTAGGTGAGAGGAGGGGGAAAAAGATGTTCAGATATAGTTCCAAAGAGCTTAAGCGAAGTTCTTTCTAGAAGCCATTTGAACCGATTTGATAGCCATACTGCTCTCTGCACTTGGCTTTGACCTGGAGACACTCCTCTCCAAAAGGATGTGCCAACAGGTAAGCCAGGTAATCTTATTCTCAAACATCCAGTAGGAGAGAAAGAAAAAATAAACATCAACATGCTCTAAGAACTCAAATTAGCAACTTTAGTCAGTCAGGAAAAATAAGCAAGTAACTGTTTAGGAATGGGACAGAAAGGCAGAATGGCTTTTCTGGTCTCTGTTCTCATTTTTGGTAAGTGTTTTTTTCCACTGAATTGAAATAACATTCACATTTAAAATACATTTCAGAAAGTATTTTCCTCAGCAAAACTGACAAGTCAGCAAAAGCCTCGTGTCCCTCCCTACCCCACCCTCCCTGGACACAGTACATCCACCTCAGTGTACGGGCGAGAACTGGCTCAAATTCAGCATGAGACATGGCCCACCCCTGCTCCAGCAGGAGCAGCCTTGAGGGATCTTTTCTACCTTCACATCAAGACTTGGCCTCTCGAAGTTGACCAGAAGACAGGAAGGAGAAGATAACTCAGCCTGTCTATTCATTTAAAATCCTGTATTTCTCTGTGCATCAAGAGCAGGCCTAAACCTAGCCACAGAGCTGATTTGGACCTTACAGAGTGCTGAGGCCGCTCTGGAAGCAAAGCGCTGAGAGGCTGGCAGAAAGGATACAGCAAATGTGGGCTTGTATACATCATATTCGGTGTGGGCCAAGCTCTTGGAGATCAACTGAGTGTTCACCTTCTTCTGTCGCAGGATGATCTGCATGCGAGGCTTCAGGTACAAGATACTGCAATACGCCTGTGAGAAAGGACAGCACAACAGAACAGGAGAGAGAAATTCCAGACATAGGGAAGATATCAGACACTCAAATCTGTCCCATATAGTCATTTTCAGGCAAACCCAAGATCTGCTTTGGATTCCACATCTTTCATCCCCTGCAAGGCATCAGAAGAGGGTGGCCCACCATAATGTGACACTGGAGGAACAGGTCACCCATACTGCCTGCCCGGGAAGCACAGAGCAGCCTAGGGAAGGGCTGCCTGGCTGCCTTTCAGCCCTCGATAACTCACCCGTAACGAGTACTGTGTCTCTGGGACTGGAAACTCTTGGACCATCTCCTGACAGGGCAGAACCCTTCTGCTAGGAACCTCCACGCCCTCTGCAAGGAAGTCTGCTAATCGAATATCATACTCATCTGTATCAAAGTCCAGCTCTGGCTTCCCATCTTTATTTCTGAAAAAGACCAGACACAAAAATAAAGACAGCCTCTCCCATTCATCCCACACCAGGGTCCAAAGCAGAACCAGCTTTAACACAATCATAAAAAGTCTTGCATCTGGAAGGACAACAACTTAGCAGGACTCCACTATAGGGAAATCAATGACTAAAATAGTCCCTTTGCTCTTAACCCTGGTGTCAGGAGACACAGCTTCCTTGATAAGTCTACTCTTCTGTATCAAGGTGCCAGGGAACAGCAGACAGAGTCTTTCACACAGCCCACATCTTTTTAGTAAATCATTTAATTACAGGGGATTCTATGCACAACACCAAAGCAGTAGAACATTTCACAGTTGTCTTGACAGACAGAAACATGGAAATTTTCCCTTGCATGGGGGGGTGGGAGGGGAAGGAAGTAAAAGGATAATTAGTTTGCTTAAAAAAAGAGAATGAGTTTGTAACATAGCAAGATCGATCTCTCTCAATTCCCAGGGCAGTATCTCAAGCATTCAGTCACACAGAGGAAGGGGAGGAAATGCCTGCATTCGTTCCTCCAGCACTTCCCAGGGAGGACTCAGCACACGCTGAAGGTGGCAGCATTACCCCTGGCCATACCATGAAGGCTCCTGCAAAGCAAGCAGTGCTCTGGTGGCTCCAGCCACAGAAGAGGAAAGAAGGAAAATGAGCCACACTCAACACAATGCCGAACCCCCCATCAGCGAAATCCCCTTGGCTCACGGCTACTCTCCACACACACTTTACAATAGAAGACGTCTCCTGATGGCCCAAAGCAACCAGGTCCTTGTGCAAACTCAGTGCCCACAACGCTAGTGCTGCCAGGAAAACCTCACATGCCGAAACACCTCAGCCCCCTTCCCACAAGCAGGCTTGCACTGCAGAGCTCAGGCAGTGAGCAGCAACGGCAAGCAGCCCAGTCCCAACCCGGTCTCCTTCGGAAAGCGGGGTAACGGCTTCACATAAGAAGCGGCTGCGCTGGATGAGAGTGGGCTTCAACCCCCACCCAGAACAGGAACTGTGCTGAACCTGCCTGTGCTACAACTCTCCTCGCCTCAGTCGGGGCACAGCTGCCTGCCTGGCCGCCCCTCCACTCCATACCTGCGGATGTTCCAGATGAGGATGCGCGTGCCCTTCTTGCCTGGGATAGCATCAAACTGTGCCAGCAGCTCCTCCCTGGTGTTGAAGAGGGTATGCTGCAGGATGGCCTCCAGGCTGGGCACAGAGTCTTCAGTAACAATTATTTTCTCTAGAAGCCAGTGAGTCAAGGAGAACAGGGTTGCCCAGTCTCCCCGCAAAAAAGGGCATAAAAAACTCCAACTACAAGGACCCAGTCCCAGGCATGACTCCCCGGAGAAGTGTGACCCACTACGGTCCATCCGGGGATAGCCTCAAGGAAAGACTGAACCAGGACAGGCAAAAAACAGTCTGTTTCGCAGAAAAATACTCCATGTACTAAGCTACATGGGATAAGTGAATGCAAAGCTGTAACATCGCGCCAGTTGATAACAAAAGGGGCTGTGTGAGCAGCATTGTGGAGATGCACACCCTCGGCTCCCTTGGCCTGACAGCAATACAGCCTGCGTGCATTCTAGCACACCAAGGCAACAGCTCAGGGCCACTCCTGGTGCAGAAAAGCAGCACAGAGTAGAGCTGCTGGGTGAGGAGGCGTACGTGGGCTTGCACAGGGGAAAAGGAACGGAAACACGTAGCACACAAGTCAGTGACACAACTGCAAAAGCTTTTCAGGAGCCAGACTGGCCTTGATGAGCAGCAGATACACCCACCAGAGGTACAAGTGACAGCAGCATTCTGAAAGCAGGGCCTGCTGCAGAGGTGCTCCAGGTGCAGCACCAATCACAGTTATTCCTACCCTCTCCGAGCACTGTGTGCGGGGGCCTAGGAGCAGGCGCAGACAGCTGTACCCTCAGCGCCCGTGGCGGGGCCCCCCAGGGCCCTACAGAGGGGGCAATCAGCTCAGCTGCTTGGCTGCAGAAGGATACTGTTTTGCTGGTTGAATGGCACCAGGGGGACAATCACTGCCTCTGCATGGACACGTTCCAGGTAGGTCTGGGAAAGCAGTCCCACGCTGAGGGCCCCGCCGTTCTTGGTGAAGACGATGGCATCCTTCCCCAGGCGCATGGAGCCAGACTTGAAGCCATTTCCATACACTCCAATGCATGGGTGGTTTCTCTTCACACCGTTGTCCATGAAACCAAAGCTGAAAGTAGGTGAAGCAGAAAGAGACTGGAAATAGGGAGAGCCTGCTGCGCTCCAAACCCAGGGTCCACATTCCTGCCCGAAGCACTTGGCAAGGGGAGCTCAACTGCTGTTTGATAGGCCGAGAAGCAAAGACTCAGGGTAGAAACAGGTTCCTCTGCTGCAATACCACCCACAGCATTGTAGCATATGTAAAGAAGTTAAATCTCCTACCTGGCAGTCTTACACTCCTTCCACCATGCACCGAAAACCACACCAAGGGTGGAGAAGTGCTGTCCACAGTATCCAAACCCTAACTAACACAAGGCACCTGTACAATGTTTTTACATGATCAGACAAGAAAATCAAGAGGCAGAAGAGCAAGCCAACCTGCAACTCTGCACACCCAGGCCGCCAGCTGGCTCGGGAGACCTCGCGTGCCTCTTCTCTCTAACCCAGCACCAAACTTCTTCTCTGGTCTCCTCCCCATATACCTGCACCAATGCAGGGACAGCCTGCTCCATCGCTGCACCCTAAGGCAGGAAGTGGCAACAGGGGCAAAAACGAGCATTGTTTTGTGGTTTTGCTACGCTTCACCCTAACCTGTTCTGAATTAGCCCCAGAGTAGCTTAGAATGCATTGAGTCCCTCCCCATAGTGTCTCCATCACCCTCTTCTTGCCCTCTCGCTCCACCAGAGGGGAAGGCTTTTGCAGTGCTACCACTGCAGCATTGCACCGGGGCTTCCCTGAGGTCGCGGTCTGTCTCTCTCCCACTTCAATCCACAAATGCGCCAGGGCCAGTGGGAGAACAAGTGCAAAGCCCAAGGCACCTCCTTCCTCCATCACAGCACAGGCAGCAAGGGGCCAGGCCTTCTGGTTTTCTCTTCCTGAACCACTCTCGTTTTTCTGAAGAGTTGTGGTTTTCCACTTGCTGCAATTAAAGACATCATAGTTTCTCTACTTTGCTCCTCCTCCTTTTCACTGCTATTTCAATCCCAGCCTGCAAATGCTGCTGTTTGCAACACTCAGCTAAAAAATGAGCAACTCATGAAGCAAAACCGAAGCCTGGACATTTTGCAGCAGCAGAAGTTCTGGGAGAGGAACAGCTGGGATCAAAGCAAGGAGCAGCCCCACTCAGGAGCCATCCCTGCCAACAGACACTGCTGGCAGGAACAGCAGCGCTGGCAGTAGCAAGAAGGGAGACCTCAAGGATGGGCTGCAAGCAGTCTAGCAGCTGCAAGCAACAGAGGGGTCTCTTAAAAGCAGGAAACAGCTTTCTGCTCTGTTCCATGCCTTCCCGAAAAAGTTATCAGTCACCTGACAGTGTTTCCTCACTGTAAGTGGCCCCTAACATCCTGAAATTTGTCATCAAATAATGCCACACTTCAAATCTCTACCATAAGCCTGTTTCATTCTCTCAGCACTACTAGAAAAGCCCTCCTTTCGTCACAGAGGAAGGTTAATGCAATATAAACACGGCCTCTAAAGCCACAACTCACTTCAGCATCCACAAGGGAAGGCAGGCAAGAGAGGAAACTCCTCTCTAACATGAGTCTGCAAAGGACTCTTGGTTTGACTTCAGGCACATACGTCCACTTTTAAACAGATCTTATCTGCACCCCTGACTGAAAGCACCTCTTCTGCTCACTACACGGTTTGCACAAAATGGCTCCAAATGGCTTACAGCAGGGTGTTTAACAAATAGAAAGCTGGCTACAAGTCCCTAGACTACCCATTACATGCTGGGGCAGACCACACAAGTGTAAGGTTAATTCTCTTAAACCTTTGCACGCTAGGAGAATGAGGAAGGAATAAGTAGAGAGAGATGTATGCATTAACACTGGATGCCTATGATCTAGGGGCCAAAAGCATCAACGCTTGCAGGCAGGCATGCAGCCCATACCTGAGCATGCGATGCAGTTTGTGAGGGGTCATTCCTGCCCCATTATCCGTAAAAGTTAAACACAGGTGGCCCTTGAGCTCCACAACGTCAATGCAGAGAAGCTTCGCTGTGACACCGGGCTCTGAAGCGTTGTCTGTAGGAGGAAAAAAACCAGGCAGTTAGAAATACATGACAATGACTCCCCAGCCCCTTCACCCCCAGCTCAATTCTGGGGAGCATAAGCAGCTTCTCCAAACTTGTTCTCCTCCAAACGCAAGGGTGCAGCTAGAAAAAGTACCACCGCACGTGCTGAGCCCACTGGTGACAAGAAAAGCCGTGCTGGTGGCTGGAGCAGTGCGCCAGGCCGCGCAGAGCCCCGCCGCGACGCCCCACCACACTGCCGCGACGCCCTGCCACGACACCCGGCCGTGCTGCCGTGACGCCCCGCCATGACGCCCTGCCACGCTGCTGCGACACCCGGCCGTGCTGCCGCGATGCCCCGCCACGATGCCGCGACACGACGCCCTGCCGTGCTGCCGCGACACCCTGCCACGACACCCGGCCACGCTGCCGCGATGCCCCAGCCACGCTGCTGCGACACGACGCCCTGCCGTGCTGCCGCGACACCCTGCCACGACACGCGGCCGTGCTGCCGCGACGCCCCGGCCACGCGGCCGTGCTGCCACGACGCCACGCCGCGCTGCCGCGACACCCCGCCACGATGCCGCGACACCCCGCCACGCTGCCGCGATGCCCCACCACGACGCCCCGCCACGCTGCCGCGACGCCCCCGGCCACGCGGGCCCGAGCGCTGCCTGCGCGTTAGAGGGGCTGCCCGGCCGGTCCCTCGGAGGCAAACGCCGAACGCGAGCCCCCGCCCGCGGGCGCCGCGCTTACCCAGCAGCTCGGCCACGGCGCTGAAGGGCCGCGTGTGGCTGGCGCTGTTGCTCTGCAGGTAGCAGGGGCTCATCTGCAGGGACAGAGACGGCGGCGGTCAGCGCGGCGCGACGGCGGTCTGCGCGGCCCGGCGCGGCGCGGCCCGGCCCGCACTTACGGTGCCGAGGCAGACGCCCTGCTCGGTGCCGGGCCGGTGGGACATAGCGGCGCCCTCCGCTGCCCGCCGCCTGCCACAAGATGGCAGCCCCCGCGCGGCGGCGGGGCCGCCGCCGTACGGCACGATGGCGGCTCCCACGCGGCCGCTCGGCCTCACGCAAGGCGGCTTCAAGCGCTAACGCCCCTCCTTGCGGCGCGACATGGCGGCGCCCGGCGCCGTACAACATGGCGGCGCCCCGCCGCGGCCTCCGCGGGAGGCGCCCTTTTGGCGGCCCTGCTCGCCCTCCAACGCTCCCCTCCCGCCCGCGCCCCCCAGGCGGGGGTGAAGTGTGTGTGGGGGGGGTCCATCGTACCACCCTTCCTCCTTCTCCAAATCCATCACTGACCCTCGTGGGCAATCCCCAGCTTCCCGCCCTGTTTGCGAGGGGCCCCTGAGGTACCGGGCGACAAGGGCCCGGCCAAGCTCCCAGCCGGAGCCGGGAGGCACGGCCGCGGCCTCTCCGCAGGCCGCGAGCTCCCCGAAAACCGGACGCTGGTGCTCGAGGCCGGTGCTCTCCCTCCGGAGGAGGCAGGGTGGCTTTCTGGGGGGAAGGAGAGGAAGGAGCCCTTGGGACCTACCTGCGGCACGCCCTCCTGCACGGCCATGGCGGAAGGCTGTGCCGCAGGCTCGCGCTGCGGACACAGGGCGGCAGAACGCTCCCCACGGAGACGCACAATGGCTCCGCGGTGACGCCGGCTCCTCCGGACACAGCAGCCCCCAGCCCCTGTCCCAAACGGTCTCCAGGCATTTTGCATGCCACGTGTCCCTCAGGCCTCCCAGCTTTGAAAGGACAAAGTGTACCAGTACCAGGGCAAAGACGGTTTGCTCAGTGCCTGTGAGGGCTGGGCAAAGCCAAAGCCTTTCTTCTATTTTGATTTTTCAGTTTGCCCCAAACCTGAAAGCTTTCCTCCCCAGTAGATCAAGTCTGTACGCAGTGCAGCCCTGGCCAGCATCCAGGTCCATATCTGTGCTTTTTGTAATCTGTGCATTTACAAGAAGGACAACTGCAAAAAGAGTCAAGCAGATTGGAAGGGGATACGGTGTCAGGGAGAAACAGGGCTTTTCTTGGGAATGGTCACCTCTTCTCTGCATGGCTATATTTAAGACTGCAGAGGAAATCTGCAACTCAGTTCTGTTGGGAAAGCCTTGGTTCCCTCAATCAGCATCAACAAGAACTTGAACGCAGCTCTCCCGGAAATGGCAGAAAAATGTGGGAAGCATATGACATCAGCTTGCCCTGTTCACAAAGAGAGGTAGAACAGGTTATCAGATCAACCATGGCCTCTGCTGCAGTGGTTCCTTGTGAGAGCCACCATCCTCCAAGCTACAGGGCTTTTAAGAGATCAAAATTGACAAATCAAGAAAAGGGGCAGCATTTCTCCCTTCTCTCAAAGCACTGTATCTGCTGTCAGAGACTAAACAGCAGCCTCACCAATCACTGCAACAGTAGGGAACTCCAGCTCCCAACACAGAGGCCAGGAACTGAACTCTACTGACACAATCCTGCATCATGAACGTGTAGCGCACTTGGCTCTAGAAGAACTTGCACCGGACAAAGGCGAATAAACACATACTAAGAAAATACCATTTAAGTGCATTTATTCATACAGTTTCCTCTCTCCTCCTTTCCCACAAAGGGCTGAGAAGGCAGATACAGAAGTGTAGACCAGGAGGAAAAAGCCTGTATATGCTAACAGTGCAAAGACAACGCTGGAACTGTACACAGATGGGCACACACAGCCCAGATTTCACACAACACTTAAAGATCCTCAGGTGCCCTCAAACCAGAGGCAAGCCATGCTCTACACTGGCAGAGGCCATATTCACCTCACTGTGAGCTTCCCCTCTGCCTCAGGCTAGGAAGGAGCTCTCTTCTCCCACATCACTCAAAGAGCCTTGTCCCCCACTCTCTCCCTTCCCTATTTGCAGATTTATAGACCTATGTGTTAGCTTCCAACAGTCCTTTACTGAACCAGTTCTGAGTTCCCAAGCCAAGGAGTTCCCATGGCCCATGCAAATCCACAAGGTCCCCAGATTATCCATCCTCTACTTGTCAGGGGGGCTCTCTCCAGTACAGAGGGAGGGGGTGTCAGGCTCTGACAAGTGCCCCTTGCTTTTTCCAAATTCGATAACCAGTGGCTTCCCCTGCAGTTTGTACCCATTCACCAGCTGCATTGCATTCTGTGCTGACTGAGTATCTGCAACAAGAAAGCAAAATGGGCTCAGATTACATACAGGTCACGAGCCTCAACACAAACCTAGCAAGTTTTGGCACGGACACACATGATGTTGGCGTATACATTCCTGGCTCACGGACCCTTGATCATCATCTTGATCGAGCACAGGGATGCGACTGCACAGCCAGAGTGACAGTGAATACAACCCATAACAGATTGCATCTCCTGTGTCTTGACGGGCCTCTCAGTCCAGGGGAAAGATTGCAGGCATGATGCAAAGGCAATGGACTGAATTCACCTCTTGCTCCATGGAATATTGGCCATAGAGCATTGGAGCAGTGCCCTGTGGAGCAGAGGTGGCACCTTCACGTGTCAGAGAAGACCTGTAAGGCACGAAGAAACAACTCACCGGGGAAGGTAATGAAAGCCTGACCCCTCATCCGACCACTCAGCAGGCGAAACTGGACTGGTGGGCTGTTCTCCTTCTGGAACCGAGCAAACAAGGACACTAGGTCCTTCATTGTCACTCGAGGGCCCAAGTTCTTCAAATACAGCACCTATTCCCAAGAGAGAGGGTCAGCTGGCCTGCACCATGCAAACGGATTGATTCTCAACTTAGTCCCAACCTATGCACCTCACACTGATGAATTAGTTCAACCCCTCTGTCACCCCAGAGTCTGTCCTTCCCCTCGACACTGACAGTGGAGTTAGAAAGACAGAGGCGGGTGCAGAGAGAGGCAACACTGGACTTGAGGCATCATTGTGCTGTCTCTGTGCAAGTTGCTGACAGCACCAGTTACTTATAAAGCGTCACAAGCTCCAGGTACCAGTTAAACACAGTTTGAACAAAGCCACGGCTGGTCTCATATCTAGAGATTCCCTAGAGCCAGGAAGGACTGAAGTCTGAAGTGCAGCTATTTGCCAGACAAGGTGACTTCCTGCTGTGGTCAAAGGGCCCCTTCTCTTCCACAGCAGAGGCTGCTCCCTTTTGGCAGGGAGGATCAAGCAGGCACTCTCCAGACAACAGCCATTCAATAGCACAGAGGAAAAACTTTCGCAGAAAGGGCTTTAGGACATTTTAGCTAGGAAGATGAATACACCCTGGTTACAACTCAACATACCTTGCTGGGCTCCCCAGGATGGTAGGAGGCAAACCTGGGGATACTCCGGAGCTCTTCCTCTGAGAGCCGGTTCTTACAGATCTCTTCTTCCAGGACAAACTCCACAGGCTCTTTTATAGTCACAGGCCTTGGTGGGGACTGCTGGGGCTTTGCTGCAGGAAGGCTGGTACTTGTTTCCTGCTCTGCCTGCTCTCCCTGCTCTGGGAGCAATGTTTCCTCGAACACAGGCCCCTTTGGGGCCACAGAAGGGGGCAAGCATGGATCATTCTTTGTAGGCTGGAGCTCCTCAGGCAACTGCTTGCTCAGTAGCTCTTGATAAACAGTCTCCAGGTGAACCATGGGGTCCTTTTCATTTGCTATCCTCTTCTGAGTGTCATCTAACCCACCATGGAGAAACATCATAAAGTTACTACCACCAACAACCTGGAAAATGAAGACTTCAGGAGGAAACTGACAGGACCCCAAAACAAGAGAAGCCCCTTTCTAGGCAAACCTCCAGACACCTGCCATCTAGGACTTCCAGATTACTTAAAACAGGAAGAACAATTCCAACAGCCAGCAAGTATCAGTATACTAACTCAGGACAGACCTGCAGAGAGGAGCAGCTCCACTAGTGCTTTGTAGAGAGCTCATTTTTCTGCAGATGATCTCATTAGCTTATCTGCAACCACATTTCAGCACAGTCTAGTAATTCCTTCCTCCTGTTCCTGCATGACCAGGATATACCATGCTGATTTAACTTGGTATTTTGCTTCCAGGAACATCATCAAATTAAACTAATGGATATAAAGAAGGTCAATATCAGGGATGTACCAATGACATTCCTTTACTGCATTTAATAGAAGCGAGGACAGAAATGAAACGGGCTTCTACCAGCCTCAACTTTGCTGC
The DNA here is from genome assembly GCF_028389875.1 of Rhea pennata. Classification (NCBI taxonomy): domain Eukaryota; kingdom Metazoa; phylum Chordata; class Aves; order Rheiformes; family Rheidae; genus Rhea; species Rhea pennata. Next base: position 11,825,658 of record NC_084673.1, on the reverse strand, counting down.
CTCTTGATTTTCCTAATTGCAGCAACACTGCTGTAACACCATAAGGGGGAGCAGGGACCAGAGGATGCTGGAGTCAGCTGTATGTTAAAGCTGGAACAGCATTAACCCAAATCAAAGCAGTGTTCTTCCTCAACTTATTATCTATTTAACCCTGTCTTACACACAAAACCAGACAGGAGCTTCACTTTTGCATGTTCTCCAGCTAAAGCAAAGAGAGCAGTTTGCAACATTTCTGGGCAATGCTAGATTCTCTATTCAAAAAGTCACATTAAACCTCAGGCTAGGGGAGAGCACTGCTGGGGTGAGAGGTAGTATTATCCCATGGACAGTGCTGTCATCTGGGAATCAGCAATTAGGCTCTATTTCCACCTCTTGCTACTGATTTACTGAGGGGCCTTTAACAAGACACTTCTATTTGCTCTATGCCTTTGCTTCCCTCCCACTGCGAGACTTCTGTTAAGTTACGGAAGAACAGTATCTAGTCCTTCACAGCCCCCTTGTTTCACTCAGTGCAGCTCTGTCCTCAGTGAGAACCTCCAGGCTCTACAACACCAAAACATCAGCTGTTATTTCAGGTACTGCACTGGGCTGTGCAGTACTCACAGCACATCAATAAGATGCACAGCACAGCTCTCCAACCATAGGGATGGCTATATTAAAGTGGAAAGGAGTGTCTGAAGGGTTTATTTGCTCACACAAGAGAGGAAAAAAATCTCCTCCCACACAGTGCTAAAACAGAATGATGTCAACAGGGGCAGAAGTGCAGACAGAAATGTGTTGGACTCCCACACACCTCAGTTCTCCCATCTGGAGCAAAGGCAGGAACAGCCTCAGGCCCAGATACCTTGGTGGTAGAGCGCCCGGAGGAAGGAATGACGGTCTGTTCCCTGAAAGAGTGCATTTTCAATCTCCATCTCCCGCCGGCTCAGCTGCTTGCTGCCAGCAAACCTCTGGGGTAGAGAGAGTATGCGCTGACGCTCTTCCATCTTCTCCTGGATGGCATGGAGTCGGTCCTGCGTGGCCTCAGGGGCCGCTCCCAGTCCTGAGCCCTGGAAGACATGCACAGCTCTGCTCAGATGCAGCACATGCCTCTCTTCAGAGGCTTGGCTCACAGTCAAACTTCACATCCTCCAACTCTGGAGTGGGTACAGCCAGGAAGCATCCGAAGGGCATTTTTATTTTTCCCCATCAATCTTTTTCAGAATTCAGAGAACCCATTGTTGTCTGGGGCTGTAGGTGGATTTTATTTTCTCAAATTCCATTCTTTCATAATTACTGTGGCAGATCCCTCTGCCTCAGGCAAGAAATCAGGCTTTCTCCTGCCCCAGATCACAGTCTAACAGACATTTTCCCAAGGGTGTCTCTCCCTTCCCTCCTGACTGCATTGGCCTATATCTGCCCTGCTTTTATTCACCATTTCACAGCTTCCCTGGAGCACAAAAGGCTGTTTATATGGAAAAGCAATTCTAGGAAACCATTTGTAGCACCCTTGTTTTCAAAAGAGCTACAATTCAACAGCTGAAAATAAGAAAAGCCTGCACTGATGGCTTGCTGAGAGCTCCACAGGCAATCCAGAGTCCTCTTTGTCTCAGCTGATTCCTCTTTGATAGAATTTGTCACTTGGGGCCCTCCACATACAAAGTTGCACATCTCTGCTAGGCTGGAGCTTTTCTCTAAATATTATTCTACTTCCATGAGCTGCAGAAAATATATCCTAATGTCACTGACTCTTTCTATCAGAATAGTGTTTGCCATTGTATTTTTTTATCTCTAAATTTCCCTAGACTGATTTTGTACCAAATCTAACAGATTGTGCTGTTGGCATTAATTTTCACCTTAAAGCAACACCACCCCCTTTCCTTAACCCAACCTGAATACAGGCTACACCAGAGCTGGGTTTGCATTCAAACACTGAGGTGATGACTTCAGTTGGAGAGACAAACCCATGATTACCACTGACTTACTGCTTCCTTCCACACAAAGCTACTGCTCAGCAAGAGGAGGTAGAGTTGGAGGGAAGCCAAGAGTCAGCTCAAGTCCTGTTCGAGCCTTCTGCTTTACCATATTGAGAGAAGGACACTCCAGAGCACTTAACACAAACTGACTACAACAGCCCTTAGTCTCTGAAAAGTGAAAGAAATGGGTAAAGGAAGGGAAAGGAAGAAGCTGCTTCCCTGGCCTGCTTTAGCACTGCTTTGCTGCAAACTACGCTCTTAAATGAGTATGTCACTCCAGTAACATACTTGGTCAAACAGCTCTGCACTGCTACCTATTGTTCCCTGACAAATCTGCAAGCCTTTGAGGAGCACATGCAAAATCTTCCTTACAAACAGCTATCCTAAGCCCGCCATGTAATCCAGGGAAAGGAGGTTTTGGTGCTTTGAAATGTTTCCTCCTTCCCCTCCTCCAGATTTTAATATCTTATTTCAGTGATATAAAAAGGCAAAATGATTTGCTAAAAATCATCAAGATGCTCCGTAACAGAGGCAGGAATACAAGCAGGTCTTGCTGTGCTCCCAAGGACCACCTTTCTGGCTGGTGGCACAGACTCTTTAACCAAAGAAAACAGGCTAAAAGAAATGTCTGACTCTAATGGTCTGAAGGCAAGAGATCACATGGAGTGGCTACCCTTACTCAAGGGATTATACAAGGCTTGAATTTTCCACAAAGGTGCCACAGGCTATGAGGCTGAAGAGACTCGTATGCATACAGGGGCCTCTCACCTTCTCTGTTGAAGCCCGGTTCTTCCAGAGCAGGATCTCCGAGTCCGAGAGCCCCAGTTCCCGGAGAGATGCAGTTTCTTTGTCGCTCTCCTGCAGGGCCTGGAACTGTGACAAGGTCAAAGCCCCCGCGGCCTCTTCCCCAAAAGGCTTGTAAAAAGCTGCAGGGGCAAAGCATCTCCGCTTTGATTTACACCTGTAACCCAAAGCAACAGAACAGTAGAAACTCCTTCATACTGAGAAACAGTGGGGAGTGGGAAGGAGTTGGCTTCTCCCACTGACCCTTTGTCCTGCCCCATCTAGGCAGAGACTGGGTTTCTGAAACACAGCCCAACCACGCTCCCCAGATCCCTGCATAAGCCCTTACCTCAGCCTGCTTTTCTCCCAGGCAAGAGGCCTACTAAGTCAAAATAAATTGCTGCTGGCATTTGTCCCAGAAGATCAAGCGTGCTTATCTCCTACTGGAAACATCCAGGTAATAGATACTACAAAGGAAGGAGGATTTGTGCAGCTGTTTTTGCTTACGTGGCTCACTGCACAAAACACAGCTTTCTAGTTAGGATACCCTAGCACCCTAGGCTCTGCTGGCCAGATCAGGACTTACTGTTCAATAGAGACACTGGTATCAAGCTGGTGGTGAAGGAGGCTCTTCAGCTGCCTCTCTCCTTCTGTCTCCAAGTCTTCCAGGAGGAGGTCATCGCTGGACAGGCTGGTGTTGACTCTGGGGAAACACAAAAGCAACACAGTGGTGGTCAGTAAGGCAACAGGAAAAGAACACTCTCAACCCACTACCATTAGAGTCTCTCCACCTCCTTGACACTTTCTGGGGGGATTTAAAGAGGACAAGAAACCAGAACCAGATTGACCCAAAAAACTCCCACTAATGTTAACTAAAAAGCAAGCAGATTTACAGCTATTTTTAAGAACATTAGAAATACCTCAGAGAGTATTTTTATTATTGTTGTTTAACTACACATACAATCTTGTCATTTTTATTCATGCAGGGTTGTTTTCTGTTATCTAAATAAGCATTGCCTAGTTTCAAGTAACTCTACCCCCCCCCCAAAAAAAAAAAGAAAATAAATAAATCTACGTAAGAGAAGAAAGAAACCGGGAATTTTAGCAGCATCCGCTCCTAGGCTAAGCCTGCCCTTCCTGGGCAGGCCCAGCTCCACGCACAGACGCCGCCTCCCGCTCGCCGCCCAGGACGAAACAAGCGCTGGCAGGAGCGTCTCCGCGTCTCACCGCCGGGCCGGGGGGAGCCGCTGCTTGCCCTCCCGGCGACCACCCTCCCCCGCACGGCGCGGAGCCGCGCCGTCGGCCTCAGAGCGGCAGGCGAAACCGCAGCCCCTCCGGGTGGCTGTTACGAGCCGCCGGCCCGGGCCAAGCAGCTGCGCTACCGCGGAGGCCTCGCAGCCGCCCCGGCTCCCCCCGCAACGCGCGGCTCGGGGCCTCCCCGCTGACAGGATCCGGCCGTTTAACCCGAGCTGGGCGTGGAGGCCCCGCGGCGCCCGCGCGCCCACCCCACGGCAGCGCCGCCGCCCCCGCGCGCCCCTCACCTGCGCATGGCCGCGGCCCCCGCTGCGCCTCCAACTCCCAGCAGCGCCCGCGAGCGGCGCTCCGCCCGGCGGCGGGGGCGGCCGCCGCGGGGGCTGCCGGGACGCGTAGTGCGGGCGGGCGCCGCGCGACGGGCGGGCCCACTGCGCCATCCGCTCCCGCCTCAGCCCTTCGCGTCCCCTACGCGCCGAGGGGCAACGGCCGGAACACGGACGGAGCCGGTCCTCCTTTCCTCAGAGCGAGGAGAAGGGTCGCACCCCGGAGGAAGGGAGGTAAAGAACACGCAAGGAAGTTCACGCCATTAAAAACCAGCGAAGTACTGTAGTAACCAGGCCCTCTCCCCCTTTTCCAGGGGAGAAGACATAGGGCGAATCGGAGCAAGGATAAACAAATAATAGGACATTCGCATCCTTTCACAGCATTCAGAATCAAGTACTAGCACAGTTCTGCTAAAAAAGGGTTATTTTCCTGTATTAGTAAAAAGATACGGGAATGTGCATTAAAATAACATTTTAATTAAAAAATGACATTACTGTATCCTTTAAAGTCTTCAGAGACTGTTCACTGCATTCTTTCTCATACCTTGTGGAAAAAACAAGCTCCACAACCCACCACAACATATGTACCATTTTTCTACTTGCACATCTAATATTTTTCAACTCACAAATTCTGCTTACGTGCAGGTGCTTTGGAAACACTGGAAGGTACAAGCACAGAAAAGGTTTATTGACAAAAAAGCAGGAAAAAGCCCCACTTCCAGAACTGGAAGCATACGCAGTTTAAACACATTTATGCCAGCATGCAGATACTGAGCATCTGCAGTTGTCAGACTTCTACACCCCTTGGCAGGACACCTGTTCAAACCTTCTCATAAGAACCTGAATATAAGCTTAAATATTTTCAATCAGAACCTTAAATCCCTTACAGGCATGCATTTATAAAGATTAAAGGACAAAAGCACATACTTTCAGCACAAATTTTATGCAGTCGCTCAGACTGGACTCACTAAATTCCAGTATGACACTGCAAAGACTAGCCAAAAAAAAAAAAAAAAAGCAAACTTTATTGAAATAAAAAACAAAAACACAAATCCAGATCATAATTTTAAATCCAGGTCTGCAAACTGTTTTCTATGTAGATGGGACTTCAGGTTAGAATATTAACACCACTGAGTCTTTTAGTCAAATGCGATTCTAAAACTGCGCTCTTGCTCCTTGCGGCGGCTCTCACAAACCTTTGTCACCTCTTCTACCTTTCTCTGCAACAGGGCTGGGGGAAGGAAAGAAAAAAGTGACCCATTAGCCTAGAATACAACCTTGCACAGTTTAGCCTGCAGAAGGAAAACGTATTTTTGATTCTGAAATTAGTTCAGTTTTGACACTGCATAGGGAAAGTAGAAAACTCCACAAAAAACAGTTAGATCTCCAAGAAATAGAAGATTGTTCTAAGTGTTATGTGGCACTCAGGGACTAGCAAGCAGATTCAGAAGAGCCCTGGAACATGCCATGACACTGCCAAGCTGGTTTCAGGCTATTGTAATTTCAGCACACAGCTTAAGGTAACAAAGCAAACCCTTCCTCAACAGTAACTGTAGCTGGCCTTCGACTTCAGAAAAATTGCTATGTTGAAGTTCTTCCTACTGACCTCATGCTAAACTAGTTTAAAATTTTGCAAGTTACCAGTTAACTACAACCTATTAGAAGTCTGCATTCTTTCTTGCAGAACATCACCATTATAACAACCTTTTAACTGTCAATATATAAAAGTGCAATCACAACAAAAAGCTGATCACTTGCAGGCACATTATAGATCACATTACCTGCAGAGCGAGCACTGATTTGGCAATATATAGGTAAGTGGTTAACAACTTTAGTTAATGCCAAAAACTGTGTATTGCAAAGGTTATGGTAGTTAATTTAATTTCATGTAACCTTACTAGATGTTAATCAACATGTCTGCAACATTACAACAATCTGCAGCTTGGAGATATTCCAGTTTAAGTTTTATTCCATAGTATGCCAAACCCAGAACCTTCCAGTAACATATGAAATATACCTACCTACTTTTCATTTTGTCAGTTTTCAAAGATTCACCACACAAGTGATTGACATAAAATAAATCTGCTTTACTATCTCATATCTAATCCTGTTCAATTCATAACTTGGGTACAACTAAGAAAGTAACTGGTTGAGGCAAAACTTAAGGAGCCCTCATCCAAATGAACCCTTCACTGTGGCCATCTTATGAAAGGAGCAGTATCATGCATCTGTTCAGCAAAGCCATTTAATTGGTTTGGCACAAGAAAAGCTGAACAAAAATTAACAACTTGATTAAGGTGCTGAAGTTGCACAAAATTCTTAGAAGTCTGACAAATTAATAGTCAAATAGAGATGAATGCTTAGAAAAAGCTCATCTGCTTTTGTGAAACAGCCCTGGAGGTATCTCATAGGAAACAGTTTGTAACATTATGTACAGTGCAGATATATTTTAAGATCAGGTGTTAAAAATGCATCCGTCCCAGGCCTACTTGTTAAATTACAAATGGCAACAGCTATTTTGGTTACTTCAGAATCGCATGTTCTTTTGCGATGTACCATTTAAGTACATATAACAGGAATTCTTCTCCTTGATCTCCATAGATACAAGTCACATGAATCATTATTGTAAAAAGCTATGCAGTTTGAGATTTATTGCTTCTTTCTTATCTGAAGGGCTTCCTCTACCACACTGAAGCTGAACCATTTAAATACAGTTCCTAGCAAAGATAATAACTATTGACTTGCAAAAAAAAATTACTTCTAGCACAAAATGACTGGCAAAACTTCTCCCTTCCAGTAAGTTTTTAAAAGAGAGAAGTTAACCTGTAAAGATTGCCATCCTCAACTTCATTCTGTAAGTAAAGCCAGAATTCTGATGCCACAGGAAACATACCAACATCAATTTCAAGATGAAATGCATGCTTAGTATACATAAGTTAGCATAGATCTTCTAGAAAACACCAAATTCAATCCTGACATAAACCAGTATCATTAAAAATATATATATACACATATATATATATGGTGGAAGTGTGCCTACTTTCATCCAAGATAAGTTACTTTGACAGTACTGCAACCAGATGGCTGCAATTCAGCACTGTGAGAGCAGCACCACTATAGTCAACAGTGCTCCCTTGTGGCTGCTAACATCAGTTAAAAATAGAAAAACAATTTTTGAGTATCTGACAAAGGGAGAATTCCTATCAGAAAAGCAGAGGGAAGAGGGCCAGTTCACTGTTTTTAAAAATGTTGAGCTCTGGAAGCACCCAGGTATACTACTGAATCTAAGACAAGAAACAATAGTAACTACACTACCAATTTTCCACTATGAAACGCAGCTTCTGGTCTGCATTACCTTTTCAAGTTATTACTACTATAATACACTTTCACTCAATTACTGCACTTGCAGACATATGGTGTTCAGAATATTACCTGAGCTTGCCTTTCCTACAGTTTGCAGCAGATGGTTAACATTAACACCCCCCACAGCCAAAATCTAACTTTCATATTCCAAAGGGAAACACAGGAACATTTCAGAAGGTTACACATTTAACTGTATTTTGATAGAAGAAACAACAAGGTTCAAGTCCTCTGCTTTACACTGATGCATTTCAAATAGTGTTTCTTGTGAAATGTTAGTAGTGTACCAGGAATTACTTCTCAGCAGCACACCTATATAGGTCAGGAGATTTCAAGCAAGGAAGCAACAAGTATACTTTGAAGCAAGAGGGAAGAGATTCTTCAGTAATCTTCAGAATTCATTATGTTCAAGAAACATTTCCACATGAGCATGCAAACACAACATAGTTCATATTTTTAGGAATAAAAGGCTGCATGAAGACTCTCACCTGAGTTCTGGTCAATCCACTGCAATGAATCCATATGTGCATTCAAAATTTTACAGATCTGCTGAAGCTGAAGAGAAACAGAGGGTACAAGGTATTTGTTACAGTACATAAAACCCAAGAGTGGCAAAAACCAGCCTGTCCCTGCACCTTGAAACATGAAGCTGTCTGATTTCCTATATGTACAGCTTCACTAGCAGTTATTTTCCCAAAGTCTGTACAGCAGCCATGCTACATTGCAAGAAAGGAGATTTGTTTGGAGTATATCCCTGTGGCTTGGTCTGAGTCAAATTCAGACCTTAGATGCACACATTAATCATACTAGTCTCCAAATAGCAAGAATAAAACTGAATGAGAAAAAAAAAGTCTGCAATAATCTATTGAATAAAGGGATTTTTCCAGGGAAAAAGAAACATTTATCAGTTAAAAAAAAAAGGAATATAAGATCAATTTAATATGTAATAAAAATATGTAATAAAGAGCTCATAATTCAAATCTCATTTTCTTCAGCACAAATGCAAATGTACTAGTAGGAAATGTTTTGGAGGCACTTCAGAGTTTTGATCTTGCAGCCTTCTCTGCATCTTCCTTTTGGCAAGTTCTGTACAAAATGCAGTAGCTGTTGCTGGTTTTTTTTAAAAAAAAAATTTGCTATCTAGATAAGAAGTAAACAAGAAAAACAGCTGGAGTTCACACTAGAATGAGATATTCTTGAAATTAACATATATTCCAGAGTAATTTTATGACAGGCTGGCTTGTTTTGTGGTAGAATGACTTGCCAGAAGAGAACTGGCTTAAGGATACAACAAAATACTCTTCCAAGGTTGAAACCACAAGCAGGAAAGTATCCACAAATGGACAGGTGAAGGGTTAGAACTGTTAGTACCTTCTGTCTCTCTTTATCAACATGCAAATAGAGCTTGGACTTACTGGGTCACTAGTGTCTGCTGGGCCTCCTGATGTATTCAAGTGCTCAATGATGTCCTTGAGATCTTGTGCCATACGCTTTAACTGAGCATCTATGTTTTCAGCCAGTTTATATCTGCAAAATGCATAGGAACCAAGGTCAGAATATTCACTGTGCACCTCAGAAGACCTGCTGCTCCCAGTTGTAGTATCTTCAGGTAATACAAATTATCACCCATGCCTTTCAACCAAAACATGGCAGATACATGGGAACTGCACAATGACAGGCATTCTAGTACACAGATTAGATGACACCTAATGTCTTTGCTCTCGTGATAATCTATGGAGATAAATGTGCAATATTACTGAGGGCTTTCTGGAAGGTTAATGCCAGAATTAAACAAGATTCTTCAAGATTCATGCCTCTTGAACCAAACACTTCATCCTGCTAAGATTCAGTACTTTAACAGGCTTACAAGGATGCTTGAGCTGCAGAGGACTTTCTGCTCTCATCACTTCTGTAATTAATCACTTTTTAAAATAAATTATGCCAAAACTAGTAAACTTTTGGAAAAGAACTAGTTAGATCCACATTGAAAGAGCTTTTCATGCTGATTAAAGGAGCTTACAGTTGCCACTTCCCTCATTTCTAATGGGCAAAATGTAAACTGTAATGCATAAAACAGGATTACAGATGTGAAAGAGGCTTGGTTGATACTAATAGTTCAATATTTATTGTTCAGTATTGTCATGCATCCTAACTCTACTTCTGATTGAACACCACCCAGTCTGCTTATCACATGTTCACAGCAGATTTCTTACGTTCTTTCCCTTTCTTCATCTGCATGCTGCAAGTAGATAGTTCCACTCTGTTCCTTCACAGACTCCTCCAGAGGAGTCAACAAGTCTTCCAGCTCTTTCTGCTGTGACAGAATAAAATCTAGTTCCTGATCCAATCTGAAAAGAAAAGAAACGTTAGCACTGAACATAACTTAGATCAGGTTTAGATGTGGCATACATTCTAGGACTTCTACACAAAAAGATGCAAATAAAACCATCTCAAGGGCCATAGTTTACCTTTTTTGATCAAGCTTCACTTTTTCTACTTCTCTGTGCAATGAAGTAATCTAGAAACAAAATACACTTAATAATGATAAGGAAATTCAGAGATCATCTGGTAAAGGCATGGAAGAACTGAGGAAACAAGTACTATGCAAATATTTACTAGAAACAAGGAATAGATATGCTTGTAGACCAGAAAATATTTAATAAAACTTTGACTCAAAGCTGAACTCTGATAACTTGTTCATATAACTCAAAACAGATTTTAAAGCTTTGATGCCTAAAAATCAAGACAGACATATTGTTAGGTTTTTAAAGTATCCAAATATATTAGACAGTCTATCTTTAGAAAACAGAGATCCACTAGATGGCTTGCTGCATCTGTAACACTTTATCTTTTAAAAATTTAAGTTAAAAAAAATCAAGTTATACCAGACATCACCTTACCTTTTCTCCATTCTCTATCAATGTCCGATCCCAGGCATTAACTTGCGTAGCTTGATGAAGGAAGTGTTTCTCTTGATCTTCGAGTTCTAGACTCCACTTGTTTATCAAGCTCTCAAGCTGGGCATAAGTCATCACTGGAGGTGCGCTGAGAAGCAGCACAAGATAGTACAGAGCACAAAATCAAAAGTCAAAGTATAAATGCAACTAACAGCACCCATTTCCCCTTCCTCCAGACACTAGTATTAAGAGAGCTATTGCCCAGATCAAAAATAGTTACAGAAAACCCACTCACCTGGTTGTTGCTGTGGTTATTGTAGCTGTAGAAGTCACAGCTCCAATGGTACCAGTGGTAGTTAATGGCTTAAGATTCAAAGCAAAGCTTACGCCAGGAGCAGAGGAAGAGCCTGAAGGAAAAGACTAATATTAAACAACTAAAGAGGACATCTAACAGATCAAGAACAGATCCAATTTACAACTAACTTCAATGCTGTATTATGTCAAGTATGTCCCTTCTAACAAAAAGGGAACCCCATTTGAGATAAGCAGGGAATGAGGAACATCTTGACACCAATAGCAATGGACTATAAATACCTGCAAACAGGTATTTAAAAATGTGGGATTATCAGCCTGTATATGTCCTGGGCATTATTCAAACAAATACAGCCCCTAGTTATTTTAATACTAGACCTCATAGGTCTACCAGGAAACCCAGTTCCTGCCTGGCATGATTGCTGCTACAGTGCTTTTTGCAGAATAATTTCTAAGTTTTTTTGCAAAGGTAAAGAACATCTCAGTACTGTCAGCCAGTCATGCAGTACTTCTATCCATTGATCTCAAGTTCTTCACAGTCACTCCAGAAACAAGCCTTAAGAAGTTCCTGACAGCTGAGCAGCACCCATGTTACAACACTGAAAACATAAGTTCAGCGAGAAAAGGATGCTTAGTCCTGCTTCCCAACACTATTTAACAGCAGTTTGCTGTCAGTTTTCACATGAAGGTTGACATTTAAATACTACACTTCTCTGCATTTTTAGTGAAATCCTACACTCTAAGACTTACAATATCGAAGAAACAACAGAATGGAAACAGAGGGAAGAGACACAGCTCTGCCTAACACTCCCACAAGTCTTTGACCTCTCCCTTCCATCATAAAGGCATCTCTCCCTAACCTCTTAAATCAATTCTACAACTTCATAGGAGGGCTAGCGTAGTATCTAATCTGTTTTACTTTACTTACTCCAAACTAGAACAGAGCCCTAAAGGTCCTCACTCAAGGTCTTTTACTATGGACATAGACTTAAAAGTTGTAACTGAATTCAGGGGGTGAAAAAGATCAAAACCAAACAAATATTTTGCTGTTTTCAATTACTGGAGGGAATTAGAAGTTATCACTGCTGTGTTGCTACATCAGCATGGCCCTTTATTACTACAGAACACTGAATTCAGTGTTTATTTACAGCATGTAGTTCTTACTAGTCACAGTGCTTGTTGCTGCAGCTGTTGTCCCAGGAACTTTTAATCCAAATCCAAGAGTTCCAAGAGCGGCTGTACCAGTGGAAGTGGCACCCACTGTAAACAGAAAACAGGAGTTTGAGTACCCCATTACATAAGGGTTCCCTTTGAAAAGTTATGCTCTTCCCTGCCTGTCCATTCATCTCCCCCTGATCTTTGTTTGCGTTAGCAGTGATTGCTGTTTGGTGAGGGAACATCCCAGCACTACATGAAGAAAAAAAAAATAATGAAACTATAAAATAGCCAGAGTGCTCTGTGATCCTTTCAGGAAATTCTGTTAACTCAGGTGCCAAGCTACCACCATTTCTCTTCACTTATTTTGAAGCATCCAACATTTAACTGTTATCAACTGCTAAAATAAGCAGAAGATACTGGATGCTGGCAGATATTTGAAGGATGAACTTCTCAGATATGAACAAACATGTTAAGAGTGGCCTGCATGAGTCTATTTGTTAAAGTAATACAATTTAACATGCTATCAAAAGCATGCTGTCAATTCTTTATTGCCAGGAAGCAGTTTACCTATTATCATCTAAGCATAATGGTTCAAAAATCTTCACACACTGAGAATGCTTGAAGGCTTAAAAGCAGTCTTAAACATCTAACTTTTCAGAGTTGGGTGTAAGACAGTATTATGGTATGAAATAATTAGGTAACAGCTCTGGTAAAACTTTTTTTTTTTTTTTTTGCCATTTACTATAGCTAACCTCCAAAATCAAGCTAAAGTGTTTCATCTCATGAGCTTGGAAAAAGATAGAAACATCTCATTACAGGCTGGAAACAAGAGCTATTAGAACTCCAGTCAAGCCCTGTCTACTACCTAAAGTTATAAGATAAAGTATTTCCTGTCATGAAAATAAGCTTGCAAGGGGAAACATGCTTGTTACTGCCAGAAAACTTTCACATATACAGCTGTGTGAATATCTGGCTTTACCACATTGCATCTCCACTTCCACAGGCCACTCCATTCTTAAAGACAGACTGTGAACACTTAAGAGTCAACATTTGTTAATGCAGATGCAGCCAGACTCATAGCACCGCCTGGCACAAAGCTAATATACCACTAGAAAGCTCAGTTGTGGTGTTATTATCCTCAAAAGAAGGAGAAAAAAAATACAAAAAAATACAAAAAAAAAAACACAGCTACAATTGCCACTCTGCCTACCCACTCTGAAATTAAATATGCTTTGTTTTGGACAAAGCCTTCCATAATTCACTAAAGAAAGTTTGCTATGAAACAAGAGGAAAAGTGACAAACATCAAGGACAGCTGACTATTTTAATTGCCCTAAAAGAGCATCTGAAGCTTTATTAACAACAGATACCACGAAGTGTCCTCATCAATTATTCTTCCAGTGTATAAATTCTGTATATTATGACTTACGTGAGAGGCCTGTGGTGGTGGATGTCGTTGGTGCTGAGGAACTTGCTATAGATGCAAACAGTGTAGGCCCAGTTGAACCAAGAAGGGAAGTTGTGGTGGTAGCAGCAGTCGTAGAAGCTGTGGATGTTACTAGAAACAGAACAGTTAAGTCTCATATAAGCAGATCCTTGTCAAGCTCTAACACATTTCAGAAGAACCAAACTGAGACTTGCATCTCTTTTTTTTTTTTTTTTTTTTTTTTTTTGGCGTGCAAGAGAATTCTGCACTTTCTTGTATTCTTCCTCTAGTCTCTCTCTTTTCCTATGTACCATTTGCACTTTCTTGTGCTTCTGTTCCACAATGCCCTGCAAAAAAACTACAGAACACAATTCTGCACACAGAATAGTACAAGATCTAGTACATTAAATAGGACAGTTCAGTGAACTTTCACAGATTACTGATGCCACTGTAAATTCACACTAACAAACATATCCAGCCCCTTTTCCAAACTCCAGAAGACAGAACTAGAAATGAGAAGGACAGGAGGTTCTCTATACTTTGAATCATTATTTCCTAAATCATCTCATACCTCCCAGTTTGGCTCCAAAGGACAGAGTGGGTGCCTGGCTTGCACTATTGGTCAGCGTTCCTGTGGGTGCACTAGTGGCTGCTGTTGAAGTCAATGATCCAAAGTTTAGACCTGAAACAAGTAGCAGCATAAATAAAAAATTCAAGAAAAGATGAACCTGTTGCTATGGAGAAACTGATGACTGCATTATTCAAGTTGGAGATAAGAATATCTCTTAGGAAGATATTAATTTCAATTTAGCAAATATTTCTGCAGTTTCAAGAAAATTAACTAGAGCTAACAAGTTCCTTTGTTGTACAAAAATCTTTAAAGAACAATTCTAATACAGATTCACAGATTAAGAACAATTCTAACTTCAGCCCTCACACTGCAACAATACTTCCTGAGAACTGTACTATCACCAATACACATATTTGAAGGTTGGAGGCTGAGTTTTTGCTGGACTCTGAAGAAACAGACAGGTTTGTTGCCCGAGTGCAGCAGCAGCTCAGCATCCTGGGCAGAGCACTCCCCTTCCTCACCACTCCCAACCATGCCTCTATATCCCTCAAATCCACCAAAAGCTTTACTCAAGCACTTCAAATGCAACTCTGACACTTCTGTTCAGTGGCAGAATTATTTCAGCCTCAGACTCCAACCCCTTAAGTAATACTTTTAAACACCACTCAGCTTAGGAATCCCTATTTATAATGCTCAAGCTCCACCTCCAACAGCCTAAAAAGTACTGACAGCAAAGCCATTCAAAATTCTGCAAGGCACATTCAAACATCAGTATCCCACTTATCTCTGCAATTACTTTCCTTCTATACCATTTTACACTGTACTTGTCTTTTATGACCTTCACAGTTTCAACTTCACACATACACAGTCACAAAATAAAGACTGACCGTTCAGAATTTAAGGATTTACAGGTTACTTCATTTCAGTGTTAAGTTCAAATATCATAAGAAACAGCTAAACCAAAATGCTGTTCTGAGAAACTTCCCACATAAACAGATGCCTTGTTTCATCAGACTGACCTAGCCAGGTGGCAAACTCACTAATTCATTTAGACATGCATACAAACTCTACCAACTGTTGCAACATTAAAAAACAAATGGATACAGACATACTTGCTTGCCTAATGAGTGCACTTGTGTGCAGAACTGCACACACCAGCCCCAGGTGCCCTCCAGGTCAGCAGGCTTTCTGATTACAGCCCCCATTTCCAGCCCAGGTACTCACCTGAGGACTGTCCCCCAAGGCTGAAGGCAGTTGCTGGCTGTGTTGTTGCTCCTAGGGTGGCAGTAGTGGTGGAAGCAGCAGGTGCTGTTCCAAAGGTCAACCCCGCGGGTGCTGCTTGCGGGGTTGCATTGCTTACAGTGCTGATATTGAAGCTGGGTGTTCCTGTCTGAGTTGTACTACCACTGGAAAAATTAAACCCTCCAGTTGTCCCAGACTGAGTGGTAGTAGTGGTGGTGGTGGTGGTAGTGGTACCAGCAGAGCCAAATACAAAGCCAGATGGGGCTGCTATTTGACTTGAGGGCACACTAGCTGGTACAGAGCCACCAAATCCAAAGCCTCCTGTGATACCTGTAGCTTGAGTTGTGCTACTGCCTCCCAAATTTAATTTGGGTGCATTTCCCCTAGGGAAAAAAAAATAAAGTAATCCATTTGAGACATATCCAGTGAACTGCTAAGAATCAGCTTTCCTAGAGTATTTGCTGACAGCAAAAGACACTTAATTTCAAAGAGATGTGCACTTCAGGTTCATATTTCAAGCTAACTGCCATCTAGTTTTGGTACAGATTGTATTAGAATTCTTATCATATAGACCATCAAGTCCATTTTTACTGACTCCTCCTTAATTACCTCCTCCCATCAAGGCACTCCAAAACATTTATGGTGATGTGAATGGAACAGCTTCTTCTCTCAGATCTTGTCTGTGACAAGACTGTGACATTCTTGTCACCACCTCTGCTTCAGACTAACACAAGACTTTTTTCCAGCTACCTTCCCACTGCTAGTCTCCATCCAACTCCCTTTCCACTTCTCTTACATGGAGACTTTTTTTTTTTAATTTAACAAACAAACTACAATGATGACAAAAGGCCTTCCTGAGTAGCAGCAGCTGCATATTTGGCAGAATAAAAAAGCATAAGCTAGGAAAGAAACTGTATTTTTTGAAAGAGTTTCTTTTTCATTATTTGCCATTAATATAATTATCTCAAGTACCCTTCTTAAAAATGGCGCTATTCTAAAGTAAATTCTTATTCTATTCTTATACTAAAGTAAGAGATAAACCTGGAAAAAAAAGGCCAATAATCCAGTTATCTACCATTCTCTAGTCTCTTCCCTTTCCCAACCAAAAGGCAGATGACATTGTAAAATCACAGTTCACACCTACGCAACATCTCCTTTTCAATGCTATCAATAACATGTTGGCTCTTGGCAACCTTCGCTCTACTCCTATTAACATTACCACTGCTTGGGCAAAATCAGAGCAAGCAGAATCTCCCTGGGCTGTTTTAATCATACTTTTCTACTTCAAAAGGGAAAATGTGTGAAGGAACAAATGATTCTACAAATTCCCATTCCAAAGCTTATGGCCTCCTGAAAGGACTGAATAGTCCTGCTTAGGTAAAGGCAGATTTTGAACACCAAGTTTTGACCACAGCAGGAAAGACATGTAAGATCTCAAATTCTTTCTTCTTCCCCTTCATTCAGCCAGCACAGACTCCCGTTTCAGAAGCAGCAACATGAACATAAAGCTTTCAGCAACATAATAAATTACAGAATTGATTGTTCTTAATATCCCATGGAAAAGCGAATGGGGGGAAGAAGACGCCTCGTTAAATGCCTTTTTGAGTGTGCTGCACCGCAGCGTGGATTCACAGCAGCACAGCAGCGGGCTCGCTCGGTTCTGAGGTGCTTTCCAGAACGCTCCCGAAGCGCAGCACCCCCGCCCCGGGGCGGCGAGCGCGGGGCCGCGGCACTCACCCCAGCGAGAACACGGCGCCGGCCGGAGCCGCCGTGGCGGCAGGCTGCGCGCCGAAGCTGAAGGCGGCGGGCTGCGCGGTGGTGGCCGGCGTGCTGAGGGAGAAGAGCCCCGCCGGCTGGCTGCTGGCGGGCGCCTGCGCCGCCGTCCCGAAGCTGAAGCCCCCCGAGGCGGCAGAGGAGGTGGAGAAGGAGAAGCCGGTCGCGGCCGTGGTGGCGGCGGCGGCCGTCTTCGGTGTGCCGAAGGTGAAGCCGCCTCCCGCCGCGCCCGACCCGAAGCTGAACTGGTTCATGGCTGCCGGCGGCCTGCGAGAGAAAGGGCCGCGCCGCCCTCAGGCCTCGGAAGGCCGGCGGCGCCCCACGGCCCGGCCCCACGGCCCGAGCGACGTGCGCGGGCGGGGGGGCCAGACCCGCCTCGCCGCCCAGCGGACCGGACCGCGCGGCGGGGCTGCGGCACCGGCGGGGCGGGCGGGCGGCCGCCAGTGGGGGGCTGCGGGCCCGGGTACTCACCGCTCCGCGGCGACGCGCTCCCTCCCCGCGAGCTCCCGCGCGCCGCCCGCGCCCGCTGATGACGCTAGTTACGCAGCCTTCCGGCCGACAGCGCGTGACGCGCCGCTCCCTGCCCGCCCCTCGCCTCTGCCGCCCAATCGCCGACCAGCTTCTCAGGCCTTTAAAAACTACTGGCTCTTCTCGCCGCCGCTCATCGGCGGCCACGCCGTATTGGCTCGCGGGGCGAGGCGGGGTGGCGGGTTCTTCGTTACTGCGGCAACGGGGGACGCAGCAGATGCCGGCGGCGGTTGGAGGCGGCGGTACTGTCGGGTCCGCGTCCCGGTCGCGCGTGGGCCCGCTGAGGCGGCTGCCTGCGGCGCGGCGCGGCGCGGGTCTGCGGGGCGGCGCGGCGCGGCGCGCAGCTGGCCGCTCCGCCGCCCCTGCCGATGCAGAGCCGTCCAGCCCGCGAGCGCTTCCAGGAAGTCCCGAGGAGGCCGGAGGCTGCACGGGCTGGACGCTGCCGCGGGGCGTTCGACCCCGGCCTGCTAGCAGCTCCCCGCGGCGGGGGGCAGAGCTCTCCTTGCCTCGCTCCTCCTCCCTTTCTCTCCCGGCTCCGGGTTCCCCCTCCGGGCCCACCGCTGGGTTTTGTGTTTTGCAGCAGGTTATTTGGTGGCTTCAATGCTCTGTACAGTGGTGGTGATCAGATTTCCCAACCTCAGAGCTGTTTGGTCAGGATAAAAACGGTGTGCTTTAAAGACTTTAAGATGCTACATGAATGAGGCTGTACGGTTATATGTAAATTTGCTGAGTTAATTATTAAGTGCGATCTCTATTCCTGGGTAGAGAGAACTTGGGCAAAAGGAGGAAGAAAATTCTAGATAATACATATTACTGGTTACACACCGAAGCTGGTTTCTGTGGGAACAGTTTAGATCTGTCTGCACACCTCACATGCCTGTGCTTTAGCTTGTTGGAAGACGAGCCAGCTTGCCTGCGGCATTGCACAAAGTCCCAAATCAGCTTGGACCTAGAGCTGGGCCTCTCCTAAGCCTCCCTGGAACAACGAGGCCAGAGAACCTGGTGTGGAGACCTCTGCCTGGCTCCTCGGGGAGATATAGTCCAGAGTTCCAAAGCAAAACTCTAAACAAGAAATTCTGCTGCCCTCACTTGGCCATAGCAGCAGAAAATCCATATTTGCATGAGGCTGTTTCAGAGCTAATAAGCACTATTAGACTTGTACTGTCTCCACAACAAATGCTTATGGAGCAAGAGTCAATAACCTTGTTATGGGTAAGGGAAAATTGATTATATTCTGTACATGTGTTGGCATCTCATGTAAGTTTTTGGACAAATTTTATCCTTCTAGAATACTTTTTTTTTTTTTTTTTTTTTTTTTTTTTTTTTTTGCATTTAAGGAAGGACAATATAGAAAAGGGCTGTTCTTTCTTCATCTGTCCCTTGTTTTTTCCGCACAGGTAAGAAGTAGATATGGATATGGATATAGATAGTATTTCCTCAGTCTCTTCTCTGCAGTCCCTTGCCAAGCTACTTAGTGAGGCTCAAGAAGGTGGTGATGATGATGATGACGACTATGGGGTGAGTCTTCCGCAAGAAATGCTGCTTTTTCTATGTGTTGTACATAGTCTCACCTTATTAACTAAGAAGAAGCAAATTTGGCTTTTCCTAGTGTGAGTAAAGAAAGCCTTACAAAGTTTTGGACTGACTGAAACAGCTAGGTTTTTAAGATATTTTTAGGATAAGAAGATCCTGAGGGAGAAAATAAGGAAGATGCCCTAGGAATGGAAGGAGAGACTGTGACCACAGAATAGGAAGAAGACTTATTAAAGGAAATAACAACAGGTAGTTGAGTGTTAGATACTTAGATACTTCAGACTATTTCCCCTATTTTTCCCTGAAGTCTGCCAGGGATGAAGGCAAATTACAACTTGATACAAAGGACTTCAAATGAAGAAAAAAGTTGCTGCTTAACTTCTGAGTAAAGACTAAAATATCCAGAGGCAACTGAATGTATTAATTTTGCATGTCAGGCATTGAAGAACCATAGAGGTGATTGATCACTGAAGTACAATAGAGATGGTAAAATAGAGGAGGGTGAGTAATTATTCTAAGATGAACGATCTGAATGATTAATGAGAGAAATATCTTTCCATTCTTTTATATCAATTCATCTCAGGACTAGATGAAATTCACAGCATCTAGAAAATGTCCTTTGTTTCCACAATATACCACTACTGATTTTATCTAGGAATGCATGTGTGCTGGGGAGAAATATCTGTGTCTATTATGCTCATGAGGACCACAGGTGCCAACAATCACAGTGTACAAGGCTTCAAGGAATGTTTAAAACTCTTGAAAAGTCTTTGAGGATTTGAAGGAGTCCTTTTATGACCTGGATAACAAAAAGAGCACATATGTCAGTTATCCTCCCTAACATCACTCCTCAAAAGAAGAGCCAGCTGGCTCAACCAGCAGATGTGCCCTAATAGTAGCAGTAGTAATAAAAGCTTGGGACAAAGAGGGTGCATTTCCCTTGAGATTTCCTTTCAGTAGATGTGGTCCTTCATATTCTAGCTACCCTTCAGCTCTTTCATATTTGCTTTTAAAGCTAGTATTATTGACGTACATCTTTGCAGTAAACATCCCAATCTTAAAAGAACTTGTTTACATGTTGTTAATAAAATGAATAACACTTCAGAGACAGAAATGAAAAATTGCCACAAGTGATGTCAATTAAGTCTGAGTCAATCTTCTGGGTAATTTGAAATCTTCATTTTGATTTAATTGAATGTTCTGTGCATATGACACATTTTTATCAAGCCAAGGAATCTTTATATATATAGAAATGCCTCACATCAGCCTATTAGCACTAAATTGATTCACAATTAGAGGAAAATGTTGTTGCCTCATATGATCTGTAGCATTAAAAGGAATCCAAATGCTGTGATGATATTTGCATGTAGCATCCCTGATTTGTTGCAATATTTTCATGGCAGGCAAAGCAAGACTGTTTTGTCAAAATACCTGGAAACTAATACTCAAAAAATGTTGCATCTGCTTATAAGATTGTACTTCTGAGTTCTGTTTAAACCCAGTGTGTCAAGATCACTCTGCTAAGTGAGAGTGAGGAAGAGAGCATGTTCAATGGTTCAGTCATGAAGCTGAGACTATTTCTGGATTCTGTCACTGATTTGATTGACCCTGGATGTTATTGTTATTGATCTGGGCTCTGTGACAATTAGAGTTTCATTTGGCTTTTTTTGCAGCCACACTGTTCTGCTAGCACCATGGCTCCTGGTAATATTGGACCGGTAAAGAAAGAGACCACTGGTAAGAAGGGTTGTTTGTATACAGTTTACCATTCAATCACACGTTAGCAAAATAAAACAGCTGTACTAAGAGTTACTACTGACACAGCTTGCTTTGAGAATTGAGTGGTCACTGGCCTTTGAGTTGAGAGGGAAATAGTACTACTGTTTTTACAATTACATTGTGAATTACTTCTTTTCCTGAAAACTGAAACACATATATGAAGGACAGCAAAAAGGGTAGCTTCAGAATGTAGAAATCTCAAGGGGAGAAGATAAACAAGGTGTGGAATATGGCCTGTTCATGGGCTGAGAGGAATCATAACTAAGCAAAGAAAAGCTCTGTTTAAGAACAGCCATTGACTTGTTAATGCTCCCTTAGAGCAGACAAGGAGATGGACTTTTAAATACTCATCTGAAAGGGTCTTTGCAGAATAAACTATATGAAACTGAGTCCATCCTTCTCAGGAGGATGAAAAGCTACAAAGTGCACCATGAAACAGACATACCATATTCTCTCCAAAAGTCTCACAAACATATTTATACAAAACACTGGAAGAAAAATAAGCTTTATTCAGCACTGCCTTCAACATGCTAAAATCTGACAGCCAAAGAAAAAAAGTCTATTTTAGTTTTCCTCCTTACTACACCTATTTCTTTGCCAGGAAATCCAGGGCAATTAAGGTGCTTTATCTGAATCCAGATGTCCTGGCAGCATATAGAAAGACAGACTTTCAAACAACAAGAACCAAAACCTTGAGGGTTCATAAATTTGTTTCAGCACCTTGGATTGTATTCAGGAAAGAAAGGAACCCAAGTACAGTCTTAGCAAAGTTGATATAATCTTCTTCCTGGAGCTAATACCATCACATATTGGGCAGTTTAGTTATGAGCCATAAGAAAGGTCAAAAAGAACCAGGATGGGTGTAACAAACTGTAGCAAATATAACAAAATATACTGTTCTTGCTTGGGAATCCAAAAATAATCAGAGATCTGACTATAAAATCCTTCAAGTTGAAGGCTCACCAAATGAATAAAAAATACATTTTTCCATGTAGACTATATTTTATGCCTGAAAGCAGGATTTACTTTACACAGAGTTTGAGTAAAGGAGATTTAAGGGAATAGAAGTGAAAATATCCTCTGTTTGCCAATTGTCATTCATATGGTATCCAGGCAAAGGAGATCACAATTGTTAGAAAATCTTTATATCAAAAAAATACATCATAGTAATAGCCTAGAAAAACATGTATTTTTAGCAAATCTAGAAAAAAAAAAAAAAACAGACATTCTAAAGTATGATAGTGCAATTTCTTTTTTATCACCAGTTACAGGTACTTTTCAAGTGAAATCTGAAAATAGTAAAACTATTTGGAGTACAGAGGAGGTCCCAGAAGGATCAGAATTTGATGATACCTGGGATCCTAGGGAACAGCCAGAGTAAGTGTAAGCAAGCTGAGACTGCCTACATTGGTTTTACACAGCTTTGATGGAAATGCATTAAATAGCATCTACAATTTTTTTGAGTAAAATACTGCCACCTGAAAAGCTTGTATCATGGAAGGACAAAGGAATGATTACTGATTATTGCCTTTAAAGAAGCAACAAGTGAAGGGGGATTTGGCATTCAGCTGTATCTCTGCATGCTGTTGTACATTTGTTCTTATTTGAAACTTATCACCTGTGAGGTACAGAACATGCTTTCTATTTGTGTCGTGGCCACAATGAATGTTTTTCTAATGCCGTTTTCCTTGACTCTTCTCCTCCCTGCTGGGGAAAGACTGGCATGCCTTAAGTGATCATGTACTGCATTACGCAGATGAGAAGAGTTCATCGGATTAATTCATTAATAATTGGAAGCCTAAAAGAAAAACAGATGGTTGAGAGGTGCAATCAGAGCTGTTGGACAGATTGCTCATTGGCTGAGAGGAATTGTTACATATGCACATGACCACTGGAGATGTGAAGAAGACTCTTGTCATCCACTTTTTCCAATAGTACAGAGAATGACCCCATTTATTTTGCTGAATTTACCAGAAGTAATGTATGTTCTAAATACAGTATTTAATTGTATTTTCTCATTCATTAAATCTCAAGAGCAAGAAAACATGATTCTAGATTTTGTAGCATTCAGATTAGACATTTGATTTGGAGGGGGAGAAAAATCAATGTTGGCTAAATGCAAAATAATTAAACAAGAAAACAGTGTTATTCTCATGCTCCAAAAGTATGATGAATGACACAACAGAATAGAGTCAGAGAGGTAATTATGTGGCAGTATCCTTTTCCCAAGATACTGTGTTGGTTGACTAGTTGATAAGTATCTTATTCACTGAGGATGCTTTCTCTGCTACCTGGTCCTGCAAAGGCTGGTTAGTGAGGTAGAGAAAGTGAAGTGAATACCTTCGAAGGTGATGTGAATGTTCTACATGTCTTCCAGTCAACTGTATCATTTGTGGCTCTGAAAAAAAAAATCTCATGCAGATGGATTGAAGGCTTGAAGGGAGACTGGCAAGGAGGAGAGAGACAGGCACACTGATACAAAGGTTTATAGTCTGTCCTTTGAGAAATACAGCCTCCTTTAGTCTCCTGTTCCTTCTGCAGTGTGGTGTGAGACAACTAATTTTCTCTCTCTCTGTCTCTCAGGTATGAGATTTTATTCAAACAGCGGGTGGGAACAGAGGACATCTTCTTAGGGATGAGCAGGAAAGACCCTTCCACAGCCTGCTGTGAAGACATGGTGGTATGCTGAGCCTGGATCTCCCATCCCTTCTCTCTCATCCCTTCTCTGTAGCCTTTCCTTGCAGCCTCCTTTTTTCAATCTTGCCCTCTCCTTAAGAAACAGAACATAAACATCAAGCTATATTGCAGCTTTTGGGCCCTATGGGATTTTCTTGTATTTTTCGCCACACTTGTAGATGATATTTACCCTTGCTAATCTAAGGAACTCATGTACCTCCTCAAGGACACTGTACTCAAAGTTTTGAGAAAGAATCAACGCAAATGTATACTACATACAGACACGAGGGAAATGAAAGTAGCTCCAACATGATGTCTCATCTTAGATACATTTTTTGGGGGGAAAGTAGGGGGCTAGGAAGGAAGAGACTGTTTCCCTCTGCCTGCACCTATTACAGAGTATGTGAGTTAGCAGAGTACAACAGTACTGTGGCAGCCTTTAAAGGTAACAGATCCAGTCCAATGTATTATATGATCAGGGACTTCGCTGCTTTCTGAAGTTCAGGAGATATACCTGCTGTATGATTTTTCTAGCTGAAGCAAGTTGTCCTTAGAATAAACCCAGGGGCTTTTGGTGGATGTAGAATACTTGTCGAGTATATTATCAGCTCAAGATTTTGTAGAAAACAAGCTATCAATATGTAACAGAGCAATGATTATCACTTTCTCATATTTTCTCTAATTTAGATTGCCTGTGCAGAATGTTGCTCTGACACCATCAAAATGATCATGAAGATAAGAGATCTTTCATGGTTTATAGAGTTGCACAATCACAGTTTTACCTCTGCTTGTTATTTCAGATTAAAATCAAACTGCCAGAGACAAAGTTCTCAGACATCACTTTAGATATCCAGGACAAGGTTCTTGACCTTCGAACTCCCCAAAAGTAAGAGAATAAGAATTGATAGAGGTACAGTTAATATCGTGTTTCAGTAGGAGTTTAGCCAAGCCTTCAATAAAATACCATGTGGAAAGCAAAGGTAAAGATGCAGCGGGAATTATTAGTTGCATAGGAGAAATAAATAAAGACAAAAAAGTATTATAGTCCATTTTTAGGCTTGTAGTGTGCTAAGGTTAAAACCTCTGTTACTGGTCTAGCAAGAATAGCCTTAAAACGGTTTTCAGCTACTGAAGCAGCAAGCCTTTAAGGGCCCAAAATGTTTGTGACAATTTGACTGCAGTGTTGAAGGACTACCTGAGAATTTGGTTTATAAATGCTAATTATACATGTGCAGAAATGAAGATAAACAAAAATGTGCAGGTACAGTTTTGGAAATTGAGTGTGGAATTGCATCCATGCCTGGTTATATACAGAGGGAATGGAGTTATTACAAGGTTGTCCTAAAGAGATTTCCCTTGAGTTCTTGCTTTTTGTATGGCTGCTTCATAAATACAACAAAGACAGCTAAAAACTGACTGACATACTCTAAAACTTCCTGGGATTCTCACAATCTTCATTCATATTTCTCACAGTGTGGAATAGCTAATAATCACTTGCAGAACCCACAGTTAGCAAAAGACAGCTTGATGCAGTACTGCAGATGTAGGAAAACCTCAACATCCCTTTTCTTTTGCAATCCTACATTGCGGTGACTCAGCTCTGCCGTTATTGTCTTAGTATCTAGCTGCCTCAAGTCACAAGCCTAGCAAATAAAATGTTTGCTGTAAAACTAATAGATGATTGGGTACAGCCTGAGCCAGTACTGATTTCAGAAATGTAAGTGCAAATACTGTCAGTATAAAAGAATAAGATTTCAAGTTCTGTGTACCAAAAAACACTGTGCTCTCCCAGCTATGTAAGAGGGGCTCAAAGGAACTGTTTCCAAATCTGTGGTCCTGCGGCTGATTCTAAGCCAGTCTAATTTTGAGGACTTCCAAATTATGCCAGTTGGCTCCTTTCAGAATGCACGGTAGAAAGG
This sequence comes from Rhea pennata, assembly GCF_028389875.1. NCBI lineage: Eukaryota > Metazoa > Chordata > Aves > Rheiformes > Rheidae > Rhea > Rhea pennata. The sequence continues at coordinate 11,800,170 of NC_084673.1, read as the reverse complement.
TGCTATGATTGTACCCCTTCCTTTCAGCCATAGTTCCTATGACACAGAGCAGAAAAGATCTATGAAAAAGAATCAGCATGACTTTAAACCCAATTTAAAATCACCCCCATCTATGCTGCTGTGCTGTCTTGCAGGGCTTTATAGTGTTTGGCTGGGTAGGTCTTGAATCTCAAGTCTTCTTGGTTTTATTTGCACTGTCAATAGAGTACAGGTCCCAGACTGGCCCATGGTTCATTTTGTTAACATAAAAGCTCTGGGATAAGAGAGAAAAGAGGCCAGACTTTTTGCATGAGCAAGTGAACTTGAGCTCTCATTAATTATCAGGTTGATCCAGAAGGCTTACCAGCCATTCCATGAAGAGCTTTCTGCTTACAGTAGCAAGGGACAGCGGGGTATCTCCTGAGTCCAAGCTCCAGCCTTCCTCTGTAGGTTGGATGCCTCAGCTACAAGTAGGAGATCACTGAATTGATCTCCAGTGTAGGTTAAAAAAAAAGCACAGGGACTTTATAATCCTAAGTCCACTCTCATATGTACACTTTACTTTGTAGTGTAGACATGCTTTTTGGCTAACTGGACTGGATAAAAGCTCTAATTAGGCTGTACCAGTTACTTCTTTTTACTAGGGAAGACAAGCTCCTAAAGACGTGTTCAGGCCTTAGGCTTTTTAGGCTTTTTTTTTTTTTTTTTTTTTTTTTTTTTTTTTTTTAACCACCAATATAGCATTATGAATGCAGCTCCTCCTTTCTCTGTATTTACAATGCAGCACTATGCAGAAGCAAAAACTGTGGAGAGAACCCACAATCCATCACTGGAAATTGTTGGCATAGCCACAGCCAAGAGAAAGAAAAGAGTAGTGTTGGAAATATTTCAGGGCCGGTATTAGTGAGCAGTGGGTATTGCCGGTGCCCCACAATCTGTCATAACTAAGAGATTATGCTAAATTAATGTTCCTTGATATACTCTGATAGTTGAACTGCTGGAGTAAGTTGCAGTCCCGTCTCAGTTACTCACCCAGTCTGAGGCATCTAAATCCACTGTGTCCTGTTTTATAGGAAGCTGTTGCTGCACCTCCCCCACCCTGTGAACAGCAAGAATGGAAAAGCTCATTTCCTCTCCGAAGAGGAGATCTTGGAAGTCACCTTGAGGATGACAAGGGAGTTTGACTTCATCAATTTTGCCTGATGGATAAAGAAGTGGGGAAAATTTTCAAAAAGTGATCCCTGCACATTTGAAGTCTTCTCAAGAACTAACTGGTCATCAAGTAATAGATTGTTCCCCTTGAACAGTCCAAGGGAAAAGTCCTCGGAAAAATTAAATGAGTTAGGCGGAACAAAATAAGATGGAAAAGATGTATTTAAAATACTCATAGAATCTGTAAGCTGGAGCTGTGCAGCGCTTGCAGTGCTCTGGTTAACATTCTGCTTCCTTCACTCTGATACAGGCCCAGGAATTAAGCAATCTGAGATCACAAATTCTGTAAGCCAGGAGAAGTCTTTCTGTGGTTGTGGCTGATAAGTAGCACAATGAGGCTCTGGCCCATGACTCTCTTTCTTAGTTACTATTGCCAGATTGCAAATGATAATATTCCTGCTTGGCCTCCTATTAGAGAAGCTGAGAAGAAGGCCAGTTCAGAACTCACTTTTAGCTATTCCTAGGTGAGGAACTCTAAGCTTTTCAGAGGTCCAATTCCACATCTGAGGCTTCTTTACGCTAGCAGATGAAGATACCGTGCTATAGTTAGACTGTTGAACAGCTCGGCTCTTTTGAACAATTTTTGCCAATGTTTAGTTCAGTGTCATCTGTTCACCTACTATCCCTCCAGCTATTCTTTTGATCTTTTTTAATTAATAAAAGTGTGTGTTCTGATGAACTGTTCCAGTTAGCTTCAACTCTGCCTTCTCTGCATTATGTTCTGAGAGACTTTCTAGAAGTGAGATAAGAGAAACTTGGAATAACAAAGCATCATTTTCTTAAAGGACTGAAGCATGGCAGAAGCTTTTCTATGGCCTTCAGGTCTAATCTACACAGTGGGTAAGGACAATGTTCCTCTTTTAACCAGCTGCTGGGCTAATACAGTTATTTAACATTTTGTCAATCATACAGGAAGCAAATAGATATCTGCCCAATGATCAAAGTAGGAAGGACAAGCAGGGTTTGTGCTTTGATGGATTAAGTACGCTTATCCAAAATCTTGAGGCCTTTTGATAAAATCTGTCAGTGCCAATAAAAATGAAGACAGAAAAAGACCAGGTGCTTTTGCAGACAGCTTGAGCCAGGCCTAGAGTTAAGTCAGGCCTAAAGTGAAGCAGGAAGGGACCAGATGTCTTTGCAGATCTTGTCTACAAAGTAGTTTTATTTTTACTTTGAAGATTTTTCTGATACATGTACCAAAGACTAGATCATTCTTATTTTAAACACTGCAGACTAGGCCAAATTCCTTTACACACAAAAATCCCAGGAGGAGAGAGAGAACACAAACACACAGAAGAGAGACTTGCTGTGGCCTCAGCCTGAGCTGTACATCATATCCTCCTCAAGTCTTCCAGGTCAAGCAGGATATATATATATTTTCAAAATGTAACTGAAACTTGAACAGTGGTCATTGCACCACTGTTCTTAACTCCTCAGGACACAAAACATATTTGTGCAGTAGGTTACCAGCAGCAGCACCTCTTGTCCAATTGTGCCCTTCATTCCCACAGGGCACTGAAGATAGAACAAGAAAAGAGGGTTCAAGGAGGTTCTTTACCATTCCTAAGCAGTATTTGGTATCATGACTACAGACTGAGTATTGCCTGTTTCCAGAACAATTCCATGGTCACCTTAAACCAGTTTTTCTCCTAGTTGCAAAAATCCCTTTGACTGAGGCCGGCATTTATGGAAGTTCTTCAAATCTTCTTTTTCATTGGCATTGGCTCCTCTCCTTTTTATTGATCTCAGCAGGAGTCCTCGGATGACTGCAGACAATATTATCCATTATCCCTTCTTTTTGATTCTATTTCTTTTACAGACACTTACTGTAGAAACACAATGGTCAGGCAGAAAAGAATACAGGAGCTGAAAGGCTCAGTATCACATTGCAAGTCCCTGGACACTTCATTTAATTTCTGGCAATGTTTTCTTCAGGTTTGAGTATATCTAGAAAGTTTTGTTTACCTAACATATACACATACTTGTTCTCTAGTGGTTTAGCAAAAAACTAAATATTGAGACTCTTTAGATATTGTTCAGAAAATTCTTTTTAGTTATTACTTCTACACAGCACCTAACCCAAAAAAAAAAAAAAAAAAAAAAAAAAAAAAGTTTAAGCACAGCTGATTCAGTTGTTTTAAAGTACTGGTTTCTGTGAAGAGAAATATCAAATTAACCTTGGAGGCATAGCTATCTTAGGATCATTTTGACACTATTTCTACTACAGCATTTTTTCCCCAAAGTAAACTAAACAAAAAGGAAAATGTTACACATAAGTCTCCCCAGTAGACCTGGCCAGCAGGGCTGAATTAATCAAGGCAGGAGAGTTGCAATCTCCAATGTCAGAAGCCCAGAAAAAAACCCCAGAAGGAAGACCAAAAGTTGAGTAAAAGTGAGCTTTGAATAATAGGCAGGCTCTTTCAGATACTGCTCCAACATACAGTAATCAAAACCCAGTCTGCAAATTGTTTCACAACATCACCTCAACAGTTAAACCTCTGTCCAAGGGGTCATTCACATGACGGAAACTCCTGTGCAAGTTTCAGGAAAACATCCTCTTGCTATAAGAGAAATGTTTGCCTATTAATTTTCAGTGCCCAACAAATCCAAAAGATTCAGAATATTCAATGTATAAGTATTTGTCTGAGTGTTTCATCTCCTTTACTTCCTTTCTCTTTTACCCTGTTCCCCTAAACAACACACAAACATTTCACTGTGAAATCGGCAGATGAAATGAGTTCACAGACAAAGCTCTCCTGATACTTTAACATGATAAAATTGCACTGGATTTGAATCGCCCCTTGCCCCTCCCCCTCAATTTACTAACCTCATAAGTTACAGGAGAATAATAATAAAAATCACAAAAATAGTTTGATTTCAATGGATGATCTTACCAAAACTTGAAAGCAATGCCAGATCTGAAAATACTATTAAGGACACAGAACTCCAGTCATATTAGACCTTCTTCTCTTTGTACCTCTACAGGTGCACATGCATATGTGTGCACACAAATACACATGCGCACTTACTACTGTAAGCTACAATTTTCATGCATAAATAAAAGAGCAGAGTTAAGATGGAGCATTCAGTCTAATCTCAATGTCCTGATTTCCAAACATCTCATTCCTGAGTTTAAACATTAAGTATTTAATTTAATTAAAAATCGTTGCACATTCTAATATATAAAAAATGTGAGAACGTTTTTAAGGCAATTATTTTTTTCAATTCTGTATTGTGAATTCTTTGCCACCAGGTGGCAGTTCAGCAACACAGCTCATCACAGTTCGGATTTTCTTTTCCCCAAAACATCCAGTTTCAGAGCACCTCCAAATCTGTTACTAAATACTTCATGTCAGCTATATATCCTTTATTTGGAAATTACTTTTCAGTTTGTCTCAATTCAATTTCTTCAACCTTCCCTTCTAAATCCTATCCATCTAACCATGCAAGTGCATTTAGAGAATAAATCTTGAGTATGTAACATGATAATAATACTGATTTCTATGAAGATTTCTTCTGTGCAAGGAAATGATTGCTTCCATATGCCTATTCAATGATACCAAAATCTCTTGTCATATTTCACTGATTCCAGTGCTGGTTTCCAGCCTCATTGGCTTTATTACTAATAAGATATGTACATAGTTTAAAAGAGAAGAGCGCTCCTTCTCGCACAGGGGCGATGCCAGCCCACGCCATGGGGTCCGCAGCGTCGATGTGCGAGCGTGTGAGAGCCGAGGGGCTCTGTGCCCCGGGGGCTGCGGGCGGCAGGGATCACCCGCCAAGAGCTGCTCTCAGGAAACAGCACTCGGGCGCCGCGTGAGCTCGGCCTCCACTTGATCTTTATTGCCCAGTTGCCTCCTGGTGCAGGCGGCCGAGGGTGGCGATGGCGCCGGCCAGGACGGTGCAGGGCAGCGTGGCAGGCGGGCGGAGGGACGGCACGGTCCATGCCCTGGTGTCGGGGCTGCGCGGGCGCGCGCGGGAGCAGGCGCTGGGGCTGGGCAGTGGCAGCAGACTCTTGGTGTCGGGCAGCGGAGTCGCGGGCGTGGGAGTAGGTGGGTCTGTGGGCAAACGGGCCGGGGCTCTGCTGGGCTCTGGCTGACGTGCTTTGGAGCGTCAGTGTCACTCTTGTACCTCAGCAGCCCCGATGCCCATTTCCCACCACGCGCCCCCGTCTCACCCAGCGTCGGGGTGCCCAGCCCGGCCGGCCGCCCGCTCAGGCCTCGTCGCTGATCTCTGCTCCAGCTCCGTCCATGCCAGGTGCACCTGCGTTTGCAGTGTTCTCCTCCTGCATTGCGGCACTGAAATGGAAGCAGTGGTGATGTGCAGTAGCTTTCCGAAGGGCCTATTGGCCAGCCCCAGAGGAAAGGGAGCAGGAGAATATGTCTCTAAGCCCCCAAAGAAGCCCCCAAAGCTACGCTGCCCTTGAAAGGGGTGCAGTATAGCCTGACAAAGTGTCTTCTGCCTTTGTGGTGGTGGTTACCTGTCAACAGAAGAGCTTCTGCTGAACTCATCTGTGGGCAGTGGAGGAGGCAGGGATGAAAGAATAACGCTGCTGTAGAGGTTTTCATCCTTGTCATCCCCGATGCTCCCGATCTCTATGCTCGCTGCGCTTGGAGAAGCGCACCTGGAGCAGGAACACTGCACAGTCCTGTGGAGCTGGGAATCACACACCAGCGGATGAGCTTTCTGCTGGTGCGAGTTTGAAGAGGGGGAGGTTTGAAGGGACTTGCTTGGATGGAGCTTTTAGTCCTGGAGGCAGGACAGGACTCACCCCTCCGCAATGGCAAAGGTTCTGGCGAGCAAGTGTCTCGGCATCATCCTCTGGAGACCTAGGAATTGTACAGAGAGGTTTTACTTGTCGTTTTGAAAGGCAGAATCATAATGTGTTAACTTTAGGGAGGTGCTGGGGACCTGCCCACACTGGGAGCTGCTTTCTAACTTATCCCTTTGTAAGGGATGTGAATTTTAAACATTACATTTCTTTGCTGTCTTTGAGTTGGAAGCAAATCCAAATGCAGAATCTGAAGACGACCACAACAGCAATGAGCATCAAGGTGTTTGTTATAATGATGAGTGGACCACGACTCAGAATGCCAGGGTCGTCGTCTTCAAAACCATTCAGAAAGATTGCTGCAGAAAAAGGAACAGAGAGAGTTTATATTAAAGGTGCATGCTGCAGTAGATCAAAGGGAGGAGGAGGAGGAAGGCTGAAGCATGAAGAGCCAAGCACAGCATCACACGTATCACGGCTGTGGGGACGCGGTGTCCCAGCACGTGCGGGGTGCTGTGTGGTGTACGAGTTCAGTGCTGTGCGTTGAGAAAGCATGCCCGTTCTTCCCTTCCACCCTCTGTTTTTCTTGGTGGAGTCGCTCCTCCTCTCCTGCCCCCTCCTTCCTGTACCGGGATGAAGGGAAGCAGGAGCCAGTGGAAGCTGCCTTCCCCCTGGAAATTCACCCCTAGAAAATTTTAGTCTTGGAGAGGAGGTGTTACATTGGCGTAGGTACCTTCAGGCGATGCTGAAGCCTCTCTTCCTTCAGGTATGGGGAACCCGTGTGCAAGAGCACACAGGAGAAGGCACACGAAGGCAGAGCAGCCAGCCATGTCTGCTGGTGCTCCCGAAGCTGTGTGCACAAATGAGGCCGCCCGGCAACGGGGGCCTTGGCCGCCCTCGCGGCGCTGTGACATCGCTGGCGGGCGCGCAGACCTCCTGGAGGTGTCGTGAGCTGCTCACAACAGGCGGCCGAGCGCGCGCGCGGCCTGCGGGCGCCTTCGGGGCCGCCCTGGGCCAGGGTGGTCTCGGAGCCCCCCGCTGCTCGCTCTAGCGTGCGCTTCTCCTGCGCGCCCCTCGGTGGGGAGCAGGTCTCTCTCGGAGCCGGGCGGGCCGTGCAGACGAGCCTCCGCAGGGCCCGACCCAAACCGGGGCGGACGCGCGGAGCCCGGCTAGCAGACTGTTTGGCTCCGCGCGTTTCCCCGCAGTAAAACAACCACCGCAGTAAAAAACCAGCCCGCGTCAGGGAGCGTTTGGATGGGAACGCCTCCTCTTTACCCCGTGGCAGGCGAATGTTTTCCTTTCTGCAAAGGAATGGAGGCAGTGGTGACCCTCCCCTTGCTTCTCGAGCTGACACCATGGTCAGCATGGCAGCAAAACCCCCGTTCCAAAATTCATTTTCAGGTTCCCATGATCCCTGCTATCAACTATATTAGTATTATCCTTGTACTCCAACTGGAAATAGCATATGGGTTGTGGTCCCATATGCTGCTATACCAGCCACGTAGCAGTTGCCAATCCTGACGAGGAGCAGCTGATCTAGAAAAAGCAATAGTGAATCTCTGTAACCTTGGAAGTGATAGAAAACAGAACTGCCGATGCCTTAACACTTTTAAAATCAACATGTCCATAATATTGGCAAAATTGCTATACAAAATCATTTCACATTTGATTATTTGCTAGCCTCTCAAGGAGGAGTGTGTGCTTTATTTAATGAAAGTTGCTGCTTTTATGTTAATCATTTCCAACAAATTACTACTGATGTATACCATATAGCCGACCTCACTAAAGTTTTGCATGCCCTTTGGGGAGGACCAACCTCTTATCTTCCCAGATGTTGTCTCAGGATTTCTCAATGCATGGAACTGGCAGACATCCTGGATACCAAATTTTCATCAATGGACTAAATAAATCTTTTTGCTGCTAGGATTAGGATTCTTAATTTTAACAGTTGTTTACATGTTACTATAAATAAGCATGCTTTGCTTTCAGCATGTTGACAGCAGTGGGCATTCCTCAATACAACGTGCTGACCAAGCAGCTGCCACTGCACACCAAGCAGAAATTACTAGCTTCTGAAAATAAAAACGGGTCTGACAGCATCAAGGTGGGTGGAGTGATTAGCACCACAAAGGTAAGTGTGGGACTCAGGATGGTGCAGCCTACAGGAGAAGGGTTTGCTCTGCAGTGCTCCCCGAGAGTTAAGAAACCCCAGGTGCACCATGGCTGCAGTCACCACACTTTGGAGTTGCTGTAGCACTCCAGTAACCCCTGAGTGCTGAGCAAATGTAGACAGCAAGTGACACTGCAGACTTGCACTGTAAGCATCTAGGTAGTGCGGAACTTTGCTCTGGGTTATCTGTTGAACAAGCATACTGCTATCTGTTGACCATCTGGTTGGTATCCATTACTGGCTGAGGCTGTTCTGTAACCAGAGTCTGGCATTGTTTGAATGGATAGTGAACTAAGCCCAGGAAGGACAAAAGAAAGCCACATACCTCTGTGTGGACTCAGACTCACCATCAGTTGGCCTGTAGACCGGACAACCCACCCATCAGTGGGGATGCCCTTGAGGGCAATTGCCAGGGAGAACCTGAGTCATCCCAGCACAGCTTGAGCATGGCGACAACAATCTGGTGGAAACTACACCAGAGCGATGGTGTCCCTGTAAGGACAAGGAAAGGGTGAGAATGGTCATTGCACTGTGCATCTATGGCTTAACCATAGAGCTCTGATGTGTGTATTCTAATTTTAGTTCTTTAGTATACTTTTCAACTTTGTTATACTTGTAGACGGTCTGGTGTTAACTGGTTAGTGTCGTCTAGCATCTGTCACGTGTAAAATTCCTTAGCTCTAATAAATTCTCACACTTGACAAATGATGATACCAAATTCAGTGCAACTAACCAAAACTAATCCAAAAGAATCCTGGGTGCCTCGCTATTGGTGTGTCCCAGTGAACAAAACCACCATGAATAAAACAGTGAGTAGGCTACACCCTGCTTATGGAATATAGTCCTTGTCTCAAATAGGCCATCAGGAATCCATCCCACAAGTTCCACCTGTCTTCTCTGGTTTGACCAGACATGCTTCACACCGTATTTTTTGAAAGTATTTTTCTCTCACCAGTCCTGGCCTTGAAATCCTGTTACAACTCTTCTCCTCACTCCTTGTTCGGACAGCGCGTTTCCACACTGCCAGCACTTAAAACGAGCTGCAGTATTGATTACATTTGCGCAGTCAGTAAGCAAGTCATTCTTAGCACTAACTATTTCTGCCAGACTTCCATCACTTGGTCAAACCAGTCAGTTTGAATTCAAGCTGAAGCTATGGGTAATGGTCTTTAGCTCTTGAGCATTTTCAAGCTATTAAGTGCTGAGAAATAGGCTTAGAGAGCTGACATTTATCTTAAAACTACCTAAGTGTTAGTCTGAGCTGTTAGTGTTGTATATTAATGGCTTTGATTATTCCTAAATTCATTTTTAGAAAGGGAAAAAAAAATCAAAGTGTCTTAGGGACACGATGCAAGTTCTGTACATAATTCTGAAAAGCCTCTCCATAAACTAAAAGTGAACTAACCTAAAATACTCTTAACTCCTCACAAGAATCAGTAGATCTCCTACAGCATTTACCTTCCACCCTACCAAAGACAGGCATGGCTTTATTACTTTTCAGAACAGTGGTTACAACTACAGTCAAGCATGAAGCAGCTTTTGATTGCCAGCAGTCCCCCACCATTTTAAGTTTTGTTACTACCATAATATTATTACCTGCTTTTAAATATTAAGTAATTGGCAAATAATTTTATTTTTGACAGAAATTCGTATTGACTAGTTATATAATGAAAAGTGAAGATAGTCAACACACCTATTCTGAAACCTAGCCCTGACATTAACTTAGCTCCTGCATACTTGTAACAACGGAAATAACGTGCTCTTCTCTTCTTCACTGCCACAACACCTGTGCCAGAATTCTATTATTTAGAAAAAAAAATTATATAATTCTGATTCCAGCAGTTCCCTACACAATGGAGATTTGTAAATGGAAGCCTCTTCTATCACAAAAATGCAGAATGATTTAATGGCTATATCTTAAAATAACGGTTTCTAACACATCCCTCTTCATCTTCAAAACACAGACCTAAGCCTACAAAATTTCTACCAATCTTAACGACTAAATGGGATTCCAGGAATACAGGCTCTGGTTTTATGTACATTAATTTTTACAAGACTTAATAAATACAGAAACTGAGAACTACATATAGAAAAAGGAGTTAGTTAACCTTTATTTCATTTCTCCATAGTCCCAAGCTTGACAAGACGTAGAAAAATATTCTGAAAGTCTAGTAGACAAATTTACCAATACTAAATAGCCCTTTACTCTGACCATTTGGGCCATTCTAGATACATTTGTACAAGCATTACCTCAGGTTTTTTAATGAAGGTTTTGCCAAACCATAAACAATAAGCTACAGAGAAAAATCTTGACCCACCGAAGCATGCACATGAAGAATTCTTCCAAAACTTTAAAATAATAATAAAAAAACCCTAAGACAAAACCACCCTGACACACATGTAGAGGAGGAAACAGTTTACAATAATTTTAGGGAAAAATAATTAACTAAGGGCAAGTCAAAGCAAATTTTGTAAACTAACTGTGGATAATTTAAAAGATCTATGGCACAAATTTTCACAAAAAATTAAGGCAAAGACCAACATTTCATATAAAAATAGCTGGGCAGGCTTCTAAAGAAGGAAATAAGCATTGCTCATGATGACTCCGTTAATACGTTATAAATATCCTTATATATACAGACATAAATCAATACAAATGTATGGAATATTTCACTAGGCATCCATCTTTCAAATCAGCCAAGACTGTATGTCCTGGACTACACTGGAGGTACTTCAAGAGTTCAAGATTTATAGTAGTTTCCTTGCTACACATATTGATACAAATAATAGAAATGCAATATAAATATTGACTTTCACAGAGAAATTCAGTAATACACTCTGTTTACAAAGCTTACCAAGTTGGCCCAGCAAGAAATCATACTACTTTTAAGACAGATTATCTCATGTTTTGTAGGTTAATGAAAACATCCAATTTATACAATAATGTTTAAACTTCCAAAAAAATGATTTTTTAAATCAAACTGAAACCCTCAGTATAACTAAAATCAAGGCTGAAGATTCATTATCTCTTCATAAATACAGCAGTTTATATGCAAACATTACTTAGAAATACATTATGGGCATTTTGATGTATTTTCAAGTCTAAAGCTCAACAGTTTTGCAGTTATTCTATAATCAATATTTATATTGATGTATTTAATTTCAAAACTACATAATCAAATTGTAAGACTTATAAAAATAAGAGAAAATCATATTTTAGAGGAATTACATTAAGTGAAAATACTTTTGTAGATGCTAAGATGAAGATCAAGTTTAGTTTATCTGTGCACATAAATATACATATGGATGTTCATACATTCTCAGTAATTCTTAGAAATAACCATAGAAGTTATATGATTTCTATTAGAGAGTACAATTTAACCCCAACACAGTTCAGTGGATTTGCCATGACTTTATAAACTTTACTTCACAAAATCTGAAAATAAAATGGAAGTTGCTGTCTTCTAAGGTGAAGAAATTTTTCATTTTACTTTCACATCTTTGGATACTCCCTCCACTCCCAAATCTTCATTCGTTCTCAACTGAAATGCCTGTTTATACCTAGGTCCCTTCCCTATCCGTTTGAACAGATCTGTACAGTCTACAAATCCTCCCAACACACACATTTTATAGCAATAGATGTAATGGCAGAAAATTATAGGGATTTTCCTCTTTGACATGAAATTTACTACAAAACAGGGTTTACATTTTCATTTAAACCTTAGTTTGCTATTGATTCATTTTAACTCAGTGCTTGCTTATAAGCAAATCAAGACCATTCCTATAAAGTCTCTACATATATTACACAAAAACAAAAGCTGAAACAAAAATGCGAGGACAAATTTATGAAACACTAATTCTTTGAAAATGTGAAATCCTATCCCTTCTTGCTACCTTGCTGAGACTCATTATTTAACTGTCCTCTCTCATAGAAATTAATGAGTTATACTGAGAAATGTTATGACAATCCTTTAGTACCAGAGTATTTCTCATATCTATTATGGCAATAGTTGAACCAAAATAGGACAGCTAGCCTACCACTTCATCGTTGAGCCTAGTAATATTTATTTCCCTTAACATATTACTTTTTTCTTCCCAATATCACATCTTTATTATTTCCATGTCAATGGTTTGTGTTTTTAAGACAAATACATAAAATAGTACTAAAATAAAAAAACAAACTGAATTTATCACAATCTTAACTAAAAAAAAAAAGCACAAAATTGAAGAATGTGTATTGGAAATAATTTATTGCCTATTAAAAAGTTAAAAAATCTTAAAGTTCACATTTTTGCGTAGTTTTAAAGGTGATGTTATGTTTCAGAGGTAGTGTGTGTGTGTACAGTTTAATACAGAATTTGAAAAGGATTATTTACTTAGTTCGGTAATACAATATAATGCTCATTATAGCCAAACCAATGACCTCAAACCATTTTCTTTACAGGAAAATTCTTAAGAATCTCTTTCTTGAAGATGATGGCTTATTTATGTAAAACAACCACCACCACATGCCAAAGTTTCTTCTCCTTTTGTGTCTGGTGTGTTCTGAGCAAAATGCCAGCCACTGGCTTACAGAGAAAAATACTTCTTAGATTAAAACCCTATTCTGCCACAGAAAGAACCAATTTTACAATATGACTTTTTTTTCCCTCCTAACTTAAGATTTAACATTTGACTAATGTATTCAAATATGAATTGGGTAGACAAGTCAAAAACCATGACACAACTTCCCCACCCCTCCACCCCTAAAAAAAAAAAAAAATAGCCAGAGTTTTCTCACAAACCATCGTCTGTTTTGATCAGGCAACCCACAACTGATCAACTTATTAGCCGTTACTAACATTTGGGCAGAAAAAGCAGTCATGAAATGAAAGGTGAATATTGGAGAGCTGCCAATCCCTATAACATGTAAAGCAGCCTCATGCTTCACTGGCTGACCTAAAGGATCTGGGCAGTAGTACTAGAGGTAGCAAATTAAACTTTTGGTTGTAACATTACAAGGTATTAATTCTTCATGCTTCAGGTATTCTGCTTAATATTCCATTTTTGTATGTTATTTTGTTTCCTTACTTTATCAGTATCCTGAGATCAAGTCAGCTATGACTAGTACTTACAGAAAAGTTAGTGCTGTCCAATTTTTTTCTTTTTAATGTTATTAATACAGTAGTGCAACACAGATCAAAAATTAGATAGTTGATCATTTTTAAGCAGTGATTTTCACAACAAAGATGTTCATGACACTGTTGACTTGTTCTGTCATTCATTCCAACTGTATAACCACAACAGTATATATCACAGTCTCCACTTGGTGAATAGACTTGATGAGCTGCTTCCCAAATTAAGATGATAAAAATATAAGCTAATATATTCTTTTTTTACTCAGAGGACTGCAAGTCCATGATCTGCTTGTCACTTTGAGAATTTATTGCCTTAGTGGAAAACATATGCTTGGAAAGATTAAAGTGCAGTGCTGCTCTGAGAACCAAGTACTCAAGAAAATTGACACTTGTACAGCACATCTGTTCTTCATGTACTTCTAAAAATCAGATCTGCCAAAAATTTGCCTATTAGAATATTTACTATTACTCATTCTGTTAGACCTACGGGCTTGACACAATTATCATCTGCAGGGAAATGAAAAGAGGCATAGGAAACAGCTTTCTCAAGTATCTGCAAGCTTGCTAACATCAAAAAGTTTCATTGCTCCCAAAGAAGAGGGAACAGCCTGTTTCTCTTTTAAAGTGTCTGTTCTGAACTACCTTTTTCGACTCAGGTTTCTTCATAAAGGTATATATAATCATTCATGTTCCAACAGATGCACTAGGAATAAACAGCACCTGAGAAGTCATCCTTCATGGACAAAGCAAATCAGAGTCTTAGCAGAAATATGATTAAAATATCAATACATGTCACTTCTGCTGTAGCAGTTATTCAAATTACTAATCTAAAACAGTGAAATAGCAACAAACCTTATTTCTTTCATGGTAATACAGCACAGTATTAACCTTATCTGTCATGGAAAGTCTATGCAAATGATGAATTAACATTTGGTGTGTGTTTTTTTTTTTTTTAATCCCCTGTGAACAGAAGAAACAACCAAAACCCTAAGTATATCCAATACCAAGACAGCCATCACTATCACCTTCCATCATCTAGAGAACTTTCAGATTTTTATCTGGAAATTAGTATCCTGGTGACCCTTATTAGAATTTAGTGAACGTTGGTACAGTTACTGTGACGAAGTTTTAAAGAAATATGGATGGCAACAAGACCAAATGATCTCATTGTCCTAAAGTCCAGTTGAACCGACACAAGTTGCATGGACTTGGATGTAACCTTCAAACCTGACTAGCACATTTAGTTATCTGTTAGGGCAACAAACACCAAAAAAGCCTTAAATTACAAAGCCATGAGCTATGTGCGTGGTGCTTGTCTGAAGTGCAATGTTTAGATACGTATTTTCACAACTTTACGGTTGTTAACTACTGTTATGATACAGAATTTATAAGCAAGTGTGCTGCTTTTCAGCACTGTACTGCAAAACTGTTGTTGTCTACAACATTTTAAATAGCCAGCAACAGTAATGAATCATCATTTTTTTTGTTTTACCTATGACAGGAAATATGTTCTAAAATTAAGAAAAAAACACATAATGACTGTATACTATTACCTGAAACAGCATGCTGTTATATAGAATTTATACTCTTTCTTCCTGAATATTCTGTAATATTGTCAAATATTTCAGGGTATGCAAAGATGACTACTTTACTACATGTTTTGTCTTGTAGCTCTGCCATGAGAAAAGGACTAAAGAACATGCTCAAGCTGTGATTCATAGAGGATTCCAGCTTCCTTGAGCAAAGAGAATCTTATGTAATTGTTTAAATCTCATGGTAGTTCATTGAAAATGAATGAATTCAATTTTTTGGTATGTGAAATAAAAGCAAGACAGAACAAAGAATGGATAGTTATCAACAATGACAATTCTCTTGTAAAAAGAGAAACTTTTTGCAAAAACTTAACTGACAATGAAATCAAGAACTCTTATTAAGAGTATCCAGCCTTTTGTCACAGAAATAGACATCAGGAGTGGAAACAGCAGGAAAACAGGATCCAAATAATGGCAAATCACAGCACTATTTTTTTTTAATTTCAGGAAAGCTCACAGAAAACAAGATGTTTCATTGTCACTGGCACAGATTTCCTATCTTGAGAAAAAAAATAGAAAGCCTTCTTAACTCAGTATAGAAAACCATTTATAAACGATTTTTTTTTTAGGAGATGGTGCAGAATTGCAATTGAACTCTAGTTTGTATTTGAGGGATAGTACTGTGATCTTTGCTCACAAACCGTAAGTAATTTTAGATAGGCAGTTATTTCAACAAAAATGTAAAGTACTGCTCCCTCCCTGAATAAACATCTAAGGATGTGTCTGCCAGCCAGAATGTGACATTTCAGTTAAGGTATCAAGGGATGAGGAACCTACCACTTACATCATGTGACAACTAAGTGCCTTTTCTATCTCTTCAGATTCTATTTTCAGTTCTAATGCCCAGCCTCGTAACACAGCCACAACAGTTTGCTTTCTGTAGGATTATTCTGTAGAATACATGAGAAGATCTTTTGTGGCCTACGAATTAACTGAATTGTGCAGTAATCAGAACTGTAAAAAAAAATTTTTTTTAATGCAGCTTTCAAAATTACTACTATCCTTTGTGTAGCTGGCATTTAACAATATTGTTAAAAGCTCCCCATGTCCAAGAACAACGCAGAAACAGACGAAAAAATTGAGAACAAAGCTCATTGTAAATCATAAAAAGAAAAAACTGCATAAGTGATTAGGGAGGAATAAAACAAGTGAAATAAAATCATTTGTGATCATTAGACCACTATTAAAGTTGTTTTTTTTCTTTTTTTTCTTCTTCAACAATACACTGAAATTTCTCAGCTACACCTTGCACCTCTTTTTTTTTTTATTTATTTATTATTATTAGGATTCTTTCGTTCAGATAGAACCCGACTCTAAATAGTCCCACTGAAATTAACGGGATTACTTACTGTGCTCCATGAATAAAGATTAACCATAGTAAATTACTACTGAAAGATCAGGCTTAGTAAAAGATTCCAAGAGTATCTATTTCAAAAATGCTTGTGGATGAATATTCAGATTAGAAGTTATAAAGCATTAATAATATGGGCCTGCACCTAAATGCCCTACTAAGTTTATCTGAATGTGTCTGCACATCTGTTTATTCAGATGAATAAGGTGATTCCATGTGATGGGAAAGAATTCCACTGCTGGGAAAGAATAAATTCATTTCAGCCATTGCCTGCAATTAAGCTCACAGTTCAGAAATGACAACTGTATTATGTTTCTTTCAAAAAAAAAAAAAAAAAAAAAAAAAAGGTCAGATGGAGCTACTTCTAAAACAGGTCACATTTAGAAGATTTTGCAAAGTTCAGTTTGAAACACTCAAAAACCTTCTGGGAAACAATGACAGCTGTGGCTTTATGACATTGTCTTGATAAAACTGCAGAGAAGTTTATGGAAAAATACGTAACTGATACTTAAAACTTAGTGAACAGAACTTTAGTATTCAGACTTCAACAAATAAAAACTATAACTACATTCATAAAACTTTAAAGAGTACTGTAAACATATGTAATTCCATTGCCATAGGGAGAATATTAGAAAATCATGTTCTGTAGCTATCAAGTTTACAGTATGAATCTAATTTGTTACAAAACTTACTGACTGTTTCTGTATATTAATAATTTATTGATGATAATTTAAATTATTTGGTTAGCGTTTCAAAGTTTTTTCAGTTATTTTGGTCAGAAAACAGAAGATTCAACAATTTGCAGTTACATAATGAAAAGTACTTCAGTTTAATTTCAGATTTCCAAAGAGGTTCAAGGACAATTCTTATAAAGCCAATTTTTCTGTCTAGATTCCCAATTTTTAGTCCACCTACCTGAGTAAGAACTGGGGAGGGGGAATCTACAATGAACAGGACTAAAAAGTTTAATATAGCAAGTGACTCAGAAAAATTACCTGGGTTTATAACAGGACATGTGTTTTCCATTCTTGGACCCCTGCTCAAAACGACTTTGCTGGTGAGCAAGAGTTGTTCTGGAAAGTCAGAAGTTATTCTACTAAAAATGAAAACCCTTCCCTTACACAGTTTTTTCATTTACCCAAAACAACATTTTAAATTTTTTTGTCATTGCAAACTGCAACCATTACATACTATGGTCATCCTTCAGCAAGGTCTACTTCACTTTTTTTTGATTGAAGAACATTGGTTAACAAAAAGGTGTTCTCAAACCTACATGTTAAGCAGTCTTTTCTTTCTTGTCAATAAAAAAAGAAAGTCACAAACTGTCTGAGGCATTTTTCTCAGATAATGATGACAAACTGAATGAGGTATCATCAGGTTCTGGGGATGCATGATTGAAATCCATTTCTTCTAACTCAGGAGGTAAGTCTGACAGCAGTGCCTATAATTAAAAATATTAAAACACAGTACTTAGCTATATGTTTTATGTAAACGTTCAAATGTCTTCAAATAGCGAATGAACTTTAAGCTTTTTAGTCAGTGCTGAGACAGGATGGCTAAAAAGAGAAGAGGTCAATACTGATAGGTACTGATAAGGATAAACATACCGTCTAATATGAAGTATCTTAAAGCAATCTCCAGAGTTACTTAAGTTACTTTGGAAATGGTTCAAAACATTTTTTTCCCTGCAAACTGGACAGAATCAATGTTCTGTATTCATTTATTTCACTAAAGTATTTTTCACATGCAAAAGCTTTAATATATCTATAATCATACTACACTGAGTGTGCAGGAGATAGGACCAGATTCTGCACACAGGGTTAGTCATAAGCTGTTTTAATTTTTACCTCGAAGGCCTCAAGTTTCCTCCTTTATATTCAGTTCATGTGGTTTTATGAAAAAAAAACTTTAAGTCAAATACAGGCTGAATGTAAAGTGTTTTAAGTTTCTTTATTGCAGGTTATTGTTCCTATTTTTACACGTGGCAAACTGCAGACTGTGAACGGGAAAGGGGTGAGGGGGAGAAGCAACAAAACCCCTTCCCAAATAAAGCAAAAAATTATGCATACAAGACATAATCCAACCAAGTATAAAACAAATGCTAACAACTTATACTGTACTAAAATTGAGGAAACCTGGCTTTTATTCCTAGATCCATCTTAGGCCATACAACAGACAAGTCAAACTCCTTTAGTGTACATTGGTGCGTTGGTTCCCTTCTTTGTAAAGGTAACACTTTTTCTGTGTTGTTTGTTTTGACTGGAAGATCTTTTGTTTAAAGTTCAACTTTTCCTGTGTTGGTAAGACATTCAGCACAATGCTGCTGATCGTAATTTGAGCCTCTGGATATTATGGAAGAGAAACAAGAAAATGAGAGAACACTGACATTATTAAAGCCTACTTCAAGACTTACCTGCTGCTGTTCTTTATCATCTGATTTAATAGCAAGTATCAAACTGCGAGTAAATGACTGTAGTTCAAAATACTTCTGTTTGTGATTCTCCAACTCATTTTCAATGAATCTGACTTCTTCATTCTGTGGGTGAAAATTACATAAAATTCTGGAAATAATAAATAGTACTGAATCATTTTAATTATATTTAAAGATACTTACATTAAAACTAAATATTTTTACTTAAAAGGAATAATGAATTTAGTATGATTTATAATAAAAACAGTATTAAATAAAGCCCCAAATTCTAGAACTAGAGATAATCACATTAAATAATCACATTAAATCTACAGTGCCTAAAAAAAAAAAAAAAAAAAGTATATGCCAGTTCACTTTTCACTGTCCTGTGTGAGACATATGTAATAGCAGATCATTTTACACACAGACACGGCATTTCAGAATTACCGTGCACTGTTAAAGCATTAGTGACTTGTGCCAATGCTTACATGAACATTGAAAGCACTGATTTTTATTCTATAAGGATGACCTCTAATTCCATTTTAAGATAAGGAAAAACAAAAGGTACGTTTCCTCCTAAGAGAAAAAGTAATCTTGAAAAGGCAGGCTGACTATAAGAAAAGGCAGCAACTAAATTTGTTTATTACAGCAAGAGGCCTGACATTTAGACCTGGGAAAAACTTAATTCCCCAAGGCCACCAAACCGAAATATATCATCCTCTAGTGCAACTGAGTTTGACGTGTATTCTGAAGTCAGCTCACCAACCTCCCCACGATACCTGAGGTTACAAAAAGAATGGGAATATATTTATAAAATAGGGATATACTTGTGGTAGAAAATAATCAGGTCACACGGGAAATTTGGAAGGATGATGTTTCAGATTTACTCCCTAAATTCAGTGATGTATTGATAAAATATTTACCATTCTGATTCTTAGCAAACAAACCCTACATGGAAATAATAAAATAGTATGAACCCTAATCAGTTATTTATGTCACCTGGGATGCAAGCACCTGCCTGCCCCACTTCCATGTTTCCACTGGGGCTTGGATGGTTATCAGGTGCCCCTATCACTTCAACGCACAAATGCTGCGGGGAGGTGCTTCGTACAGGCAGATGTAAAGCCAGCAGGACTCAGAGGTTTCCTCTCACAGGATACCATTTTTTTTGTGGATGTTATCAAACAGTATTCTGTTTGTGTATGTAAAATGACCAGTATTTTTCTTGAGAATTTTATGTACATATTAGAAGGAAGTCTATGACCTCACTCTCATGATACTACCATTAACAGAGGAAATCTTTACTATCCCAGACTAATTCAGGAAAGAAATGCCCATTTGCCTCACAAACCAGGGCAGATCTGCTCTGCGACCAAGCCACCCACTCATCACTAGGAATCCGCCACTGCCAACCCAATCCCGAATCCCTCTGCTGCCGCTGCTGCGCAGGCCGAAGCGCACGTCTACGTACGGTACCACCTGCTCCCAGGGCTGAAATCTCAGCTAAGACACAGAGGTCTTCAGCTTATGACTGATACCACAACACACGAAAGAGCTGGTGTTTTTTCACACCCCCTGGCAACACTTTCAGTTTCCAATTCCCTACAGATTTATACCAAAGCAGGGCCAATAAATAACTTTACTGCCTCTCCCTCAGCTATCACTGGATCTTGTACCTTTCCCTGGCTTCGGCAACAGAAGCAACACATTAACATTTCAAAAAAAAAAAAAAAAAAAAAAAAAAAACACAGTTCCTTTATATAAGATTTCTATTGTCAGGGAAATATGAACAGTGTGTATACTGTGGACAAAAAGGCATATTTCCAACCTTCCTATAAATACATGCCACTGTTCTTGCAAATGAGTTCCTTGATATGGAGATAAACTTCTTGATTAAAAACTCAGATCTGGTATTTCAATTTATTCCAAGTATCTCCTCTTCTTCAAATTTATCAACTGACTGATGTATAAGATTGACTGACAGACAGATTTAGCATTTTTAAAGCAATTTTTTTTAATTCATCTTCGCAAAGATCATGTAAGCTAAATATACAATTTGCTTTTCAAGACCAAAAATCACCATGCATTTTTGCAAAAAGTATCTATATAATGGCACCGAATGCACATCCTTCATAAGACAATGGAAACATGCATATAAAGAAGTTGTTAGGGATACACTAAGACATCATCACAGAAAGTAAGCATTTAGGCTCACAGCTACTTCATGATCAAGTGTTCCATTTGCTCAGCTCAGATATCCCCTGGTAAATTCAAGGAAGCTTAATTAAAAATAATCAATACAGAGTAAACTCTAAGCTAATTTTTATGTTTATGGCCTAACTTATCCTATGGTAGATTGTATGCCCACATACTCCATACTCCGTTGCATAAGACCTTGCCTATACCCAGTGTAGTCCACATGTATACCTGAAACCCTGTCATAGAAGACAGAACTAGAAGAATGAAAGGATAAAAGGGAAAGGGTAAAAATATCCTGTGAATGTTTTCAGGAATGCCTGTAAAATTGCATTACAGAAATCTAGAATCTAGATTTGAGATTCTGATTTGTATAGGTTTCTTTTCCTGTTGAATACATCACAGTATTCTGACAGAAGACTAGATATTTTATCGCTACTTCCCCATCCATATTGTATGAAAATGAGAATTAAAAATATATTTTTAAAAAAATCTCTATAAGTTGGGTTTGATGGCATAAGCATATGATTAATTAGGTTGGCAGTGAAAAATATAAAACATTCCCTGATGGCTGGTTGCAGTAGTGGCAAATAACTGCAGAAGCAAATTTCAAAAGCAAACTTACCAAGTGGCATTTCATTTCAGTAATGATGAAAATATTTTTACAATACAGAATTGTGCTCTGACATTCATGTTCACACTTGCTACTGTCTAAAATTCAAATTTAGTTGCCATGAAAAGATGACACTATGCGATGAATCAGAAGATTTTTTAACAAGCCTATAAACATCTACTTTTTTAATCCAAAAAAATGACATTCCTTTAATAAATAAATCACCATAGTGTTTCAGATTATAACAGCTCTGAGAATAAGAGAGAAATTTGGGCTGTGACTTCAAGGCTTGCTGAAAAGCTGGTCTTCACATATTTCATGAAAGGAGGCATTTTCATAAAAAAAGCTTAATGGATTTATTATAAACTTACAAGTTGCCTACTTAGCAAGGGCCTTTGTCCAGTAGAAGAAATGCAGAAAACACACAGCCACAAAAACCAATCTCTTATGTCAAACAACAAAACAACAAACAAGGTCCTGCAGGGCAAGCTGTCACACCAAACCTTTTAGTTTTGTGACAGGTGACATTAAGAAAAGGTCGTTCTCTTATCCATATTCATTCTGCACTGCCCTTACCAGGAAAACACTGTTTGAGGGATTAATTTTTGTTCTGAAAAAGATAATCTGTTTATTATTTCGGTAACTGATTATCATTAGTAGAATATGCCTGTTTGTAAGCAAGAAAGTCAGCCGCATACATTAAAAACATGCTCAAAAATGCAATACAGAACTTGGCAACTCTTCTGAGACCAATAGCATGCATATAACCTTTACCATTTGGCAGAAGACAGCAGCTGTCAGGCGTCTAACTGCTTTTCTTCCCTCCCACGACTACTGTTTACAACCAGTCCTGCAGGCTACAATGCTTATGTTCTGCACTACAATATTAGAGCTACTACTTTCTCAGTATCCTCTATTTTGTTGGAGGATTCCAGCTGCTATTATTACCTTCCAGAGCTGGCAGCATCACATTGTGTTTTAAAAGCATTCCATAACACTCCAGAGAACAACTCTGCCACAGAGCGAAAGCTTCATTTTAGACACTAAATAAATTGTTTTGGTTCGGGACACTTAGTGGGAGCTGCAGATGGCTACACTTACAGTAATGTAGCTGCTTGGTAGAAATTGGACTTTTCCTGCCTCCCTCTGTGTTGAAACACAGATAAACCAACTGCAGATGGTATGAGACTGCTTGGCACATGACTGAAGGGGAAATGTGCTGCACCATGGCTACCTGATGAGAGCAGAAGCGTTCCAGGCTCCCGCACTCCTGTGTTCAATTCCTTGCAGATAAACCTGTCCAAATTCTTTGTGAAGGGCTACCTCGCTTACTATTTCACGGCTTAAATTACCTACCTTGTAATCCAAGAGAGAACTCATTTGATCCACTTCAGAATTGCTTATCATATCACTCTCTTCATCATCTATAATTTCTATTTTCTGTAACAGAAGTAGATAATTCATTCCAAATATTTTAATTTATAGATTAGCGCAACAAACGACAATGCTTATCTCAAACTAACATTTTAAGAAGAAGGTAATAGGGTTATTTTTGCCTGCTCATGAGCAGTTTTGAGTTCTGGAGCCCCCATTAGATGGCAATCAAGCACCTCAGCCATAAGAGCTCTAGGAAGACTCCAAACTGGAACTGTGTATATGCAGACTTGGGACAGTCGCTGCATGGTGACTCAGGCTGTTTGCAGAGGAGGAACTACATGTCACCAAGCTTTTGGCAATTAAATTGCATACTGTATCTTGTTATAGCCTGCAGAAGCCTGCATTTATTACACAAGCCTTTTGCTGAAGACACCCTAGAGGGCCAAGTAGAGTAAGAAAGTTTTTTTCCTCTGGAATTAGACAGAAAAAATAAGTAAATGAAGTCAACATTACGGCAAATGACTGGCAAATCCTAACCAACCTACCCCTTGCCTTAAAAAAGTCTCTCCTTTGGTCTACTTCTGTCACAGCACAAGTCAAATGCCCTGAAGAATAGAGGACATTGATACGACTGACAGTTTCAAACATGTGTGCGTGATATCCATATGTGTGTGTGTGCACACATATATGGATATATACATATATATGCATGTACATATGTATGTATATACATGTGCATACATATATATGGATATTTTCACTTAATTCACAAAACTTCTTAGGAACTTTATTGGGTTTCTACAGTTATCTAAAATACAATCTTAAAGGCCAACCTAAATGCTGTTTAAAATTTGGAAATCCATTATAATCATATCTCAACTTCTAAAACATTCCCTAAAACATTGAACTAGTTAGCACTTACGTGTGTGTGACCCAACCTCCAACAAATAACCTTGGTATGAGAGAATTATGTTAATACATACTTTGACAAGAAAACCCATAAAATTTACACATCTTTAGAGCATCTATGAGTGTTTTTTTTATTCACATCTAAATGAAATTGCAAACAGAGGGAAAGAATTTGAGTAAGATAGTGATAGGAGACTGGCTTTTTTTAAAAAAAAAAAAAAAAACAAGAACTCAGAAGGATTAAACTACAAATTTCATTACATTTTTGAGAAAGAAGCAACAGTAGTGTAAGAAGGGGGTTTTATATTACCTTTCACTATTCTAGCACTTGGAAACGTTTATGAGACTGTATAATAGGTTAAAGCAATTTTAGTATACTTTTTAATGCAACTTAGGCAAGGGTCAACAGTGACAGAAGTTCACTTTAATGGTTAGTTCCTGAGGTATTACTTAATAGGAAGTTACTTCCCTGCAACATAATATATTCTGTCTGTTTGCAGACCAGCCATCAGAAATTTCCTCCCAACAACTAAAGAAAAAGAATCTTAAGAGACATGTTAACACTCTCTCAGTAGTAGAGCCCACTACGCTAATGAACAGCTGTTGAAGGTAAGGAATATAAAGTGCATTTTCTGTGCTTCTGTGTCTGCCAACACAGCTGAAGTGGTAACATTTCAAAGGCTTAATGTCAAAGATCTTTTGTTGATGCACTGCGATTTAAATAAATTTTTGATTTTAGATTCAGCTTTAGAAAAAGAGTCTCTAAATAAATGCCAAGCATTCAACCCTGCCTTCCTTACAATTCTATATTTTGAGATAGCAGAGGATAAATAGATTAGAATTTCAAATAAACTGTATCTGTTATCCAAGTCCAATGTATCTTAGTCTCATTTTAACAGTATAATTTTTAAAATTTTGTTATGGTGTTTTCGGAACTTGATACGAAAAAAATGCTTTTTTGTGCTCCCCCCCTCCGCCATTATATGCAGTTATGTAACACTGGTTTAAGTAAACTGGAGATCCAATTCATTGTTAGGCATCATCTTCACAGATCTTTTCACATCACATTCTGCATCTCCATGGTAAACACATCACCCTGAAATTCAGAAGTTACTACTTCTAAGGTCACAGCAGGCCATTAGGTTAAAGAGAATGGAAAAGGGCGGCCGTTCTTTTCAGGCTAACCAGAAGAAATACAGCCCTGGAATTTTAGTTTACCTAAAAGGTGATCGTGTATTGAAAAAAGAATAGAAAAAAAACCAAACAGAAAACGCACAAAACATTCTCTCTTTTATACATTAAGGGGAAGTAAATTTGCTGGTCACCTTCCCATTTCAGATTATAGGTGATCAATATAAAACAGATGTTCTAGTCATATTCTGAGCTACCGTAGTTTAACCTCTAAGTTAGAAGAGTCTAACTGGGAACTGGAACCATCACCTGTTTATCCTCCAGATAACTTTTTAACATAAAAATTACCCTACCACTTGGGGTCTTCTCTCCTCTTCCTCCTCTCTTTTCTTCTAATTTGAGAGAAGACAGGCTAAACAAAGGGGACACATTACATTATTTGCCATGACTCCTCCCTCCATCTTTCCTTCCTTGTTCTTATCATAGTCAATTAAAAAAAGCAAGAACTGTGTTTGACTCCAAGTGAATGCATATGAGAAAATAAACATCTAAATTATGCCCTTTCAAGAGTATGGGAATGAAGACTATGTATCCAGTCCTGGTTTGAGCCCACAGATCCAAGGTTAGCTATAGAGGAAAAAACACTAGTGGCACCTGAATTTCTCAAAGCTGCTGAAAGTTATTGATTATTATTCTGTTATTTATTCTTACTATTTTATTAAAATATGTACTTACAGAGTGGTACCCAAGCACCTTGTTCTGCACTTAAGAACAACAATATTGAGTTGTTATAAAATAGAAAAATCCGCATTATTCAATTTCTATTAAATGTGCACAGTTCCACCACAACCAGTTTGTTGTAGCACTCAAGCAGTAAGGAAGGACCCAGTATACTCAACTGAAGCTTTCATCTAGTGAAAGACACCAGCACTGGACAATAACATCAAAAAGGTCATATAACTAGAACAGGAAAAGTATACATACCACATTATCAGTACATGCTGGATTCTGGTCGTCTTCTTTGTGACCGATTTCTTCATTTTGAAGAGTGTCATTTGTCTCTTCTGCAGAAATAAATTAGTTTCAGATTTCATTCAAATTTCACGCTTGAGCACCATTACTAGTCTTTTCCACTAAATATGTCACATCTGCTATATACAAAAGCAAAGTCATACTATCAGTGTCTATTCATAAAAAATACTGCTTATCTTAATAAACAAGATATCACATCATGAGTATTTCAGGCCAAACTTGAGACAATCATAACTTGGAAAGACAGAAAAAGAATAGTCTATCATTTACTCTCATGCAACCTGCACTAAGAGTCTTCTATCATTTAGGTTCAGGTTGGAATATTCAAAAGGAAATGAAGAGTTTCACACTAGACCTACCTAGAACTTTTCTGATTAACCACACTCACATCCAAAATCTCTATTGTCTTAGTTTAAAGCCATATTTTACCTCATTTAACTGGAAAGAAGGATTTTTTTTTTCCAGGAAATTACATGAAAAATCCAGCTTGCCCTGTACTTACAGGCTATGTACCAGAATCCCACCTCCTCCTTGTAGGCACTACTTTTGAACAGAAAACTGATCAATAAGGTAATTATTTTATTCTCATATGGCAAAATGTTTCCGTCTAGTGAATCTAATCTTCCCCCTGACACATATCAGCAAAGCACACACTTGAAAACACAACAGATCTTATTCTTTAAGTCTCAACCGTAACTGCTAGACAATTCCATTACCCGTGAACTACGGTCAACACGAAAAATGAGAAAGGTATGCACATTGATTCCTGTGATTAAATATATTTCCAAGATTTACTTTAATTCTCTGCATTCAGAATACTGTCAAGAAAGCAGTTGATAAAAATAGCAAAACAAGAAAAACCAAAACACAAAGGCAAGACAATTGTGATTAATATTTCAATGGTTTTAATAACAGCTAGGCTATTAATTAGAAACACTCTACTTTCTACAGAGTATTCTGAAAAGGGTAGAGCTTGCATAAAAAGGGACAAGCAATCAAGATGCCATACCTAAAGAGGAAGGGAGGTACAGTGAATGGGCAATAACTGTTCAGGTAGGTTACTAAAGGAGAGGGTAGATAATGGTGCAGGTGAGTGCCTCTTCCAAACAAACACAGACGTAAAAGGATTTAACCAGAGTTATCTAATATCTGCAAAGCACGGATAATATTTGGGTCACACTAGCTATACAGAAACTTATCATTTTAAATAACTTTTATGTTTATTAAATGCCTCTAACTGAGCAAACTTTATCTGAAGTAGTTTCAAATAAATTTTATCTGCACTGGCTGCAACTTCAGAAGAAAATTTCTGCTAGTACCAAAAGCAAATGGGTCCAACAGGGAGAACTGTAATAACAGGCAGCAATATAAAACCACATCATTCCACTCAAAGAGGAATGAAAGTCATCTAAGAAGCACACTCAAGTGAAACTAAAACAGCACCTATACCATCAATTGCTCTGTAACCTTGACAGTCACCATTTCATTCATTTGACTATTGAATCCAACTCCCTACAGCACTTCAAACTCTTAAAATACTCATCCTATGCTAATATAAACTGGCACAGCTATAATGGTCTCCATAGAGCTGTATCCATTTACACAAACTATGGATTCAATTAACATAACTTTAAAAAAGGCAAGTTAATATTACTAGAGAAACTTAATGCTGGACTTTGCAATAGACTACAGATTAAATTTATGCGCTGCTTTTAAAAAAAGCAGCTGCATCAATACTTTCTCTCTAGTTAGGTGACCAAGAATATCCTTTTTTAACTTTGAGAGTTTGGTGGGTTCTTTTGTTAGGACTAACAGTTACAAGTTCTCAAAGATTACAAACAGTCACAGTTCTATGACTGAACAGTAAATATGATTGTTGGTGGAAGTGTTTCTAGGAAGTTCAAAAATCAACTGAGCTGTAGTAATAAAACCTACTATACTGGACTGTGGAAGTTGATAGAAATAATTCTAGTGTTAGAATAAAGAATGAAAGAAGGATTCTTGGACACTAAGGAAAACCTACAGTCTTTTTGCACTTGCTTAAATTTTGATTATGGTCATCTACTCATAGTTTTACAGCTCTAGTCTATTTTAAGAAAATCTAGTTCAATAAATGTGGTGCTGTTCTTCACTTTAGCTGTACAGAATTCAGATTCTTCCCCCAGCATCATTTTGTTTTCTATAGATCTTATTAAATCAGTTCCTTCCACACCTCAGGCAAATCGGAGAGACTCAGATTCTGCATCTCACTTGGCTTTCAATTACTGGACCCATTTTTTTTTAATCATTTTTCCCTTTAGAGTAGAATCTGACAAAGCTATCATAAATTCATTCCCAGTAATTCTCCATTTTTTTAGTTCATTCCTTTAAGTTGTTCAAACAAAATGACAAGATCAAGGCTGGCATGCTAAGTTTAAATAGCATGCACTAGGTCAGATTTTCTTTTAGTTTAAAGAGCAGAGGCTTTATTGATCTCTTCTAATCATACGCACTGAGAGCAATCAGTGAAATGTGCACAGAGGCAGTTCATCTGCCTTAGGCCCAGAGTACTAATGTAAAGAGAGAGAAAGAGAGGGAGGATGCGAGGGAGGGAGAGAATGATTTAATTTGGCCATGCAGTTCTGCGAGGTGGAGAACAAGGGAATTAAGTTCAAGACACTTGTCACTCAAGATCATGAACTGTATTGAGAGCACACATGCACCCAGCGTGTGCAGTTCTGAGGCTTCCTGAGCAGTCCACTGCTACCGACTTTGACCTTTTCCTACCGATTTGTATTTGCTTGTTGAAGACCCCACACACATCTCAAACAGCTTAATGGCAGTAAGTTCTACTGGGTTCTGACACATGATGAAGCTGTTATACTGTGATATCAGGTTCAAGCCAGCATCTTCTGAACATGTCTGATCAGCATGGGTTTAGTATCACGAAAACTGCAACTATGCAGCTCTGGTCAACCCAAAGCAAGCAGGTTCTGTCACATTAGTGCTTATTTAGTCAAAAATTTTGATACGATTAGGCTAATGAAAATAGATATTTAAGCTCAGTACAACTGGCAAGTAAACTAAGAGCATGTTTGAAATCTGTTTTCCTAGGGAAATGAGATTTACACATTTTTACTTCCTGTCCATTTGTCTGTTGTACCAACAAATTGTGAACTTGTCAACCAGCTTCTGATGAATCTAGCAGAAACAGAAGTCTTACAACGCAAAGTTTCTGCAAGCTTTCTGATAACAAACCAACGTATTTCATATAGAAAGAGGTAGAAGAAAGAGACTAAATTGTACCTTCAGCACAGCCAAGATAGATAATTTGCAACTGTTAGATACATTTTCAGACATTGTTGAATGTGTACAACAGAGAATCCAAAGCATGCAAACTGCAAAAAAGTAAAAATATAGGCACAGTAGTAACTGCATTTTCAAATACCTTGTGAGCTTCCTTCAGATAAGCAGATTGATACTTCATCATTCCTATCATTATCATCCCCCACTTCAGTAGCAGTTTCCTCTCCCGGATTAAGTGCTGATTTAGAAACAAATTCAGATTGATCAGAGAAATCAGCAGGACCTCCTCTAGGGGGTGGGACCTCAATCCCCATTAAACGATATTTCCGTCTTCGATTCCCAATCCACGTCTTGTAAGAGAAATAAACATGAATGATATCAGAAACTATAACAAAAGCAACAGGCCCACAACCAAGTGAAATTAGCATATCTAGACTATAGGAACAGGAGTAGTCAGCAGTTCAAGGCAGGTGATTATTCCTCTGTATTCGACATTCATGAGGCTGCTTCCTGGAATACCATGTCCAGTTTCAGTCCTCCAATACAGGGGAAAAGGGAAGGTTAAGAGGCTATAGAGCAAAAGGAAAAGAAGTGACAGTCACAAGTTGCAGCAAGGTAAATTCTGACTGGAAATAAGGGGAGGGAAGAAAAGGCACACTTCACAGTGAGGGGAGTTAAGCATTAGAACAGTTTGTCCACAAAAGTTGTGGAATCTCCAACTCTGGAGATACGCATAATTTTACTGAACAATGTCCTGAGCAATCTAGCCTAGCTCTGCTCAAGAGTTGGATTAGATGACCTTGCGAGGTCCCTCCCAGGCTATTCTATGGATTTAATGTAAAATCTTTAATCCAGGTTATCCCCCTGCAATGACTTCCACTAGGCTACTAAGGTATCCAGTAACCCACACATTCAACCTGTTCTAGGATTTCTTAAAGCACAAATTACCGAGATGCTAACTTTACATCACTCTACTTTACAGAGGAAACTTAACTTGGAACAAATAAGCAAGTTCAGAGCATTATCATCTTTGTCTTCTCTGGATAGAAGATGAGTCTTTAAGAAGTACTGCTTGCAGAAAGGTGTAAGAGCATACTATAAACAGTGGTGGGAGATGGAACAGGTCCAGGATCAAGGAATTTGGAAAAATCATTGATAGTCAGACAGGTTTTGACACTTTAAGTTCATTTTACGTAATAACTGACACTCTTTGCAAAGAAAAAAGAAAATTAAAAATTCTCCAAGTTGTGTGGTTGTGGAGCTGTGTAACTGGCAATTGACCTCCTTTCTTTGAGGAATTATAAAGAAAAACCTATGCTAAGGGTTAGCAGCTGAAAAAATAGAGTTTAGCATAAAGGACTAAGAGTTGTCTGCAACTCTTTACCTCTTAACTCTCTCTTCCTGTGCATTACTCAGTCTTGTAACCTCTTGTCCAATTTACATTCTACTTAACAGCTCTTGTCCCCATTTTTTTCCTTCAAGGTCTGTTCTTCACTGGCATCCAAAAAAAATCTTTCTCAGAGCCAGGAATCAACTTCTTTGCCCTCTCTTAATTTCCAGTTTTCTTGATCCAGCTCTCCACCCCCTTCCATGACATCAAAAACGCCAGTAAGAGCATCACCAAAAGTACAAGCGGGACCTTTCTCCTTGTTCAAAGACCTCACTCCATACTGACCCAGGAATGATAATTATGCAGTTTGCCCAGATAAGTTATAACCATATACCGCATACTTGATTACTATGATGATTACAGACATGATTACTGCATGTACAGCATGGTCATTTAAGTGCTAGAATTTGTGGAACACTAAAAATCAAAGGTATCTCTAGAAAGTATGGCCAACTGCTGTTTTTGAAACCATATGATCAGGATATGGTAAAATGCATACCTCTATCATAAGGTCTCCAGTCCAACAGAGTTCATCAAACACACTAAAATATTCCAGGAGATTTTTCTTTAGAAATGTACAAGGCAACACTACTTTTGGCCTTACTTCAGAAATACCTGCAATTCTCCTCCTCCCCATTCCACTTCCTCTAAATACAGTTCTGATAGATGAATAGCATGGGAAATGTTAGTATAAAACATTAAGAAATTTTGTTTATATCTTGATTATGAAATAGAAATTTTAAAAAATATTAACAGCAGTCCTAACTATTAAAGATAGTTTAATGCAGTGCCAACCTTGAAAAAGAAGAAAAAAAAGTTTAGGCCAAACAAACTGGCTTTTTTGCCAGTTAAAAGGGAACATGCTTAATACTAATTTTGGCAAAAATCTTCTTGTTGCATGGTATTTGATTTTCCAGCTCTCTAATTTGTCCCAAGAGCAAAGTAGGGATTTTTGAACATTTTGTACTTTTGAGGTAGAGGGTACCACATAAGTAGCCTCTTCCAGACCTATGTTCTTTTTTTTTTTCTTTTTTTACAACAGTATAATGCTATTTGTTAGATTTTCTCAATTTTATAGTGACACTAAAGTGCTAAGAACTCTAAGAGAGAATCTGCTTCATTTTTAATAAATGAAATTAAGCAAAAAAAAATGAGGAACCTAAACAAGGTAGGCCTTACTTGTATTTTTACATATCCTTTAAAGCAGATAGTAAGTCTATCATTCGACGTACTGAATGTGTCATATAAAATCCACGAATTTATTTTTTATAATGTTCTGAACTAAAATGAAAAAGAAAAGTCTTAAGCTTCCATATAATATACCCCACACTTTATACTGAATATTCTGGTCTAGTACAATGATAGATGTAAGAGCAAGTAAACAGACAAATTAATATTTCTCTGTAGAAAAACTTAATAATTCTAATGATATTCCTAGAGTTTTACCTCCTCAGAAATATCAAGCAACATCCATAACATACACGCGATCAGACTCATGAAACCTACTTAGATCAGCTGGTAATGAACTCGGCAGCAATTTCCCCAGCTTCAACTAAACAGATGACCAGCAACAGTTAGGGATGAAAGGCTGGAGTCCAGGCAGAAGGAATCAGCTGATGACTGTCCTGAGGCAGCTTGTAAATATGTGGATTGGCAAGGAGCCACTTAAAAAGTATGATTACAGCTCTCCAGATAGGGTGTCAACTTGCAACATGCAGGAAAGATTCCAGGTTGCAACCTTCAGAAATGCTGCTTTAAAAATCAAGTATCTTTAGTCATTTTTTCCAATGTCTCGCTCCATCGTAACTTGCACCTAGACTAGGCCCAGAGCTCCCAACAACAAGAGTCATTAATCAGCTGTGAAAAATGAGTTACCATTCTGCTGCAACTGATTGATTTGTTAATGAATTCAGACTTAAGCACTACCTTAAATATTCCAACTTTTATCTGATGCGCTGCAGGGAAGGAGGAAGATAGGTCTCTAGCCTGTGGACAGGGTAGTTAGGAGTAGCACTACATCTCTTTTGTATAAAAGCTTTATACCCTAGGGGAAAAAAAAAACTCAAATATTTCTGAGGAGCTTGATAGTTGTCAACCTGTCCCCAAACATCAAATATCTCACTGAAGGTTATTCCACCTTTCAGACACTCTATTGGTATGAACAAATTAAATTAGTCAAGAGAACAAAAATAAGTTCAGGCAACTACAAACAAAGCCCAGAAAAAAGCCCAGAAAACATAACTAGAAATCAATAATTATAATGCAAATATAAGAAATATTGCAAGTTTAATGAAATACTGGCAGGAGCTCACATATTTAAAAGTGACAATTTCTCTCTTTTTTCTTCCCTCTTTTTCTGTCTCAGGAACATATGAAAGACACCTGGGGGTGGAAATGTGCACGATATGCAACCAGCAGTCACTCTGCAAATCCAGTCTCCAAGTACCAAAGCCATGGAACAAAATGCCCTGTTCAACCTTAAAAGAACAAATCCAGTGGAACTGCTCATGGTAGTGAACATCCTTCTTTGAGACAGGAAAACAGATTTGATATCTCCTTTGTACTAGAGACCTTTCATGGAAGTGTGAGATCATAAAGATAAGTCTTTGTACTTTCAGAAAAGCATCACTTGTCTGACATGACAAATGACAGGACAAATCAAGAATTTTCATTAAAAAGCTATGACAAGAGAAGAATTGGGAAGTATACTGAATTGAATTTAAAATAAGTGATTTAATATGTGTTTATATCTATGTAAAATAGTTTTATATTTTGTTACCTCACAAATGGAGAAACAGTTGCTAGTCCTACACTATCTGCAATTCAAAGTACAGTAAAATACACATAAAGGCAACACATATTGGAAGTGGAAAAATTCTTCCTCCAAGTGTCCTTTTGGTCCAACTCTTTTTGGCTAAGCATACAGTATAGGGCAGAGATGTTCTGTGGTTCCCTAAGGCCTCACTGCTGACTGCATCACAGCCTTGCTCTGACTCCTTTTTAGAAAGAGACTGTATCACAGACTAATACCCAGACATAATGGTTTCCTTCCAAAGGATATCCAGGTTGTTGGGTAAGGAGGAAAGCACAATACGGCATGCCTATCTAGATCTCAAGATTAATTTAGGACAGTGTGAAGTATGTTATCGAAAATATCCCACAGCTAGGACACACACAACATGTCTTAGAGACAAGTCAACAGGAAGCACTGAAGAATACATGTGCAGCGTAATATAAATTCAGCCTTTGCACAGATAAAGATAGCATAGCATGGTGCAGGACCAACCTCCAACCTAGTTCTCTCTATGTTTTCCAAGTCTGTCATATAGAGGACTCAGAAGCAGAAGTAGGACAGATACTAACACCACCACCTGTTACTAAGAAAAAACATGCCTGCATGTGAATTCTGTTAGAGATCATGCCATGAAGTCTTAGGTAGTTCATGTGAGTTTAATGCAAACTGGTTATCTGCCCTGAAGGAAAAAAAAAGCATTTCAAGCAGGTACTTGAAAGGTCTTAGTGTACTGTTATCCTGTATGTGCCAGTAAGGATGTCCTTAAAGGAACAAATTAAGGGAAGCCAAGCACTGGTGTCAGTCTTACTGTCCTGTGAATAAAGTATTGTATAAAAGTGAAAACAGCTTCACCCTTCAGAAAACAGGTGAAGAGCTTGGAAAATATGGAGAAACTTTGTCACCTACATGGAAAAGAATTTCTTTTCAGCCTCTAGAAAAGTGCATTTTTTTTTTTTTTGGTAATTCACATCTGCTTAGGAAAACAAACAAGTAGCCAAATTAGTGTTTAACAGTGAAATTAACTTTGGTGCCATTTTAATATACCATCTCCCCTAAAAGATCTCCACAAAAGGAATCTTTAAAATAAGGGCTCCAAGTTCCACTTTCACAGCAATGTCAAAAGAAAGAGGTGGAAAAAAGAGGACAAAGGTTGAAAGGACTAGTCACAACTGTCACTTTCATTATGGTGAGAAAGTAAGACTAATAAAGCCTTTCAGAAACACAGATTATTCTGATTGCAAAGACAATCCAAATACTTGCTGAGGAATGGAAGCACTCTGAACGAATGAGATGCCTATCATTTTAGAGAGACAGTATATGCCTGGTAATTGTGCATGAAGTGGCTACAACAGACACTGTACCAAACTTCCCAACCTCTGGAACAGATGATGTGAAACGGTTCTAAGGAATCACATTATCTACATCAGTCCTGTATCACCCTAATGGAATCCTTCATCACCACCACTTATATGGACTATCAAGTTCCAGTGACCAGGATCCTTTCACAATATCTTTTGTCCTTTATCACATCCCTACTTCACTTCAAGATATTTTCCTATTTTGGAACATTCTTTAACATGTTTACAATTATTTTTGACATATAAGCATTAACGAAATATACCTGTATCTTTAGAAGGGCTTTTTATCTTGATCAGCCTTCTAGGATACCTCTAAAAAATTTAACTGTTATTTAAAATCTTATTCTAGTCTAAAGAGAATGTCAGACAGCTTGTAGAGCTACTCTGGTTGCTGATCAGTAAGACTCTTACCTGAGGGCTTTTTTCTATATATAGACTGCAGAAAGAGCAAGACAGCACTTCCCAACACGGTCATTCATTATGTAATGTGTGAAATCTATTTCAAGCTTCCTCATGAAATTTTTAAAGGCTTTCATCTGTCCTATTTTTGCTTCTGCGACTAGATAGGGGAAGACACCAGATTTCTTACCCGCACTATTTCACAGTCAACATTTAATTCTGCAGCAACAGCTTCAATTTTCTCTCTGCAGACTGAGCCCAGGCTGGTCATGCCATTGTCCCAGTATTTCTTTAGGGTAGCCAAGTCTCGGTCACTAAACTGTGTGCGGTCCTGTAACTGTGAGATTAAAAGAAAAAAAAAATTACCATTAGATTAAAAAATTTTCAGCTAATACAGACCATTTCATTTCCAGAGATCTTCCACACAGTAAGACATACATTATACTGTCTCCTTGGCTTTTCTTCTAACTCTCCCTTAAGATTTTTTTCTTTTAAGTTTGTTTTTTATCCAGGTCAGTAAGAATTCTCTGGGATTTGCTTTAAAGGCAATAGTAGTGCTAAAGTAAGTGTAAAGCACTTCAGCTTTGTTTCAGCTCCACCTGATTTTTTAATTTGTTTTATCTCACTCTATACAGCTTACTGAAAATAACTTTTTTCCTTTTGCGCTGTTTACTCTCTCCACTCAATTTATGAATATTATTCCTTAAGGCTTTTCAAGTTTCTCACCCTCCCTGCCTGAAGTTCTTTAATCTTACTGCAAACTACAATACATGCATAATTCAAAGGATTCTGAGTTCCTAAAGGGAATGCTTTAATGTTTATTTGGTAAGCTTCAGAGTTTAAATTGGTTCCACTCTTTATTTGTGAGTTCCCCAACTCCACGTGCATATTTATCAAGATATGGTAGTAGATTACAGATATTAACAGTAACACTGACAAACAGTCACCTAGACTTCCTACCACCTCTTGCACTGGTATGAGTACATAGTACAACATTTTGCAAGTTTATCATCCTCCCAATGGAACTTACAAGCTCAGTAGCTTTCAGCTCAGTGATCTTAATTAAGCTTCCTATTTCTTTGTGAAAACCCGTATTTGTCATCTCTCCTGCTGTTAGAAGTCCATAAATGCAGAAAAGTTAAATTTGCATTAGTAAGGAGTAACAACATTTTGTTGCTGTGAGCCAATTTTGTTATTATTTCAGCTGCTAACATTTTATAAAAACTAACCATGATTTTAGTATCTAAAAATCTAGGTTTGCTCATTTAAAAACTGTTAAGTTAAAAGGAAGCTACTTTAACAGTGGACTACAAATTTCACAGAACTAAAATCATTTGACAATCTTATATGGTTATCAATGCTAATCTTCAGGATATGGCAATCCGCAGTTTTCTTTTTAAAAATCACTGTTTCTCAAAGCATTAGAAGCATTTAAGCCTCTGATATACTAATATTAAACAGAAGTGTAGCTATAGTTAGAGGGGTGGCTATAGTTACATTCAAATATAGAATTATAGCAGCTTTCTCCACAGTCCCCATCCAGAAGCTATCATCTTATGCAGGCAGTGCAGCACACCAGGGGCTAATCTGCAGCGTAAAACAGTGGGTGCTGAGACCAGTGCCCACCCCGTACACATTACTTCAGGCTTGCTCTTGTCTAGTCTTACAGACTAAGCACGTATTAGCAGTTGCAGCTCATCAGATGCACTCCCAGATAAGATGGTGCCATTTAATATCATTTAAAAGGAATTCAGTTAATATATCCCAAGGCTGATCTATGACAACTGCACAGAGAAGGCAAGGACAGCAAGGTGTAACCACGAACCAAAGAAGCGGAGGGCAGAAAGGAATATGACAACAGAACTCAAAATACAAGGACAAACAAGTCATTCTGGCCTTTCCAGCCTCCCTGAATGGACAGGGAGCTCATGACAACTTTACCTTCTAAAATATACTGAGCTTTTAAATAAACAAACATTTAACATTTCCTGTTGGTTCTGGAGTTTTCATAGATAGCACTGCTGCAAAAATCTGTCACTCAGTTTAGCATGATTATTATTTTTCTGGAAAATAAAACAAAAAATTTCTACATATTTAATAGGCCTTGCTGGAACATGCCATGTAGATTATCCCAATTATTCCATTATTCAATGGTTTTCAGCTCACAACTGCTATATAATGTTGCTGGAAGTACAGGCTTGTAGTCAGTCTCAATCAGTTCAGATCAAAGCAGACATCTTAAAGTTATGGCAAATATTCTGTAGCTACATCCCAAAAGAAAGCTTGTGTAGCCACTTATCGCAGAAATGGAGAAAAAACTTAAAACTTTTGTTTTACTTCCTTGTCAAAAATAATCCCTGGTGTTTCAAATGACAATAGGCATTTTGCTTTTTTGTTGCAGTTACTGTCACATCCTTTCACTTGTTCTTGAAGGGCTTGTGCAGCAGTACATTAATCATGCTGATACTGATTGTAGGTCAGAGAAGGAACAAGAAGAACAAGTTTTCTCAGACAGCCGATATGAAAAAAAAAACGTCTATACATGCAGAAACAAAACTGACGAGGGAAACAACTGCATGTAAATATAAGATGGTGTTATTAGGAAACATCTGAGACAGGAAACAAAATTAAAAGCTATAATGAAAAGAAATACTTCCCTTAAGCACTGAAGAGAACAGCCTTACTATGATGCCTGCTGAATTCACACCAGCAAACTCAGCATATTCCCAGTTATTATTTCACATCCCTTTTTAATTATTATACTTTTGAGTCATATCTTATTCCTGCCACTTTTCTCACCAAGATTAGCACACAATAACCTACTAATCACAGACAAGTAGGCAGGAATTGAGTTTCCTTTGGAAAACCAAAAACATTGTCTACAGATAGGTATCTTCTGGCTGCATAGGTAATGACTTTAATACAGATAGTCAGTCTTTGTAGCAATGAAAAGAAGAATGTATCAGTTTATTTAACCTGAAATTTTACTATTTCACAAAAACAAAGCTTCTAGACATTCAAGGGCTCAGATTAACTCAAGTTGCTAAGAGGATTACTATGCATTAAATGAATCACAGTAGCTGCCTCCCTGCACACTGGCTCACAGTAGCTATAAGTTGCACTACCTTATCTCACAGAAGCAAGGGAAGAGGGTTAAGCTACACTGCTCTCACTTGCTACACCATCAGAGCATGATCAGTCTCAACTCCTATGCTCACTAAATGTAAAGAACACTTCAGATTGTCCAGAATTTAGATCCAGACCAACTACCCTCATATATGCCCTTTCATAAATTTCTTGGAGAAATTACAAATTCCGTCCAGTAACATTTATATACAATCTTGGTCAAAGGGATGATAAATTTGACTCCTCTATTATAAGCTGCTGCTCCAAAAAAATCATCTATTGCTCTGCAACTGGTCTTTTGTGAGGCACTAAAGGGTAAAATTTCTACATGAACATAAAACTTGCTTTCTACCAATTTAGTTAATAAATCTCCCCTTGTTTGGGATCAAAGGAATTGAGGGGGGAAAAAGAAAAAGTCTTATAACATTGATGGTTAATGCTTCATATAGAATGGGGGAAAAGATAAGATAATACTAAAAAGCTTTATATTTATGACAATGCTTTTCACAGCTCAAGACAAGCCGGTATTTCAGTTCTTATTTTTACTTCATTATAACAAATAAAGTCTATGAATACAAATCTCATTCCCTCTTTTCAGATCCACTACACACTGAATTGAGGCTTGGCGTTAGCCTCTGGAGTATTAACTGTTTGCTGAATACTTTACATTTATCAGTTCTGTTGACCATATTCTGAAAAACAGAAGCTTCTTTCAGCAGAAAATAGTCTATCAAAGCACAATGAAAAGCAATCCTTGTGAGCAAATTGAATCAGCAGTTCTGCCAAGCTCAGAGTTAAACCCTGCTTATCCCCTGACCTCTCAAGTGTAATAACAACATTCTTGTAAGAGATGACCCAGTTTATTACAGACATCGCCAGCGCTTTGCCAAGCACCACATAATACCCACTGTGCATGCAGTATTTGTGGTGCAAATCTAGTGTCTATAATTGCTATGAGTAATTACATTTCAGTGGAGTGTTCTTATCCTGTCTTTTATTACAGTCTCCTTTTTTAGATCATTTTTAATGCATCAATAGAAAAGGCTGCAGTCCACACACTCAAAAAATAGTCAGAATTTTCAGATTAATAATGAAGTAACTACAGCTTCAGTACAAATGACTACTGCATTTATGCTGTGGTAATCTGGGCACTATGCTGTGACGTATGGGAAGTTGTGTCTGCTTAAAATGCGCTGAAATCATATATTAAATGAATCAACTGACTAGGTTCACTTCTGAAGCTGTAGTGAACCATACATAAGTCAGAAGTATCCTTGAAAGAACCATACTTTCTGCAGATAGGTACTTCCACCCTATAAATCCACAGAGGATCCCATCTCTCTAATCATTAGAAAGAAAACGTAATTGCCGCAGCATTCTGTGACGAGCCTCGGAAGACGACGACGGGCTTGCTGGCCTTTCAACAGTACGAGTATGGAATTAAATAACTATTCTACACTGGAACTGACCCCGGGTGGAGTGACAACTAGATTATTTACCTTTTAGCCAGCCAGAGAAAGCAGACAAGCACAGATTCTCTAGCTGCGTCCTCCATCAAGTCTCCAGCAATTCATTGGAATAGACCATGTTTAACCAGCAGTATGACATAACATCAAAATGCAAATGTTTAGGACAGAAAGCCTCTACTTATTTCATCCCCCCTCCCTGCCAACATATACATGTTGAACAGAGGCTAGAGAACCCACGTTGAAGCTCTATGCAGATTCAACTGCAATGGTGTACCATAAATACTAATCACTCTGCCTAAGACATCAGATAGGTGACTTAAGCACAGTTAGTACACTCAAGATTTCTGAGGGCAAAAATGAAGATTTTCATCCTTTTAAATCTTTTTAGTCAGTCTGCTCATCACCATTTCTGAAACCTTGCTATCCTTCCACCATCTTACAAAAGACCAAAAACCAACGCATCCATGAAGGGTAAAGCATTTTACATGCACCATGACAGAACACAAAATTCCATAATTTCCAAGTACATTCTTGTGAAGAACTGGAAGGGTGACACTTTTAGGCTAACACTTATTAATAGTCAGGATATATCGTCTTACAGTATTGCTGAGCAGACCAGTAAGGAGTTCTAAAGAATTGCACAGCTTTTAGTTGTCTCCTGATGCAGTTGAAGGACAGGGCAAGGAAAACAAAACATCAAGGCAAAAAGATTAAAAATTCAGAGCATCTAAAAACCAATCTTCCCCATTTCAAACAAAGTACAGATTAGTCTTTTTGCTGTTTGAATGGCAGTAATTGCCAAAAATCACAGTTCTACAACTGCATTCATTCAATTTCTGTTCTTTCATGTTCATTCTTCTAACAGATTTGAAACTGAAGGATTTAAGAGAGGGTTTTTTTTTTTTTTTTTTTTTTTTTTTTTTTTTTTTTAATACTCATGTGTATATACTCGTTTTTGGCTGCCCAAGGGCATCAGACTTTCTGGTTTTCTCCTAACAAAAAGGGAGGTCAAAAAGTGCATCATATATAGTTAAATATGTAACCATACTCATATCTTGTCTGAATGCATCAGGATTCAAATTTGGATGCAAAGGCCTACAAGCTTATTTGCTGATTCTGACCTCTAAATTTTGCCTAAGTGTTAGCCTCCTACGTCACAGGAGCAGTTCGTGCTATTATAAGCAAGCACACCT
Source organism: Rhea pennata (assembly GCF_028389875.1). Classification (NCBI taxonomy): domain Eukaryota; kingdom Metazoa; phylum Chordata; class Aves; order Rheiformes; family Rheidae; genus Rhea; species Rhea pennata. The sequence goes on along the minus strand of NC_084673.1, from coordinate 11,759,296 downwards.
TTAGATGCATTTTGTTTCAACTGCCCCATCCAACTCCTGTTATGTTTAAGGTTCTTAAATGTTATTTCAAGTACTTCTAGAAACTATTATATTCCTCATACAACACTATGGGCACAGTCTGACAAACTGGGATTTTCTGGCAGCAATGCCAGTTGAAACTGTCTGTAACCACCTCTACTCATTCCTGCTTTTGCATCACTATCTAAGCCTCCCCCCACACATACTACAACTGTTCATATGGCTGCATGACAAGCCATATGGTTCACTCCTGAGTTAACCCAGCAAGATGTTCCCCATTTTAAGAACTATTTTCAGCTTGGGTCATTTTTCCAATTTGGCCTCTTTCCTGATCATCTATACTAGCACAGATGATGTGACAATGCTGAAACAGGAGCTTCTCAAATGTTTTTCTTAGTGGCACCATTGGCTATCAAATTCTAGCCTAAAGTAGCAACACAAACATTACACACCTTAATAGTTTCTTTATGGAAACTTTCTATTGGAACAGCAGTATTAACTAGAGAACAGGTATGAACTACCCTAATATTGCATTGAAGTATTACTTAAAATCAAGTTTGAGATTAAAGCTAGTTGTTCCACAAGGTGGTGTGGTTGGAACTCAAGTGATGCTGAGATTCATTATAGCAACCAGTAACGTTTTGATCAGCTGGTTCTGAGTCTTGAAGTACATCATGTTTGCACAATAACTTCGTATCTCAACGCAGTGTTTATTTGAAACTGCAAAAAAGACAACAGATTTGTTGAATCATATCCAAATTACCAGACATTAGACATCCTACCAAAAAAGCCAAGATATGTTGACAAAAATACTAAGTTGAAAAATATTCTACATATGAAAAGAGATACTGTCAAATTGAACTGTATTCACAAATGGTTTTTATGAGTTCTGTTGTTTAAAAAAAGAAAAGACATGGGAGTGAAGGACTAAGGGAAAAAAAAATCCTTAAATTAATTGCCATTTCTGGTTACACAAATGAACAAGCATTCTCATATCCTTCACGATTTTAACTTATCCTAAAAATTCCTTCTATGCTTTGCATGAGGTACCTAACATGTCAATCAGTCCTGTACAGCCTATCCAGTGCTGCAAAATGTAGGACAGTATCATGTTACTCTGCAAGTGAGGAAGTCATTTACTAAAAAGCGCATGTGCTTTTCCAGAAAGCTCTCTCTCACTATGTTCACCTGGCATATGAAGTCATTTGAGACCAGAACTACACCAAAAGACAAACATGGGTCTCAACTGAGCCACATGTTTGGCTGCAGTGTTCTTCTCTTCATTCTTTTAACTGCTCCTGGACTCCAGCTTAGCAACTTAGATTCATGCTAACTCAGCATGCAGACTACATAGGGCTTACTCAATTGAAGCAAATACAGAAAGTTTAAAGATATTAGCTGTCACTGATGACCCAATTTAGTATTTAAAAGCATGAAGGGTAATGGTTCCAAACACATTTCCTGAGTTTTAAATGCCATGCAAGTCTCCCTCTTATCCATGGACAAACTACCTGCTCTCACATCCCATCTTCCTATTAACATTTCTCTGGCCACCTCTGAAAACTTACTCCTCCCAGCACCAATCCACTATAAACCACAAAACACTCAGTTCCTTGATTACACTGTAGTTATAAACTCCAAGCACAGTCTTGCTTACCCTCAACACAGACGCAACTACACAGAAGTCAGAAATACAAATGTAAGCGTCAGAAAAGGGTAAATATAATCCTCAGAACTAATTTATCTGAGTTCCTGAGATAGTGTCCTTTTTGTTCTACACAGCTATCTACACAGACATCCATCATTTGTGATTCACATTGTGCCATGAGGACAGCTGCCTCAAAACACTATCCATTGCCCATAGTGTAACCTTCACATCCGTAACAAAATCCCTACAGAAGCTTCTGCAATTGTTTACATCAGCATTTCCCAGCTGAGTGCATTCTCACATACTGATATAAAAAGTAATCAGTAGAGCAAAAATAGAAAGGGGAAAGGAAACAGCTGCATTCTAACTTCCTAAACATAAAATTGTCTGGTGCTGCATCCAGGTTGGTAGAGGAAAAGGAGAAGTAAAAAGGGAAAGAGATGAATGGTAGAATTCACTCATGCAGGGACTTCATGGCAAAACAGCTTGAAAAGCAGCAGTTTACACTAAAAATAGGTGATTAAGTTATGGTTTAGGGAGAGAGGCAATGCTAATTCAGCTACTGATGTTAATGGAAAAGCCTTCCATTAATTTCAATGTTCTGAACATCTGAAAATCAAGCTAGGGAAGTATGAAGTTGTAATGCTTACCCTCAAAATAAGGGTGGGTGTACAGTGTGCAGTGGGAAAAAGAGCTGTATTTGAAATGCCAGAAGAAAGTGGAACCACCAACCATCCCCCAGGAGACTACTCCTGCAGAGATTTCACTTGTAAACAGTGAGCAGACTGGCAAAGTAACTTCCCCTACTACAGAAGATATCAGTCAGCTGAATCTGTAGCTCAACAGGAGATGAAATGTCTTTTCTTGCTGAGAATTGAGGCATCAGCTGCAGTGAAGAGGTGCCCCTGTGCCTTCACAAACTTCAAAGAATCCCATCCCCACAGACTGTCTTTCATCTCTTCTTGATCATAAACACACTTCAGTACTGTTCAGGCCCAAGTGACCTAATGACTTGAAGTCTATGCAAATGTTTGGTGACTCATTAGTTGGCATACAGAGAAAAGTAAAAATTGATTGGAAAAGTGTAATAGTCAATCATTTTTCAACACTGAAAATTACTTAATTCTGTCCAAGAGGAACAAAAAGCATCACAAAGTCTGAATGACAGCAAAAGAACTTAAAAACTCTGTTTGGAGTAATCTGTCATCAGTTTATATACTGTTAAAAGATGTCCTGCCTAAACACTGTACATTGATAACAAGAACTGGAGAGAAGACAGAAGATTTGGGCACTTAGTATCTTGCAGTTGAGGGCTCCGGGCTAGACCAGGACAGGATCTATTGCACCTGGCTGCAGAGCCTCAGCAAGAACTCCGCTTTTATCCACCAGCCTGTACGAATGCTGGGCAGAAGTGGAAGGCACCTAGGGCATATAGGGACATTTTGAGACTACAGCTTCCCAGCAAAGATTAACAATTTAACAACTCGCAGCTTCTTCTTCTTGTCCCACTTTCTTCATTGCTCCCAGTCACGCACTCCTACTGCTTACTTTGAGCTGTCTCTGGCACTCATCTAATCCCTATTAAGTACATTCAACTGATTGAAAAGACAAACTCAGCATAACAGATGTATATCCGACAGCTCAGATTCTTGCCCTGAATTACCTTGCAATCAGACACTAGTACCAGTGCTCTGGATGGGGTGGCAGCGCACCAACAGGAACAGGGGAAAAACCTTCCCCTTTCAGCACTGATCTGCTATTAGATCAGCTCAGCCAAATAGTGAAACTGTACTCTGAGACACTAACAAACTGCTTGATGTTTTAAAGAGTCATCAAATGGGGGGAGGGGAGGGAAGGTGATTTCAAGAGGAAAAAGGCTGCATTTAAATAAGCCTACGCAGGAAAACTAAGACTTAGAAAAAAAATGACAGAATGAACAACAGTAAGATTTATATAGAAGTAATGCTTCCTTTGGAGGACACTATTGTGAAGAGATACTACAGAAGTCTGAGGATAGTAGACATGTACTGTAGTTGGAACCTCTCAAAAGTTTGAGAAAAAATGGAATTAATGTAATGTTCCACAGACTCCTACTTACACAGGAAATGTGATAAACTAGGCAGATTTTTTTTTGAACAGTAAATAGAAGCATCTAAAAAAAAAGAAAGAAAATTAAAAGGTACAGCAGAGAGGAGAAGGCCAGGACAAGTTCTTCCATCATCTAGTTATCATTGCTGAAGTAGCACACATGACACTGACAGTCCAATGGTTTGTAGATTATGATGGGATAAGTTTGATTATCACGATAGCCATCTCTCTAGTTATTACTTTTGATATAATCAGACTAATAAGGAACAGCTTCTTGAAAACATTACAGAAGCTCAGTTGTATCATCAAACCTGCAACTTTAGAGTATATTTTCATGGTAAGCAAGCAAAATCTACATGCTCTTCAAACAGAAGCTATCAGAATATTACTCAATTGAAATACTGGACATAAATTGAATAGAAGAGTTGGAAAGTGGTATCTTCCTGCATAAATTGTTTCATACCTTGTATTATGCTTTGGAGTCATTTGTGAATTGAGGACACCAACCTGGCTGATTCTGCCTGATGCAAGATAACATATGTGGATACAGTTAGATTTGAAAAGTTACAGACAGTATGGACTAATTCTGTGCATGCACACAGAATAACTAAAAAGAGCAGCTATTCTCTTAAGCATTCAGTTCTCTCTCAATTAACAACCAGTTCATTCGCAATATAAGGAGTACACTTTGGGCTCCAAACTGTTAGTCCTTATTATTCAGATGTTATACTTCATCTAATTTCACAATTTATATACCTGAACAGCACATAACTTGATGCAAGATTATGATCTTGACCTGCTTTTAAAGCTACAGGTCAACCTTATGACAACTGAAGCATTTTATTTGTAGATTATACTTTGTCTAATATGAACATTAAAAGTAAAAACAAATCCACGTAACATAAATATACCTGACATTTTCAAAAATGTATATAAATAAATTTCATTCATTCACTTAACCCATTAGCTACTTAAATGGAAATATACTTACTGCTCTTTTTCTGGAACAACCTGTAATCCAAGGCACAGTAAGGTTTCCTGAAATCTGTAAGGGTGAAAGGGGAAAAACAGAACAAAAAAACAACAGCAGCTTAGGTCACTATGAAAGCTAGTAATACTGAGCAGCTTTTACAAGACTTCAATATCGTGCATTCAATTCTGCTATGTGTTTAAGTCTGCAGTTCAGATTTAAAAGCAAAATAAAGTCACATTTAGTCTTACTGTTGCAAAGAAACTCCAAGCAAGACTAGAGGTAACACCACCATCTCAGATATTTCTGTATTTTTGCTATTTTGAAAAAGTGTTTCAAAATACAAGCTTTCATCTTAAGTCTGTCACAAGGCAGGTAAGATGAAGCAAACCAGAGTTAGACAGGGCCACAGGTTTGACAGAAATGCCCTAAAATATTTTCTGATTATGTCAATTACACTGTAAAAAAAGTACTAGAATGTTAGTAACTGAATTATTCAAGGTCAAATACTAAAGATTTGTACATTAGAGGAGAAAAGGTGGGCAGTGGGTCCAAAGAAGGAAGGGGGAGCAGGGTACAAAGGTGAAAGCTATCTCCTTTGATTCTCATTTTTTTGTCATTGTTTCCAGATATTAGACTTCTTTGAATAAGCAGTATTATCTTCCCTGGAGAGCTGGAATGTTTCATAGTGTGGAATATTTAGTTTGTTTAGGATTCCATGTTTAGCTTCTGTTACAGACAAGCAATGCTTGAGAGACTAAACATAGCTCTTGAGAGATTAATCAATCTCACATCATTACACACGCTATACATGTGAGGAAGAAAAAAGTCCACCCTCTTTCTGCTGATTATACAAATACAAAAACCATTAGTGTAGTTTGATAAGTGCTCTAATAATTAATCTACCCAAATACAGAATACCTGGTACAGTTTATCTATTGTACAAGTGCAAAAGATACTTTTATCCTTCAAACTTTTAACTTAAAATGCTTGAAGGTTACCTAATTTGGCAGACACTTTCTCATGTAAGTTCAAGAAGGGTTGAGAGGGAGGGGAAGAAACACTCTCCCCTCAAAAAAAAAAATCATTTTTTTTCTATTCTATTAATTTCTTGGTTGCATGCAGGCATTTTAGAGATATTATGGAGAAACAAGTAATATCTATTGCAATTATATATTCCAAACAGCTTTACATGACAGAATCCGTTACAAATGTATTCTCAGTATCTACACAGTTTGCTTTCTGCGGTTTTCTGTTTGGTTAAGTGTTTTTGGGGGGAGGAATCTTTTTTTTTTAATGAATCAGAAACTACAGGGAATTATATTCTTACTCCTCAAGAAGCCAACAGATTTAAAGTGGGGCTATAAGAACACTATGTTATTCTGTGTGAACAAATGAATCAAGTCTAGTAAGGCATCAACAGTTACTTGGAAGACAAATGTATGTAAACTGACAGATACAATGCCAAATACGATGAATTTCATCTCAATATAACTATCTGAAGGACAACATACATGGAGATATTCTGACTCCACACACACACCAAAAAAAAAAAAAAAGAAAAAAAAAATTGAGTCAGATTGATGGTTTTCCTGCAAAAAACGGAGTTACCAAGACACACCTGCAGGTTTAACATTAGTCCTAGTCCAGGTGGGAAATCTGCAGTGAGCTGCAAAAATGACAGCCTAAAATCCTTGTCCCCGAAAGGGTATCGGTTCTTTGTTTTCAGGGAAACAGAGACAAAAGAGAAACTCCTGCAGATGCCGCGGAACGCTCAAAGGCGCCGCGAACGCTCTGCATTACCAACACCGGATCTTAAGCGAAGCGGTTAGACAGCACGAGGTCCTTACATAACCTTCTCCCCGATTCTTGTGCGGATTCACTACCCCAAACCCAACATGCTGCAACAACTCATACAGCCCATGCTTGTCCTTCTTCCTGGAACTATTTGAGGCCACGCACAGTGCTGCTGCAGCCTGCTGAGGGCTGCCTCCTTCCCCAGGAGCCCCCCAACTCTCCCAGTTCGTGTGACTGGAAGTACGTCACCACAGAAAGAGTACGAGTGACTCTGATGAGGTAAAGGCAGTTTTGCTTCCATCCCACGAGGGACTGGCAGGGCACACTTTGCATGAGCCCCTTCAGAGAAAACCATTTTGCTTGCCCTGGGAAAAAGCCTTGCCCCCCACAGTGAGCAACAGCAACAAAATCCTCTTGACTTCAAAGTTCTCCAAGGAAGTACGCAAATCACTTTAATATGTCCCATTTCCTTAAAAAAAAAAAAAAAAAAAAAAACACCCTCACAAAACTCACTGACATAAGCTAGGATACTTGCAGTTAATCTTTAGAAAAAAAATTATCCTATTCTTCTGCTGCACTGTCAACAAGGCCTAGTTTTTTCCCTAGAAGATAACAAGGCCAAATTGGCAACTCCATGCTTCAGTGTGCATAACAAAATAAAACAAAACATACACACAATTGCAACAGTATTTTTGCTCCATAAAGCTGGGAAGAAAGGAAATAATGTATCACTGCTCAACCTTGAGGACATGTAACTAGTAAGAACAGACTCTCTAGTTAGATACACTTTAACTAAGCTTAACAAAAAAATAGGTTGAGCAACTTGTTTACTGGAACTGCTATGGCATTAAAATTGATAATTTTATTAAATTTTTCTTCGGTTACATTAACATGAGTTTGATTAATTGAACCATTAAGAGAGCTATAACTAATTGCTAATTAGATACCCCAGTGTACAACAGTAATTACTTCATCAAAACACAAATCACACATTCACAACTTCAGTTAAACATCCAAGCAGATGCTTTTATTCTAACAATAAAGTAACTCGGGTTTAATCTATGTTTAAATGTAGGAGACTTCTCTAAGCTTAAGGATTTTCATTACTAGGTTGATGACTAAATTAGTTAAATACAGGCAATGAAATTAACAGGAACTGACTGCATACAAGAGTAGTGTCATCTTGCCCAAGTCTAAAAGAATTTAAACAGTACCTGAAAAAAAGCTTTCTCAAGAAGAAAAAAGATGCTACAAAATACACACCTCCAAGTGGGATGTGTGCATGAGACACCACTCATGCTGGATTTTTTTTTCTTTTTTTAATATACGTCCATGAAATTCTGGGAATCAAATACTTTAGACACTCTTCAGGCCCTGACCTGTGGGTCACAGAGTCAAAATACAACGAAGGCCTGCATCAGGCACCTGCACCATAGGCAGGGAGCTGCAGGAGAGGGAGGCAGGAGTAGTCGTTCTCTTCCCTTTTTCCTCTTCAGAGTATCTGAGCTGAGCTGTGACTGCTGAAGTCTGCAAACCAAACTAATCGCACTTGCAAAAAGGCAACCAATTCCTGCAAACTCCAGCTTTCAGCACAGAATGGGAGCTACTGCTCCACACACAACTAGAAGGTGCCACCCCACAGTGGAGCCATGATCCCACTCGGGAACATACATGCGTTTGTGCCAGCAGGGAAGAAAGCAGAAAGCATCCAGCTGCTTAAGGAGGGCAAACCTAACAGATTTAAGCACTCAGGGTGGGCAAAGTTTTCAGTCACCCTAAACCAATGCAGGGCACAGATGGAGGCTAGAAGAAAGCCTGACTACCCTTAAAGGGAGGACTTGGTGGTGTGGGGGTGGTTACAGTGCAGCATTCATGATTTTTGATAAAACATATTTCCAGTTTACTGGAGTCATTTTTTTTGCAATGATTCTGAAGGCAGTTGGTGAACTTCTCTTGTAAGAGTGCTACAAGTGTTTGGAAGTGAATCACTGCCATACAAAAACATGTCTTATGACATGTAACTTACTTCCAAATTGTTCTGGAGCACTCTAGAAACTCTCATCAAGGAATGCCATGATTTGAAGAAATCAACACTCCATCATATCATCAAGATACTGCAGGATCTGTTCAGGCCCTGGGACACTCGTCCTCTGCAGTTACAATCTCTTTAGTATTAGAGTACTGTACTCTAAAACTGAAGAGTGCTAGCTCAGAGCTTCACAGCATGGATCCTTACAGCAACATGTGAATTAACAGCAACTCTCACATTTTTTTTTCCCCAAGGTTTAAAACTGGGGAAGGGCAAGGGGTACCATGGAAAACAGCTGTTCCCTCGATCCAAGGTGCATTCCAAAACTCACAGAACATTTGAGAGAGACAGGCATGGAAGTCAAAAGGAGTACAGAAAAAAATCTGCCTTTCAAAAAGTAGATACACTGTTTTAACAGCGGGGAGGGGAGAAGAATTATATGGATCTGCTTACTCTGATCTATATCATGCCACATGGACAGAAAAAAAAAAAATCGCATACCACGAACCATTCTAGCCTATTTAAAAAGACTCAATCCCCATTCTTCCCAAAAAATCTAAGATGGGAGTTACTTCAAATTTCATTAAAAATTCAAAAAAGTAGTAAGAAATATATCTCACTGGTGCTTTGGCAAGAGCGAAGCAACATACCAAGAGCACCCATCTGAAAGTATCAATAATACATATCACTGTGTGAAACAGAGTAAACAATAATAAAAACATATATGCACTTCTGCTGCTTTACTAGCCTATTATTGATCAGATGTACACAATTACAGTTTTTCTTCACTTATGAAACTGGAATGTCAAAAGTAAACAGCGTTTAATGAATTTTATAACTCAAAAACAGTTTATAGCAAACCCTGACAGACTATTCCAGAGAGAGAAGAAAGGAAGACAACAGCTTGCCCAAAGTACTCAGATAGCTTGGGAAAGGCTATTAAAAAGAATTGCAGATGTCCTATAAACCAAAAGCAAACAAAAACAAAATACTAATATGGGGTCTTCAGACTACAAGTTTGAAAAGAAGTCATGATTCTGGTGATTTCTGGTAAAAATGCCTTTTATTTGTGCTCAAAAACTTTGTTTCAAAAGCTCATGAGACAGGAAAAAAAACATAAAAGCACCTCATTAAGTACTATCCCTTATACTCATGAACAGTGTACAGAAAAAGGAGATGTTGCTGGAATAGTTCACTTTTAGGTTAACCTTCCCCTCAAAAAACAAGTAACAGGTAAAAACACTAAAGGTAACACAGGTAACACTGGACTGTACCATTCTTCAGACTTATCTCAGTGTCCCTGGACTACGTCACGACAGAAGGCATAAAAATCCATGAAAAGATCAATTTGGATGTTTCCTGCACAATCTCCTCTCTTCTAGTTTAAAAATCAAACAAATTTGTAAAGTGTCTCAATGCTCTAGTCCCCCCTGAACATCTGCAGTTATCTGCCTTTCATTTTCCCCTCTCAGCATCACTGACGAGATTCTGTTACAGGATGAGGAAATAACAGGACTGAATTTAAGACCAATACTTGAGTCATAAGCTGTAGGAGAGGAAGAATATTTGTGCCTGCCAGCATCTATTTGTTTCACAGGAGATATTAATCCCTGGCAGAAGAACAGGACCCAGAGACTGGATGGAGACTGTGTAAAGGGTATGCGCAGTACTGCTGAAGAACTAATCCAAGCTGAAATTAGTAAGGGCTAGCAACAGAAAGGGACATAAAAATTATTACATGATCCCATGTTCTGCCCTGTGCCACATGCAAAGTATGTCCACAGAGGAACAACCAAGGGTATGAAACTGTGACATACATTGGCAAGGCAGGTCAGCACAACAAAAACTTCAGCATGCATCAGTAGTTATAGATACGACCCTCCTGTAAGTCTATCTATCACATCCATAAAGCCCATGCTGATCTTCAATGTATGGCTACCTGTGGTAGCTGCAGGCTTAGCTACACAGATAAGGAGTACTATTAAAGTGAAGTACAGCTGTAGTGTAAGTGAAATATGACTTACATACCTTTAAGTAAGACTTACATACCTTTAGACTTAATATACCTTTAAGAAGATATTCTCTCTACTGGCAGATGTAAACAGAAGACAGCCTGCAGAAATATGAATCTATCGCTTATTAGTTTCTAACTTTCAAAGAAAACAGTACTTATCCACAACCTCATCTTCGAGATTTGAAGACAGAAATAAACTGACAGATTACCTGGTAATTATTTTGGTTTTGAGACAGCCTCAGTTGACTTGAAGATGTAAAATGAGGAGAAAAAGTACTTCTTGATGTATTAGCACTGTTATATAACGTATTGGATGCTGTATGTAATGAGGTCCGTGCAGGCAAATGGTAGTCTCTGTTATGATACAATATATTGTCAGGCACATCCCTGGCATTCACCATCTGCGAACTACAGCTCACATTTCTTCCCGGCCCAGAGAGCGCTGCACTTTGGTTCTCTATGCGAACAGAGCTGTTACTTTCACAATATCTTGAATAGCTTTGTATTTGTGCTCCCATGGATGCTAGTTCTTCTTCTCTAGCATATTCATCATCAACATCTCCAGTTTCCATTGCAATGGAGAGACAGCTGCCTTCCACTGAACAATGCTTCTGTGCTGTACTTCCTCCCACAGTTCTCTGAGGTTGATCTGTCACTGCCAGTGAAAACACCTCACGAATTTCCAGGTTTTGGGTGCTACAAGAAGGGTCCCTAGTATTAGCCCTTTGTCCAAGGGGCATATGCGATGCAAGAGTTGCATGTTCTGATTTTTGTAACCTTTGACATCCCACGGATTCAGCTTTACATGGTCTGTGGCATATCACTGGCTTCTGAGGTAATACCAACTCTGCAGTCTGGACTGATGAACCACCATAACTTTTCTTAGTGTGACTATATATGGAGTTCGCAGAATTCAACACACTTGTTTGCCTAGATAAAATAATAGTCTTTTCCCCTACTAATAGGGAAGCATTTTTACAATGTGGTACTTGTCGTCCTATAGGGATGTGCTGCTGCTGAAATTCTGTATCACTTTTTCCTGATAGTCTCGGAATAGAGTTTTTATGTATCTCTGCTACTGATGCATTTGTCTGTTTGGTGGATCCTTGCCTACTAGATGAACTAGCAGGACTGTATATACCAGTAACTATTACATCATTATTAGAAGAGGTCCAAGAAGACTGCTGACTTTGGGATCGAGTAATATTTACCACGTTTCTAACTGCTGCTTCTGGAGGTACTGAGGGTGTAGCAGGGACAGTCCCCGGGGGAGTGCCTCCTGACTCTACAGCATTCTTGCTGCTCATCTTTCTTCTTTTATTGCCAACCCACGTCTGCAAACAACAAACAACAACAAAAACACAAAACAAAGAATTAAATATGCAGAAAAAATATATATATTTCACTTTTAAGCAGATTTGATGAAACCTTAGGTGTTCAAGTTGAGATAAAATTTTATCAGAACCATTTACCGATTATACAGAGTCAGTACAATACAGAGTAGAAATCCATGGTTCATACTCTTTGGGATTCGTATAGTAGTACGGATGAGAATCCCAATCTCAAATCCAAAACTCCACCTTCTCAAGAACTCTGAGATTTCATCATGCCTCCTATACCAAAGTTAGAATCCATTCTATTAGCCCTTCTTTGTCTAATTCCCCTCAAATTTCAGTTTTAAACATTTAGCACCCTGCAATGCAGAATCATCACTGAGACACAGCTAAACTTTTGTAATCAAGTAGCTGATAGATATGACCTTCAAAATTGCCTTGATCAGAAACAGGCAACTCCTGGGTGCATTTGGGAAGAATGAAGAAAAGAAGAACAGGAACATCTTTCTGCTGGAAAATCTGAAACTGGTTTTGTTAAGTGTTTAAAGCTATGGACAAGTTCCTCCTCTGCCACCTGCCCAGATAAGCATCATGTGCTTTTGAAAGATACTGATAGACAAGATTAGGACTAGCAGGGTTAGGGTCAAACACAAGTTTGCCATTATGGACATTTCTGAAAGTGACAAAGAAAATAAGGATGTGTAAAAGACAGTACTTGCATTTTTCAAATATGTATTTTTCTACTATGACAGATATGCACAAGATAAAATTTACTGCTGTTTTAAACAAAGTCTGTCCTGCAAGTAATGAATTAAGATAAAGGACTTTAGCAAAAAACAACAATTTCATTTTCTTTTTTTTAGATGAAGAGCTATTAATTCATTGCAAACACTAGCTCTAATATCGGAAGCATAAGCAGCACCTAGACTTTTCCTGGGAACTTTCATAATCACAAGACAGGACTTGCTCAATTCCTTTACTGCAGTATGTCCGTATAGAATGTGAGGGCATAAGTGAGCAAGACATGAGTGCCAAAGACCTAAAATAAGCATTTGCATCTGTTTATGCTGGTTACTGAAAAGAATCAGACATACATGACTGCATATACAGATAGGATGAAACTGTTTTCTGTACCACTCTGGATACTGTGTGCTGCACACCTATAAACAAACCAAAGCAAGACCTCAACATTCAGCAAACCAAAAAAAATCTCCCCCAACCCCAAACAAGCAAACTGTACTGAGTAACTACCTTGGATTTTCATCACATCACATGAAAGAAGTCAAACTTTCTTTCTTCACATATTGATATCTGTTTAAGATTTAAATGCATTTTCTACAGCAAAACCCTCTTGTCTACCATACAGGACTATGTTGAAGTCCCCAGCCCATTCTATTTACTTTTGTTGTCAATTTTTATAAAATGCCTAATTTAAGGCATGATTTATTGCATGCAATAATATTTCAGGTACTTGTAATAAAATCTATTTTTCTTCTCAAAGGAAGGTTAGATACAAAAGTTTTAACACACATAGTTAGCCACAGATCTTATTTTTCCTTTACTGTATACAAAAACTCAGAATAAAGTTTTCTTCCTTATTCTTCTCAGTAAGCTTTCAAGTTAGAAATGATAATTAAATAAGTGCACTGCGAATTTTAAGCCAGCAGAGACTTCCCCCTCCCCAACCTCTCCACAGCTTCCCCACAGTGTAAAACTAAAAGCTAAGGCTTTTCTCCTGGTTTTCCTGAAAAGCAAAGCATTCAAAGAAATGCAAATAACTTAACAGCACTGCTGCTCACTTCGGATTAAAACAGAGTTTCAAGAGACAACTCGAGTCAGACCTGTCATTACAGAAAAAGTCCCATTCCCCTACCTCCTCAGCTTTTTGTTCCCACCTCTTCATCAAAAGCAGGTAAGACATCCGCTTGATTGATCAGTGAGTACAACTCACTAGAATGGGATAAAATTGAATTGGATTAAAAAAAAAGTTTGGATCAGGTTAGGAAATTGAATTGGGTTAGTCTGAAATTAAATGACTGCAAGAGATGTTCAGTACAAGAAAGAAAGGGAAAGAATTGCACAGCTGGGAGAAGGGAAAAAGTACAAAACTTCTTGCTTTTAGCATGGTAAGACATTAAGACAGAAGAATTACGTAAAACTATACCCTTAGACTGAAAGGGAAGCTTCACATTGTTAACAACCTGACAGGGCATTAGTTTGGGATGTGACTAAGCAGTCATTAAGTACAAAATATACCTTAGAGAAGGGACACAGCTTTTCGTTTCAAGCACGTGCTAAACTAATACATTTTGGAAGCAGTCTCTCTTCAGTAAGAGAAATGAACGCTGAAAGTGTCACTGAAATTCTTAAACTGTTATTTGCAAAAGGAAGAAACTCCCAAGAAGGACAACAAATCAAAAAATTCATTTGTTAAGAAAATCACCTGGGATTTAGGAGATGTTGGTTTTATGTTCCTTGCTTGAATCAGGCAGACAAGGAACTTCAGACTCTCCCACAATCTAGATACATGCCCATAGTGGTTTTCAGTGGTTCTTGGCCATTAATTTTGGCCAGAAGTTCCATCCTAAATCTGAATATAAGATCTCCTCGGGAAATCTTTCAAGAGATGTGAAAGAGTAATGAGGCTGAAAACATTCTGACAACTATTGCTGTTGCAGGGCAGGGATCCTCACAACACCTCTTGATCAACTCTTCTCAACACTCAGTAACTATGAAATCAGACTTGCACAACTCTAAGCTTTATCAAGATTGCTCACATTTCATGTGAAGACAAAAAGAAAAGCAGAATTATGCTGATATGAATGAATAAAGATAGGCTGTTCAAGTCCTACATAGTTTAAATTCATCTGTCTTAAACTTGAAGAGGTTTAGGTATTTTTCCCAAAAGTAACTTCTGTGCCTCCCAATTTTGGAAGGGACTTTTTCCATTTTGTATCACAGCAATGAAATCTGTACAGATTTTACATCAATTCATAAATAAGACTTTCCTTTATTCCAACCTAACTCAAGATTGGAAAGATTATACATAATTTTATCTATAGGATAAGGCTCTAGAAATACTGATTCAGAGAAAGAATAAATTTGTTTCCGCTGCTGTCAGTATCTGCAACTGCCACCTGCAATCCAGGTATCATTTTGGTAGACATTGTGCAAAATTAGTACTAGTCCTTGCTCAAGAGTTTAACAGCAAAAAGCAAAAAATGGGGGAAGAGAGGGAAACAGGAGAGACAGAAAGAAGGGTTGTGAGGAAGAAAAAGGTAAGGTCATAAAAATATGACAAACACAGGCCAAATGCTGGCACTGCTCTCATGACACTTCACATGTATTAAGAAAGTTTAAGTTTTGCAAAGAAGGAAGTAAGAAAGGAAGGAAAGGAAGAAAACTAAAGAAAAAAGTATATTATGTATCACTGCAAGGAAATAAGGAAAAAGATATACGGAGAGTAAATGAGGACTGCAAGTAGAGGACAGACTGGCTGCCTACTCTAATTTCTTCAATCAGTATACAAATAAAAAAAGAATAGTTTCTGACAGCATCACCAGTATCAGGATCACAACTGTTTGCCTCTTTCAGAGCCTCTGAATTTCTGGCTGGCTTTCAGAGCTTCCTACCATCCTGAGCTGAGAAAGTAAGTGCTTAATATTTCTAGAATATGACAAGGGAAGGGAATTCAGATAAAAATTAGGGAGCAAGAGGAGTTCTTTCCTTTATTCGTGCATCAATAGCATAGTGAAAATAACCAGACAGGTTTTACTTCTTCCTCTTCACTGTCGAGCGTTGCAGTAAAACTCCCGCTAGCTTCACTACCATTGTTATTCTTTCAGCTAATGCTTCGTGATTTCTATTTCTGTGCTGAGACAGCAGCCATTTTGTTGTCTAGTGTTTCACAAAGGGATTATTATTTCCATTCTCATGGAATTCATAGACTTTGGAAGAGGTCCTGTTAGCAATAGGGCATTCTTCATCTATAAGAAAAGAAATGTACTCACTGTAAATAACCATGAGAGACCACAGTATTTATGTTTTCAACAAGGAACACAAATATGACATACTTCTGTGTCAGAAGAAGCACCTTCCTTTGATACAATACACTGCACAACTTTTGCATAGGACAATCCTATTTACAATTTAATTTTATAAACAAACAATCAAAAAAGTCACTCCTTGTGCAATACCCAGGCCCCTGCTAAATGCAGCAATTACATGAAGACATAAATGAAAACAAACTATAAACAGGTTCACTAGATAAAAATGGACATGTCATACAGCATACTGAAGTCTGTTTTTAAAGACAAGTATGAAGTTAGAAACTCCAGCCCTCCACAGATATTTTATGTAAAGAAATGAATTTGTATAACTTTAACATATAAATTTGGAAGGCCTTAGTACTTACCCTGACTACACTGAAGTCCAGTTTAGTTTCTTGTGCACACTGTAATATGAGCTGAAAGCAATTTTTACTTTGATTTGTCATTCCATTTTCATAATAACGCTGTAATATCCTTTGTTGTTCTACAGTAAATACAGAACGCAGATTCATCTAAAAATAAAAGAAGATACTCTGAAAGTTGGAATAAAAACTGTAATACTTGTAGAATGTACAGGCTGTCATTTATGCTTGCTGTGATAATGCTAAGTGTTGACTTTTTTTTAAAAAAAAAGGGAATCCTATACCAATACTTTTACTTACTTTTCAAAAAACTGTTACAGACAGCATTAACGATTCCTTTGTGCTGGATTCAAGTTGAATAAGTGAACTACATGTTCGGAACAACACTGCCAGCCTTTCACAAGTATTATATTGTATTGCTAAGTCCAAGAACCTCTAGTTTCAAAGAAAAAAAGTTTCTCCCTTAAGAAAGAACATTAGGCAAAACAGAGTAACACTAGATGCTGCAAAAACATTGGAAGGTTTTGTTTATCCTCTCCCACAAGAAAATATAAAATCTGAAAAAAAAAAAAAAACCACAAGGTGACAGTTTGAAACAAGTGAAGCCTCCACCGCCTCTGACTTCAGCAAACCCTACTTTCCATTACTGGCTGCTCATTCCTATTCCTTCTGCTGTGTCAGCACTGGTACTTTGCATCTATAAAGTCATAAACACCAAGGACCAACACTGAGAGCCACTGAAGGCGGATTCAGCCAGCTCTGGTCCTTCCCACTGCAATGCTAATACATTAACACAAAGGAGATGGGATAGGATAAACCACTCAAATCACAGCCTGTGGTTAGAAAGGTTAAAATTACTGGGAAGTTATACCCTAAGGCTATACGTTAGGTCTGTTAAGAACACTACGGTTATTTTATAGCACTGTAAGCCAACGCTGGCTACCGAACCCAGACCCTAGCACCAGCCCTCAGGAAAGTGTTCTTGGCCTCCTTCTTTCATCTGGAACTGCAATGAGCTTTTTCGGCACATTAAACCAGAATCAAAAGACCCACACTTCCCCCATTGCTAACAGCAGCTCAGCAGGGTGAAGTTTTCTGTTTCAGCATGCTGAAACAGCTCATCAAAAGGTTCCCCCTTGAGACAGCCTTGCTGAGGAGGAAGGAACCAGGGCTGGAGCCAGGGCCGGGAGCAGCAGGGCCATTACCCCACAGCAGCGCAGGGCACTGCTGCTCACCCAGCCGCCTGGCAGCTGCACCGGTGCCCACACAGCTGCTGCTGCACACTACTGGCAAACCACGCCAGGACACAGAGAGACCCGTCACCTCCGACGCAGCGAGGTGCCCAGGCGGCCGGTGTCCCAGCTGGGCTCAGCGCACGACTATGCCAGGCCTGCGGCAAAGCAGTGCTCGAGGTGGACATGGCGAAGGCAGCCTCTTTCAGCAGGGGTTTGGTGAACAAGTTAAAGCAGCTACAGCTTCATTAGCCATGAAAATCATGCCCAAGATTGGAAAGGGTAGGCAGCTGAACATTACTAAGTATGAATAAAATAGTAAGTACAAACAAACTACTACAGGAGAGACTCCCTGATGGCAAACTTAAATGTTAAAGTCTTGATATACACTCCACACAGGAAAATTACATGTAATTCTCTAGTTTTATCATTAGCAATTAATGCTACTGAAACCAGTAAGTCCTGTGGTGATGGGGCATTTCTTACAAAATGGGGCCTTTATCTTGTCTTAAACAGGAGGCTGCTAGCTGGGACAAAATGAGCTACTGTCCAGTAGCAATTTGCATCTGACTTTGTGCTTCAGAAAGAAAACAAAAACACAGCCATAAGTTATTGTTAATGCTTTCAGTATAAGCATCAAAATAATGCATAACAAACTAAAGAATTAAGAAATCCTCTCATCATCTTGCACAAAAATAAAGGGAATGTGGGAACCCTTTGTAGCCAAACTTCTACCTATGATTTCTGGGAATTTGGAATGGAAAAGTAGAGTAGAAATACCCACTAATGTTGAACATATCTAGAATTCACAATAAAACTTCTGCAGGCCAGAGCTTTCATTCCAGAGTTTGCTTTCCTCCATGGATCAGTAAATAGTAGAAAATAACTAAATACTAACTTGCAGAAATTACTGTTTTCAATAATAGTTAAAACAAAAGAGAATTTTTCAATCACGTTTTTACCTGTCTTCCCAATTCTTACTTCACACACTCAGTTTAGTCCACTTTTAAAGACCACCAGATTTATTACAAGCGAGGTTTTGCCTGTGATTTACACACCCCACAATCTGCACTGTGCCACAGGCTGAGAGCTGGGCAAAGGAGACTTTCTCAATACTCTGCTGTTTAAAAGAATTTATAACAAGCTACGGAGGACACAACTATTAACTCATTAACAAATCAAGGCTCATAAAAATCTAATTTATGAAGTTAGGAACAGTCTTCAGATCTCTTCTACGGATAAGTGGATGCAGTCATCCACTGATTTATGTCTGTACCTACTACTCCTTCAGTAGCAGAGTCCTGTTTCAGTCACTTGAGATCAGAACGAACAAATGACCTGGTGCAATATTCATCAGAAATATCTATATACCTATCTTTCCAGATGCAGAAAATAAAGCCTGTCATCCCATAGCTACTTTATTACCATACATAGGCTAATTTAAAAGAAGTCTGTTCTCCAAATAATTTAATAACCAACCAACTGCGAGACAACACAGACTCCTCCAATTGCAGGACAGTATTTTGGGATCTGGTCTGATGACCTGCAAATGAAGTGTGTCCTTTCCTTGGCACTATTTTTAATTACGCCATAGAGATTCGGATTTCTATATCCAAATTCACTTCTGTATTAAAATATTTTTATTCTTGTATTTGAAATCTTTTGTTTAGATATGGACAGGGTAAAGCACTAAGGCTTATTTGAAGATCAATAGATTTATTTCATCTGTCTGCATTGCATGACAGACCTCAAGAGAGGTCATAGCCTGGTTCAAAAGACATTTCATTTTTCCAAGTGATTAAGAGAAACTGCAAACTACATCCACCAGTCAAAATACCTGTAAGATTCCTTAGCTCCTTTTACTTTCAAGTGTAACCAAGTACAGCTCAAGAGAGTTATCCGTGCAGAGGCCATCAGAGATGGGCTGAAATAAATACACTGTAGGACCCTACCGCTGCAGAGTTACTGAAATTGAGCCATAATTTTAGATTTTGAATTACAAACTGAACTTTCAATTTTACTTTATTAATGCTTTTTCTACTTTATATATACTGAATCTTAAGTCAGTATACAGCTCTGTACCATTTCCTACTGTCTCACTTACCTGCACACATTTACCAAAATTACAGAAGGAACATTAAACTGATGTTCTTATTTACAGTCCTAACTGGCAATAAAAATAATTAGCTAACTCATTCTGCAATCAATTTTATCCATACTGCTCTGTCAATTAATTCATTCAAAATTTTTAAAACCATCTTTTACTAGAGGCAAGAGAAATTTAAGCTTAAATTGCAGAATAAATCAAATCAAGACCATAAGGTTCAGCAGGGCTAGCCAGGCAGTTATAATAACTCAACAGAAAATTCAATTCAAATTCTATTTAAAATATTAACCCCAGAAAAAACTAGTAGTTGGGTACCAAGCAGACTGTTACAGCAAACTTTCTGTTGCATCCTGAAATAGTTTGAACTGCTGTTAGTTGGCATAACATGTTACTAAAAAGTAGAAGTTAAGCTCTAGATTGAGCACAAAGATAACATCCAGCACTAATATCTGGAATAAAGTACCCTTGCCCACCTCACACAAAGAAGCTGCAGATTATTTTTTGCTATCTGGATTGCAGATGTAGCAAAATCTCACAAGATTTGCTCTATTCATAGGTGGGCAGGAAATGACTTCTCATGGAGATCTCAGATTATACAGAACAAGAAAGGAAATTTGGAATCACCTTAATTTCAGCTCATACATTTGTTTTTTTTCTGTTTCGTTGTTTGCTTTGGGGTTGAGGGATTTTTTTGGCAATTGTCTACTTAGTAATTTATGACTAGGAATAAAAGACCAGAAGATTATTACTAATATTTCTAATATTAGTAATAATCTCCGA
Organism: Rhea pennata; assembly: GCF_028389875.1. Lineage (NCBI taxonomy): Eukaryota > Metazoa > Chordata > Aves > Rheiformes > Rheidae > Rhea > Rhea pennata. Next base: position 11,738,868 of record NC_084673.1, on the reverse strand, counting down.
GTATTCAATCTTAATACCACAGGACAAAACATTAATTGGCATACTGATTTCACAACAGTACACAGGAGGTCCTTTGTCTTACAGGTGAAATAAATACTGATAGTACAACATCCGTGAAGTCTAGATAGAAATCAGTTTGCTATCAGATTCACTTGTGTTAAGATTTTTGCAATACTACAAAGCATAGCAGTGTTCTGAAGTGTTTATTTAGGATATTTAGAATAGTTCCTTGTGTTAGATAAATCCATTACTAAATGTTTGGAAATATCATTGAAGTCACAAAAACTCCAAAACTATCATATCAATTCACAAAGCATTGCCTGAACACATCCCACATTTACAGACAACAAATTTCACTTATTCTTTCACACCTGTCAGACCTAGCAATTTATCTACATTAAGTGTAATAAGCACTCAAGCATCTACAAAAGCAAAATTTTAACTATCTTTGAGACTACAATCATACCGGGTATGCTTGCAGAAGTATTACATTGATTTTTTTTTTCAAGAAATGTTATTTAGCAACAATTTCCATAATTAAAATGAACAAGATTTTAACATTCTCTTTAATATGTGAGATTCTCAGTCAGTTTAATTCTACATAAATTAGAGCCAAAGTGATGATATTACTATATAGTAATGTAGCCACACTAGTATCAAGAGAATCAATAGTTAATGCACCTTCATAATGAACTCAGTATTATTCAAAAATCTCAGTAACTTCAGAGGAAATCAATTCTTCTTCCTAATTTGTGTACCCTTGAAGCAATCTAGTTTCTTCAGGATTTCTCACCTTTATCTTGAACCTCAGACTCAAGGTTAGAAAGCCACCTGGATTTTTGTCATAATTTAATTTTAACCTTGTCTCGACAGGCTTAGAAAGCATGTATTTGAACATGATTTTGAGAAACCAGATGACCAGCTGGTGGGCAACACACTGGAACTGGAAAGAGAGTTTGTTAAAGAAAGAATTTTAGGTTTATTAAATTCAGGCAAATGGGTGTGCACACTGAAACTCCACTAAAAACAGAAGTCATTTTTCGTTTTAATAAGGGAAAGATGACAAGAGTAATACTTTTAAAGATTCAACATTTTTCTGCTACCATATAATAAAACACGGTAGCTTTGACCACGTAGGTTGCTGGCTAAGTAATAGTGCCGAGAACCTACCAAAAACACAAAAGCATGTTTCCTGCAAATATTTCCTCCACATTTGCTACACCTTCTAAGCCAATTAATCTCATTCAGTTTTCCACTTTCATGGTCTCCTATTCCTCACCCCTGTATACACCTATCAAGAAAGGCATTATTCCTCATTCCCTCTCTTAACAGAATACTAATTTAAAAAAAGATATAGTAGTACCAAAAAGAACTCCTTCTCTATATGCTGTGATTAGGGAGATGAAAATTCAGTCCAAGCCGTAGAGTCAGGCACCAACCACGTGACTCCTCTACAATGACTGACAATGAAGACTGAAATTCAATGCCTTTCCAGTTTATCCAGGACTGTTAGGACTATTCTACTAATACATTTAAATCTGCCACACCGGCAGGCATACCATGGCAGAACTTTTTTTTTTTTTTTTTTAACAGTGTTTGAGCAAATTTTTACATAGTACCCACCCTCTTTCCTTTTTCATGTCACAAATGGAGAAGGGAGAACACAGAACAATTGAAGAGGAGTTTGCTTTTGAAGTAGATTGCACGTTCACTTTATGAAACAGGTAATTAATGTTACATTTATCACACACAATTTGCCAGAAATGCAGGGTTCTTCTTTTGTAGCTAACTTTAATCAGCATCCAGGAAAAAAAAGAATCTCTCTAGGAGACTGGGTGAAGCTCAGAGATGTTTGGTGACAAGGAATACCACAAAAGAAAGAACAATGAGAAAATCGGAATTTTCCTGTGTTCATGATTTCTCCTTAAGAAATGTGTATACAGCAGTTAGGTAACTGTTCTGTAATGATTACTTCAAAGATCTGAAAAAATTTTATATTGCCTACCATCTCACTATAATTTATAGCATATATTATGCTGTTTATTATATTATAGACTTAATGTTGATTAGTCTAAACATTAAGCCCATTGGAACTACCTAAAAAAAATGTTAGGTCTCTGTAGACTTGTACACTGAAAACACTAATTTGACAGACAAGTGTCTGTTAAAATAAAAAGCCATCTTACACAAGTCCAAAAGCCTATTATTTCAGTCTGTCTAGTCAAAACATGAACAAAACAATAAGAAAATCAGCATTCCCCTCTTTATTCTTATTACTTTATACTCTTATTTAGTTTTTCCCCTCCGTAAATTTGCAGCAGCAGGGAAGAAGTGAAGAGTAGGGAAAAGAAAAAAAAAAAAGCACCAATATAAACTGAAATAGAATTGCAACAATTATAATAAGAAATCTATTATACATATAAATGAAAAACTGCAGCAGTGAGTAGTGACTCTACGAACGACACTCTTAGAAACCTAACCTGTAATTACATTCATTCAATACACCTTCCACGTCTACTAACACCTTAGGGGGTTGTTTTGGGGCTTTTTTTTTTTCACATTCCAAGGGAAATACATGAAGACACCAGACACACATTAAGCAATAATCCGTACTTGTACATAAATGTCTCTTTCTTACACAGGCCAAAGTAACCACAGCTAAAAACCTGTATGTGTAGAATACTATGCTAGCAGGGAGTAAAATATTCTATCTAATAAAGCTACTTCTTTTAAATACCCATGACTAGCAGGACAATTGCATCCTTCTTCACCAGCTAGAACATTTGTAATACTATATCACAGTTCTACTTTTAAGTTTAAGCCCTTTGTTAGTGACAAATTAGGCAGTTCTCAGTAACTTAGTAGTAGTATAACCTACGACCATAACTCTGCAGATTAATGCATCCCATTAATTTTTTTCATGCGAATGAGCCTTCTGACTTCAACTGGATTAGCCACATGCTTTAAGTTAAGTAGGTACACAAATATTTGTAAGACCTACATTATACCGCAGGAAAAAAAAAATACTAAAATCTAGTTTTACTCTGGAGATGTGTGCTGCTTTAAGATGCCAGTTCGGATGATTTAGTACTACTTTCAGCTAGCACTTCACTGAAGTAAGGCCTGGTGCTTTCTGAATAAATACCAGTGGGATTTTTCTTTAAAAAAGGTACAACAACAGAAGCAGTAAAGACGTCCTTGCCACAGTATCCTGTGTAACCATGTTAAAACCAGAAAGCTCTAAACAGATGTTTTGTTCCAAATCTGGAGAACTACAGACCAAATATAGACAATGAAGACATCTTTACCCTGTAAACACTTATTCCAATCGTACCTTAAAGACAGCCTACCGTACCCAACTGGAATAAATATGTAATACAGCAGATGGTTAGGACCATGACATCTCAGTTGGTCTGCTCATGAATTTTTATTGCTTAAAGTTAATGCCTGTCTTTATCCACAAAGCACAGGCACCTGTTGTAATTTAACTAAAAGCAGTTTTTTAAAAAGGGTAAATGAGACATTACAGGCACTCTGAATGTCTTACTGCTTTAAAAATAGTATGCACCATAAAATACGGCATTATTTTAAACCACGTGCAAAACAAATAGAGCCTGATACTTAATGAAGTTAACAAGTTTAATTTAGAGAATGGAAAAACACCAACTATTTAATCCACTAGCACGGTATTTCTTCGTATTTGCCGAACATGACGTACTCTGTAGTAAAGCTCAACACAGGCACACAATTCCAGGTGTGTGGGTACATCAATTAAGAAATATTATTCCACACCTAGACAAACTGGAAGAATACACGAACTTAAATCAAACGCCCAGAGCTCCAGGCTAAATGAATGTTGGGCGACAACCTTGAGGTTTGCTTTTATCCCTACAAGTGGGGGCAGACCAGCCTTGGCGCCATCCTCCTCCTCAATCCTTGAGGAATAAAATCCTACGGCAAGCGCACACCCTGGCCAACCGCCCCCACGGCAGGCTTTGCCTGACGCCGGGGCAGGGCGAACCACAGCCTTGAGGAGAGGAGAGTCCCAAGGGGAAAGGGGCTACGAGCCGCTCCGCGACAGCCTCGCTGCCCCGGCCTCACACGCCGCGAGCAGCCGACAGGCCTCCCCCACCCAGCCCCAGGCCCAGCTCCGGGGGCGGAGGGCGAAGACGCGGGGAGAACCGGCGACGCGCGGCCGCACTCCCGGCGCCGGGCTGCCCCACGGGGGTGCGCATGCGCGCCGCGGCCGCAGGGAGGCGCCAGGCCGCGGCGCGCATGCGCGTCATACCCTCCACGAGCGACTTGCGCGCGCGGCGGCCGCTGAGCCGCGGCCGGGATGGGGGGGCCCGGCGGCTGCGCAGCCGGCCCCCCTGCCTGTGCGGCGGGCGGCCGCGCGCCTGCGCCGTGCCCTGGCGGCGGCGGAGCGCGACAGCGCCTGCCGCCGCGGCAGCGCCGAGGGAAGCGCAGTGCGCGTGCGCGGCCGAGTTCGGCCCGCGAGCGCTAGCCCGAGCGAGCGCCCTCCCCCACAGCCAGGCCTCCCGCCACGGGGCGGCCTCCCCGGCCTCGGCCCCGCGCGGGCCGGCGCGCTCCCGCTACCGGCGGGGAGCCGCCGTCCCCCCTGCCCCTGCGCGGGGGCGCGCGCACGCCGCCCCCCGCCGCTGCGCCGCGCCGCGCCAGGCTTACCGTGCTCCGCGGGGCTGCGCTGGGGGGCTCGGGGCTCCGGATTCAGCCGGTTTCGGCTGGGTCGGTCCCGGCGTCACACAATGAAATCAGCGCCTCCGATCATTAATTCTCATCATGATCGTGACGTCAGCGCAGACAGCGGCCAATGGGAGCGTAAGATCAGCGCCGGCCGGGACAGAGCTTGCCCCCGCCCCTCCCGCCCGGGGGGGCGCGCGGTGCAGGGAACAGCAGGGCTGCGGGGGGTCGCTGCGGGGAACAGCCCCGCGGCGGGGAGGGGTCGCGCCGCCCGCGCGCCCCGCGCCGGCCTCGCCGCGCGCCGGGGGCCGCGCCGCGCCCGCCCCGCCCGGCGGGGGCGCCCTCCGCCCGCCCCGCGTGCGCGGCGCCGCCGCGACGGGTCCCCGCGGGGCGGGGGCGCGCGCAGAGCGGGGCGCGCGGCGGAGGCGGCGGCGGCGACGTGCGAGCTGCCGCGCGGCACCTCCGGAGCGCCGCCGCGGAGCAGCTCCCCGACCCGGGAGCGTCCCGCCAGGCGCGGAATAAACTTTGTTGGCGTGGGGTGAATAAATGCGGCCCGGCAGAGAGCAGAGGCCGGTCTCGAGGCGTGGGCAGCCCCGCTCCCACCGCCTCGCGGCGGGGACACCTTCCCTTTGTCCTTGCCGGTTGCTGTGCGGGCACCACCGCGAAAACCAGCACGCCAGCAGGGCCGGCCATCCGCACCGTCATCGACCCCAGCCCTCCGTCTTTCAGGCTGCCCATCCGAAAGGAAGTCAAATTAAGAAACAAGGACGAAGCCAGTACTGCTCATCAGTTGCCAGGATCTCAAGATAGAATAAGTGTTGAAAATCATAGAAAGCCACTAAAGGCTGTACTGTCCTAGCACTCGAAAGTCCGCCTCAGGTGTGAGGCCTGGTTGTGTTAGTAATAACAAAACCTCTATATATGTAGTGTCCCTATCCTGAAGGGGGATTGTTTTTGTGCCATGACACTAATTGGGACTGTTGTCAAACAATTTTGTAGGATTGAAACAGAAAAGTAAAGGCTAGTGGTAGGCAGAGGGGAGAAAAGCATTGAATCTATGCATTTATTTTGAAATTATTAATATTTTAATACTTTTTTTACAAAATTTTAATACTGATTTTTGACATACCTGTTTCTGCCCACCTAAAATTTTCCATAGAGGCAAAATGTATTGCATGTTTGCTCAAACACAAATAAAATACGCCCTTAGAGAGAGATGCACATACTTAAACACAATTTTTTAAACAAAAGTCCGCTTTTATAGTTGTACATTAGTTCATGTTCTGTCTAGATTGCAGTTACAGTTCCTTCAAGTCTTAAGACACATCATTCTGTAAAAGCTATGGAAAATCAATTAATAAAGCTTAAGCTGTGCTAAAGGTTTTCTATTACTTGTTTTGTTTTCAGTTAAGTGCCAGTCTACTGCCCTACTTTACAACTGTACTGCTTGGTGTAGCACAAGGCAGACCAAGGCAGCTGTAGATTAGCATCAGGGAATTTCCTCTGCTTACACTCTGGTGTAGCTTCTGGTGTAGCTGAGGCTGATAGCTCTACTGCTTCCTGAACAGGAACCACAAGAACTACAACCGTTAGTTTGGAGAGGGGAAGCAGGCACAGTAAGAGAGCAAAGGGGCAAGTCACCCCTGCCACCTCTGTCCCAACACCAAAAGGATATAGATGATCTACCAGTGCCTACTTACAACCCTGACAGTTGGTGTGAGGTAGCTTGAAGGCAAGCAGAGGTGTGGCACTAAGTAAGCACTTTGCATCACAGACCATGTTTTTCTAGTTGTTCACTTCGGGTAAATTAGGATCGTGTATGAGATATTGTGTGTGTCTCCTCACCCTCCCTTGCATCCTATCTGGTAATCGTGTGGTATAGAGGGAGCTGGGTGAGTGAGCAGGTCCAATGGAACTGATTGTTACTGCTGGATCAACTCATTGGCACAGCTTTTCAGCCACAGAAAACAGTGCAAGGAAGCGGCTGAGGATGGGGAAAGAGCGGGACTATTTGGGGAGCAGCCCACAGACCTGTTGGATTAGATGTGGCAATAAACACCCTGAATCTAGTTACAGAATCGTATGGATTGTCCATGTATTTTAAACCCTACATCTTTTATTATGCTGCTTCTTCCACTAGATATATTCCCTTTTTCTATGCACCATCAACACTTGCCTGGCAAAATTTAAATAAAGCAATCATAAAAATCCTTCTCCGCTTTTACAGAAGATACTGTTTTGCAATTCATTATGGCACGGGTCAAGAGAAATTTCTAGGCTTTCTTCTCACATTACCTGGGGTTTGGAAAACAAAAAAAGGTGAGACAATTTCTCTAAAATTCAGTGAAAAAGATACAATGATATCTGATAAAATACAGCTTATTAAACTCCTTTTAAATTTTGAGTAATAGAAGGTACCACTTCAAAGGCTCTTGCCTGACTAACAAAGGGCTCACAGGTGCTCCTTCTACAATTTATATCAAAAAGTCATAGAATCATTCTTAAAGGAGACATCAGCTCTCTATTTAAGTTATCAGAGATTCTAATACACAGATTTGTGGCCACATAAAAGATTTATAGATCACAGTAACAGAAGTTTGTCTCAGTATAAAAGGTAACACGGGAGCTTAAGCAGAAGTCCATATTCAGTAAGCAGAATAGGAAAGAAAAAAGAGATTAAGGACATTTGAAAAAATATAGACCCTTAGATTTCGGATAAAACTGTGGTATAGTAGTTGCCTACTACTACTAGAAGAAGCGGAGTAGAAGAGGTGTACCCAACAGTACACAGACATTCTTTTAAAATACAGAAAAATAAACAACATATATGTTGCAAAACTTAGGAGAAAAGAAAACAGAGTAGAAGGGCTACCTGTTAGAAAATACTGTGATAGACTTGAAGCCAGAAGCTGTATGTCAGAGTGATTTCTGTTAAGAAACTCAAGTCAATGCTTTGACCAGAAAGCATTTAAAAATGCAGTGCTTGAGGTGAATGTTTACAGTAGCTGAGTGACAAGCTCCAGAAAGAACTTTATGCTACTTACTTATTCCCCTGGTATTCCATCTCCATAAGACAAACCTTCAGGGATAAAACTATCACAGGACGAAATAAACCAAATATTCTTCTACTTCAACCAAAACCATATGCTTGCTGATTCATTAGTAACAGATTTAAATTAACAGGGGCTGGCAAATTGGTCCAGTGGTTTAAACAGGAGCCTAGGACATAAAAGGACTCCTTACATGAGGGAATTAGCATCAAAGTGAGACCCTCTCGTGTAGCTACTTTGTATTAGCTCATTAAACTAATTAACTCAGCTTACTGATAGTTACTCAGCTCAACATGAGTTACTATTTCTACATGGTAGAGAAAGAATTTCTCAGAAGTCTGCGCACTGGATCGAGTTTCTAAACTTTATGAATAGATATTTCCTGTTTTAAAGACAACCTTTGGGTTTGTCTGTGACACTGTTCCCCCATTTGATACAGAATAGGTCAAAAGACCTATTTTGAATTCCACAGTCAGAAATCAAACTATAGAATCAAACAATTCTTGTCTTCCTCAGTTCCATGATCTCTCCCTCTTTTCTACCAGATAACACCATTCTCACATGTTTATTAGCTCATACACATAAGATAGGTCTCTATAATGGTGCCCAAGTTGGTTCCCAGTTTTTAGGCAATTTGCTTATTGCATTGATATAAGGCATTAAATCATGTATAACATCAGACAGAACGAGATCTCATTCTGTTACTGAATCTATGTCCTTATTCCAAAAAGGAACAGTGTCTGACTTGTGCTTGGGAAACTGTATTGAAGAATCCAATATTGAAAACCCCACAACTATTCCAGTCCTTTTATCCCATTAGAAAATTTTTGCTAATCATCCTGAATCTCTGTTGTTGAAGATAAGCCCGCAGAACTGATTTATTAAATTTCAAACTCAAGTCTGATCACTATTGAAACCCTGCTTACTCCTTCCAGTTTTTTTGGAAAACTATTAACTTTCTGAGAAGAGTTCTTCAACCAGTCCTGAGACTTTGTTTCCCGAGCTTCATTATGAGAATGTTGTGTCTGACAATGCCCAAAGTCTTGCTAAAGTCAAGAGTTTTCTACTGCTTCATGTCTCCACAAGGCTCGTTATTCAGTCAGAGAGAAAAGTTAGATTGCTTTGACATTGTTTATTTTTAAGAAATCCAAGTCTCCTGCAATTCATTTACTTGTTTTCATCAAAATATCTATGCAAATCTTCTTTGCATCAATGCAATTGGCTTTATACAGGGCTACGTTGTTCAGAAAAACAAGTCCTTCGTTCAGTTGCCAGCTCTTTCACAAATTTCCCACTTGCTTAACAGTCACTTGAAATGACACCAACAGGACCTGTCTGTTTCACAGAACTGTTGTACAGACACGCTAGAGATTGGGAGACACAAGGGCATGATTACAGATCTGCTAAATCAGGAGGTTCCTTGTAAAACAGTGATGGAGAAAAGATTACAGGGTATAAACCTTAGTAAAAATGTTAATATGGAAAATTCCAGGCAGTTCCTTTTCTGCTTCTGAGAACACAGGCAGAAGTAGTGGTCTTATGAGATCTGCAAGTTTGCCATCTTCTTTGAACTGGGTAGGCTACTGTTATTTTTGCCACATTAATTAAAATTAATTTTTAATCCCTACCCACTGCATAAACAGTGCTTCCATAAACTGAATCTGCAAATACTTCCCTTATGCTAGTATGCACAGAAAAAAAAAATTGCAGAAGAGCCCAGCTATGTATGTATTTTAGGGATTTGTTCCACTTTTTAACTTCCTGGGATATTTTTATGAAAATCAGAAATGCTGTTTATTTTTATTATCTTTATTACCTTTTATTACCTATTTTTCTTACAGTGAGCCATGTAAACAATGGAACACACGAAAATGCTATACATCAAAAACAATAAAAGACTAAGGTAAGTATTTAATGCTTATCTTTCCACCCGTCAGTATTTCTAGCAGATAGTTTTATAGTACAAAACAAAAATGCAAAGTAAAACAGTTGAAAATTAAAAACCAGTAGAGACAGAGGAAGAAAAAGAAACAGAGAGAGAACATATGGTCTTTTTCATGCCTTTCATTCCTGTTAAATTGATCTGTTCTTAGAAACCTTTATCATTTAATCTCATATTTTTCTGGACTGCGATGTCTGTTGCACAGAATCATTTGTCCATTGGTCTACTTACAGACTTCATTATCACAGACTTCCTGAAAGGACATCTATTTATTTAATTGCTTTCCAAAGTAATAAAAATTTATACCTCACAACCAGTAAATCTTTTTGAAGCCTTTCAGTTTTTTATGGATGCCTCCTTTTTTCAGATATACAGGCCAGGATGCAGGTATAGGTTTTAAGTCTGGCTGAACTTTTCGGAGTCATATTAATTTTCAAATCATTATAGAAACTGGTTCCATTCCAGTTTTCCCACAGTATGATTCTCACATTTTTCACTTTAGTACTTGAAGTATTCTAAGTCCAATATATATGGAACAAAATGAGATTTCTCATTATACTCTCATGCAGAAGTTTTACTTGTGATAACAAATATCAGTTATATGTCCTGGCAAATCCATACAGCCTCATTTTTAGTGATTTAACACCCCACTACAAGCCTCAATTCAACCTAAAGGTAATGCAGGAGCAATTCTTCATTCCCATGTTTTTTTTTTTTTTTTTGAAAATAGGATGAAGAAATGTTGAGGGGGGGACCTTCAAAGCTTTTATTAGTTTAGGCAGCACTTTCCTTTAATTTGCTTTATATTATTCCAGACACTACGAATGGTTTCCCATTTACTCAGGTCTCCCACAAATACATATGCCTGTCCTCCTTCTACTCCAACTGTGGGGCCACACTTATCTTATGTCCATCAAAGCTCATGTCTATTCCCCTATCACTGGCTCTTCACCTTAATATGTATCCCTGATCAGCTGGAATGGTCTTGAAAAGAGATTTTTCCCTAAAAATAGAGCAAGTAGCATAGTTGTTTTGAGTCCTTAGGTATAAAGAAAATAGCCATCATCCACCAGTCTCTTCAAGTATTTCTCCCTGGTTCTGTTGTTTGAATTAGTCAGGTAAACACTTCTCCACCATCATAGCATGCCAAAGTAAGGGAAAGAAATTAAACCATGTAACAGAGAATAAATTTAATTCTAAAAGGCATGCTATCATAAAAACAAAGATGAAGACAAAAGCCGTGATGTCAAGCATACAACTAATATAGCAGCACAAGGCATCCAGCACTCCTCAGTAGCCTCACCTTTGTATTGAATAAGGTGCAAAATTTGAGGATTCAGAGAGAATTCTTTAAAGTAGAAGAGAAAATGGTAAACCTTTTTACCATAGGTACTTCCTGAAAGGAAAGCACACAACTACTAAAACAATAAAAACACCACTACCAGCCCTTTGGACCACTTCCTATACCCAGTACCTTCACATGGCCTGCATGAGTTTCCAAAAGTACAAGATCAGCTAAAAATTCTAGTTTTGTCACTATAGGATCAAAGAAGTTTTAGAAATTTCTGCCATATTTTCCATTCTTGATAGACTGATTCATTAATTAAGTTGCAGATGGAAGTTCAAGAGAAGGCAGAAATAGTTGCAGTCTTTTCTGCATAATCCTTTAATTCTTAGTGCAATTATAGAATAATTGTTCTACAAAGCACACACTCCACAATAAGAAAGAGTGCCTAAGGTTTTAACATTTTTAGGCTCAAAATGTTTAAATTCTTCCCCATCTTTCATTCAATATTACCACCAACTCCACCATATGCTATCTTAGAAAGGCTGGCTGTATGTCACACTGATATGCCTCTTGAAATTTTTGGAACTGGAATTCCTGAACTGTCATTTCTTCAATTTACTTTTTTTTATTGTTTTTTTTAATGTGAGGATGTAAGTTTTTTTTTTGTTTTGTTTTGTTTTTTTTTCCCCCACCCCGGTCTATTGTAAAGCACATCTTCATCCTTAACTTCTTCATAAATATTCCTATGTGAATGTTCCTAAAAGTACAGTGTCGTTTCTAAAGTCTGATGAGACTAAGTACATCAATGGAAGTGTCTTCCTTGGAAGAAAATATTTGTCTTTTGTAGATAAAATACCCTATGTTTTTCAATTTCATGGCTACACATATATTTTGAAAAAAGAAGTGCAATATTAAACCTTATAACAAACTGCTGTCACTCATTAGAAATTTACCCTATTAAGAAATGCGTTAACAAAGTAATCTTCAATTTCTATCTTTGAAATAATCACAAAGTTGAGGTATTTGTAGTTTGTTGCCAAATAATTTTCCCTTGTCATTTTGTCTGTAAAAAGAGAAATTTGTTTAAATGCAAATTACTATTTTCATGGAAGAAGACAGTCATTTCAAAGCTTTGTAGGCTCTGTTAAATGAATCTAACCACTATTTGTTTAAATGAAGTTCTGCATGTGATAGGACTACATTATCATTTTCAATGTGTTTTACTTCCTTACGTATAACCATGTTTAACCTCAGTCCAGATAAAATAGCATTATGTAACATCAAAAGGAAAAGTTTTTAAAAGGTTGGGAAGATTATATCCTTTTCCCCATCTCTGCATCTATCCATTGGCAATACAGTTTGTACTCATGGGCTACTAATAGATGCTTCTTGTTGAACGTTCAAATAACAAACATATCTAGAAAATCCTCTTTTATCTCTTTTGGTCAAGACGGGATGCCAAATCTTTTTTAGATACAGGCACAGCCACTGTCATCCATGTTTTTGTTATCACAAAGCAATGCTGCTCTGGAATTAATCATGATGCACTTGAAAGCAAGATTTGGCGCAGAAATAGAGTAGTCTGCTTTTGAAAGCAAGATAAGAATACTAGAACACAGGACAGATGTATTTGATCATATCAAAACACTATTTAGCCTAATATCCTGTTTCTGACAATGGCCCACAATAGACATTTTGGGTTAGAGAACAGGAACACAGTGAACCACTCTTCATTTGCAATTCAAGTAATCAGCACTTTAGATAATAAGAAATACCATTTTTTATCAATATTTTAATACACCAAAGGTGAGCTCTGCAAACTTGAATTTCCTGACCCTATCAAGGTATTGCCATTTGTTACACACTTGCTGTTCAGGGAATTTCCAGCTATGAAAGCTAGGCCATATGCTAAAGCAGATTTTTTGATGATACTTTCATCATAGTTGTTTTCATTACTGTTAATGATCAGTGTTCGTCTGAACCCCAGGAAGTTCTGCCTGAATGTGAGGGGGAATTTCTTCCCTGTGAGAGTGACAGAGCACAGGAACAGGTTGCCCAGAGAGGTTGTGGAGTCTCCTTCTCTGGAGATCTTCAAGGCCCACCTGGATGCAACCCTGTCTAACATGCTGTAGGTGACCCTGCTGAGCAGGGAGGTTGGACTAGATGATCTCCAGAGGTCCCTTCCAACCTTACTGATCCTACGATTCTATGATTTTATGATCTGTATCAGTACCTAACTTTGATCCTTTTATTTTCTAAAGAAAAATCTGTATTTTATATGCTATCATTTTTTAAATTATAGTACATTTTGCACTCTAACATAGACATTTTGATCCATAGTCTTCTGGCTTAGGAATTCTGTTGCTCCAGCCAATACAACTCTTAACCACTCATTCTCATTCCACTTTACTTATTTCTATATAATAAATAGAATCAAAGATCAGAAAAGCACTGTTAGACTTTAGAAATAAGTTCCTATTTAAAGCTTTATATTTCAATAATTTCATTCATATGTCCTTCTTATTATCAGATATATTTTAGGAGAAAATTTTATATTACTTGGAATGACTGTAAGTAAAGCAGCATTATATTAGTGGATGTATAAGTGTCAGCAACGGTATGGATTGCACTCTTATTCTGCGGTGAATAAAGCCAGGGCAACTCTGAATTTTATTCTGAAAACTTATTTATCCTAAATAAATGCAAAGCCACAGAAAACACACTTGTACATAAAGATATTAATATGTGGCAAATGATTTGTAAATTACTTACTGTATAGTGGCATACACAGGGACATGTATAATCATGCTGCTCTGTAATATATGCAATTGAGATCTACAGTTTGGAATATATCTTCCAACATACATTCACATGCAACAATCCTGAGTCAAAGTAAGGTCTGCCCCACGTATGATCTCATGCTATTTAGTCAGCTTGTCACTCAGTTGCATCTAAAAATATCAATAGAAAACTCAAAACAAATGTGTACTTGTAATTTTCCACCCAACAACTTGTTTTTTTTTTATCATGTACAGTAAGAGTACATATATACAGATAGACAGCAGTGATTCATGATGTTGTCTTACTTCACCCGTAATGACTTCAAAAATCATTTAAATGAGCAATTAGAATCAGAAAAGGTGCAATCAGTGGCATCTGGAAAGAGCAGACAGACTTATATATTCTAGTCAAGTCTTGTCTTTCTAATGTAAAGGTTAAAATGCCAATAAGCACAGTATCTCAGACTATAGAAAACTAATGTGGTCACAGATATGCATACGTCAGGGCCCGACAGGCACTGAAGGGCCTTACGAGCTCTCCGCAGCCCCACCTGGGAACCCCAGCTCTGCCCAGGCCCTGGACCCCATTTCAGCCCAGCCCAGGGCCGTCAGTCCCAGCTCCACCATGACGTAGCAGTGCTGCTCTCCAGCTCCACCACCACCCTGCCAGCCCACAGGCCCCAGCCCTGGCCCATCTCCATCCCCATCACCGCAGAGGGGGGACGCCAGGGCTGGGGCTGCCCTTGCTCCCCCACGGGGTGGTGAGATGGGCCCTGGCTCTGCCCTCACTGCATAGGGACCCCTTGCGGCACCTGGATCCCAGGGAGCCGCTGGCCCCTGCGGTGCCCTGACATGTTACATGAAGAATAAACCAATCTTTTTGGTAAAATATGTAAAAGAAGTAATAGCCTTAAGCAGTCTATTTCAATAAATGTCCAAAAGCAAAAACTGCAGCTACCTGCCACACTACATAGTTGATGGATTTGCTTGGGGGACCTACCTCCCTGCGGTGTCTTGGATCCACAGCTTAACAAGAACTCTGTAGCTTGGTATGAACCAGCAAGCTAAAGCTTCCATTATGTAATCAATTTCTAACTGTAGGAATTAAAAAATAGAGAGTGAAGCCATGGTCAACACATATTACACTTCCAAAATTTCAGAGTAAAATTCAAAGAACAGAGTCTTTTAAAAGCAAAGCAAAATCTAGACTAAAAAGGAGATACCAAATATCACTTTGTTCACTAAGGGAAAACAATAAAATACGGCAATGAATGTTTTCAAGGATTAATGTGATTTGTAAGTATAAAGCATGGAAATAAATAAATAAAATTTTTTGTTGTTGATCTGATGTTACAGGTACGGCACAACAAACCGCATGTCTCTGATGCTTAGCAGTGGGAGAGATATGCTTCCTATGTCTTAGAAAGGGGGAGAGAAAAGTGGCTTTGTGACATACCACAAATATATTTTTCCCTGAGCTACTTGATATTTCTACAGACACAGTTCAACATTGTGCAGATATATCACTGTAGTTTGCAAAAGCAGTAGTCTAGCACTGTTCCCAGGCCAACTTGTTGTGCCCTTCAGCAACCATTAGAAAAAAAAATCTGGAAGTATCTAAAGCCAGGGAGGATTCAATAAAAGCAAATAGCCCAATTTCTATGCCAGCCTCTATTGCCTGGGATTGGACTTAACCAGGATCTGTATCTGCTGCATTCATAGACATTAATGTAGGTCATTTTATTTTAGGTAAACATTTGCAAATGAACGTTCTGTATTTGTAGAATCATTTGGGGGAAAAAAAGAATATCTTACCAGTAATATTGTTATCTGAACTCTACAGAAACATTTAGACCTTGAAAACTAAATGTCAAGTTGTTCCTTCTGAGTCAAATTCTTGCAAATGTAAGATAATCAGCCTAACAACTTTCCAAGTAAAACCAGCCCCTTATGCTTTACTTAAATGGTATTAATATGTCAATATATTCTGACTGACACAGCTCATCATTTTTATTCCTGCAAAAAAAGAAAGAGGCAGTTATGAACGCAAAGGATTTCTTAAGTCAGAACAACGAAAGTCTTCATGGACATAAGTATGTTAGAGAAATTCTGATGAATGTTTCTTTCATAGATACTTGATAGTTTAATCAAGAAAACTGAATCTAGAGGAAATTCTGGAAAAATGAGGAGGAAAACCAGGGAATAATAACAAAATCTGTATGATCTCCATGTCATTCCTAATAAGCCTGAATACCAGATTGCCTCAACCCGCCTCAGAGTCGGGGACATCAGCTGTTTGTAGTTCCTTGGGTCAGGGCCAACAGTGCTTGAACTTCATTCTTCTTCATGGGAAGCTCTGTTACAACTAGGAGAAACAAAATAACTTTCCCATTCTCATGCAGTGCTATCTTATGTGCAGGTGCAGCTATAGGAAACAACTATTCCACACACATTTTGTTCCTCAGATATGCTGGTGCACAAGAGCCAATAAACTAGCTGTGTAGTCAAATGATTTCTACTATTCTGACAGAAGTATTTCCTGAAACTGTACCCATTTAGACTACCTCTCCACTGATGAACCAGTCCTCCATGCTTAAAAACATACAGTGCAAAGTATGAGGTTTTTGCAAATGGAAGCAGAATTTTTTTTTGCTCTGAGGTACCTAATACATTTACAGATACTTGAAAAGAAGTTCAAGAATTCTTCGTTGCCTAGAATATTGGTTTAGAGTTAGACCCTTATGTATTATTTTTATTACATTATAAAGAAAATACTTCAAATAGAAATATTCTGGTTTAAAAAACAGTATTGTGGATTAGCGTAATCTGCAAGAATATATATTTGGAATAGGTATTTGCAACATTTTAGCCATAGAGTAGTTATGTTTTAATATATAGTACAGTCAACTCAGCCTGAAAGAAAGTGTTTTACTCTAAACAAATGTAGAAGTAGGGCAAAAAAACCCAATGATAAAGGTTACCAAGACAATCTCTGTGTTCTCTAGAAACATGTTTCACTGCTGTGGTCCCTTCATTTCATATAACTGTGGTTCAGTTTCACCCAAATTATAATCTCATTTTGGGTTTTCAGCTATGAAAATCACAAAACTAAGGATATCACAGTTCAGCTACCCTTTTTCCACAGCTCAGCTGACCAAATAGGTGGAAGTTCTGATGTACGCAACAGCCATTAATTTGTTTCTCACTATTCCCTAAACTTAGTAGAACAGAAAGCCTGATATAGAAGCAAGCCATTGGTAGTACCAGGTCTGACAAACCATTTCTGCATCACTAGAATTTTCTCTAGTATTCTTAGAAGGAAGTTCTGCCAAGAAGCAGCTAAAAAGATACAGATTTTTTAAAGAGTACATTTGAAGCTTGTAAACACATCTCCTACATTCTTCCTCACTCCTTCCACCTACTTTAGTTGCCAGCACATAATACTAAACAATGAAAAATGTACCTATATATTGCCTTAATAAAAGTAACCCAAACACCAAAAATACCATAGTAAAGCTTTGAACCATACAACGAAAACACCTGTTTGAAAGGTTAGGCTTTGGAACCTTCTCTAGAACCAGCCTCCAGTTAGGCACTTACAATTATCTGCAAGAGTAAGTGCATTCCTCTGAACAGTCAAATACTTATTACCACAGAATTTCAATGCTGAAATTTCTAAGTGACAGCAATAATAATAACACTGACATAATAACCTTTTAATTTCATGCCCTGTGGATAGGCCATGTTGCAGGCATAATCCATACGCAAGTCCAAACTCAGTAATGCAGAGCAGTATATGTATAAAATCATAGTCTTATTCTGCAAAGACCAAAGTATATGTTGAAGGACTGGACTGAAAAGGGTGGACTGCTGCATTCGGGTCTTACTTGTAAGATAACTATGTGTGGTTTTCCCTAATGCTTCCTAGCAGCAGGGAATTCTTCCGGTGCCCTTCATGCTAGGTATGACAGAGCGTACAGAAGCACAGGGAGAGCCATGCTCTGCTGCAAAGAGGTTTTTTGAATCAGTTCACAAGTGTGGTAACTTCTGATATTTTTGCAGGTCCATTGGTTCAGAGAATCATTTGATTTAGAAAAAATCTCAAGCAAGTCACACAGTTCACTGTTCTTGTATTGTGGCAATGGCCCTGAATTTTCCAGTGTGTATAATTCAATTTGACTTCCAATTTCTGTACTCCAAAACAAAAGCAAATCTTTGCTGCTGGAATTCTGTGAGTATATATGTATATATACATACATACTTAGGTAGATATACATATACAGATTTGAGGGTGAGCTTTTTACCATGCTAAACATGCTAGTTGTCTAAATTGCAAACTGTAGCCTTGTACAAGTGTCTCATGAACAAAAGAGGAGGAAACAGCTATTTAAATGTAGTAAGTATGATATTAATCAAAGAGGAGAATGAGAAAGAAGCTACAAGCCTTCAATAAAAGCCTGTGTCTAGAGAGGCAAGGCTTAATGTGCAAAGGAAAAAATTAGCTGCAGTTCATTTTCTTTTACCTTTTTCTATCAAGCAGAACTACCAGCTGGAAGCAGAATTCCTAGCCTGTTTCCTTTTCTCAAGTCATACATTTAGAGCATTTCCATCAACAGCTTATACAAATTGTACATTGAAGTATTTCATACATTTTATTATACATTTTTAGAGATTTATTAGTTTTTATACAAATTTCATATATTTATATATTTTACACAGCTTTTACCATGAGTTTTTGTGTTTAACCTTTTCCATATCTGCCAGTGCATTGACTGGCTAATTCCCAGTCTTGGGACTGGAATGACTTATTGAAATAAAACAAAAATTCCATCTAGAATACAATACTAAAATACTGCTTATTCTTTTTAATGTTTTTCAAACATTTAACAGGTTCTATAGTGCATTTGTAAACTGTGTTTATTTTCGCTGTAGTACCAAATGTTCCGTGTTGCATTTTTAAAGAGACAGAAAAACAGATGAGCAGGTCAACAGCATTACTATTTGTGTATCTAGCTAGATATGCTTTTTTCTGCAAAATATTTTAATAAATCTAAAATAGAATGTCGATTAATAATTCCAGATCAAAGATTGTACTTTGAATATAATAAATATTCACCTTTAAATATAATTGTACTAAATGTGACGGTTGTGCCCGCTTTCACCACCATACCTGAAAAAGATTCTATGACAAATCATTAAACTTTTGATTTATAAGTAGTCAATATTTAAGAAGGTGATTAAGAGGAAAGAGCATATTTTTGTCAAGAATAATGAAATTTCATTCTTGAGAGAGTAATTCACCTATGAGCTAAAAGAAAAAGCAGCAGATCAAAAATTAACATAGTAATTTTTGATACAGAAATATATTACTTTTCTAAGCCAACTAGGAAACATGACCCAGCTGAAATCCCTGTAGCAGGGTACATAACTGATTAAAAAGGAATACTCAAATAGTCGTTATCAATATTTAACAGCAAGACTGTCACAACAGGCACATAAAAGCATAAGACCCAAGTTCTAGAAAATGGAAATTGAATTCTTTATTGTTTTCTGTAAAAATTTTAATCCTCTCCCTGTCACATCTGTATATTTCAGAGATGACCCAGTTAAATGTTCAGCCTCATACTCTGAATAAAACACTTTCTTTTAGATCACTGTAGAAGTGGAGAACTCTCTGACTTACTAAACCAGGCAGCTGATCAGACTCACTCACTGGATACGCAGCCGTGACGCCATGAAAGCTTGCCCTGATTTTGCACCAGCACCACTTTCTCAATGGCACACTTTCTCAATCAAACAGCAGATTAAAACCAAATAATATTTTACAGCTATGCACTTGGTACTGCTAAAATTGTACAAAGGGGAATACTTATTAATGTAAAAGGTATGAAAAACTGATTTGCCTAGGAAACATTTTATTGTCAATGAAATACATTTGTGGTAAGTTAAAGAAAGAATTGGAAAATACCATCTCAACAAACAAGGTCAGAGCGCATGCCTGTGACCTATCCTAAATCTACCCAGCAATAAAAATCTTGATTTTGTATAAAAAGGCAAAATTCTTCTATCAATTATATGACTGGATGATTGCTGGTTGACAAAAGAATCTTATTTTTTCATCTTACCTTAACATGAAAAAAGTAGATTAAGGCCCTTTTTTAACTGTCCCAGAGGCTTTCCTAAATAGTCCACAAGAACATCCCTGCCATTCACAAAATAATCCTGCTATTTAAAAAGTTAATATATTCTGTGTGTTATAACAACACTATAATTAATGCTAAATGCAAGGAAATAACATTCTTAAAGGCTGGGCTTTTTTATTTTTCAAGACAGAATGATGGATTAGAGTGATGGATTTTCAATGGGTCAGGCTTGGTATCCTTTATAGTTTAGAAAAGATATCATCATGGGTCATATAAGTTGTTTTATAAGCTGCACTACTTGTGAATACAAGTACTTGCAGTCTTGCATACACCTTTTGTACTTATAATATGTGTTCATGCTGAAATATATATGTTGAACAGCTTCAAACGATTTTAAATGAAGAAGTTACACAAAATGGCCTACTCAGATAATATGAGAACATAGTATACTTGTGCTGGCATAGCAGGACTGTGCATGAGCAAGTCTTTGGCAAATAAATCTGCTGTTTTGTTATTTTTAGAAAACATTGTTTAATCAGGATACAGTACTCTATTTTTGACATCTTTTCTATGACAAATTCTGGCAAAACAGTGCATGTTACACTAGATTAAAATCAAACTGTGGGCCTGGAAGCTAGGCACCAGCTGGGTGGCCAGCCAGTGGTCTTTTCAAATATTTCAAGGCAGACGCAGCATCCTGTATCATGGGGATAGATGAGTAAAATGTCCAAGGCCAAAATGTTCAAATATCTTTGCATGGCTGTAGGTTTTGAAAATGTCCTCACTAGCCACTTACACTTGTATGCATGACTCACAGAAAAAGTTTAAAAAAATGTAAGCAGAACATCAAGCCTCCAGCTCCCACATTAGCCATTTGAAATACTTTGACAGCCCTTAGATAAAATGCATACATGTAGTATATTAACAAAAATAATTGAATTAACATAAAACAATTGCAATGTAAAATTTTACTGTTAATTGGGCAATCCTAGCTACAAACCTTTTATTTAATTTTTGTGACAGCCTATTGGATTACTTCATCTGTTGGAGACTGGATCAAAGTAATGCCAAAAAGCTTCTCCAGAAATACAAACAGATTTACCTAATTTTTATGTATATAATGATTTGAAATTAAGTTTTTAATCTGAAGAGGTTTAATTTTGACTGAATTTTACTTGGAGATTTCAAGATGAAACAAAGGATTCATATTAGATTTCTAATAGCTGTCCCTGCTAGTTATTTCCACAGAATTTATTTAAGTATTTGAATGAATGTAAGACAGTTCAGGATAAATATTCTTCACTAAACTTGCCGCACTTGAATAAAGCAAGATATGCAAGGAAGCTTCTCTAGGCCTATGGAGACAAAAGTATAACAAGTGGCAAACTAGGTAATTATAAAATCGCCAAAGCATCCCTTTTTCTTGAAATCAAAACTACAAAGAGAGCAAAACATGAGTTACAAATCCCTGAAAATTTTTGATGCCAGGGAATTTTCATAGCAAAAGAATTAACTTTTCCATTCTAATAAATCTATTATAACTATAAAAAGCCAGTATTCTACTAGAGAAGTTCATCAAGATGTACCAAAAACAAATGCACACAGCCATCTGAATCGATTACTGTATTTCAAAACTGTTCTTTCTGTCACCTTTTCATTGCTAAAAACGGTATATATTTTTAAGTGTCAAATTATGTAATTTAGAATTTTAGGGAAAAAAGATGTCGGTAAAGCTTTCAACCTGAACTATTTTTAATCCTAGCATTTTCTATGGCTAAGTAGAATGTGAAAATAAATTATGCTGAAAAATAAAATAGCCTTTTCCTTGTGAGATTATAAATATCTGCATATATGAGCAGAAAATTCAATTAAGATGAAAAATATTCTGCTAAGTTTCATGATGATGTAGTCTCAAAGAGCAGTGATAAAACTGGTGAGCTATAGAAAAGCTATTAGAACTTTCTTAGAAAGATACACAATTGTAGAAATATAGACATTTATTAAGAAGGTGTGATGCAGAAATACTGAGAATGTGGCACTTCATCAGTAAATAGTGCAGCTAGCATTAAACAAAAGCAATAGCATATGCTTCAGTTTAGAATTCAAAATGAATTTATAAAATAAATGTAATAGCTGGAACCTTGAACTTTATACTGCAGGTGCGGAGGACAGCGCTTTTAGCTAACCCGCTACTCCTCTGTGCTTCTGTGGCTGCCTGTGAATTGCAGCAGAGTCTCCTGACTCCCAAATAAAAGAGGAAATTGGCACCAAGTTCAAAATGAGAGACGACTTAGTATATGAGCTGAGAAGTCAAGCAGCAGGAGTCCTAGTCTCGAATAAATCTAGAGAAACATTTTGAGCTACATTTCTGATGTCTTGATTTTAATCTTCTTGTTAATAAAAAGAAAATCCAAAAAGCCATGAGGACTGGAATCTGCATTCAGTTTGGACATAGGGTGAAAAAGTCACTAAAATCATTCACTTCTTCCATACAGACACACAGCGCCTTCTCTCTATTACCCTACAGGGACCATGAAACAAGGGTCAAGCTCTTAACATGATTCTTGTTTGTCTCACCTCTTTCACAGTACTGGTTTGGAGTGCTAACCACCCAGAGAGAAGTTTTATAGCCAAAAATGTCAGCAGCTGCTACTGAACTAAGCCCCCCCCCCACCCCCCAAAAAAAAAAAAAAAAAGAAAAAAGAAAAATGTCAGGAGATGTTTTCTTTTAGAGAAAACCTTTGTATTGCAGCTGGTTGGCAGAATTCTACTGGGAAACTAATACAGAAGATTAAGGAACAAAAATAGTAAAACTCAGTGACACAGGAAATTGCTAATGGACATACATAGAACTTTAAGGGCAAGACTAGGTCTCACGGGTAACTGCGTTAAAAGAGTCAGCTCATTTTTCAGATCAGGCACTTTGATACTTGCAGCTATTAGGGGGCATTTCTAATCATTCTCACAGGCAAAGGACAAGCCCTGTTAGGAGAAGAGCTTAAAATGCAGGTTTCTCTCACTCTGAAGAATTTGTGAAACAGGAGACAGACTGCATGTGGAGACCTGAAAAGAAAATAGCTGTTATAAGGACTTGCAGGACACAGGTCCTAAGGAAATGCTGAAGAGTTGGCTATGATTAGAAACTAAAGAGCATTTAAAGGATTGCTATAATTACTAGATACCCAGAAACAAAGAAAGATGAAAAGACTGCTCCTAGATTTTAATGCAAGGTCTCTTGATGATCTTTAGTAGGCTGAAGAACAGGATTGTCAGGAGTGTCCTTTTCTCTCAGGGGACAAAAGAACTATTTTTGGCTGAAGAGCTATTGAGACATCTGATAGAAAGGAGAAAACTCTACAAGTCAGGAGGAGGAGGAGGAGTGAGGAGCAGCTGCAGATGGTGAGGATTCTTCAGACACAGCCATTCGTATATGGCCTCTGCAGGGGAGGTCTTTATTTCGGATCTGAGCTTGTGCAGTTTGTGACTAGAGCAGAGTAAGAGAGAAACTGAAGAAGCTCATTCTGGAACACAGGTACAGAGCGTTTCAATTCTTGATAATTAGCTTCCACCTACTTCCACTTGATTTGAGCAAGTCCTGTCCAATTTAAGGTTATTTGAGTGGATTTTTAAGAGAGACAGAAAACACAACGCTGTTTTCTTCACAAACTCTTTAAAAATAAAGCAACCGTTGTCATGCAAGAGTTGAGAGTGAGTAGAGCTGTATAAAATGAAAAGAGCAAAGAAGGTCCTGACAAAAGAATTAGGGAAGGAAGAAGGAGTTAATACAAAGGATCCTGATTAAGAGCAAAGGGCATGCTGCTGGGAGGTACTCGAAACCATGACAGGAAATATCATAGTCTTTGTGTGATATAACTTGGTCTCTTTAGATGCTAAAGCAAGATAATTTCGGAGATAGGAACAGAGACTTCTACTCTTCATCGTTCTTTTGTGTTAGTGCTATTTACATTACTACAGAGAGCATCAAAAATTCCAGCTCTCCTTTTAAACCTTGTGTTTCATCCACTAGTCATTTACAGACATAACAGAGCAGCATAGGAAGCTTCACAAATTAAACTCTCTAAAGTGAGTGTGGTAAAGGCTCAAATGAATGTTTTGATGTTAGATTAATCTGACAGGTATTGGTGACCTACATGATTTTTTTTCTAGCTTTCAGATTATTAGCATTTATATCCCCTTTTCTGCTTACAATATTAAGGAAAAAAATTGGCTCTAGTTATGTTCTGGGAGTATTTCTGTAGTCACTGCACAGCCAGTCCTTCAGGCAAATATTTAGCCTGACTAAACATCATGAATGAAGAAGCTATTGGAGTATAAAGTAGAAGCATAACCTCTGAGGTTTTACCCAAGGCATTAGAAAGACCTAATAATAGCAGGGCTTTGCAGAGATGATAAGATAAAGCAAAGCCATCCTGAGAATTCAAGAAAAGCTTCACTGGTTACCAGTCACTAGGTAATATGAAACAGAAGCTTGGATTGAGAATCACACAGAAAACATGAAGATGGCATATTAATAACTGTTACCATTTTATAAATTTGACATTCTGCTTGCCAGCATACCCTAACCATCATTTGAATAACTCCATCAAATATCTCTGCGAGGCAAAATGACTATTTAATATTTAAGCCAATGTTCTAATATTTTGTTAAAGCAAATATAATGAAGGAGAAGATGATGACGATGAAGAGAAAAAGAAGGAAATGTCTTTTTCTGTAAACTCTTCTCAGTGGAATGCTTCTCCACCTCATAGCCTTGATTGGACTCTAATGCTCTCCTGTATCCCTGAACTTGAGCTTGTGTTTCTTCTACCTCCAAAGTGAACATGCCTAAATGGCAAAATAAGACTCAGATGCTGGACTGTTTTCTTCAAACAATGAATGTTACAAAGAATGTACAGACCAACTGCCCTGAACACATTAGGAAAGTCAACAGGCTATTTTCTTTCAAAGTCTTCTTTCCAGCCAGCCCAATGCCTCAAAATCTTTGTTTTTATTTCTGTTCAGGACCTTCTCTCCAAAATTCATGTCTTCTGCTGTGGCTATATTGGCTGGAAAAGACATTTACTTTGGTTCTTCTATTTAACATGAAGGAATAGAGTATTCCCATCAGATTCAGGGAGGGCTGCAACTGCCATATACCAAGTAGCTATGCTATCTGGTAGCCATTACTTCTTTTAGAATAAAACTGTTTTAGGAAAAAGTAGCAACATTCTTTGTAAATAACAAGGTAAGATGGTATCAAGAGTTTGGAAGGTTTATTACTGTTATCAAATTTCCAAATATTACCTTTTTTTTTCCAAATATGGCTTACCTAATATAGTGAGAAGCAGATGGTTTGAAACAGTTGTATGATTCCTGCACAGGACGTGTATTGGACACTTCGTTTTTATCAAATAAATCAATATTTTCTATTTATTTGCTAGAAAAAGAAGAAAGGCAAATGTATATTACGTTGTATAGAAATGAATACAGGTATTTTGACATAAAGCAAAACATCCTAGTAAAAATATTACAATGTCTTATTTTCTTAAAGAAAAGCTAAGGTAAGTCACTTCTATTTTAAAAATCATAAATTCTGAGATTTTAGGGCCAGAAAGAGGTGTTACAATAATGCAGCCTGATCTATATAACAGCAGTGTAATATAGGCTATTGAAGCACATGTAATCATTTTAGCATCACCCTGTTAAGCCATAACTATTGCTAAGCTATAAGATATTTTAGAAAGAGAAATGTCCAGTTTCAGCAATTCTCATGTTGATCCTGTGACTTTTGATACTATAAGCCCTACATTTTGGAAAACTTAACTAAGAGAACAAATCCATTGTGATTACAGAATTCTGGAAAATAATTGTGGGAAGAACCCTGAAGGGATCTTTAGACTTTTCCTACTATAAGGCAAGATAACTATCTAATCTAATATTTATCTAACATATTAAACACCTCAAATGCCAGAGAATCCCAAACCACCTTTTGTGTTTCTTTGCTCTACAGAAGAGTTAAGTCTGCCTTATTGTAAAGCAAGTGTTTCTCTCAAAGCATAGTTTCAAGATAGTTTGTTGTTTATAAAATAAAAACTTTGTCTATTTCCAGCTGTCCCACTTAGCCTGAAGACCTAGACATCTACTTTTTTTAAAAAAGGAGGCGGGTACATTTGTCAACAAAAGTCCTTCTTCTTCTGTCAAAGTGCAGAGAGAGAACTGCTTTTGCATCTTTCCTCTATCCTAGATCACATTCCCCTCCAACTACAGCCTCTTCAAACAGCAGGTTCTTCAAAGTAACAGTGGAAGGAGCTGTTGCTTGTACAGATAGTTATTTTAAAACTTCTTTCCTATCATACATTGGAGATCCAGTATTATCTAAGCCAGCAGAGGCTCTCCATTTCCTATCTGCTCTGCATATGTAATACTTTAGACGTATGAGGCTGGCAACAAAGCAGGGCACAATCAATCGTAAGTCCTTCAGAAAGTTAACAAGCATCATAAAATCAATCTTCTACTCAGAAATTCTAAAACTGACACTCACACTTCAGAAAAGGTCTCCATTCACAAACATTAACTCTGTGCTCGCACCAAAGACAACTTATAAACCAACACAAACCTCTATTACACAAATTGCTTATTGCTATATCCTTCCCTTCTTGACTGCCTGCTAAGCCACAGCTCACTATCGTGCACTGAGGGGCAGGTAGCACAGTGACAGATCCCTGACATTCAGGTATCACAATCTAAGCATTAGTCAGTGTCTGTACTGGAGGGATCTTAATTAACTCTACTGCTTCATCTCTGCATCATCTGTTCAGTGTCTGCCCAACACAACAGGATTCCTATGAAGGGAACAAGTAGCATGCGAGACACTGAAATAGACTTGTCACAGGGTATTTTCTTGTTTCTCCTTAATTCAGTTACATGCCCAATCAATTCTGAAATTAGCAGAACTTTGTAGTTATTCCCTGAGGAATTTTCTATGCAGAAAACTTGTAACAAAGGATCTTTCTGTAGCCATGTTTTTCCCTATTTACCAAATTGATGATGGCAAACTTAAGAGATAAATTATGCAGATATTGAGGAACCTTTATTACCAATCCCCTCTGCTTTCCAGGAAATGAAAATTAGGACTTATTTAAATATCTGTATCTTCATGAAGCTTACTCTTCTGCAGAGAGGTTCCAATGGTACAAGTCTCTCGATGAAGCATCCTTTTCTTTGGCTTGCTAGAAGCATATCTGACAACAGGCACTTCTTCAAGGTAAGTTCTTACTGTATCTATACCTTGAAGACTGCCACAGTGACTCACAAGTTGGAGCTGTCTGAGCTGTTTAAATGACTGTAAACACGTTGGTGACTGTAGCAAGCACACTAAAAATAAAACAGATGTTCCAGTTTCTCTTAATACAAAGACATTTCAGTACTATCGCTCAAAAAAACATTCACAGTCTTACTCAAAGCAGCAGTTAGTTCATCATCTATCGGTAGAATTTATCCCTGTTGTAACTTCATAGGGTTTTCATAGAAGACAGTGGATTTACATTAGAGAAGAATTATACTCTTTAAGCTAAAATATTTTTTGCATGGTTTTGGATACATGTAACATTAACACACTTTGGGTACATTCATTCAGAACTCTGAATATAGCTGCAAAAGTGATCATTTTTTTCCCTAGAGATCTGTAATTTAGAGCATTCATCGCATAAAAGCCACTATTGGCGTCAAGGCATTGTATCATACCTAAAGGGCAATTTCTGAAAAATAGGTAATATTACTATGATAGAAGTGATGGCAATTTGAGGAAATTTGCACTGCTTCTGTCCATACTATACCTGCTTTATGGCTAAATAGAAGACTTCAATCTCAAGAGTTGTCAGAACACAAGCTTTCATGAATACTAAAATATATTAAGAAAAAAAGCTATGAAGAAAAAAACCCTTAGAAATGCTAAAGTATATCTTATTGGCAAGTGATTAAAGTCTATTTTATTGGCAAGTGATTATGTGATTATTTCTCTATAATGATTTTTGTAATGTTAGCTCTGTTTTCCAAATTGCTTGTTTGGGGTGTTTTAATACCAAGTTATTGTAAGATATCATTTACTATCACTAATACACATTCCTAAAACAGTTATATCATCTAATGGAGCAAAAAGAAATATCAATTTTTAATGAAGCTACACGTAAAAACTGGAATGTTAATAAAATACCTCTGATTAGACTGAATAACAAAGATTGCAGTGGGTTCCTACGAAAAAATACTATAAAATGTTATAGTAAAACAGTCGTAAAAAAACTACAAAATGTTTTAAACATTAGCAGTAAAATTACCCGCTTACTTCCCATTCAATAAGGCAAAAAGACTTGCTTTCAAAGTTCACAATTTTTATGACTTTCACTTTGCTGAGAGTCAACATGATGTGAAGTTCCTTTAGAACTCTTTTACCCATCCTTAAAGTTTAATCAATGAAGCTCAGTCGTGCAGGTGAAACAAGGTTCTCAACGCACATGAAGTGCTAGACAATGCCTCTTTTGCACAGCACTACACTGCGCTGATGGAAGGGTTCGGTCTCTATACATCTCAACAGGAAGTATGGTGCCAGTAGATGGCACTCCAGAATATGCAACACAAATCATGGCTCTGCAGGCCTGATAGTATGCAGCAAATGTCCTCCACTGGCAGTCTCTTACCCAGTTATGTAAAAGTCAACATATTTAGATAAAGTAAAAGGAGGGCTAATGCCTCCACAGAGCAAAAATACCTCCTAGCACTGGCTGGTGCATATGTGGGAGCAGATACAAAATTGTTCTTTTGCTTACTTAGTATATCCAACCTATTTTATAAGTCAATACATGAGCAGTAGGAGTCTGATCATCAAACAGCACTTTCTTTTTGTCACATATTGGGAGTTACCTTTCCTTTCCCTTATAGTCCTTAGCTGTTCAGAGTGTGGAAACACTTCCAACTCTTCTAAACTTACATGTAGACAGTCCAAATCCAGCCCTTCAGCTTTCAGCTTGTAAACTCTGGGTTAAATAAGGCAAAAGTTTATACAGGAATGTCTGCTAATTCCGAACACAAATGTAACCTCCTTTTTTATCATCATAGCACAAGTTTTACTGCTGTCATATATAAATTCACCAAAGATAGTCTGGTGCTTTCCATTTTTGAAATACAAGAGTCCTCAACAGTTATGATAGAAAGAAAAGAACGCATGAAAATAGAATCAGGAAGAATGTAGCTTAGAATGGAACTGATCAAAATTAGTAATTTAGCTATATTCTGTTTTTTAAAAAAGTTCTTTTCCCCACAAAACAGCTGTATAATACAGAACAGATACATGAACTTTACATGATAAGGAAACTTTAATGATAACCAAGAGTTCAATAGTAATTTCCTTAGAGGATGTGCTCTATATTTCCATTAATAATATAAATTATAAATGTCCTAGTGTATAACATTCCATACTACTTTTTCAATAAAAAAGAAACAAGGTATTCATGATTTATTTAACCTGAAATACTGCATGCCCATGTTTTCTTTAAAAGCTATCAAATAAATGTTCAAGTTTTTTTAGGCTAACATGCTTATAAAATATTTATTTCACAAAATACAGGTTATTTCTTCATGAAAGAATATAAGAGTAATTGTTACCAAATGAAAAATATAAAAAATATAAATGAGTGCACTAAGTGTTATCTTAAAACTATGCTACTGTGTTTGAACATAATCCTTAACTGGAATGTTATCACCTGCCCTGAAATATGCAAGAACATTTAACTACCTCCCATGGTGACCATCAAAATACAGAGAATGGTAGTTTAATTAGTAATCCCACAGATACAAGACAATGCTCAAAAGCAGAACTACCTGTATTATTACTCCGAAGAAAGAAGGACTTGAAATGTTTCAACCAGTCTATTCAGTCTATGCAGTTTGCTGTCAAAGATGATGGTGGTGATTATGGTCTGAAATTACCAGATTATTTTATATAGGCCTTTGACAGCAATTCTGTATCTAATAGTGAAAGGTTTGTTTCCTGTCTCTGCTTCAATTGCCTTACTTTGCTCCATCTCCTATGCAGACTTCAGTTAGAAAGTATTTCTCATTTACATGACCTAGATAAAATAATAGCAAGAAATATGTTCCTTGATCTTTTTTTGTTGTTTTTGATTTGTTAATTCTGCTTGGACAAAAACCACAATTGTGGAAAATGCATTGTTTCTATATGTCTGTATGAGGAAGCAATGCAAGATAGGTTTGGGGATGGTTCTAGGCAGAAGTGTGGCAATAAACGGACAGAAACCCGCGTGGAATAACTTTAGGGATTACATAACTTTGCTTATGTCTTAAAGTTTCTAGTTTAGGGACTTTTTAAACTTTGGTTTACTACAGAGTGATGTACAGCTGACAACAACGGTAAGCTGGCTGTAGCTGAACCACTACAGAACATGGTTTAGCTATAACATTTAGAACCATTTCAGCAATACAGATGATACCTCAGTGGAATGGCTTGTTTCATGATTACTCATTTCAGAGTTATTACCTCAACTGCCATACTGGACTGCCTTTATTAAAAAGTGCTATGAAGTGACTTTAACTGTGGTTACTGAATTAGCGCGGAACACATCTTGACTACATATCCTCTTACCTATTGCTCAGTAGCATCCACTACTGGAAACTGTGGTCAGAAACATGTTCCTTTTCTGATCCAGACAAAGTCTTTTCATGTTTCTGTGATATTCTCACATGACAAGGTATAAGAAGTAAAACTTTATTGAAAAAATAAAGTAAGAAGCCGAGAAAATACTCAGATGCAATCTTTCACAGGACTGTCAGGATGAACATATCTGTGACATAAGTTGAACAAGCATTTGTCTAGGTTTATAATGACTACTGACAAAATGCAGCTATGCTCACCGATCTATGCAACAGATAATGTAGTTGAATATATTAATAAACCATCTATTAAAATGGAGTGCAACAATGTTACCATTTTAAACAACTTTAAATACTCCATTCCAAGAAGCAGTACAAAAAGTAGACAGTTGTCCAAAAGGTTGCAGAAACCCCAAATACAGAGAAACTATGAGTAATGTAAACAAAGAAAAGGCAGGAGACTATCCTGACTATAAAAACAAGATCTTTCAAACAAACTGTACTAGCAGTACTGTCTGAACTAGCACCGCAGCAGTGCATAACCGTATGAGTGAATGAAAATGCAAACCATCCCAGGTAAGGAGACTCAGTTACAGGACATGAAAAAGTTTTAAATAGTCCTCATTCTGAAAATGGAAATTTTGATTCTGAAGTAATAGTTTTGCACCTCTTCTGTCATCCAAGGACAATTAAAATGAAAGGAAGTATGCCCACTGACATTGATGGGTTTTGAATTCAGGTTCTATCCTCTTTCCAAAAAATGTCAAAACATACAAAAAATGTCTGCTCAGTCAAGCATGTGTAGGAAATGTGAGATAAAAGGACATTGACAAAGTGTCTGTCAAATTACAGGAATTAGGGAAATAGTCCAAGCTATCATGAATTAAGATTATTTCCTGTAATTGTGTCCTGAGACCCAACCCGTACACAACGTAGTGTTCTTTTCAAGTTCTTCCACACTTGTATTAAACTTAAAAGAATTCAAGAGAGGTGATCATTTAGTAAAAATAATTTAAATAAATATAGACAAACACTTTGCATAGTTTTCAACAGCTCATAGAAATACTTCTAATCCCCTACTACCTAAAAAAAAAGTATTGTGTATTTGAAACCTTTGTCATTAGTATGTCCATTGTAAATGTCTAGACAAAACTAAGGCTACTGCAAGTGGTCTTCCAAAACTCATAGAGGAAGCTGACATGCTGTTCAGCTGGAAACATCCCTTTTCAGTTGAGAATTGATGTGAATTCTTTTGAAAGGGGGATCTGGGCTCTGGGCACTCAAAACATATCATAGAATACTAATAACACTACTTTCCAAACCAAAAGAAAAATAGAATAGGAGAGAGAGCATCACTGAACTGAGAATGGTACATGTCTTTGGAGACATTTTGTGGAAAAATCAGTTTGTCCACATCTGTATCTACATAGACTTAAAGAAGATTTCTGATATAGCATAGCATAAATATCCTATGCCTATTTTATGTTCCCTCACATGAGAAAGAGGGGACAGATTTCAGTCTGGGTAAATTTACACAGCTCTAACGGAGTAAAGGAGACATGGTAACAATACCATTTTATTATTCTAATGTGCTGGTTGAACTTGAAGCAGATGAAAAGGCACAGATGAAATATTACTTAAAGGAGAAGTGGAACTGCTTTACTCTCATTCCTTTTTTTCTGGAATGTGAGTTATCTCCTCAATGATAAAATAGTGGGGCTGCATATCTCAGACAATGGATCAAACAGAAAGCACTCACCTGTTCAACCACATGATGCAGAACACATGCTGCACAAGTGCAAAGAATCACAAAAGGGTCCGAAAAGCACTCTTTGTCAGATCTCATTAAAGTGCATCACCTTCATCTTTTGAAAAGGTAATAAACTTCAGTATTAGGAACATTTGAAACATTTTTTGTCTCCCTAACAAAATGGAGGGGCTGACTAATGGTCCCATTGCTTTGAATCAAAATACTTGCTATACTTGTCTGTCTATATTAAAATACTGTAGTAGAAAAAAATTGATTCCAACCTTCTACGCTGTCATTCTTCCACTATAAAAATGAGAAGCTCATAGGGGGAAAATATGTTGGTGCTGAACGTGCCCAGAAAAGAGTTTTCTTCTGCGAGTTTTATCTTGGTAACACTTTCTATACTGTGCTTGACATTCTGAATTACATGATTATATAGTACAAGACTCCAGCAACATTTTGTGTTGTAAAGATGGAGCTGCTCAGCATTTTGCCAGATGCCAAGTGATATTCTGATATTTCTATCTTCTCTTGAAATTGAGTGACAGTCAGCATATTCACAATGAAGCCAAGACAATCTGCTATCAAGTTACAGTAGTGATATTTTGCCTGATGAAGATCCCAGAGCTTGCTGGAATAAAGCTCTTTAAAACTCAGTGTCTAGAATAGCTGGAGCTTGAATTACTCTCTGTGTAATATAATTTCATATTTGTGCCAGTCTAATAAGTAGATCACTGGGTACAGGCTTTTGGTAAGTAAGTATATACATACTGCACCATTTCCTGGTTCAGTGTGCTCCAGCGTGTTGCAGGCTGTGTGCAGTGGGGGAGGTGCCAGAGCTGATCAAGCAGTGTAATTTTATACATTACTGAATCAGTGCAGGAGAAACCTGGAGGGAGAAAGCATCATCTTGTCTTTGGACTGCACTGTAAAATCCTACTGCTTTCTTATCCCAGCCATGCTCTGATACATTTTTCCTCTCCTTTTTCTGATTTTGGTGTGAATGATAAAGTGATCTGATGATGGCTCTCGTTATGGAACCTATTAGCAAGTGGACGCCCAAGCAAGTAGTGGATTGGATGAAAGGTATGATCATTTATTACCATGCATTGTCTGTACTTTGGATCCATGCAATTTACATTTCGGCTACTGTATTCATTGTTTTGGGAAGAGTTAATTCAGTTTTTAAAATCCATACGCTGCTTTGCACAGGAGTTCTTAAAGATACGACTGAAGAGAGAGGCTGTTTAAGCTGTACAGCATGCTGTTGGAATTTGGCTGAGAACTGAGTCGTGATCTAATGCATTTGTGGGTAAATGCAGACCTAAAGTGTTTGTGTCTTATGACTCCATTATGCATTGCACAGGGTAACGCTGTTATGTTTGGTTGCTTTAAATTTGCCCTGATTAGCTCTGTTTTGCTCATATCAGGTGATCTGATGCAGTGGCTGTGCAGCACTTGTGCACAGTTTAGGGTAATATAAAGAGCACAAGATGCTAGTGACTGGACTGTGGAATTTTGATCCTTTAGTGACATGTCCTGATTTGTTCAGGCTTCCCAGCTCCTCTTGCTCGCACCGCTGTTTTGTCTAACGTACAAACATCCCCGACAGTCACTGGTACCGTGGACAGTGCAGTCTATGCCATATATGGGGCGTGCAAGGGGAAAGGAGCAGGGCTGAGTGCAGCTACACGGGGGAAACTCTTCCCAGTAACTTGACAGGAACGGTGATCTCCTTGCACATTAGCAGCTTCAAAAACACAGCCATAAGCTGTGAGATGTTTTGCTTTATATTGCTTGGCTGAGCTACAAACAGGTTGGTTTGGACAGAAGAGTGAAGAATTGCTCATGGGGATAAATGTTTAAATTTCTTATCTGTGGGGAAAAATGTGTTTACAAAGTAGAATGCATTACTGTTGTTATACACCATTTCTGATGAGCTGTCTGTCACAGGGACAAATAACTTCTGCTATAAATAATCTCCATTATATAAGGAAAAAGTTGTAAATTTTGTTTGTATGTTTTTCACGGATAAAATATCTGTAATGAGATTATTGAACTTATTAGAGGGATGAACTGGATGCCCCTTATAATAGCCTTAAAGATTTCAGTATGTTATCATTAGTTAGAGAATGGCTTTGATTTCATTCTGCTGAGCTACGTCTCCATACTTAACTGAAACTGGGCTGTTTAGGTGCTCATCAGAAACATTACAAGCAAACTATTCTTTTACAAGCATAAAGTATTATAAAGCAAATGGCATCTAAGGGACTGTATGTAGTTTGTTTCTTAGGTGTCCACTTAGGTTAGTTGAGAGGTCTTATGCGGGTCCTCAGGATGACTCCTGTAACCATCAGATATACGACGGATACCCATATTCCAATAGCATTACTTGAAATTAGCACTTAGTGTGTGTGCAGAAGAGAGTTTTCTGATCTACACCTGTACTGTCAATACGCAAAGATTTTTAAAGTAGACTGTTATGGTATTTTAACTAAGTTGAATTACAATGTAAATTAAACGTCAAAGTGTATATAATACTTGTTGCTACATTTAAAAAGACTCCTTGCTACTGTCTTTTACTCTTATGACTAAACTAATTACATCATTGGTAATATTAGTCCATAACAAGTGTACATACTACAGAAAGCAAGAAGATCATAAAAACAAACTGTATTTTAAATGTGGAATTCAAGCATGTACTACATCCCTCAGTACTGAGTTGCCTAACTGTATGTAACATTTCTATACAGAGATTGCATACTGCATCCATAAAAAAACCTGGGGTAGCCAGTATTGTCAGTTTTGTGCCTCTGGGCTTAAGTAAGTTAAGTATATTGCAAAGAACATTGAAGTATTCATGAGACAGATGTTTTCCTCAGTAACATGAGTGCTACAGATCCACTGACAGTAAAACTGCACATACACCTATTTTTAATATACTAATATCACAAGCCTATGTTTGTATCAGAGTGTTTACTTTGCATACTTCAATTATAGCCAAAGAAAACCTAACAAGCCTAAGAAACACAAATGGAAGCATGCCAAAATTACTCTAAAACTACTTGGAAATCTCTATCTTTATAACAATTGTTAAATCATGGCCACTGTCTACCTGTAATTTTCTTATTTTCTGTATATCAGCTCCATTAGCTATTGTAATTCTGCTAAATAGCTGTTAATGCATTAGTGAGGTTGAAGTTCTGCACAACTAATCATATTCAAGTGATAATGCAGCTTATAAATATAAGTCCTTTATACTGAAAGGTATACTTCTTCAACAGAAAAATCATTGTAAAGACACTTCATTAAAATTACCATGTTATAAAGGTGGAATATTATTTTGTTACCAAAAGAAACATGTTAAAGAACAATGTATCAAATATTACAAGTATAATATACCTTATTTTTCCTTAAAAATGTTGTCCATTAGTTTTATTTTTAAAAGTTATAAATTATAACACATTTTGCAGTAAAATGACAGCGAGATTTATCATAACAATTGATTTAGCTACTGCTACATACTTTTAAAAACTGTCAGTAAAGAATGTTTTGAAACTAACTAGTACGAAAATCCTGCAACATCAAATAATTTAAGAGAATGTGGGAGAAAGCCACAAAAATGATGTTAACAGTTTGAGACCCAGCTACCCAGAATTCATCCTGATGACAGTGTGCTATTATCAGAAGCAGCTGCAGCCTAACCTCCAACCAAGAGGAGACATGCTTCTGTTCTTTTCCTTAAGGAAATGTTACTTGCCAAAAAAGTAAAAATTACTAGGCTCTAAGAAATATTATTATGACAAGTTGGCATCTTGTATTTACCCACGGTTCCTTCTTGGGAACGCATTCAACTGGAATTCAACTTGGAAACTGGATTGCACATTGTGGTCAACCAGAATAGGCCACGCAAGTCTTTAGAAATTGATTCATGAGGCCTACAGAGATCTAGAGATCTAGAAATTAAGACTACATTTAATTAAAGAAATTGTCTTAAGAGTATGTAGAAATATTTTGTAAATACAGAGAAGCTGCTGTAGTTTAAAAAGACAGCTTTCAAAGGAGTAGACAATGTGATTTGTGAATATATTTTTAACAACAGTTTTCAGACGCTATTCTTTTTTTTCAAATTTTTCAAAATTTTACATTGTTACAATGTACAAATGTTTGTACAATGTACAAATGTACAAATTGTTACAATTACAAATGTTTTTCCCTTCAGAAAATGCGCCTGGTATGTATCCATTTCTTACTTAATTTAAATGTTTTCCTGGTGATATATACTATAGACTCAAAAAGTTAGTTTAAGAGGAAGGGCTTTACATTGCTTTGCTCAAATTACATTTTTGCACTGTTGGAAAACAAATATTATCCCTAAAGCTTGCAAGCATATTAATAATCATGACTGTTTTCAAAATGTTCCGTTTTTCCTCTGATTAAGTTTAGCATGTTAAACTGAGTACATGACAAAATACTCTTCAGTACTTGCATCTGTAATACATCTACTGGGGGACTTTGGATGCTTTTTAGCCTATGAACCCCTGTACTTTATGTTAAACTCAATAACACTTGGCAGCTGCAAACACATTATCGGAAAGAGCACTGCTAAACCAAAGGCCATCTATTTTTATATGCATGCATGCATCAGGGAAGGCAATCTTGTACAGAATTTTGGGGGATTGGAGGGGCAGAGAGGAGGTATGCTGTCTTATTCCTGAGTGCTTTGCAATTACAAATAGAAAATGCATGATAGCATGTGTTTTCATTTTGAGTAAAATCTAAAATGTTTTCTATGTACTTTCAACATAATAAGATCAAAGATTTTGTACTTCCTAAGTGAAGAAGTTTATAAGTAGTGGGTCATTTAAAATGTGATCTCATTTACATTTAAGTGACACTTTTGTACAAATAAATACTAACCTTTCAAAACAATCCATGGAATGAAATGAAATACAACACAATGAAATACAGCTGTGACTTTGAGAGAATGGAATGTTATTGAACAGTTGAAAATTAAAATAGGAAACCAGTTATTTCTTAAGTACTTGTAAGTAATAACTCCACATGGAGTCAGTTACTCAAAGTCTTGTTGACTGATATTAAGGTTTGTCTGCCAAAACAACCTGCAATAGAGGTTTCTCTCATAATGAATGCTCAGCTTTAGATAGTCATTTCAGAATTGCAACCCATTTTTTCCCCTTTAAATCCAGAATTTCTCCACTCTCAACAGGAGATGCAGACATGAAAAAATAAAAATTAATTCAGTTGGTAAACTGATTAACTGTGCTGCACTGATCCTGTGCAGAATAATTATATGTTTGGCTGAAGGGTTTTCCTTAGCATGTAATTCCCTGATTTCAAGCTGGCTCATAAAAGAGAAAGGAAGGGAAGGAGGGGGGAGCTGAGAGCAGGGAAGCTGATGACGTGAATGGACTTGTTAGCATTCACATCACACAGGGCTTCGGCAAACCCCTTTTCAGTCTTTTTTTGCTTTTCATTAAATCACTACCTGTTCTGTAGCAATATGTCATAAACAGGGAGTCTCCTCTATTTACAGAATGTCATATATAAAATCTTAAGAGTATACTGGAGGCACAGCTAAATATGATGATCTACTGCAAAAGCAGCCTTATAGCTACTGAGCTGGATGATACTTAGCTTCCTTGATCCCCTTTCCTGACCTTAGAATGCCATAATGCAAGAATTCTACTTCACAAGATGCAATTTGAAACTTAAGTAGATAACCCAGGTCGCATTTATTTAGAAAAATGTAGGTTTTATAGCATCCTTTCAGTTCTTTCTATAGACAAATAGGTTTAGAAAAGAACTGAGAGCCACAAATAGAGTCCTTAGAATTAGCATTGAATTTTCAAGCGGTTCTAAACCAACAGGTTCATCATTTTCATTCCAATTTCAAAATCAAAACAAACAAACCATTTACTGATGTGGCTCCCAAACGGCCCTTGGATTACTGTATTCTACTAGTATCAGACTTCCAGTCCTTGCTGGAAAGAAATTGAATCAGAATTGTCTGCAATTCCTCTCTCTTCTTAAAAGTTTCAAAGAATAATACATTTTTAGTAATACATTTTGGCAACAGCTACTCTGTTGCATGTTGGTTTTTAGCCAATCAAAATTATGGTATCTTAAAAATATTAAAATTTAAAATACAGGAAAAGATACTGCTTGTAAATACCAGACTCACAAATTGAGATCAAGGATACCCAACAATAAGTCAACAACCCCCAAATTTTCCTGTAGAAATGAGGGAGTAGCTCAGGCTGCCTGTTACAGAAATGGGAAGAGTCAGGCTGGGTTGTTGGAGGAAGAGCACTACAGAGTCAAGCCTGCCACTCCCGCTGCTGCCCTCCTTCCAGCAACAATTATTGTACTACAGATTTCAACCCCTCCTTAAGCAAAGGAAGCAGCCGTGACTTGAATTTCCTGCACTTTTGGCATGGCCAATGTCAGCAGTGGGGACCTATGTATCTCCAGTTTACAGCAGCCTCCTGCCAAAGGCACTAATTATTTCCCCTCCACTCAAACTTACCTTGCTCATCTTTGTAGCTAAAATCTTGGGCCTCTAAGAACAATTATGTTTCTGAAATATCAGAATTTAATCATAATTACTTCTTTTTTAATAATTTACTTACAAAACATGAAGTGTGGAAATATGAGCATATATGAATTTACATGCTCAGCAAGCGTGAGAATGAACTCGGGTTCCCAGCTTTGGATTGTGTGTACTGCCAAAGAATCATGATAACATGCGATCAAAAAGTCCATTAGATCCTAATGGTATCTGTAATATCTATTTTATCCTGCTATATATTTAGTTTTTGTTATTTACCTGAGTCAATTACCTAAGAAAAATTGAGTAGAATAGAAGCAGAAAATGAGCTTCAAAGAAACTGAGCTGAGATTTGGAGTTTATAACAAGGACTCAAATCCATGATCACAGCTAAAAAGTCTACAAGTACAAGAAAAGACCTTTCTGTGCTAAAATATTTTGTTAAAAAGGGCCAGCTGAGTACACCTCTAAGTTGATTATTTTGCAGTATGGGATATTTGAGACCAGATTTCAAGAAACAGCTTTCTGTTAGTAGGTACAATTAGATGTTGTATTATGCTGCCCAGGCAGGTTTGGGCATTTCCACTGCTGAACATATCTAAGAAGAGATTAGAGAGACATCTCTCTGGAACTGTTTATATATCCAGCCTGTTGTAGCAGAACAGTCTAATCTCTTCTCAAGGCTTCTTCAATTTCAAACAAGATCTTACAGTGGTTTCTTCCATATGTATGACGCTCATCTCTGATACATATGAAATAGTCTAGAATAGATTATAGTTTTAACTTCCTTCTGGATATTCTGTGATTTAATCTTTCCAGAATACCTGTGTGAGAATATCCTAGTGCAGAGATAGGTAAATGCCTGTGAAGAATCTGCATTTCAGATATTCTAAGAATTAATGTATTTGAGAAGATTGGATTGGGGGCAGGCAAAATACAAAACAAATCATACATGCTGTAATCTCAAAGTTCATGATCTCAGCTCACTGTTTCTTAGAAAGGAAGTCTTGCAGAACTGAGTTGCTCTTTCATGATGAACAAATATGATACAAGAATATATTAGTGCTTTCTTTAACCTCCTTTTTCTTACTTTTTATTTTCTCTTTAAATACTTTCTTTTAATTTATCTTAATTCTCTTAATTTTCTTTAAATTATCTTTAATTCTCATTTTTTCTAAAATTTTTGCATATTGTTAATCATTAGCATTTCTAAAAGTTGCTGCCAAAATATCTGGCAAGCATGTCATAGTTTTGTTATCACCTGCTGTATACATAAAAACTGAAAACAGATGCAGTCCAAATTGATTCCGAACGACAACTAGTAAGATGTATATGTATGATGTGTATACATAGCAGAAAAAATATTTAATTCTAGTTAAAACCTAGCAAAACCAAGTCAGAGAAGCAAAATCAACACTCTGTGCCAAATATCTAAAACTGAGAAGTGTTGATGTCTTATTTTATAAGAAACTAAAGATATGGCCTGCTTAGAGCAGAAGACGGGACTCATCAGCATTTCAGTGTCAGAAGCAGAAAAAGACACCCATTCCTGGGACCAAAAGTTCATTCCTTTCAGCCTAAGAGGTTAAGATATCATACACAGCTCAGGAAACTGGCATGGTAAGCTAAGCTAAGCTAGGTACTTCAAAGCTTCAAACATCATCCCTTGGAATTTAATCTGTGTACCTTTGGCGGCGAGTACAGATAGTGGGACAGCAGCTTTTCTGAGTCCCCTTCTCCATTTTCTGCCTTTCCAATAACCATGCAGCCATATTTCGTGTCATGACAAGCTGATCATTCATGGCTGAGTAGGGTACTGTAAGAAGGCAACCATGGCTGAACTCCTACTGCGTATTCTATATAAATTACTCAACCGACGTATTCCTGCATCCCTATCACTATTCCTCATTTTTACAAGTACTGTTGGGAGGACCAGTTAGAAACCAGTTTATATATTTTCCAAGAACAGACTGCAGATTTTCACTAGCTCCATAAAACATTTCAGCAACACTAGCAATTTGAATGGTCTATATTTAGTATCTGGAGAGTCGCTGATATATTCTAAAACTTCCTCATTTTAAAACATATACATTCAGACTGTTTGAAATAAATATAATTCTGCCTTCAGAGAAAAGCCTGAGCTGCATGAATGTCTCTCAAGTGACATTTATCAAACATAACTAATAAAGAAATTTGTTTTATTATCTTGAACCTTAATATAGGCAGGCAGACACGCATTGTCATGCATTGCTCTATACTGTAATCTTATGTTTTATTAAATCACATTATGCAAAATCCACACCTCTCTTCGAATTCTGACTACTACAGAGAACACAGTGGCATTGCAAATTCAGAAGAGATCACCCTTCCCCATATCGCCATTATTTCAATGTTTTACATTGAGAAGCAAATTTTGCAATAAACTGGATCCTGTGGTTGACACTTTCCAATCACATTGAATAAGGCTTTA
Organism: Rhea pennata; assembly: GCF_028389875.1. NCBI lineage: Eukaryota > Metazoa > Chordata > Aves > Rheiformes > Rheidae > Rhea > Rhea pennata. The sequence goes on along the minus strand of NC_084673.1, from coordinate 11,697,514 downwards.
TACTTCAAGAAATTACAAAGATACTGGATGTTGCTGAACAACAAAATACATTTATTGTGTCTTCCTAAGCATAATCCTGGCAACACCCTTTTCCCCTCCTAATTCCAGATTCTAAATTTTTCATTGCAGCTGAGTAGGAGAATGTTTTGGCAAGAATGACACCAACACATGTACCATAATGTTGAGAATACTATGAATAGCACCTCAGAATTATTTTTACAAGCATATGCAGTGTCTAATTTTTAGGAAAAAAAAAAGCAGAACAATAATGTATCACAGTGCTACAATATACCAGGTTACCTAAGTTGGAAAGCAGTTTTCAAAACATTATACTTTGAAAAAAATACATTGTGAGTTGCATTTATATCTGTGTGTCTGCCAGAAAAACACTGTCTAGATTGTGTTCCCACTCCAGCATCTCAAAACGCACGAGATGGCAGCTGTATGCTTTCTAGGAGTGTCCTCAAGATACTCTCCTAAATACAGGTTATAGATTAGATGAAAGCTTCATGTATTTGAGTAAAGAAACATTCCTACCTAGTGAAATTTCCATACATCTGTTTCTGACGGGTTTAATCAATCTATTTGCAGTAAAGAAAAAAAATCACGAGGCATAATAAATATTTCAACACTTGCATATGCCAGGAAAGCAAAAAGAATGTTATGATTTGTCCTGAGGTATATTGCACATAAATTTTAACATCAGCAATGGGTTTAAAAGCAAAAAAGCAAAGAAGATAAGTAGTTTAAACAGTATAACTTTTAATTCCATTCTTTCTGAGAACAAATGTTCTGCAGTGCTGACAGAAATGGAGGTTACAGTTCTACTGGTGAAATCAGTGACACTGATGACTCTAAATGAAGAACTCTACTTCAATAAACTACAGTGGCATGGAATATTGCTGAGCAATAATACACATTCATCGTCTCCTCCCAGCATAACTTTGAATATAACTTCTAAGTATCACTTTAGTGGTTTATTTTTTCAGTAAGCTTGAAACTTTCTCCTGTCTCTTGATAACAAGGAGATTAACAGGAGATGAAAAATGGGTCATAGTGAGTTATCATTATAGGAGGCAGAGAGGAACAAATTGTAAGGCTCTATTTGTGAAGAGCTCTAGTGATGAATCAAAATGAAATTATTCTTGATTAACCAATACTCAAACGGGTCCCAACAAGTATCCTTGTTGACCTTCTACAGTGATGCATTTAGAAAAGCTCAAGGCCAATGCAACATTTGTTTTTCCCTACTCAAATTCTCCACCAACTGTTTTCCAGTAAAAATGAATTATAAAAGGACTGTGGTGCATTTTATTTATAATGTGATTGATTTATTTAAAATAAAACTGTAACAGAAAATAATTTTACAAAATACACTCAGCTCTCTTCCCTACAAACATGCCCACCTTTTTCATTCTAAATATCATCCAAAGTTTAGTTTTTTCTTTATTAGAGTAATCCAGTTTTCCATATGTGACTTTTCCTTCTTCCAGGCATGCCTTTATATAGTTACAATATAAAATGAACTCTCTATTCCCTGTCTTAAAGATGTTAGAACAACTCCATCAATTGCCATTCTTCCTTCAAGAGAGATCCACTGATTACTATTTTATAATTTGGATTATTAAGGAACAAAAAGACTGATCTGTAAGTCATTCAGGTTGTTGTTTAGCACTGACTAGATTGTAATAACCTTTTGACATCTTTTGAGTATGACTTAATCACCTTTACTAAAAACAGCAGGAAAAGGTCAAGTTGCTTCCATCTTATTTTTGTATGTTTTTGCGTGTTTCCATATAGGTCATCCTTAAAGCCATTCTCCTCAGAAATGCTATGACCTTTTAGATATATACAAATTAGTTATAAATGCCTTTTAAAAAATACACATTTGTGATGAAATGTGCAAACTTCTTTTGAGGAAGAAGAGACTTAATATTTAATATTCTGAGAAAAAATAAGCAATATTGAACATCTATGAAAAAGTACCACTAATTACCAAGAGACCAGTTAAGAAGTTTTATAGTTTGCTTTATAGCCATTAACTACAATACCAAGGAATAGTTTATGACCAATTCAGTCCCTATATTGACAACAAACAAGAATCAGTATGTCTATTAGAACTGCTTCCGCTAACAGGGAAAAAGAAGAGATATTAACCACAACAGGGAATTTCTTCATCTTTGAAAAACTACGAGTTTAAATTAAGTTCAGGTTGTTTTGTTTCCCTTTTTTCTATTTTCAAAATGAGAGGAATTGTGTCTACTGTAACTGTAATGAAACTACTATAAGTATACAAGGGATTAATTTGACACAACTGCTTTTTAGTTTATACGGAAAACTGCCTCTGCTTGAGTTAAGATGGACAGTAATGTCACCAGCCTGACAACTCAGATAGCAATTATCACTTGAATGAAGAACATGTTACAGCTCTCACTTCACCAGCTTCTTCTGTTCTCTTTTCTTCCCTATCCTCTTGTTTATTCATTTATTATCTAAAAGTATATTTCCTGCCTTTTTCATAATCAGATGGAGAGTAAGCATCAGTTAGTAAAGTAATTCTTCCATTTAACATTAACAATTTCTAGCTCTGGCCTTATATATCTTAGGGAGTAGAGGGCTGTAGTGACTTGGAAATGAGCTGCACTGAAAATCCAGAAGAAAGGAAGGAAGGAAATGCAATGGGAGAAGAGTGGCAGAAACAAAATGTATTCTCCAGTATTCTCCAATCACTGGTCATGAGATTTTTTACAGTTCTTTGAGTACATATTCACTGCACTAAAGAATTCACTTGGTACACTAAATAATATAAAGCTCAGCTGCTGTCTGCCTTTTAAATGCAGATATTTCCACTGTTGCTATACTTTGTTTTCAAAGTAAGAAAGACATGTCCATTCTAAGCATTAGCAGGTAACAAAAAACAGGTGACAATATCATCAAGTTTTGACCTCAGACTTGGCAAATCAGTTATGTTTCTGTATGCTGCAAGTGTCTGCAATTACATTAAAGTGTTCTTTTATAAGCAAAGGGCTGCTGTTTCTACAGACTCCAATTAATTAGAGGCTGAAAACTACCTGCCTAAAGGGCCCCAGCGCAAAGCTCTGGTACCTTCAAGATGCTGTTGGAAAAAAGGTGTATATTGATGTTTCACTAACTCTGTATTAAAATCCACTGTGAGTATTAAGGATGGTTTTAAGTTCTTTCAGATGATGAAATTTTGCTTCTCTTGAAGACGTGGGAGAGGCAGCTCGACAGTGGTATCCACCTATGAAATTCTTTACAATGGCTTAGAACATGTCTTGTAGCAGACAAGAATTTGCTGCAGTGGGCACATTCCTAAAAAAATTGGAAAGAAATATGAACAAGGAGCTTATGCAGAAGATGTCCAAAATCAGAAAACGCTGAAGAGAGATTTTAATTGTCTATTGTGAAGCCACACTGAGAAATTTGATTAGTTATGCTTAAAACTACTCCATCACTTAGAGAGAAAAAAGACGTATCAAGCAGAGAAAAAACACTTTGAACTACATATTCTCTAGTTGGGGAAAACTAATAGAGTGATGTAAGAGAAGTTTAGAACTAATAGAGAAGTTCAGAATATTAACTACTTGAATTTACCTAAAAAGAAATGAATCCACTTACCGTAATAGTTCAGAGATACTATTCCCTGAAAGTAAATTTTGGAGAATGAGCTAGTGAATAATGCATCAAAAATAAAACAAATAATTTATCTAACTAATACACGGGAGAAATTAGAACCATAAATAGAGATACAAGGAATTTTTTTACATGGGCAATAAAAAGGCAAATAAACAGAAAGGAAATTCAGGGCCTAGTAGCAAATCAAATGTAAGTTTGAAATCAGAATCTCTTTGAAAGTATCTGCTAACCTAGAAATCTGAACATGGTATTAAATTAGAAGGCAGGGATTAAGTTATACCTAGCTAGACAAATATTGGAAGACTTTGAGAAAACACTGGGAGGTTAGTGAAAAAAATCAGAAATGTTCAAATGCTAGATGCTAGATACTAAAACTAGATTCTATATACTTTTTAGGAATTAAAGAGCCAGCCAGCAGTACTCCATAAATATTAAACTGAGCAAATGCAGAAAGATAAAAAGGATTCATTGATTTGTGATTAACAGTAACTGTAGGAAAAATTGTTATTGTAGGAAGATCAACCTCATACTGAGATCAGTTTACTGAACAGTTTTCTGAGAAAAATGGGGGAAATCTACTTCTTCACACTTTCAAAAGTGGACTTAAAAATACTACTAAATGTGGTGAAGGAAACTGTCATGCGCTGAAAGAATGATGGACTGGGCGATCTAATTAGCTGTTTCCATTTATTGCTTCGTTGATGATTTCCAGGACAAATTATGAAAAGCTTTTGTAGAAACATCAGAAAATCATTATTTGCCTATCAGCAAGTAGGAAATACTTTAACTAGCAACCAAATTGCTAAAATAATCACTCAATAAAAGTATTTCAATTCAGTCTTTAAATCATTCTCAAAGCCATCAATATCACTTAGAACATGAAAAAAGCTTTCCTAACCCTTGTTTATTGTGAGCTGTTTTTTGCAAGTACTCTCCACTGTTAAGTTCCTTTAATTTTAAGAATCTGAAGGTAGTTTTGTAGATCAATTTTTTATAAGGCCTCCTAAATGACGTTCTTTAGTGGCACAATAGGATGCTTTATTCTTAAAATATTCTGTGAATTTCCATTTTCTTTTAGGAATAAATTTGACAATAAAAGGATGTTGCTAGATTATGAATCCTGGCATTTGTTATAAATTAATTCCAGATAACATGTAGCATTTTTGAAAGGCATTGGTTTTCAAAAGTATTTAAGTATCTTATATATGCCTTTGACAGGTCTCCAGTTCCCATGCCATGTGTTCAGGCAGAAACACCATGTGAACCAAAGCTGTATAGTTCTTCTCTATAATGTCAGACTGGCCTGCTTGTGATTTGCTAGGCATATAAAATATTCACCCCAGTGTTTTTGGTTTTTTGCCATCTAATTAATGTCATACAGGATTTGAATTCCTGGGATTCTCATAAAATTTATTCTTTCAAATCTCATTAATATACCATCTTTTAGGGGAAAATTGTGGACAATATTTCAAATTTTGATTGCAAACTGGTCAGCTGTTGCATAAAAAGACGATGTCACTAGCAAAATTAAACTTTAAAGCACACTGTTAAGCCATGTAATGCCTTCCTGGTAACAGCCTGTATTTGTTCTCATAATGAAGCAAACAGTAATGGTGAAAGAGGAGAATGAAGTAAACTGCCTCTATATTTGAGCTTAGTTGCGATTCATGCAAGTCTGAGTTAACCTTCCTTGTGCAAGCCCCACCACACCTTAGACTACAGTCTTAATGCTGTTAACAAAGATTAATGAAAATAATTAACTTAAAAATAAGTACTGCATAATTATACACAAAATGCATACAATTCCATAAAATAATGACATAATTATTGCAGTTTTCTAGCAGTTAAAAAATACCAGAATGAATTACAATATAGACATCAGATCATCACTAATTGTAATGGAACCAATGGCTTTTTCTACTCCACAGCTATAATCCCCAAAACATAGTATTGAAGTACCATGACTAAGCATTGCTTAAATGGTAACAGAATTTGCATTTTGAGTTCTGGTGCAGAAAAAGAATTAAGATGATTTTTTGGACAGAAACAACAATTTAGTGGATGTGCTAAAATATTAGCCAACTTCTTACTCTAAAAAAGTATATTTTGAAACAGAATCTTGGAGAATGAAAAATAAACGAGGTTTCTAAATTATATAAAAAAGTACAGAGGAGATTGAAGGTAAATTTACTCCATATTATTTCAGTCTGAAGGTAATCCTACCTCTTTCGGGGGGCAAGATTATTCAGTAAAATTGATTTACAGGTCTAGATGGCCAATGGTGCTCTGAGATAAATTCATCTGATGCCTCAAAGTTACTGGAAGTTATGTATGTGTATCTGAAAAAACTATTCTATTTATTTAGACTACGGATACACTGTCATCTATGTTGCTTTCAATCTGAATGACAGTCAGTACCACTTGTCCAGTAAAACAAAAAAAGACAAGCACGTTTTGTTACTAAATTCTCCACAATTCAACATCCTAAAACTGAAACTGAATTCATGTCAGTGAATCTCGCATGTGGCTAGACCGGGTCCACAAAAGCCATTCCAATAAGTGAGAGACAGCATGTGAAATAAATACATTTTTGCAGCATTCTTTATTCAGAAAGATATAATTGCAGGCTGGGTGTTCTGGGCAAGGTGATAAAACTGATCAAGCAATATAATTAGGAAGCATCTCAGGGATGCGTTACATCATAGTCCACTTGTACACTGGTGTATTTTCTCTCCACTTTTTCTCACTTTGATGTCAGACATACCATCAAAGATGTACCATCATCTACCAAGAGTTCTCCTGATAGAACCAAGTAGCAGCTAGCAAAGAAACAACACGTTCAATTAAAGCTGTGTTTATTTTAAATGTTTATTATCTTCTATTTTGCCTAAATGCAATTTGTTTCTAGCTCCTCGTTGGTTTGACTCTAAAAATCAATAAACGGACAAGGAGGATACTAACAGGAAATGAAAAAACCTACCTAGAAATTCATCACAGAACAGGCAGCGATGGGTAAATGCAGGATAACTTCTGATATAAAATACATAGGCAGTTACATGACTGCAAGTATTGAAGAAAGTGAAAAGTATTAGGTGCAGATGCATTGACACTGGTTTGCTGATATGTGGTTTCAGATGAGAAATGCATTCAGTAATCTAATAAGAGTAAATAAGGATACCAGAAAACTGACCACTGTCCATGCTTACAGATATGGTACTTATGATTCAGAAAATGATACTTTTTTCTATGTAAATCCATACTGAACCAAGTCATCAATGGTAGCTTTTGCATATTTATGCTGATTCATGTACATGCTTATATAACCTAAATGGAGATTCCAACAGACTGAGATCATATAAAGTAAAATAAATGCTTTTAAAAACAATGTTAAAACTTGTACCTTCATCCAATCTCCATCTAAAGCTAAAAGATAGTTTGCATCATCTGGTCTCACTCTCCTTACTGTGTGGTTCACTTCCCTATTCAACAACAATCACATTTAAGTCCACAGTGGACATTTCAGTTAAGGATGAAATTGTGCAGCTTTTACAACAGAGTTTAAAACTTTTGAGATGGAAGGCACTGTGTAAATATAGAGTTACTATTAGCATCCTGCTGCTTACTAGGTCATTTTTTTTTCAGATACATGAAAGTATCATGGGAAAAAGCAATATTTATTTTCAAAGACTAAAGGTAACCTCATAGATACACAGCGCTGTTTGTGGACTACTAGGTTTCTTTTAGCCTCTGGTGTTTCCTACATAGTAGCATTTCAATACTGTTGTGAGCTTTAAAACATTTTTGGATTGTTGAAGAAAGTGCCTATAATGACAGGCAGAGTTGGTAGAAAGAGATATGAGAAGTTCAAACTAAGTATGATGAAGATATGAGTTCTGATTTACAGGTAATAACCGTTTCAAGAGGAGTAATTCTTGATAGTGACAAGGAAGCAGAGCGAAATGCAGAGAAATGGCAGTTATTACAGTTAGCATCTGTGCCACATGAAAGTTATAAAATTTCATTTTTGGTGCTTGCACCTTAGAATCACAATTGCTGTTCCAGAATGCAGGGAGACTGCTTCAGGAAATAAGATCTGGCTAGCAGTAGCTTCTTTGGGGAAATAATGTCTTCAAGATTGAAGTGTTTTTCTGCACACATAGCCTATTAATCAAGGGAAAAAAATGAAGTATATTATTCATCATGCTTGCTGTGTTTAGATTTTAAGTGATGAGAATTAAAATAATAATCTTGACTATTATTATTAAGCAATATGAAATTGTTCCTCTGAAGTAAAAAATATGGTCAGGCTTGTGAAGGTTCAGACATCTGGTACAAGCATATGGGTTGGGAATCATTAGCTAATCGTTACAAAAATAAAACAAAAATGTCTTTATAATGACAGAATTAAGGCCTTCAGGAGGACTAGCTCCATGCGCACTCTCCTCTTGAAAATCTCACTGTCCCTGTTATGCTTCACAGCTCTCTAAAAGCATGTGAACAATCCAACTGCAATGCTTGTCAAGTTACTGAGTTTACTTTATAAAAAAATATTCAAAGTAGAAAACAACTTATATACCAACTGTCAAAATAAATTTACATTTTTTTTGTTTTTTTTTAATGTTGCACTGCTTCTTGTGTGGCAAACTGTCGTCTCTTCTAAATACGTTTATCTTTTGGCCTCAGGCTGCACTACAAAGTCAAAACTTTGTATGAATACTCAGGTGTATACTTGAAAGATAAATGAGTACATGTCATTATGTAAGCTAAAGAAAAAACAATAGCTATATTGTGTATGTTGCAGCAAAAGGTCTAATGAACTGAGAAAGAGGAGAGCTAGGTGCTAGTTCTGGCATGATCACTGACCCTCTTTGCTAACTTGAGAGTCATTTCCTGTTGCTGTCATTTCCTCTCCTTTTCCTTTAGAAACTAATCAGTTTTGCTAAAGGGAATTACCTTACATAGCAAATTTGTACAGCATAAACATAACGAAACTTCAGTAATACGCGTATCTGATGAATTTTTGCCTAACGGTACTGTACTTAGCTACCAGTAAATGCTGGGAGGGAGAACCATTTTCCTGTTTCAGGACAAACAAGCCTTACTAATATCTTTGATAGACCACATACTAATCCATGCCTTAGCATTAACCAGAAATCATATATGGAATCAAAATCATGCAGTCAAGTGATCATCAGCCAATAGTTTATGAACTATAGCCCCTGGTAAAATATGATGTGAATTCTCTATTCCTTCTTTTGTATTTTGATTTCATCTTTGATTCTTTTAAGCCAAAACATCTTCACAATTTATTCAACAAATATGACGTGCTACAATCTTCTTTGTGCTAGTAATTTAAGGAAAAAAAAGCCTTGGGCTGCACTGCATTATTAACATTGGGACTGCCTGCTGTTTCTCAGGTAGCTGTCAGTTTAGCATAAGGAAAAAGTTAATTATTTTAAGCAGGTCAGTCAGGAAGAAATCTGAAATTGCTACACAGGAATTGGAAATCAATGTCCGTTGACTTAACCAAGAAAAGCAGATAAATATCTTTATAAATACAGATCTTTATATAAAGATACATAAATATATATCTTTATAAATAGATAAATTTTGCATGGGGAAAAGAGTTTGGAAAACATAGAAGATAATTAACCAATAAAATCAACGTAATTAAGATTTTGACCTCTACAGGAATTTTACAGGGTATAGAAATGTTAGTATTATCTACTGAATTGTATATTTTTAGACATTTGTTTCTGCTTTCTAAAAGCATATCTTGTTGTGATCATTACAATTTCTCTACCAGTCCTCCATTTTTCTTGGACTTCTGTTAATAAGGTAGAATGAAATTATAAACACTTTCAGGCAGAGATAATCTTTATTCCATTCAGCACATCAGTTCTTTCCAATTATATTTACAATAAACTAATCTTTCTTCATGTTCCCCTGCTCTCTCAGACCTTTCCTTACAAAAAAGAAAGCATCACCACCACACCAGTGATACTGCTCTACTAGCACCTTTTCCTATGAGAAAAAGTTTTTGTTTTTTTTTTCCAAATGCAAATAAAACTATTAGAGATCCTTGTTTTAAGATAGCTTAGTCTCCTCTGTTTGGATCTTCCCTAGTAAATCTTTGAAATGCAAGTCAGTTATGTTTTTCAACAACCATAAAATGTTAATATCACAATTGTGAAGCTGGGCAAGACATCGTTTGCCACAATTATCAATGTTTGTACTTACCTAAGGTAAGCATAGATATTTTACAGAAAGGGTCATTACTGAAAAGTAAGGTTTGTTTTGATTCTTTGAGTAGTCACATACATATGTTTTACATACAACAAATTCAGATGTCAGACATATGTTAAGTAAGAATAAGAAGTCTTTAATAATATATGCTTGTAATTTATATTAAGTATGATTATAATGTTCAATTGGTACTAAGTGTTAAATTTCTTATTCAAATATATAAAATTTTCTATTCAGATATAAACCCAGCTGATAGGCAGGAGGAGCGTAAGTGAGGCCACAAGGCCAAAAATACTGCAAGATCCTCTCATGTCCGCTTTATGAGGACTGCTTAATGTCCTTTTCTCAGATGCCAGGCAAGAAAGTAATTATACTATAATATATTCTGTATTCTTGTAAAATATTTATCAATTTAAAAGGCTTAAATTACACCTGAGGGGATGTTTATGCCTACAATATGCAAGGAGTGTCAAATCCCTTGGTATTCAAAAGTCTTTAAATGCAACAGTTAATTCATTTATGTTAAATAAATACCACTAGATTAAAAACTCAGAAAGTTCTATAAAATTATTAATTTCCTGTACGAAGTAGTGCCAACACAACTTTTAGTAATGTGGAAGCATTTTACTATCCAGTATACTTTTTCCACAGTATTTGTTGTTTAGCTTTGCTATTTCGTTTATTTTGAAGGATGCAATGGGTTAGGCAATTTTCCTTTGCAGCAGTGTTCAGTTTAAAAATGCCACAGGGTGAATACCTAATGCAAAAAAAATTTCTCATTTGAAATTAAAAAAATGGAAGCTTTGTTTTACTGCAGACTGAAGTGGCCTGATAGTATCAATATTTTTTTCCATTTATTTTAATAGGGTATGTAAAAATTATTCTTAATACTAAGATACAGTTACCTGTTTACATTGCAGATTAGTCTAAAGGACAAAAATCTGTTTACAGCAACTTCCTCCTATATTAGTAAATACGGTTTTCATTAAATCACTATATTCCACAATAGTTAGAAAGAAAGATTAATACAAGCTGGGGACTGACCTGCTGTCTGCAAATAAGGACCTGGAAGCCTTGGTGGACAAGCTGACCATGAGGCAGCAATGTGCCCTTGTGGCCAAGAAGGCCAATGGTATCCTGGACTCCATTAGGAAGACTGTTGTCAGCAGGTCAAGGGAGGTGATCCTCCCCCTCTACTCAGCCCTGATGAGGCCACATTTGGAGTACTGTGTCCAGTTCTGGGATCCTCAATACAAGAGAGACATGGAGCGAATATAGCAAAGGGCTACTAAAATGATTAAGAGAATGGAGCATCTCCCATATAAAGAAAGGCTGAGAGAGCTGGGCCTGTTCAGTCTGGAAAAGAGAAGCCTGAGGGGAGATCTTATCAATGCACATAAATATCTGAAGGGGGTGTAAAGAGGTTGGGGCCAGACTGTTCTCAGTGGTGTCCAGCGATAGGATGAGAGTGGGCACAAACTGAAGCACAGGAAGTTCCACCTAAACATGAGGAAAAACTTCTTTACTGTAAGGGTAAGAGCACTGGAACAGGTTGCCCCAGAGAGGCTGGAGTCTCCACCCCTGGAGATATGAATAGGGTCCTGGGCAACGTGCTCTAGGTGACCCTGCTTGAGCAGGGAGCTTGGACTAGACGATCTCCAGAGGTCCCTTCCAACCTCAACCATTCTGTGAAAATGAGTCATATATTTTAGAACAAAATCTATGTTAGATTTTTTCATCCCCAGATAACTTCAGAATGTATGGAATGGCCCACTCAAATCAATGGGATGGCCTGCCAGTAAGATGTTATTTAGTATATTAACAAGTCTCTGAACAAATAATCTTAACAAGTAGACAGTGTTTGGTAGAACTGAAGTTCCTCAGTGATAGGAGCACTTTTTTACCCTTTTAGGAAAAAAAAGTAAAATCTATAGCTGTACTGAGCCAAAAGACATGTTGGCTCTGTGGACCTAGAAAGCTATAATGAAGTAAAGTTCTCGCAGTGATCATTTGTCTGTTCCTGTGTACCTTTGGACACCTACAGGCTTAGCTTGGCTGTAATCCCATAACTGATTCAAGCAGAAATTCCTTGACTCCATCAAACCCTTGTTTAATAGTGGTTTAACAGTTCTACTAAAACCTTTTTCAGTTGAGTTAGTTCTCATTTTCAGTGCTGCAAGAGATGAATCAGACCCTCAAAGCTAAATTTCCATGTTAACTATAGTTAACATCTATACATCTATAGATTAGATGTATGCTTCTGTTATTTATATATATAAATATATATTCCAATTGAACATTTTTATTAGAAAGAATAAACTTTTTTTTTCTTTTGAGTGTACAAAGGGAATATTCTAAATGCAATTACATTTTACATATATTTTGCATTGCTGCAGTTTCAAAAGTGATGCAGATACAGCAAAAAAGAAAAGCTAATTCAGTTAATAAAAATGATTAACTGTGCTGCATTGATTGTGGCTACACTGATTACACATTTAGTTTAAGGTTCTTCCTTAGCATGCAGTTCCATGGACTCAAGCTGGCTTGAAAAAGGAGGGAGAATAGAAAGTACAGCAGGGAAGCTGATGACGTGAATGGGCTTCTTAACATTCACATCACACAGGGCTCCGGCAAACCCCTTTCAATCTTTGTGCTTTTCATTAAATCACTACCTGCTTTGTAGCAGCTTTTCTCAAACAGCGATTCTCTTACATTTACATAACATAAACGCAAGCAATGTGCTAAGTATCACTGTGGGATTGACATGCATGCAAGCTTCTTTGATGTTATCCTTGAAAAATAAATCCCTATTGGCCTCAAATGCAAAAAGTAGGAGCAGGCTGAGGAAGACATCAAATAAGACAGACAATTCTGGAACACCGTGTTTGAACAGCCAACTCTTTCGGAAAGGTACAGCAGGGTCTTTGTGATTTACTTTGTTACCCTGTAGAAAGCACTGGCCTAGAATATAGATAATTTTCCAAAATAGGAAATGCAAAGATCAAAGAAACATCAAAACAAAACAAAACAAAATCTTCCATCAACCAGTACGTAGGTTTAGCCAAATAAGTTTAGACACCACAAAAGGAAATTGCAGCAAAAGGAAAAACCTGATGCCATAGAACTCCCTGGGCTATACAAATGCTCTAACTTTCCTCATCTTCATCAAACTCTTTAGTCACCCCCTTTTATATACTCTTTTAACAATAATATGCTGATTTTTTTAGTTGGAAAATTATTTTAAGAGGACAGCATAGCTCTTTAACATCACCATCAGTATTCTTTTCTACATGACCAAGAGATCTGAGACTCTAATAATTTATGACAAAGACTGGTTTTGCATTCTGAAGCCTACACAAGTACTCAACTACAGACTTTCGCATGTTTTGTTTGGGGTGCCAACCTTTGAGATCACAGTAGTAGCAGAAGCCTCCACACCACATGCACGCAGGGGAGGAGGTATATGCAGCATGTCTCTGATGTTACACTACCAGCAGAGTATAACAGTGCAGGAAACTGGTATGGCAACAAGGATATCAGGTTATTTTCCTGTTTGATGTGAACAAAATATTTGATCTCTATCAACAAGCAGAAAATAACTGTTCTGTTGAACTTTGAATAGTTCCTTCTGAAATTGGAACTTTCACAATGAAAGCTATGGAAAAAATCCAAAAAATTTAAAATTTCACATATACATTACTTAATATTGGTAAGAAATCTCCCATTTTTCTTATTCTCATATTTGCATCTTAAAACACAGAAATGGAGAACTATCTCTTCATAACCAGTCCTAAACTCAAAAATATTTATTTTAGCAATTTAATAGAGTAAAATTACTTTGCTTTATTTTCTTCTAGTTCTGCATTGCACAGACCTTTAAGTTAAAAAAAAAAAGACCCTACTCTGTAAGATAATAACTAAATATGTAAAGTTTGCTCGTATTTCTCTTGATACTCGCTGCATCATATATTTTAATTAGCTTACAGGTCTAGAAGAGTCACATTTTTTTGCATTTCAGTTCAAAACAGACCACAAAGATATCTCTTTTTTTAATCAAAAAAGTCAAAGCAATGTATATAGTATTTTTTCCTTTCACAGTAATAAATATATTGGAACAGATTCCCATTTCACAAAGGCTATGGCTGTCTGCCCCTACCATGTGATGATGCATCTGAGTCAAAAGAGAACTCCAGGAAATCCTCCGTGTTTCTCCATATACTTCATGATACCTCTAATCAGAGGACAGATCCTCTTGACTATATTTTTCTGGCTGATGTAACCTGACATACTTTCTTTGTTCTCTATAGGTAGCAGAGAAAAAGACAAGGAAGAGAGAGAGAAATTATTCTGTCATTTTTCAGGTTTCTGCCATTTTTTTGCCAACTCACTAATGACTGTTACAGAAATAAAAGGCACAGAATGCCTTTAGAATTTGTAACACTAGCATATCTGATTTATCCAATTTTCACTTCAGGTTTGAATTTCTAACAAGCAGACTGATTTTAAGCATTCAATAAGGAGAAAATGAAAGTAAACAATTCAAGGGAAAAAAAGTCTTTAGAATGGAGAAAATTTGATTCCATAAGACATCTTTTTGCTTATTTTACACAGATACAGTTGTGAGGGCTCTTTTCTCAGAACATTTCGTCTCAGAAGACCAGGCTCAAACACAGGAAACAGCTTCCCAGAATAAGTGTAGACTGATGAATACGTTCTCTTCCTAAAACGCCTGATCTTGCTCATCTTGAATTCTGTCGCTGAATTCAGTCTCCTATTGAGTTCAGCTGAAGCCGAATCAACTTTTGTAATCATGAGTCCATAAAGCTCTTCACAAGATCAGAGTAAAATCCATTCAAAGTCACATAGTTTTTCCATTTTTGGGGGCCAAGCAAGAATGTCATTAAAGGCAAGGTTTGCATGAGAACAAAACCTAATAAATAGATGTGATTATCCTAACAGGTAAATATATAAAATGCAATCTCTGCTTTGCAAAAGAGGATTGCTACTATAGGTATCATAAAAGTGACACCACAAAGCTCTAGGGAGCAGCTACAGCAGTAATCAATACATGTGGCAAGTGGAATTTTATGAACCAGGCCGCTAAAAGAAATGACAGAAGGATCACAAGGGAAGGCACAGATAAACAACTGCTATACAAAATAATTTATCTGTACTGAGAATCAGAAAACTAGATTTCAAATGTCAGAGATCACCACCTCTCAGAAATAGTACAATATCTGGACACACGAGTTTGCCTTCTCTGATAGTTCTTTCAGATACTGATATAGACAGCTGTGGTTGTCTCTTCTGATAGATGAGGAATACATGGAAGGTCAATTCAGAAAAAAATGACAGAATGCACTGTTCTATATAGATTTAACACAGATATATTTTCTTCTAAATCTTAAAGGCGTCCAACTGATCATATCATTTATCAATTCCAGAAGGAAAAAAAAAAAGCAGATTTAAAGGTAACCTTAAGTAAAATTATAATCCACTCATATGCTTTGCTATGAAACATTGAAAAGAATATTGTTTACTGCAGATACATCTGGTACACAGTCGTGATCAGTAGCTCTTCCTGCTCACCTACAGTATGTCTCACTGTGGTGTTAGTTCTTGAATTAATTGGGCTCAATCGAGAACATTCACAATCCAAAAAAGCATCACTCAGGTAGCACAGAACTGTATTACTAGAACATGATAGCTAATTCTCCACTGCATTACTAATGGCAGAAACATTCAAGTGTTAAACGTACACAGATAGGCTATCTAGCTGTAGTTTGAAATATTTAATAATCATGGTATTTTCAGCAATTGTGGCAATGATGTTAAATTCTAAAGCAGAATACTACAGTACCATTTTTTGAGTACTCGTATATAATCTAGAAATCGTATCTTTCTTTATATATATATATATATATATATATATATATATATATATGTATGTATATATACACATATATAATCAGGCATTCAGATCCAAACCAATGAATCTAGGCCCATATGGAGTATATACTGCATTAATAATGCTTTACTAAATGAGGATACTGGGATAGCATTCTAGCTGATTCTCATGACAGGAATTGTCTGATCCTTTCCACAGAAAGAAGTATCAAATAGAACAGGTTAGGGGAAGCTTCTAAGCGTTATGCTATACTTCAGCATCTTCTCTTACGCTCTACTAAACAATACAGTGGGATGAACACAGTTATTATTTATTAATACATTTACTACTAAATAGGAATGGTGAGATCCTCAAAAAAAATGGTTAGGATTATTTAACGGAAAGACTTTCCAGTAGGTCAAATCTTAATGGAAACTTTAACTACATTCTGTTTTGATAGGTCAATGTTATGTAATGTATGTTGTCAAGAATATGAGAATCTGTAGAACTGAGAACTTTCACATGTTGTACTTTAGTATCTAAATAAAATTATCCAAAATTTACAATAACCATTAAAATCTTTCCTCCCAACCAGCTAACTTCTAGCACATCCTACCAAATTTCTTGTTTACGCTTATCTTCACAAGTACCATTGGACAAATCTTCAGAATATAGACTTTATCTCTTTGCACCAGCAGATTATGTTTCTTACTAAGAGGACTTTACTCCAAAGAAATACCTTGATATAATATTCCTTTGTGGCATTTGGCTCATCTGTCTGAAAAACTAAAATTGGTTTCGTTTACAGTTTAGATTCCCAAAGTCATTACATTACAGATTTGGCAATTCTGATCACTTTTACTGAACTTGTTTCCATCTCAAAAAGAATCTTTTTTCCTGACTTTACAAGCTCATTCCTTAGAAAGATTTTTGAATAAGGTTGTTGGCAAGAATACAGTAATGCTTCAGCCATTACTGTTTATTTTTTAAATAAGTTTTTTCTTTAGGGAAGATTTTTGGAGTTACATCTCACTGCTTAAACAGTAAGGTCCAAACAGGTCCAAATGTTAAGTATGAGCTGAAAGATCTTTTTGTTTTAGTTTTACTCTGTTTAAATGTAAAAACTTTAGATAGTTCTTGACCAGTTAATTTGTCTTGACAGCTCTCAGGGTCACATTCGGTTTATCCCCATAGGTGCCTTGTTCTGTAGGATAATAAATCACATTTGTCTCATCCACTAACCTCTGATTTTCATGTCTGTGTGAATAATACCAAAATTGTAAGAATCATAACAGTCTTAAATAAAATGGTTGTAATTCCCTAAAGCGTTGCCTGAAAGATCGCATGGTAGGCAAGAAGACCGCTGAGTATACAAAATGCAGACAACTTCTGACCTTATTGCCTTCTTCAAGAAGGAACTTACATTCCTTTACTTTATAATCAGTCTCAAATATTTTCAAAAAAATATTTACATTATGACTATTGGAACATCTGTATTTGGGTTACTTTTTGAATTTGCCTAAAAGCACATTACTCTTAGAAGGCATAACAGGACATCGCATTTGTGTCAAGGAACAAAGTCAGAATCCATGTGGACTAAGAGCAATGCAGTTTAAATCTGTATATGCAGAAAGTGTTATGCTAGCCCCTTAAAAAAATCAAAACCCAAACTAAACTACATATGAGGTCACAGAAAATCTATGAAAAAACAAAAGGCATATATAAAGGTATCATATTCCAATATCGCAGCTATTTATAAAGTAAAAGCAAATAGGTAGAGATACATGAAACCATGTTTTTCATGAAGCTTGCGGCAATCAAAGAAGAGTGATTGGAATGGATAGGTTCATCATGGTGACTTTGTAAATATATCCATATATTGACTAAAAACAGAACAAAACAAACTAGATTTACAGTTCAAAACTGCATGGGATTTTTCATATGAAGTATATGGAGGCACTCAGTCACTGTACAGTACAATTAAATTCAGCTATACTCTTCAGCTATTAAATTCAGCTATATTCTACTATCTACAAAGAAGAATCTTACCCTGTGACAGGAAACTGCACATCAGCACGTGCTGTGTAAATCACATCCACTTGAAAACCCTACTTTATGTATAGGAATATTCAGCAAATATCTCTCTTAAGGACAACCAGTTCTTACTAAGATCTCCACAGCAAGCAAACTGTCCAGACTGTATGTCTGTATGTGTTAATGGGAGGAAAAATAGAGACTTCAGATGATATAATGATAAATGTATCTGACATTTTTCAGGAATAATAAAAACAGCAACATTTACCAAAAAATGAGAACATTTGATAAGTATTAAGAGAATTAAAAGCAAAGGAAGCAGACAGAACGTTTGACAGTGGATGGCGGTAGGCTAAAACAGTGGAGTATTAATCAATAAGATATTGAAAGAGTTGGCTGTAAAGGCCCAAAAAAAAGTAACATAACATCTCAGCATTGCACCTAGAAAATATTAACAGGATAATATTTGCAATTGGAGAAAAACATACAAAAGGTTTTGCAGTTAATGTCTAAAATTATAACGCTGCATTAAGTTACCAGCCTCTGAATTGAGACAATTGTATGCACAACACTGAAGGAGATCAAAGAGACAACTAGATTTAATAAAGCAGTAGTAACAGCTGACAATATTTATCTGCATAGATTATTTAATGAAGATAAAATTTAGAAGACATACGTCTCAGCATTTCAGTTCATTGTTTCTTAGAATGAATATAGAACCATATGGGGAAGTTATCCCAGAATCCCAGAATCTGGTAACATTCAGGAATGAACTGAAGAAATAAAGTTCACTCACTAAGTGATATCCTATCAATATGCCAACTAACGAGGAGTACAACTTTCCACAACTAGCTATATATCTTCTGAATCAGTTACAGAATCAGTTACAATTCCTGAAAGTCAATTTTGAAAATCATCTGGATTAGTTTAAACACTTAATGGTAGGCTTTTTAATTAGGAGTATTTTGACAGTTTAGTTAGGGAAAAACTATATGCATACTTCTACTTAGAGATCTGACAGGGTGAAAATAGAAGCAAACAAAGAAACATGACAAAAAGCTGTAGGCTGGGTGGGGTGGGTCCCTCTTACTATGACACTGAAACAGCCAGAAGAGTAGATATTACTGGGGAATAGGACCTAATTCATTTAGATGTTTTTGGAATTTTACCTTGCTTTCCTTCTAGCCAATCTTTAGGCTTGAAGACTATTTACAAGCTTTCTGCTAATGATACTAGCACTGGTGGTACCTGATCTTGTGATATAAGCTTGAAATTTGACAAACATAGTCCCTAGAAAATAATGAGGTCTTTGGTTCATTTGTCTTGTGCATTAGTGGAGACAGAGAATTACTGCAGTCAATGACTCAAAAGAGTTATTATAGGCAGTTTGAATATTTACATAAAATATCAAAGGGAGGTATGGAAACCCACAAAAAGGAAGAAAGGAGATGGAGCTGATGGAATCTACACATCTTTTTTGTCAGCTTTCCAGGTGGAGTCAACTAATGAATTCTGAAGAATATTGAGCTCAGCAGAGAAATGACACATTGCACTCACTTCTCTTAAGACTACAAAAAGAAAAGCACGCAGGCTGGCTTTTCAAGCATATTTTCATCATAGATACTATGCACAAATTATATGAAGACATAGCCACTAAAGTTCAATTGCATACTTCAGTTAGACTTGATAAAGTGCACCTGTTTAGACAGCTTTCACAGGTTATTTAAATTCGGTCCAATATGAATGTTATACAATATACATATACCAATATACATATGAATGTTGCCTACAACAAGCCTCTCACACAGTGGCTCAGCAGTTGTCCTCAAAATGTAGGTATTGACTAGCAACCAGTAAGTTGACCAAGGATCTATGCCTTAAATGTGCTTTATAGATTGTATTAACAGTATTATATACTTATACCATCAGTCCTTCCTGACCTACCAAATTATCAGATCATTCAAACTAACTTTTCACAATTAGCTTTCAATTTTCTTAGTCATCTAATATCTTGTCAGTATTTCCAATATCCTCAGTGAATTCAGGCTTTGCTAACTTAGTAAATGAATAACATAATGTAAAAAGAAGATCTACAAAATGCACCTTTACAACATTCAATATTATATATCAGCATGAAATAAAAGTAGGTGAGACATACCTTCTAAAAGAGAAGTTGCCAAAAGTATATTCCTCTAAATAAACTATATTTCTATAGCATAAAATATATAATTTTCATACATAATATCAATAACAAATACATGTGCTATGTATTATATAGTGTATTACTATATTACAAAAAAATATAAAACAAATCATATGTCCTAAATCATACATTATACATACTATATTAACACACACATATATAGATCATATTATATGGTAATATAATTTAACTTACAACTAATACGATGTTACAGAATACAATACTATATATTAATATTGGAGACTATATTATCTATTATAAAGTATGTCAGGTCATGTTTCCATAGTATAAAGATATTTCTTAAAATTTTCAAACATCAGTAATTTATGCTTGCTCCAAAATACAGGAAATAAATGGATCAATTATATTCTTGCAGACTTTATTGGCTTCAGCCATGTTTCCCTTGATTCATAAGAAAAATAATGAAGAGAGTCATGTAGGTGCTATGAAATGCAAATTCACATGCATACATGAATATATAGGCCTTTTTGTGAAGCTGAGGCAGAAGGTAGCAAAAGAAAAATTTGTATTCACAAGGGATGCCACAACAGTTAACCGTTTTATAGTTTAAAAAGCCCTTGCCTTCTACAATTATGAAACACAGAAATATTCTAATATATTTCTAATTCTGTATTTCTAATATAATAATGTATTTTGTAAATTATACTGTTGACAAAATAATATAGTTTTCAAAAGCTTTTTTCCCCCTTTTATATCAATAAAATGATCCACAGGCTCTAATAATAACAAGTGTATGTTTACATGTTGTGGAAGTTTTGCTCCTAAATCAGGAATCCTGCATTTGAATAGATCTTTTTAGTTGAGAGAGCTGTAGACAGTACACCTTGCAGGTCCTTAATTACTACACTTAGAAGAACAGCATTATTTGCCATATCCTAATGAGTAACAGTAGAAAACATTAGGAAGAAATGATAATTTAACTGTGCAACAAAGATAAAGGGTCTGACGGAAAAAGTAGGGCTAAGACTAAAAGGAAATAATATATTGAATTAACCTGATTGCTAGCTTCAATTTTTTTATGTAACACTTTTGTAAATTAGTGCCAGGATCTATACAAAGTTTTTTATATTTGATCTGATTAACCAAATAGCTGCTGCAATGTGATAATCAGGCCAATTTCTTTTAGTCAATTTATGACTAAACAAGAGTAATTCCCTTAAATAATGCTGATGTAAGAAACACCTTCCTTGGATTAAATTATCTTTATAGAATAGGATAGAGATAATGATGAAAATTATTACTATAATTTTTATGCTGAATCAAATAATTCTTGTTTGTGTAAAATACAGAAAAAAGTTTGGTGAAAAAGTAGTACTCTTGCTTTGACTTATATGCAAATAGTTACCCAGCTCACACTGGCTAATAATGCTGAAGATATGTAGGTAAAAATTTTGTGTTTTTCAGCATCAGACTGACACTACACAGCAGCAGTAAAAGCATGAACAGTTGGAGGTCAGTTTTCAGACAGTGGCCTTACTTCACGCAGTTGCAAATAACTTAAAGCATAAAACTCTACATATAATGATCTTTGACCACAAAAAATGAGACTGAGCTAAGGGCAGGGTGAAATCCTGGCCCAGTGATAAATTCTATAATTTGCAGTTCTCATATATAAGGGTTTCTGAAACTTGAAAAGCAAATTAGTCATAAGAGAGTCATGCTCAATTTAAACATGACAAAACAGCTGATAGTACTCTAACATGATTTTCCTTTTTTAAATTCTTGTTTCTTTATAGTTAGCTATTTATTCTTAGAATGCACTGGTTCAGGTTTCTATTGATGTACACAGATCTGTTCTTTTCTCATCCTGAAACTAAAATTTAATCTTATGAAATAGTGTAATTTAGAAGAGAACTTGCAACACTTTGGTAAATAGAGAATTTTCCATGCCCAGTCAGTATAAAATGGCTTCCAGGAGTGATAATATTACCCTCTGGTAGAAAGATTGGTTCTTTGTTTTATTATCATTCTCGAAAAATATGAACTTCAGTTTTCAGACCTTCTGTTAAAACAACAGGAGTATATGTGCAAGGGAGAAGACATATGGATAATATGGCAGTGACTATGTGAAATGTTCCATGTAAAGATAAATCAATAATTGTGAAATTGTTTGTCTCACTGCTTGGAAGATACTGTTATCCTGAACTGCCTTCTGCTGACTCTTTGGCCATGGAAAAACTGTCAAACTTATTTAGCAGATAACGTCTTTTTTTCATAAAACTATTGCAGAAGTACTATACGTTACTATTGTTGATTATGTCAGTTACTATTCCATCTTGTTACTCCTGACAGCATATATTTAATAGCACTCAAAAGGTAAGTTGTCTGGAAAGAAGAACTAACATTTAATAAATGTATAAGCATTAGACTCATCATAAACCTACCCAGTCTTTGGAAAAGTCTACCAACAAACCTATTCAGTCATCAAGAAGGCACGATTGCATTAACTAACTTGCATAGTCCTCTCCATATTAATGACTGCACTAATATCCTTACAGTTGGGGAAACCAAAGGACATATTTCTTGGATTGCTGCAAAGATATATATATGTGTGTGTGTGCATTTTTATATCTCAATAATGTCATACATATGTGTGTTGACATAGATTAATACACATATTCTTGTTATATAATAATGTCAATTGCTTGATCTTCTTGCTTTTTAATTAGACAGTATGTTTGTTTTTCCTTTGGTTGAGGAGGCTAGGATTAGAGACCTTCTGGGCAGACTAGACATCCACAAATCCGTGGGCCAGGATGGGACGCACCCACAGGTACTGAGGGAGCTGGCGGATGTTGTTGCCAGGCCACTCTCCATCATCTTTGAAAAGTCCTGGAGAACTGGAGAGGTGCCTGAGGACTGGAAGAAAGCCAATGTCACTCCAGTCTTCAAAAAGGGCAAGGAGGAGGACTCAGGCAACTACAGGCCAGTCAGCCTCACCTCCATCCCTGGCAAGGTGATGGAACTGCTCATTCTGGGTGTCATCTCCAGACACATGGAGGAAAAGAAGATGCTCAGGAGTAGCAAGCATGGATTCACCAAGGGGAAATCCTGTTTAACCAATCTGATAGCCTTCTCTGATGGCATGACTGGCTGGGTAGATGAGGGCAGCGCAGTGGATGTTGTGTACCTTGACTTCAGCAAGGCTTTTGACGCTGTCTCCCATAACATCCTCCTAGGTAAGCTCAGGAAGTGTGGGTTAGACAAGTAGACAGTGAGGTGGATTGAGAACTGGCTGAAAGGCAGAGCTCAGAGAGTAGTCATCAGTGGCATGAAGTCTAGTTGGAGGCCTGTGGCTAGTGGCGTCCCCCAGGGCTCAGTCCTGGGTCCCATCCTGTTCAACTTCTTCATCAATGACCTGGATGAGGGGACAGAGTGCCTCCTCAGTAAGTTTGCTGATGCTACCAAGCTGGGAGGAGTGGCTGACACACCTGAGGGCTGTGCTGCCATTCAGAGGGACCTGGACAGGCTGGAGAGCTGGGCAGAAAGAAACCTCCTGAGGTTCAACAAGGGCAAGTGCAGGGTCCTGCACCTAGGGAGGAATAACCCTAGGCATCAGTACAAGCTAGGGGCTGAATTTATGGAGAGCAGCTCTGCAGAGAAGGACCTGGGAGTGCTGGTAGATGACAAGTTGACCATGAGCCAGCAATGTGCCCTTGTGGCCAAGAAAGCCAGTGGTATCCTGGGGTGCATTAGGAAGACTGTTGCCAGCAGGTCAAGGGAGGTGATCCTGCCCCTCTACTCAGCCCTGGGGAGGCCTCATCTCGAGGACTGCATCCAGTTCTGGGCTCCCCAGTACAAGAGAGACATGGAGCTACTGGAGAGAGTCCAGCGTAGGGCTACGAGGATGATAAGAGGGCTGGAACATCTGCCCTGTGAGGAACGGCTGCGAGAGCTGGGCCTCTTCAGCCTGGGGAAGAGAAGACTGAGGGGGGATCTTATCAACGTGTGTAAGTACCTGAAGGGAGGATGTCAAGGGGACGGGGCCAAACTCTTTTCAGTTGTCCCATGTGACAGGGCAAGAGGCAATGGGCAGAAACTGAACTACAGGAGGTTCCGCCTGACTGTGAGGGGGAATTTCTTCCCTGTGAGAGTGACGGAGCACTGGCACAGGTTGCCCAGAGAGGTTGTGGAGTCTCCTCTTGAGATCTTCAGGGACTGCCTGGATGCAACCCTGTCTAACATGCTGTAGGTGACCCTGCTGAGCAGAGAGGTTGGACTAGATGATCTCCAGAGGTCCCTTCCAACCTTACTGATTCTATGCTTCTATTATTTGTCCAAGTTAGTCATCATCACCTATAGTGTGCAAGAACAATGACTATTTTCCAGTACAGTTCTTGCACATAAGACAGATGGGATGTCTACTTGCTTCTATTTTTTTCTTGTGTATGTTTTTGATAAATTCTTTTATTCTGAGCTTCCTTTTCCCAATATAATCTGAAAGCAAATGAAACAAAAACAGGTGAAACATGAAAACAGTTTGTAGGTTTCTATCTTATTTGCCAAGCCCTTTTTTCTGTACTTGTGTATTTTTGTTTTTAAACAGAATTCCAATATTCTAAGGAAAAAAAAATGTGTCAAGAATCTGACAGCTTTTCTGCACTAGGTTAAAGTAGGTTGCTGAATGGTATTCATCTGTCAACCATTAAATTTCCATAAATGTATCCTCAGTATCTCCCGAGTATGTTGTAAAAGTTACAGTTGGACAAATCATAATTATAAAACCTTGCTTATTCATTAAATGATTACTGTCTTCTCAGAAATAGATTTTGTGGTGATTCACTCAGGTATTTGTAGTCTATGTCCAACTAGTACTTTTTTTAAATACAGAAATAATTATTTGGCTCCAACAAACCTCATTTTCATGAATGTGCCCAAGAGATCCCAATGTAACACTGAGCTGGTCTTCTGAAACAAGAGCAATCTGCTGTTGAGGTATTTTTCTGTTCAAGACCCTGTATCCCGGGCACGTAGAAACATTTAGCTGCAAGAGTAGAACGGATGCTGACAATTATGAACCAGTTCTTTCAACATCCAAAAAGCTGCTCTGAAAAAGGGTCAAAAGCCTCTTTAATCTCCAACAGGGGGAACAATCTGTGAGGGGACAGTTCAGCAAAATTCCGTTTCACTGCCAACACTAACCTTTCCCTCCCTTACAGAAGAAACAGTAGTCATTAGTGATCAGCTTAAGGACATAATCAGCTTACCTAGTGTGTATATAATAAGGCTATTAATAGAACAAACACTGGTGTAAACTAAGTGTTACATACAGTAGAAGTGTCACTTTGCAGTAGTGTTTTACAGTAGCTTTTTACAAATTCCTTTTAGCAGAACATGTAGTTAGTTCTCAGGATAAAAAAGTTTGTTGTGATGCAGCCAGTTGCCATTTAATCAATCATTTATACATGATAAAACAAAATAAAGCAGGAAAACAGCAAAATAGTGAAATTACCAAGCCAAAAAAAGCTGTATTTTTCTGCATTTCTTTTTTCTTTTGTGCCTTTTGCACTTGTTTATAATACATATAACAGAAGGTAGGCATGAAAACTCATACAAAAGCATGGAAATTGTTGCAGCACAACTTTTCCCTTATGAACTGTGGAAAATGTTTTCTGTAACATCAGTCTCTGGTTTGAATATCAAATCTTGAGATTGTACAGCCCCACATTTTGTGAGTCAGCACTTCTGCAGACTACTGATACAATATGATCATGCTGACAGTTGAGATTTCCAGAAGTTGACTCCAAATCTTAACCAGAATAATACATAAGTGAATTTAACAGAAATCTCCTGCTTATTCCACCTTATAGACTTATCCATAATCACATTCAGTTTTAATAATTATCTAATACAAAGTTGAAGTAGTCATCTCTACTGAGTAACTGGGACAAAATTTGCCTGTCCCTTTGAACACTCGCATGCCTGTGGATGACAGGACAAAGATATGATATAAAACACACATGGATGTTTAGTTAATTGTCTAGATCTCCACAATAAACAAAATCTCTTCAGTAACACTTGCTCTAGATATTTTATATGGATATTAGGAATAAAATAGAGTGGGTATTTTTGGTGTATTTAAAAGATAATTCTTATTAAATAATCTGCAATTTTAAATTGATAGTACTGCACACTAAATAATGCTATGCTTAAAAAAGGAAGATCATGTCAGGAAAACACATGTAAATACATGATTTTCCCCATAGCCTCAGCCTGCTTTTCCCAAAGATACCCATTCCTGAATGACTTATTAATTCAAGCAACCAGATACCACTCTTCTTTAAATAAAGGCAAATTAGAACATGTACGGTTTTTTGCCATGCTGCAGTATATAGCACAGTATATGGAAAATACAGTACACAGTATAATAAAAAATTCTGTTTAAAAAAATTGATAGCTAAATATTCCTTTCTTCCACTGGACTTATTTAAAGGACTAATGAAGAAATTCCACAAAGCCAAACACATAGTTATGTAAGTATTTTACAAACACGGCAATATTCCTTGTCCTTGTACCTTGTCCTATTTAGGATGTGGAGAAACTGAGGGAAGGAGTTTTACTAGTCTGAATCCATGTAGGCAGGGGCAGAAATGAAACTGGGGGCTCCTTACTTCTGAGCCTACCTGGAGAGCGTGATCTGTGTCTCCAAGTACTGACATGTTAGGCAGGATTTGGGAAGAAGCATTGCAGCCACGCTCTCCTTGCCACGCTGCTTGGAGCAGAAGCTGTGCAGGTGTCAGGAAACGAGCAGGAATAACAAATAAAGTAGGAAATTCAGAAAATACTCCTGTGATGCTGTAATACCAGACTGATGACACCATCACAGAGTTTAGGCTTTGTTTCCTTTTTTATAAAAGCAAAAGAAGTGACATCCTGTTTCTCCTCCAAATACATTAAAAAAAGCTGTTAGAGAAACTCCTAAAAAACAAAACAAGCCAAACCACGGTGACACTTTCAAAGGCTCCGTACCTACAGGGGTGGGTGTCTCTGGGCCTTCTTGTTGCTCCTGCGCCTCACAGCCTGGGCACACACTTGAGTGCCAGCTATGGCTCACACTAGCCCCTGCTAGCCCCAGAGGGAGGCCGAGGCCTGCCTGGCCCTCAGGGCTGCTACTGACAGCACAGACCCTCACAGCGCTGCTGCCCAACAGCCAGATAAACACCATGAGGGGCAGTGCAGCCATTTTGTGGGAGCCCCACAGCAGAACAGCCAGCTGCCCGGCAGAACATGGCTGCCACAGGTCCGGTGGGCAGAGGAGGTGCCTTTTCTCGCCTCAGGCAGGGGTGGGTGGCATGGGCTGTGGAGTGCCACAGCCCTGGGTGTAGGGGGCTCGCGAGGGAGGATGCCACGCAGCATCGGACTCTCTGCAAGGTGGGCATATCTTTGGAGGAACGCTGGGGAAGAAAACAGCACAACACTGGAGGAAAACGAGTAAAACTCGGTGTTTAGGGCTCACTGGTAACTCTTCTGGTACTTTCTTGTGCCTCTCCTAATTGTAGTGTGGGGAAGGAAATTCAGAGCTGAGTGTGAGGATGATGATGATGTGCGTTTACATTAGTGAAAAGAATGGGAATGAAGCTTCAGGGCATGAACCGTGCACAAATGGAGGTGGGGCCCGGAGACGGAGCAGCTATGTGAAGCACATTTGCATGTGAGCCTGGAGCATGAGAATGACCCTCTGCCACGAGTAATTTGTATGTATGTGCATATATGCTTGTTTGCTGTGTTAAATAGATTAATGATAGACTGTGCTTAGGATGAAATAATTTCAGTAGCATGCTGTTTCCAGACAGTAAAGCCAGTGTTTATGTGGAATGAATACTAGCTGAAATGAGTGGGTGTGAGTAGGACAAACAGATGCAATGTAGTGAGACTACCACATGCGTATATGTGTAAATATATGTAAAATGGAAATTGCTGTTGTTTTCCAAATACAATTGATCACCTACTACAATCATAGCAGTCGGTCATATCTCTTTTTTCTGTTTAGTTTCTTGTATTGAGCAAAGAACACAGATTGAGTAAACACTAGACATCAAACAAAAAGAAACTCACACTAGTATCTAAAGCTTCATCTGCACTTTGATTTCTTACCATAAACTTCTTCCACTTCTTCCAAAAGGAGTGGCTCTCTGTCACTGGAGTAATTGTGATTTATCCTTTGTGTATACTGTTGACTAAAAAATACCTATATTCAGCCATGGTATATTCAGCATGTGTCTGTATGTTCATACATAAAATATGAATAACTCTGTAATTATCTAACATACTAAGAGAATGTAATTCAGTAAAACTGTATATCTCATTTTATATATTCCATATTTATTGTAAATTTGTGTGTATATATTTTCAGGAAAATGATGAGGTACATTAAAGTTAAAATCAGACTGGTTTTAGCTGTTGAGGAAAGCACTAGCCCATTATTTTCCATCTCTTTCCTAGTTTCTTAAAATCTATATGCACTGCAGTTAGGCTCTTGTGATAAATAGCTCTGCAGAGAGTAAAAGCTTGCTCATTTTCTTTGATTTCAGTAGCAATCAGCTCACGGTCGTGGAGGCTGCAGGTGCAGCGACAGGGTGCTGGTCCCCTGCGCTGTGCTGCGTGGGCGTTAAGGTGGGCTCTGGTGGCTGCAGGTGGCCCGTGCCACAGTGGCTCTGCAACCATGCAGGCATCTCTTCGTGTGGCTGCTGCCTTCTTTGCTTCTTTGGTGTCACTGGCTCTCTCTGTTTACTTTGGGCAATTGAAAGTTGATTGTGCTTGGTGTTCTGGCAACATGGTGCTGTTTTGGAACACATTTCTCGGTCACTTTCGTCTGGGAAGCTAATGACAGCACTCGCAAGTGTAGGACATGTTGCACAGAAGCTTAGAGGGAATTGAGCTAGAGTCTATGTCAGTCAGGTCAGCAGTTCATTTTCACCCCTTGTTTTAATTTCAGTGTTTTACTCAGATAAATTTGATCTCGCTTATTCACTGTATGTTGTCATTCTTGATTCATAAATGGGTTCTTGTTTCCAAGATGGATTTTTTTTTTTCCTTAGAAAGAAATTAAATTTAACATGAACATCAAAATTTAGGAAACAATCATTTGTCAAAAAATATGTGTATTTAAAATAATTTGGATGTTAACAGGCAGACCTCAATCCTGTTTTAACTGTAACAAGTAACACAAATGTTCCAGGACTGACTCATGCTTTGAAAGCTTGCCAAGAATGACGTGAGTAAACAGTTCCCAAAGCCAACTCTTTTGCAGTAGGCTATTGTTAGCTGGCATTTGATATGTTATAGCCACACTGGTCGCAACTCCTAAGACAAGGTTCAGTCAGGATTCCAGTTATATTTCTTATTTCACTTTTTTTTTTCCATTTTTTTCAAACTCTCAGATTATTTACAAACTATAACACTTGACATAGAATGAAATAGTGAATTTCAGGAAAAATTTGCTAATTATAGACGTAAGAAGTCCTTAATGCATTTAAGATATATGGATTTTAACATTTTTCTACAAGTCTCATGATATTGTCAGCCTATATACCTCAACAGTGATAGGATTTTAAAGCTCTGCATGGCCTATTGGTTTTAATATGGGAGCACTTGTGCTACTGTTCTTAGATGTATTTGGCTTCCAGGAGCTAATGCTAGGGTGGGATTTATTACAAGATCTGACTAAGACTTGTCAGAGGCTTTTGGGGCCAAATGAATGAAGTTGAATGTTTTAAGTTCTGTTCATCTTTTAGCATTAAGGGGAACATAACAGAATTTCTAAAGATTGAGTTCCAGTTTCAACATTTGTAGCATGTTGTAGCTAATATGATGCTCTAGTAATTTTTTAGGTAAAGTATTGGCCGTATATCACTGAAAAACACTTGACAGAAAATGGAAGTAAGACCTTTGCAATTTCTGTTCAGGATTACAATATACATCTTTTTTTATAATTTGAAAACAAGTATTTTTTATTTTGAGCAATCATTAAATAAATGTAGAGAAAGTTGGCAACAGAATGCTGGCATGTGAAAATAAAAGTATCTGAATATTGCCTATAATTCTTTTCAAAATTCTGCTGTTCGCAGTTATTTTGTAAAAGAAAAAGGTGGTAAATCCTACTGAACACTGCAAACCATGATGTCAGGTTCTGACTCCCACTGTTACTACAGCAGGTTTTCAGATCTCTGGACACCAGACAAGGAGCTCTTCTTTGAATCTCAAAAGAGATAGCTTTACAGCAGAGATGTGCCTTGAAGCTGGAACATTTATTCATGGATCAATGGGTGGCATTGCTTGAGAGAAGCTGCAGCCTTGCAGTCTTACTCCTGTCAGTGTGTTTTGATGTTATACTGGAGGAGATTTGAGATTTGTCTAACACTTGAAAGGAGTCTTAGGATGGAAAGAAAAAAAGCAAATCAAGATCGATCAAAGGCTTGATTACATATTATTTAAATAGGAGCTTCCAGTGCATATATATTGTGTTTTTTTACTATTAAGCTTAGCTTCATTACTTTTTTGTCTAAGTGAAAAAAATATACTTCTATAAGCATGTGAGCATGTAGTGGTTAAAATGAGTGAGGTGAAAGCCTAGTAGGCAAGCTGTTAATTTGATGTTCATGCAGGGAAAAAAAAGGGTTGTTACACCATATGCCTTGGAATTTCCAAGGGATGTGTTATATTGGTCCAGTTTATGGCCTAGTTAGAGCTAAAAATTATTCCTTTTGGTAGGGACAATGTTATCTGAATATAGTATTTTTTTCATATTAGTGTAGAAAGAGGAATATGGAACTCAGGGGTGAGCACTTTTATAACAAAATCCCTACTCAAGGGGTTGCACTAGCAGAAGTGTTTCCAGTGTAAAATCATGCTCTTAACTGCAATTAGTAATTAACACAAAATCATTGCCTCTATCAAGCATGTACCAGAAGTCTTGCCAAGAATTATTTTGAGATAGACAGAGACAAATTAACACAAAATACCACAAAAGGTATTGCTAGCTGTATCTACTTCTGATCATTTCAGTTTATACATCCTGTTTTTCAGAGATCGCTCTTAAAATTAAATTGCTTTTGTCTTTTTTTATTTTTAAAAACGTTCGTGTTTTTTTAGCGTATAGAAATTGATCTGTACAAAAAGCATTTTAATTATTCACTATGCTCTAGATGCTAAAAGACTTAGTCATATCTATATTTAGAAGCCTAAAACACAGAACCAAATGCATTCAGGGATTAGTACTTTGAAAACTTCCTAGTTTTATCAATTAAGTAGTCATGTCCAGTTTATTCCTTCATAGTAAATAAGGTTCACAGTATTGGCCCAAGAATTATATCCATAAAGCTTAACAAAACTCATTTCCATTTAACTGATTTATTTATTGTGGTATTCCTTTGGGGACGGAGGAATAGTCTGTAATGTACTCAAGTGAAGGATAGTTTAGCTGAATATAAACAATATATTTTGTACTGCTTGGTACATACAGCAGCAGTCCCAGAAGACAAACCTGTTTTAAAACATTCACTGATGCAAGCTTTGTCAAGTACGAATCTGAATGACAGATGCTGACCTATATATATTCCACAAGATCTCTAAAACTTGCTTCCAGTTAGTAGATGGTAAGGCTGCCTTAATGGCTCTGTGATTCTAAGAGTTATTCATGCTCCAGTTTTTTCCTCTGTGTTCATGCCAGCAATGTAGGATTAGTATTCTCTGAAGGGGGATTTTCAACAACAAAATTTGTATAAATGTAGGTGTGTTTGAAGCAGAGCTCTATTACAACAGCTTAAACAGAATAACTGTGTAATCTTTATTTTGTTTTTTAATTTTCTGAAAATATGTAAACAGAATGATCTCTAAATTCAATTTGCATGACTCATTTTATGTGCAAGTATGTTAAAGTAACAGGAGAAAAGGTTCAGTTTTGAGTGATTATGTGATTGTTCCTGTTGATTTATTTATAGACATAATTATAGGGAAATTCTAAATTAAATGTAACTTTAATCTCTTTTGCAAAACATTATTATTAAACCTTAAGTGTCATTTATAAATGAAAATGTATTTTAAAAGGGAATATCCTTTGCACTGCTTTGTGATGGGTAGAATTTTAGATTACCTAAAGCTCAATTCACTTACTTTTTCAGTGTGTAGGATTCTGGAGTCTTGATCTGATATTTATATAACACAAAGCAAATTCATTATAATAATGTAATTTCTATCTTGGATTTTTTTTCCACCTTCATATTTCTGATTTCCACCTTCATATTGTTAATTTCTGTGTGTTTCCAAGCAAGTGGAATATAATCGGTATATAAAAAGATGGGCATCCATCTTAAAAAAGAAATAATTTAAGAAATAGTGTATTAGAGAACTATTTCTGTTATAATCAGTAATGTAAAAAAATAAGTAATTTAATATTTTGGAAATCTTTCTTTGATTTCAATATGGTAAATTTGCCCCTTCCATTTTACTTTCAGTTTCTTATCTGAGCAAACTGCAGAGAATTTGTGGGATCTACAAAAAGAATCAGATGTAAGTGTGGAATTCCAGACAGATATAATGAAAGAACGTAAAAATAGCTTTTTACAAGGCTAATGGGAAATTATGAGTGAAAACAACAAAATAGTATAGGGAACTTGGCCGTTTTTTCAAAAGTAGAGAAACATGGGGGTCTTGTGCAATTGATTTTTCATGGCTGTATTAAATACTGTTTTGGATCTGACTTACTACCTGATTGCATGGCCAGCAGACATCTGCAGACAGTTTTGGCAAATTCTACTGCCATTTGTGTCCCGTATCTGTGGAATTCGGCTGGACATTAGTTTTAATGCACAAGCTGTAAAGCTTTATACTTTAGAGAATTATGTGATTATGTTTATGCAGCATTTCCCTCCAAAATAAGGAGCACTATTTATAATTTACCAAGTGCCTCATTATGTACTGTATTACTCTTTTCTGTGCTTATTCAGACATGGAACTGGGCCTTGTTGTGTTTTGAATACAGTAAACTCTCATGTTCCTGCTGAGCTATTGATCACTTATTCTTGAACAAAAAATATCCCTGGCATACGATCTAACATAACGATGTGGCTAAGAGTGTCTCAGGTGAAGACCGTAATAGGCTGTTTTTAGAACTCACTGTTGAAAATATATTCGGAAAGTGTCAGTAATCAACTTGCTAATAACAGGAAGTAGCTTCTCAGGTTGATGTACCTATTCCTATTAAAAATCTGAATACAATTTTTGAAATCCTACTTAATTATGAAAGATAACATGATAAAATCTCCCTATCAGATCTGCTAGTGAGATTTAAAATGTGATGAAAATGTATTGGCTTTTCTTGGGTGCAGACTTTTGTCACCAGTAAGTGGTTCTGTCTGACCCCTCTTTTTGCAGGACCCTTCAAAAGATGAATTTAGGCAACTGCTTAGCCAGCTTATCTATAAAAAAGTGCAAAGTGTGATCATTCCTCAGTAATCGCTGGAACTGCTCATGTGTTATCCTTTTAACTACTGACTTAAACAGTTGCTTAGATAGGCTGGGACCAGAGGATTCAGGAGCTTGACATACCAAGCCCTAAATATTTGTAGTGTGGAAACTATGTATTTTTTAGGTTGGTTTAAGCACAAAGTGATTTTTGGTGTCAGGAAGCTACTTTGTAAAGGAGTTCCAGGGTTACTTTTTATGTAGTACTTTTTAAAATACTTGTTTAATTCTGATAATGCTGAGCACTATATATACATGACCGTAAGGAAAGTGCTGTTTAGTTTTAGAATAATCAGGGAATGCATTTTATTTTCAGTGGCTGAGCTACAAGTCCGTAACTTACATATTGGCCCACGTATGTGTACTAAGCTGCTGTGTTTTCCAGAGTGTTGCTTTTCAGACTCCGTTGGAATTGAATCTTGATTTTTATGTACCTTTTGGTGTATGTATTTACTCAGATGATTTCATGAACAGGAGATCTATGATGCATATTCTCTGAACATATATTTCTTGCGATGTTTAAAAGAGGAAAATGTTAAGTCTTATATGAGATATGCACTAGAATTTTCTCTTTCAAATGTTTGCAATTATGTTTGAAGTTCTCAGTTGACAAGTGAGGTAGAGTAATTCCAACAAATACTTTGGAAAAACTGTGAAATAACGCAGGTTATTATTTTCTGTTAATCGCAACGTCAGTGTTGAGTGTTTTATATAGTCTGCATGGATTTTGATAATTTTAATGCATACAAATAATACAGAATTTATCATTCTTCCTTAAATTTTTTTCTATCCTATCAGCAGTGTTAGTGAGCAACTTTAAAATGTACTGTTTTCAATATACTTAATTTCACATACTTATGCCATATATACTTGTGCCATAGTATTACCATGCAATAGTAATGCCATTCTGTTATAGAAAAATCTGTTTTGTAATTTTGAGGCATGAAATGGATGAATATTTTGATAACGTATATTTGAAGATTCATATACATTGTATCTGCATTATTCAGTAGTGTCTTCAAACAAGAAACTAGCCTTAGTTATACATAAAGTCATCTAGTACTGCAATTCAAAACCTTTCACAAAACTCCTAAACTTCCAGTTCTCTAAGCAAAATGCTTTGCTGCTTTGTACTTCAGTAATAGTACACCATATTAATTTTTAGTAATCTCTGCTAGCTATAGGTTTGTAAAATCTGTTCTTTTGATCATATAAGATACCTCTTGTTATTATAACATCAGTGCTTGTAGAGAAGGTATTTTAAATAATAACCTAAAAATCTTTACAAGTGCCATTGGAAATGTCAGTTTTCAAATCAGAGAGAGGTCTGATTTAATTAGAAATAGAGACTTCATTTTCCTCTGGGCAATATAGCAATATATTACTTGCATCACTATGACCTTTATGCCTGTTTTTTTTTTTTTTTTTTTTTTTTTTTAAGATCATGAATTGAGTGCTCCTATCCTAACTGTTAATCTGATGATCCACTCTGTGACTTTTGTGGTTCATTTAACAATTAGGAGTAACAAAGGGGACAATACATTATAGTTGAAATAAAAAACACTCAGTTACTACACTTTTCATAAATTTGCCATTATGGTTTAGCTTGCATAAAGAAAGTCTTACTGTAATATGATTTTTGCTGACAATAATATTTCAGGAGGAGATTATGACTGTTGATGCGTTAATTAAGGAGCTTGGATCATAAAGGATTTTATCATATAACTGTTAAGTTTAATATTTGTTGGAAACATGAGTGACTAAATTTTTACATTATTTAATTAAATGGAATAATTCATTCCATAATTCAAAAACTGGGTGCTCACAGTTTAACTCTTTTACAGAAATCTGGTGCATAACAAAAGTATAGCCATACTCCTTTTATGTCATGTTTAGTACTTAATGTATTGGTTTTTTTGCATGTGCATTACTGTAGTGTTTGCATAGAGAGCAGAGATCATTATTTTACTGCTGGATGAACAGATAGAATATGATTTCATATATATTTACATGAACATAATTTAATGTATGCCCATCTTTCTGGTTGTGCTGATAGCAAGGATATGTGGTGTTTTACTGTGCAAGGAATCACTGAAATTATTTCAAATAAAAATGCCTCCCTCACTTTCTTTTTTTCCTTCTACAGACTTTTTTTTTTTTTAACATAGAGCATATCATTAATCCAGTGTACAACATGACTCCATGCATGCTTTTGCCAGCTCAATAATCCTAATGGTAATGAATCCTGCAAAGAGAATAGGGACCTGTTCAGACGTTTTTGCTGATGGTCAAAAAGTTACATACAACCTCACATTTGAGGAAATATTTTTCAGAGCATTTCATATTCATTGTTATGACAGTACCAGTTAAATATATTATAAATGTTATTTGAATTATCAGTTGAGGAACTATAGCTAGATGTGCATAACTCTGACTTACCCAGATCCCTAACTGTCAGGACAAATGGTAGGGTAACGTAAAATTATCAGAAAGGGAAGATAACTGACTCAGGTAATAAAATACCCAAGAACTTTCTTTAGTCCTAAATCTCTGTGTGCATAGTATGGTCTGGACTTCTCTAAGAAATATTTAAAGTACAGCAGAATTAACTTTGATCTCATAGCACAGTAACATTTGCTTCCTTTTGCCAGTGATGTGAATTGTCTTGCATAGTTCTGCTTGTCAGCTTGCTTTTTACAGAATACCTGCAGCCTTAATTAGAGCAAAGTCAACACTTCTGAATTTTGTAAAATTCTGTGCTTCATCAGCAAATGAAAATTCCAGCTACAGTCTGTTTTTAAAAAGCAGGCTACAATCCTAACTTGGTAGAAAGTTCTCTCTGGAAATGTCATAAAGTTGCACAACTCTATGCAAATTTATAGTTCTGTCTTCTTGATAAAAATTGATTCCCCATTCTGCATTCTTGAAACACATACTTATCATTTAAATGACAGGGAGACTTTAAATGAGGGAAAAATATTCCTAGGATCTCAGAATAAACCCAGATTATGTTAGAAAAGCAATGAAGAGAGTATTATTGTCGTAATACTAAGGGAATTTTAAGCTCTCCTCCCTTTAATACCATGCTAATGTATAAAACTCATTCTCTTATGGCTATTTTTCCCTTTCTCCCATTCCATTTGTTTCTTCAGAAACAAATTACAGATACAGTATGCTGAGTAGAAGCTGGGTTGTTCTGATTTTTTATCTATACAATCTTATAAATCCTGCTAAATTACAGGATAACTACATGGACACTGAAAACCTATACTCTGGTTGTATTTAAACAGTGCAAACTCATTTTTCAGAGTCCTAATATTTATTCTGGCATTTGAAAATTATCTGAATTGGTAGTGATAAAGGTGGTGGAGTAATAAGGTCCTTCTAATGTCCCTTCTTTCAAACCAGAAAGCAGCTTTTTGACATTTAAGACTCCTGTGAGGTTTAACTAAGTACCTTAGTGTGCTGTGTGTTTTGCACAGTTCAGAGCCTACTATCCAAGGCAAGAATTTTTTTAACATTGAAGAGCATTGCTGAAAGTGTAGATTAGAATCGAGAAAATGATTGACATCTTAATCAGGGAAGAAGAGGTAGAGATTCTTGGCTGAACAAGGTAAAATGTTCATAAAAATAAAAACAGAACCCCACAGAATCTATATGGCATAGGTAAAAGCCCACCAATTACTCTTTGGCTCTTTCCTTATATGCCTCATACGTTCTCTAGCTTGTTTTGGTTTTCTCCGATCCTCTACCTCTTCTAAGCTTTTTTCCTAAGCTTTTCAGAAGTGGACTTCTTGCATGTCTGCAGTGACAACTGAAAGTGATAACTACACATATTTAAAAATAGTAATGACTAATAAAATAATAATTATGTAAGCAATAAATTATGAAAAGGATGATGGAGCAACAACTCCAGTAAAGGTATTCGGAGATGATTGTTAATGCTTGTAACTGCATAAAATCTTTTACCCATTTGCAAAGTACTGTGCCTGGTAACTCAGTTTAGTGAAGCAGATTTTCCAGAAAGGTATATCTGA
This sequence comes from Rhea pennata, assembly GCF_028389875.1. NCBI lineage: Eukaryota > Metazoa > Chordata > Aves > Rheiformes > Rheidae > Rhea > Rhea pennata. The sequence continues at coordinate 11,659,968 of NC_084673.1, read as the reverse complement.
AAATATTGAGAAATGGAATAGCCATCCTTTCTCTAGGATGCTTGTTATTCTGTTTAATGACTTTCATTGATGTCATAAGTTACTCTCTTGAAGGTTAATTCATACAGAGAGTTTGTTAAATCATGTGAACAATTTATTTAATTAAGTAAGCAGCCACAAGCAAAACAGCGCGGGGTGGCCGGGGAGTCTCAGCTCCGCCAACGGCGCGCGCCTCCTTCACATACAGTCCCCTTTTTATAGTCTGCTAGTTCTGGGACGCGTTGTAATCTCCTGGTGTGTTTTGCGCATGTGTGAGTTGCTGAGGGGGTCGTCTGAAGCTCTCTGGTGGTCATGGAGAGGAAGGCCGTGGTCTTCTTCTGTCTCTTTATTTTGGTTTGTCTCCTTGTGAGTGATCACAGGGGTTTGCTTATCTGTTGTGTTGACTCCCTTTTGGGATGCTGTTCTGTGAGAAAATTACAGGCGCCTGCTTATCTTTTCTTTATCCTTTTACCTTCAAAACCTCTGAGCAGCTTGTTGCTTACTTCAGCTCTTCATAGTCCTGCAAGATAGCTAGGGCCCCGACACTGGTTCCACAAGGGGTCATATAAGCTTTTGTGCTTACCATAATTTATTTGTCTGACACCATGTCTCAACCCTGATTGTTGTAAAACCTCCTCCTCCCCCTCCATCGGCTTATTCCTCCTTCTAAACAATGAACAAATAGTTACAATTTATTACAATTGACAGGAATTCTGTGTTTTTGTTTGTTTATTTTTGAAAGCATCTAGTTTCTATATTTTTGTCTAACCGTAACTTTTTCTGTTAAACTGAAGTGCTCTAGTTCCTGATATTTCCTTTCTTTTTATAGATACTCATACATTGTAAGTGTATCAGTTAAGTCTTATTTTTTATAAGTTAAACACATTAGGATGAATATCTCATGGTGTTTCTTTAACTCCTGTGCCTCTTTTCTGCATTGTCTCTGATTTTTACATCCTTTTAAAAATTTGAACATCAAAATATTTAAGTACCACTTCACCAGTGGTATAGCTGGAGGTAAAATCACTTCCTTTTTCTGTCAGTACATTCTTCCATATTTATCCAAGGATCAAGTTATGTCTTTTGCTATTGCATTATATCCTGGGGCTCATATTAAGTTATTGGACCATCTAAAATCTTCTTCAAAGTATCTGATTTCCCTAATGCCCCCATTCTGAAAGTATACCCTGCAGTCTTTAATCCTGAATGTGTAAAATGTATTTGGCCGTTTTTAAAATGTACTCTCTTTGGATGGGTCAAACCAGTAAATGATCCAGAGCATGCTGTACAATTGCCCTGACTTCATCATTATTTACAGTTTAACTTTCTGTAATCTGTCCAATTTATTTGCATTGATCTTATATTTAATACTAGCTGAGATTTTAATGAAGACTAGAATGAAATTGTGGGCAGAAGTGTTTGTCAGGAAAAAAGAACCTGCCAGTGGATGAGAATAATGAAAATCTGTAAAAACCCAATTCAAAGAAAACAATGAAAAAAGGCAATTTAGAAAATTACAATGATACAACAAAGAAATGTCTTACAATGTAAAAATGAGAATTTTTACTCTGTTGCAGAAGGAGAAGAGGTGTAAATACAGTATGCTGGAACTGCATAGGAAAGAGAGAAGGGATGACACTGTCTCTTACACAGATTAAGAGAGCAAAACTCTTATTAAGCCAAGAAGCAACTGAGCTGAGACATCGTTTGGCCTGCTTCTCTCTTTTACGTCTTAATTGAAATGTTACCTTCATGTATTATTTTGTAAATTTCAAATACATTGAAAACACATTCTTCAGGGATCATAGTTTGGGATTTTTTTATTTTTCTTTTGTCAAGCATACTATTTCGATGACCTTATGTAAGTTTAATTTTTTTTTCTGTTAATGAAGGAAGACCATTGGTGACAGCAGCCTCCGTGTTGAGTTTCAGGATCTGGAGTGTGGTGAAGTGGCTAGTGACTTATTTTGGTAATTGAATGTCAGGTAATATGGTCTATAGATTGTAAGTATTTAATATAGGAGCCAGTTTTATCTACAGTATTTTCTCAATAATATTTTTTCCTTGTATTTTCTTTCATTTTAAAAGCAAAAAAGCAAAACCTTCCCTCCCTCCCTCTGACAGATTGATTATAGTCTCTTCACGGCCAAATTAGAAAGCTTTCTGCATTTCTGCATTGTTGGTAAAATGCAATCATGGTTAGACAAGATCATTTCCTAGAGGTGAAATTTTGCGTAATGTCTCAATAGCATTATTACTCTAAGAGGAATCCTCTGGCTTTCTTTTGGAAGCTAATTAGCGTGTGTGCAGGGAATGAGCCAGGCTGAACTGTATGGTTGAGTGTGTGTGTTGATTACAGAGCTGAAGTCATACTCATGGCTTTTCTTAGCCTATTGGAAAAAGCAATTACTGGTTGGTATTTTAACAATAAATTTAATGCTGTGAAGTGTGATTTTAGAAAATACTTCGCATAAAATAACAGTATGAAAACAATATATACAAGGAAATAGTGGCATTCAGGCTCCAGATTTCTTGCTGTTTTGAGACAGTGAATTCAGGGTCTGTACTTAAGAGAGTTTTTCTCTGAAGTTCTAAAAATGACTTCAATTTGGAAGTGCTAAAAAGGCTTTTTTATATTATAAATCACAGAAACCACTTCACTGTATTTGTAAACCAAAAGGACTTTCAATTTAGAGATACTTGTATGAAGTTTCTTGTGCCCTCTTACTGAGGCAAGCATTGTGTTTTGATTCATGAATTTGAAGAGAACAAATTCAGGGATAAAGTTAGCCATGAATTAAAATAGTAAGATTTTTGCTATTTCCCGTCTTTCCACCTAGGAAGGCCCAAGGGAAAGCCTTTTTAGGTTCACCGGTGGCTTTGACTTGCAAAACTTATCAATAAGAGATTGTGAGGGAAAGCTCAACATAGAAGACTTTGGAATTTTTCTCACAGAATGTGGAGTATTTTACAGGAAGATGAAGATAATTTTCCTATGAAGATTTGGCTCACGTTAATACCTCAGTAACTGCGATAGCTGCAGGGTTCTCTGAGATGTTATCAGAGGGTTTATTATTTCATTGATACCTCTATATTTAAATTTCTATGTGTAGTCATTCTCTTGCAATTTGTTAGTTCCTTTCTTCTGTGTGAGCTGTCACCTGCAGTTCAACTGTTATATTTATTAACATATGATCAGAATTTCTTCTTGTATGCATATATACATATATTTTTTTCCAAAGGAGGTGAGCATTTCTCATGATACCATGCATTTACTCATTACCACTTTGTTTTTATATTAGCAGTTGCTTGGCAATTTTCCTATTAAAAATTTCTCATAAGGGTGTATTTAGTATTATTTCTGCTAGAATTCTACAAGCTTAATATGTCTGAATATTTCTATGTGTACAAAGAATCTATAAAATTCTTATAAAATTCTAATTAATTAGATTAATCAAGAGTTATTTCACTATAATTGTAAGGCCTTTATTCAATTCAAAACTCAAAATTCTTTTGATTCATTTTTGAGGATCAATGTTATGATGAATTATTGTATCTACTGTGTTAGAAAGTGTTATCCTTTCTAGCTTTAATCTTTTCTTTATTTTTTGGTGTGTAAACCATTTTCATTTCCGTTAAAAATTTTATTTACTCTAAAATTTTAATATTTCAGTAATTTCCTTGCTTTAACAAGTTGTTTATGTTGGGAGGAAAAGCACAAAAGTCAGACTGGGATATTTCAGCATTTTGTAGACAAATATTTTTATTGTCTGTTTTCTAAGTATTGAAAAAAATAACTTTCAATTCCCTTTAAAAGTCCGTAAAATTGTTAAATGAGCAAAATGTTTTGTTGACCAGAAATGCTGTTTTTTTTTTTTTAAAAAAAAAACTTAGTTTCCTGGAAATTCTTACTTTCCTTCAGAATTTACAGTAAATTAGGGAATTAGCAGTTTACATAATTCTTTCTGTGCTCAGATTTTTATTCTATCATGTGCTTTTGAAAGTGTTACGTATTATTTCTTCTAGATACTTAACAAAACCCCAACAAAATTAGGTTAGGTTGTAGGCAGTCTTTTGTTTCACACCTAAGATCAGGACTACACCATTAGCTAGATTTCATAATTAGTATGTAAAGATACTACTGTTATTAAGACTTGTCATTTAAAGTTCAAGTTAAACATAGCTTTAAATAGTTTTAATTCTTACTGTTTTATTACTATCCTTTCATTTTAATTAAAATATGTTCTATTCTTGTACTTTTAAGCCAGTATGTATAAATAATATATTAAAATACTACACGTTCCATTAAAAGAAACTTAAAATTGTGGAGTAAAAGATACCAAAGTTAAGAAATGTCAGAATAAAATTGTGTGACTATTTTTGGTTCCTCTGCAGGTAGCTGTTTCTTGAGTGCATTCACTTTTTACTTTTATATCAATAGGACTATATTTCATGCAATATATATGTAGTTTTGAGAATCAGGAAAATTTAAATATTTTTCAACCTTTCAGTTATTGAGGCTTACTCAGGCCAAGTTCGTATTGGAACATGGTTTTTAATATTATTAATTTTAATATTATTATTATGTCTGAGAGAAGAATACATTCTTTGCTTTGGTAACTGAAACTGTTTCTTATTTGTTTGTTACTGTTACCGTATGCTGCTAGTGTTCAGAGCTTTTAGTATATTCTCATATCTCTTAAAAGAACGGAAACAGTCAACATAGCTGGAACTTTTGAGAAGCACATGGAAGAAATGTGTTCAGACCAGTTAGATTTCGATTTCAGGACCTGGATCTCACCTTTTGCATGAATTTAGACATAAGTCTCTTAATTTATTTTTCGTCTTTAATTCCCCTGTGTGAAACAATGCACAACGTTTATAAGATGAGTTTATCTTTGAAGTTTTTGTATGTTAAGAATCCTGCTTTCTCTTTTATTTTTGTTGATATGTTTGTATATGGATGATACATTTTTATATATATATATATATATATATATATATATATATATATATATATATATATAAAAGATATATGACTACATGGTATACAATGAGACTATCACTGTGATTACTTCTTTGAAGGGAAGCACCGATATACTTGAAGAATAATATATACAGCAAACAAGTCGTATAATTTTGGGGGCAACGATGTTGTCCTTAATAATTCTGTGCTATACAGGTCGTGTCTGCACAAATGGTTGAAGGTGGCTGCACATTTGCTTTTCCTGTATTCTGAAGGTGGAAATTAGTTATAGTGCAGAAGTCAGAGTAGTTGTACTAGCTCAGTGCATGCCTGATCTAAAAAGCACTGCTAAGCAGTGACTTCCAGCATCTTTCCATGCAGAACTGTCCATTGTGTCTGTTAATAGAAATCTTCTATCAAGTTGCCTTCCAAGGGTCTAACCCAGAAATTCACATTCCAGGAAACCTGTTCTACTGAATACCTTACTGTATTCTAATCTCACAGATTTTTTTTCCTTTTCCTCCAACAAAATTCTCTCATCCTCATAATACAGTAAAAGATTGAAGAAAACTTGAAATACGGAGAAGCTATATGCTATTGCCTTAGTCCTTCTGGGTCCTTCCTCTCTCTTAGTTCTGTCATTAGGACAAAGAATTATAAAATAATCTCAGTATAAAGATAGGAACTTCTCTACTGAATATAAGACTCTATCCTTCTTTCTCTATGTTTTTATTTTCAAACTTTGAAAGTACCTTCCTAATCCTTGGACAAAAAGGTTCCAGCTTCCCTCTTTTCCCTTTCCTTTCAGTCTGTTACTCTGATATCACATTCTCTGGAAACCACTAATTCAAGAATTAAGTTGCACAGCTGAATCTTGAAATTGCTTTAGAGACATAAAAATAAATGCAGGTACAGAATAATTGGTGAGTATATATTAGTTTGAATTAAGTTCTATGGCAGGTGATGACAGGTCACAGATGAGCTGTTATTAGATTTTCCTGCTGCAGTCACTTGATCTATTCATTTTTCATCTGTTAACAGTAGAATTGCATTTTTATAACAAGTTTAATATGTCTGCTAGTGATTCATTTTGGTACTTAGATATCTACATCTATCTAGGAAGCTTTTGCCTGTATACAGTACAGGAAAACACTTGAAAAAATAGCATGATTTAGTTTAAGTGCAATATTCATCACAACTGTTTCACGAGTAATTGCCTAATATGAACATTATATGCTTCTCTGTTAAACTGTATTTTGTATACCATCATTTGTCTTTTATCTGCTGAGTTGAAAATATAATGTAGACTAAATAACTCATTACTATAGAGGAGATCAGGAGTCACTCTTTGCAGAGAATATTTGATGTATTACCTGAAATGGAAGTTTTAACGAAGTTTTTGTAATAACCTTCTAGATCGACAATAGATTGTCAGTAAACAACAATCTTATACTAAAATAATTCTTAAAAAAAAAAGAGAGAGAGAGGGTGCTGCAACAAAATCTCAAATGTGAGGTGAGATAACTGGTATGTAACTTTTTACTGAAATCAGTCCTAATACCAGAAGAATAGAAGATGAGAAATGGAATGTAATTCTTAAAAGAAAGTCCTTTCAAAACCGTGATATGCTGGAGGAGGAAGTCTGATTGCTGTGCTGGACAAGATTGGGAAACGCTACTGCTAAGAATTAAGCTGCATGAATAAAAATGATACACTGGGAAGAATCAACGTGGCTTTTATAAATGGAGTCACGCATCATAAATCAGAGTACTTTGTGGGAGTCAATGAGTATGCAGATAAAGGCATGTTTGACATAGATGACTGTATTGCACCTACAGTCTCAAAAGGCTTCTAGCAAAACTTCTGAAATCCTTTCGTGGACCAATTACTTCTAAAGATGAATATTGGAAATAAATGATCAGGTTTCAGAATTATGGATTATTACCAGCACACGTCCCTGAGATTTATGCTGTGTTATTTAACATCTGCTGGCCAGCAGTAGAAAAAGACTACTGGGTTGTAACAGACTTATGTTTGGTGTGACAGGTATTTCTTCTATTCTTATCACAGTAAGAATCTTTTAATACTTTTTATGGAACCTAGATAATTGCAGCTGAATGCTCTTAGAATTTCATCTCACTAAGAAAAGGGAATAAATTTGATTCCCAGTCTTGTTCATCAGAATGCAAAAGAACTCTATTTCCTTTGAAAGATGTGCCTGAAACTTTTATTTTATTTTTTGTCTTTTACTGTTTTCAGGTGGAGGAGTTGTAAACGATATTTATGTAAAACTTGATACTAAAACTTTACTTCTTGAGGTTTGTGTTTGAGGACTTTTGTTTGTAACTTGTCATCTTGCTTTTAGTTGAAAAATGTGTTCATTTATAGAAACTAAGTTCAGAATGTATGGGCAGACTAATACTAGTGCTGGATTTGAAAATATTGATAACTCTTTCTGCCATTCCAATGCTACTAAGTGTCTTCTGACTCGGATCCCCAGCATGGATCTTGTTACTGAATTACTGCATGCCACCTATGAATGACGTTTGGTACATATTGGAAGGAAAGGAACAGAAAAGTACTGCAGGATGTATGTCATAAAAGAACGCTCTAAGGCACCTGTGAACTATTGACTATTCCAAATGCTAAGAATGCATTTTTCTTAAAAAAAAAAAAAAAAAAAAAAAAAGGGGGGGGGGGCTATACATTCTTGTCTTGAAAATGGAACAGATTTTCATACAAGGTATTCTGTAGGAAAGAATGTATTTACAGATGAATTATATGAAAACTAATATGCCTATAATATTTAGGTTAAATAATAAAACAATGCCATGCAAGTATGATGAGACATAGTATGCTGCCTTGCACAGATGTCTGACACCTAAATCCAAGCTCCTCCAGCTTGTTAATAAAGTTAACAACACAGATCTTATTGTATGTCATCAGTCAGTAGTCATCAACTGCTGTATTGTTATTATTATTGGGAGAAAAAAAATGTTAGGAGAAAATTACAGCACCTCGGAATACTCTGAAGCACTGCCTGAGGTGGAAATAGAAACAAACACAAGTATAAGTGTCTGTGTTTAACTTCAGTATCAAACTGAGCTATAGGGTAGATGCATTCTTAGATTAGGGAGAAGTAAGATTCCGGTTACATAGACTGAAAGAACCTTGGTTGGAGAATCCTGCATTTTACTTCATATGTAAGTGGAGGACATGCACTTTGCAAAGAATGATAAATATGTAAATAGAAGTGTGTTATCATAACACTTGGGAGAATGTGGTAACCCCAAACTATTTACCACAGAATAAGGGGGCTAAGTATACTGTGTGTATTGCATTAAAAGTTGGAATGAAAAGTACGGAAGATATGGGGAGAATATGTAAATGCATTTAATAGTCACTTCGGTCATTTTGAAACCTACAGCACCTTGCTTCTTAAGGAAGCAAAATTAATTGATGATCTTGCTATCTGTTAGCTCTCTCTTCGGAAAGCATATTCAAAAACTGAGGCCTGACAAATGTCATGTTAATTTGACAGATGACCAGAGTTCTTAAAAGTATTAAATTTCTACAAATCCTGTGTTACTCAGTGAGTCAGTATCTGATGGAAATCCAGTTCTACATCTGAGAAGAGATGCCAAATGGGAAGTCAGTGAGGAGGGAAACATTGGAGGTAGGTAGGAAAAGGCATGGCAGTGATGGATTACACAAGGAGTTTTAAGTGATGGTTAGAATCACTCCAGGCTTCAAATTAGTTGAATGGTCATTGAATGTTCTAATGATTTAACCTCTTTATCCCATGTGTGTTGCTTGGGTATTCTATACTCTTGAAAACATTGATGGAAATGTTCTGCTGAAATTTTTCAAAGTTATAGCCTTCTTTGTCTTCCTCTTGCTTTCCGTAATCAGATATGTAGAGATACTTTTGGAGAGAGCAAATTCTTCACTTTTAAGAGTCAGCAGGCTAAGTTTTATTTGTTATGATTCTTAACATAACAGCTCTTTTGGTTAGCAAATCATAAGAGGAAAATCTGAATGGAGTGGATGAACAAGAGCTAAAGTGAAATGCTTGATTGTACTTTGAGACATAAAAGCATTCATTGTGGTTAAAGCACTAGAATGTGCATACACCTGAAACACTACATATATATATATATACACACACACACAGTATTAATAATAAAAACTCCACTTAAATTCAATTTAATTTGATAAAATTGCAATTGAAAAATGTGACTGTGCTCAGTTTTTCATATTACATTATAAATAGAGTATAAAACTGTCCAGTCAACACAAGCTTTGTGCTAGTAACTTATACTAGTAGTTACATATATGCTAAGTTCAACTGCAGTGAATTAAGTATGTCCTAAGGCACTTGAAACTTGATAAAGCAAAGGATAATTCTTATGAAAGCTTGTACAAGCAGATGTAACCAGAAAAGACGACTGTCCCCATGGGACACCTTACTGGCTTTATACAACTCCACTTTATTATTTTTATTGTGTACAGTCTGTCATAAAGAAAAACCTGAGATTCTGTCATCTCATCTTCAGTGCTATTGATTGTCTTTTTAAAATAAGTTCCTTAGAAGTAAAACCTGTAGTTTTGCATCAGCTTTGAGTTGAAAGCAGAAATGCAGCTAAATGAGCAGAAAATTAGAGCATCTAAATATGATTATATGTTATTTATTTATTCATTTATTTGTCTTAGCCAGAGGTGGGGATGAGAAGGGGAAAAATACTGAGTGTGGTTCACTGCATTAAAAGAAACTAAAAGTAATGCATGTTATTTTGCTGAATGGTGCTGTGATCAAGTTGTTCTACTGATTCAATGAATGTAAGGATTTTATTCATTAAATAAATAATGCAATTATTTAGCAAAATAAGATAAGAGACGTGCTTCTAGTAGTAATTTCTGGCAGTGGATTTAAGAGTAAGATGCACCCCTTCTCTGATTTTGCCAATCCAGATGATAGTATTATTTTTACTAGGATTAACCATGGGGGGTACCAGAAGAAACTGTGATTATAACTGGAAGCTTTGAAAATATGGAAAAGTAATATATCTTGTCAGCCTGGATTTGAAGAGAATCCACTATGACATTACAGAATTTTAAAATAAGAAGAGAAATATTATGAAGTAATGAAGAGGAGCAATCTTTAAAGAGTGTGTAGCAAGTTTTTGTAGTTTTGACAAACTCTAAAAACCATGATTCTGTTCAACATTAATAAAGCGTTTAATTTATGAAACTTTACCAGATTTATAAAAGAGAAGGAGAAATTACTGCAGCACCTTTTTAAAATTTTGGTATGAGTCAATTGGAATAATGAAAATGTATCTCCCAATTCACTTTAGATTTATATTTCTCTTCCTCACAACCCCGTCTTATTGCTGTCACCTCAGATTCTTCCCTTCTTCTCCTTCTCATTTTTTTTCTGACTAATGAGCTTCCACATAGTAGCAGTAAACTGTTAATAATTCCCAGATCGCTTGACCTTGTGTGTAGTATTTATTTCATTCAATTTCTAGTGGTCTATTCTCAAATTTTTAGAGTTCTTTTCAGACAATATTTCAGACTTTATTGACACAGCCCTCTAAGTTTATCATTAATGTATTTCATGAGCAAACTCTGACTGTTAGGACTATGAAAATGGAAGGGATGAGTTTTGATGGAATGTAGAAGAGGCTTGTATGAAAAAGCCAGGAGAAAGGACATGTGTGCAGAAAAGTGAAATTATGGAATGGGACTTGGAAGGTGAAGTGGTGGAGAAGCTATAGAGAGCTCGGAGGTGAATTCCCAGAAAGACATGTTTGTCAAGAGAGAAGGAAGGGAAAGTGCTTAAGATGAAAAAAGGACAGAATAATTAAAGGATAACAAGGGTAAGAGTGAAAAACTATTTGTGCATGTATGAGATAATAAGACTCCACAAAATGGAACAGGAAGTGAGAGATAAGGGTAGATTTCTTGCTAATTTCTTATGGATTTGAAGGCACTTTTAATCAGTTCAAGGTAGAACAGCAAAATCAGCAGCATACAAGTGACACAGATTTAAAAAGTTCTAAGCAGACTTTGCTCTCGTCTTTGTTGTTCAGTAGCTGTGAGGTAAGCAGGGTGAAGTCTTGCAGATCTTCCAGGGAGATGAACGTGGAAGGAAGATCCTTTCAGCTGATCCTGTGAGCTGATGCTCTAGAACACATTATAGTGATATTTCACATCAACAGTTCTGTTCTTGCTTGTGCTTCTGAAAAGACTGAACTTGCACTAGAAGTGGTGTATTAATTTGAAGACAGGCTGTCTCTTACCAAGATACGTGAATAGGGAAGAATTATTACAGAAGAAAAAGCCTGTATCTGTTCTGCTCATTGCAGTGGGAAAGAACTAGAGATTGCTTCTATTGTAGTCCATATTGGTTTTCCATTACGATGACAACAGTGAAATGCTTCGTATGTGTATTTTTGGGAGGTCATAGTTGTGCTGTCTCCTGAAATTTCTCAAAGATTTTTTTGCTGAAATTAGAAGTTGACTCTTCTGTTGGCCCATCTGCCCTGCTAATTTACTGCAGTTAAAAAAAAGAAAAAAGAGGATTGTGAGAACGCTTTGGGTTAAAATAAAAAACTTGAGGGCCAAGCAATTCTTTATGTGAGGGCAAAGCTAAATTTAGGAGAAATAGAGACCGTAGTTTATTATTTCTGTTTTATTAACTCCTTAATGAAGTTTTTGTAGGGAATGAATTTTGACATAACAAAGCATGCTGATAGGGAGAAAAAGGAATGAAACATACCTGCAGTGTGGAATTGAAGTTGTTTAGAAGGGAATAGAGTAGAGTGCAAGACGAGATGAACTGTAGATTGTAATATGTCTGCATCATTATTGTGCTCTCAGCAGTCACTCAGCTGCACATTAGTAGGAAAGGTAATAGAAATTGCAGGTTAGGAACTGGGAGTTAGAGCTGACATGGCAATATGAGACTGGAATAAGTACAAGAAGGGAAGACTAAGAACGGTGGTACTGAGATTGAGAAATGGGAACACAGAGGATGAAAACAGAAAAGACAAGGTTGTTAAGATAGCTTTTGTAAAATGAACAAGAGAAGTGTGGGAAAACAAGTATAGTTAAAGAGCAAGTGACAGAATGTGTGAATACATAACACAGAGTCATTTGAATCTTTTGGCATAAAGAATGTGATAAAGATGTGGTAGACCAAGGGGATGTAATTTTCCATGTTTCATTTACAGTATTTGGTTAAATGTATTTTGATAGTGAACATTTGTGAAATAAAATGCATTAGAGCAAAATGTGAAGAAACAGTCCTTATTGTAAATATTTTAAAATAGTTTTCAAAAAACAAAGCAAAAAATTTGTCATGAATTTTCCTTTGCTCTCGGAAACCATGAAGACTTGGTGGCCAATTAGGCAGTGTGTATTCTCTTTCATTTCTGGTTAGAGATGATTCTAATTTTTCCTAGTTAATTAGGCCCTAGGGAGAAAACAGTGAGGAGGCAAGGGGCATATTTCTAGTTCTCCTACTGCTCTTCAGTGTGATTTGAGGAAATTTGCTTTTACTTCTCTCTAGTTCAGTTTTCCTGCCAGTGAAAAGGGGATTATAATGAGTTCTGCTAACAAAGTGCTACGAGGTAAGGCATTATTATTATTATTATTATTGTTAATACATATTTAGGTTTATACATCTGTGCTCCTTGAGGATTTGTAAGTTAAGTGGCCAGATCTAACCTTAGAGCATCTTTAAAAAGTAGGTTGCAAATTTAGCAGCTTTGCACGAGGCACCCGCTGGTGCAGGTTCACCATCAGTTTGAGTTGATTGCACACTGTGCTGCCACAGGCAGCAGTTGTATTATCATTATCTTAGCAATATGCTACCCTGTAAGAGGGTTAAAAATATTTTTCATCACATCAGTGAGTGTTACAACTCGCTGCAAAGCTTAGCAATTGTGAGTGCTGATGTAGGAGAAAGAATTGGAGTGTGCAGCCAAGAGTTAGAGACCAGGACCACCTTTATGAACAGCGATGTGATTGTGACTGCAAAGTGGAATGCAAGGTAGAAAATTTTTGTCTGTGGGGTTTTTGGTGTTTTTTTTCCCCCCTTGAGGTTAAGTAGAACTCTTCCCTTTTTTTATCTGTTGGCCAAGAATCAAAGAAAAGATTTGTCGTTTCTACTAGGTTTAAAACTGTTAATAAGAACTCTCTACACAAATGCTTCTGCCTGTCACTGACTTATCAGAAGAATTTTGTCAGGATTATCTGGAAGAAATTAAAAAGTATTGGGAATACTTTGATCAATATTAGACTTTGAACAGAAGCAGTTTTCTAAGGAGCTTGTGGAACTATGTGCTTCGTTTGCCAGAAGTTCACGTAATACATAGATATTCATTACATGCTTCAAGATGAAAAGTGAGATTCTTTGCAAGTGGAGAGCTCTGTGTAAATTCTGTCCCTGCATAGCTTGTTACAGGATCAGTGGTTCACTTTAATTGTTTTGCATTTTAAAAATTGTAAGATTCTCTCTAAAATAAGTTTCTGTATTCTCAAAGGGACTTTTATCTGAAAATGTTCCCCCAGATTGGCGTGCTTAGATGTTTCCATGCAGTAACAATTCAGGATTTGGAGTAGCTTTGGAACAAGAAGCCATGTATTGCAATCATAGAAGCCAATATTCAATCCCATCCACTCAACAAATAGAGACAAAATCAATAGAACAAGAGGTATCACCTTTCTGATTCTAGAGATTCAGACTCTGTTTCTAGTCCTCTGGAAAGAGATTGCCTTTCCTTATTTGGCATAGCTGTACAGTACAATTTCGTAGAGATTTTCTTTCTCTAATACAAAGACAAATTCAGCTTTGTTAAGTGTGAGAGCAGTTCTGTTGACTGTCTTTTTCTTTATAAGCAAGGGCTAAATTCGGCTCTTTAGGTTAAAAATGAATAGTGCAAGAACATGGCATATGATCGTTTGCCTAAGAAACTGTGGCTTGTGTTTACTGAAAGAAATTGTAATGTGTTGGCATTTGTTGTAATTCAGCTTGACTGGGAGGCTGCCAGAATCGAATCAAAATGTGTTCACAGTATATCCAAAATACGGTGTAAGTGCCAAGTTTGTAGTAGCAAGATGTAAAAACCTGTTTCAGAATAAAATACGAAAAATTCCTAGTATGCAAATAAACTCATTACATGTAGTTCAGTCTAGTTATCACACATTTGTTTGAATAGAACTTTAAGTGGCATGATGATATTTCTTTCAAGACCATTAGTACAAAAAAATATTGTTTGATTATGTGTTTTTTGGCTAGGAGGAGAAAGAATTTACCTTAACTTGCCCCATGGAAAGATACAGCATTGGCTTGTTTGTTCAAATACATGGAGCTATTGAATGTGTATCACTATTACAGGGTGCCTTCTCTGCTGGCATAGTGAATGGATATCCTGTCTTTGATGGAATGGTATGAGTGAGAGTCTGCATGTCTGTTGTAACTAGTCTGCCTGTGTTTCACAGGCAAGCAGAAATGGAATTTCTTTTTACCGTAGCAATATCCAAATGGCATGTTCATTTGAAACATCAGTACGTAGCTCACAGCGTACTCCATATCTCAACATCCTCTCAGCTACCTTGTAGTTACGGTGTTAGTACTGTTGTACTACCAGTAGCAGTTCCTACTTTGATAACAAATATTCCAGCAACATCAGTTATTGAGTCACTGATGGACCTCTCCCACTGTTTTGTTTTTTTTTTTTTTTTTTTGATTACTTTGCAAGGTCCCTATCACACAAATACAATGTGTGAAGACAGGGCTTTTTCTTCACTCAACCAGGACTGTCTTCAGTCTTCATTAAAAGTTACTGCAATGAGAAAAGATGAGCCGACTTAAGAGCAAACTGAAAAGCTGCAAACACTAAGACTCTTCTGGACTGCATGTGTATCTGACAATTTTTCTGTCATTTAAGCTCAACAATTATCAAACCATATTCAAAATGTGCAAATATGGATTATATGTATGGATATAAATAAATGACAAGTGACATTGAGGAGATGATATTTACTGATGCTACAAGACTGATGTTGGAAGATTTTGTTTGTTTGTTTGTTTCATCAGAATTTTGTGCTGGAACTTCTCTCTCCAAGCTCCTACACTGCTACTTAGACAGCTGTCTGGTAGCAGTAACCAATGGTATCCAAAAAACTGCATCTTCTTCTAGCCTTAAAAGGAGAAGTGGGCATCGCATAGCACCTGCTTTCTGAGGGTCTAAATGTGCTTCATGATAAAACTAATTAAGAGAACATTCATTTAAGTGCCATCACTCTGGTCTCCAGGAATTTTTCCTTTGACCTTTGAAAAGAAAGTTTCAATCTGACCCTTCGTATATTGCCTTGTGTAAGGCCATACCTCTTCGGTTTTGATTTGGGTTCAGTATACGTACGATCATGATCTTGGAGAGAGACAGAGAGAGCGAAAGAGAGAGAGAGAGAGAGAGAGACTTGCCTGGGGAAAATGCAAGTAGTCATTTATTCCCTCTCTGTATCTTCCACCTAAATTCCTAGGCAGCGCTCAAAAGTTAGGCAAAACAAACCACTTCTGCCTCAGTTGGTTCCTCACTGTACATAGTTCTTCAGAAATGACCAGATCCCTTCAGCCGCTCATGCTATGGGGAATTTTTTCTTGTCGTACCTTCTCATAATCACTGTCCTTACTTTGCTGGCTTAAACCAGTGTGCTCTTGTTTAGTGCACCCTGAATTTTTCTTAGTCACCAGAGAAGTCATGACTTTGAGTCTCTGAAAGGTTATGTATTATTGTCTTACTTAAATTAATGTTTACATACAATTTTAAAGGCCTTTGTAACAAAGTTGTCAAAGTATTGTTAAAAAAGTTGTGATTAAGGAAAGCGATATATAGATTGTAAAACTGATTGAGAAGTTTTATTTAATGGTTATTTCTTTTTCTGGAACATATGGCATATTTGTACTGGAAGGATGTAATCACTACACAAATAGATGTTGTTTAAGTTGAGCCACTGTATATTCTAGAGTGGAAGGGATATCAAAGGGTGCAGTTGGAAGTACTAGAAGATGTAGTTATGCTACCAAAAGCCATCTTCCCTGAGGGAATTAGCATATATATACCAGTAAATATTCTGGGAAAAGTTAGTTATTGTACATGATTTTTTGAAATGGAGTAGGATTTAAGTGAGGTATAGCATTTCCGTGTTATGTCCTTCTAAAAAGATGTGGATTTCGATCCATGAAATTGAATAGGACAATCTTTAAATGTTTGGCAGTCATGGGCTCAGTCTTGCAATGTTCAGTGCACCCTGGCTCTGGTCCAGCAATGCACTTAACTTTAATTTGAATCTTGTGAATATTACTGTGCAAATAAATTGGAGGATTAGCAACATACATAGAAGTGAGGAAGGCACTTAAGTTCTTTTCTGGATAAAGGCCATATTCACACAAATAATCACTGAAGTGCTTCCTATATTGAGTAATTACTGGTACCGGAAAAGGACCCTCCAAGATCAGGCCAGAATTCATCAAGATTTATTTTTCAATTATCTATGTGTGCCTGGTGAATTTTCATTGTTTTTTGTTTTGTAATAGAGGCTTTAGTACTTTAATTTCAACAGGCTTACTGAAAATAGTTATTGAACATCAAGCTGAAGGTAGGTCTAATTAGATTTCTATTTTAAAAGCAGATGTGCTTAATTTGGTGAGTTATACAGTCTTACTGCTGTTTCAGTTATGAAACTAAATACAAGATACATTTTAACAAGATTTCCTGTATTGTCAAAGATTTACTTGATGATCTCTTAATTCTTAATGCAACATACCAAAATTAACCTTGTACTATCTTCCAGTTTTATTGACCTAATCTTCACTTTTCCCTCTGTTTTTCATCATAATATTTATATAAAAAGGACAAATTATTCTATCAATCAGAGATACTTGAGACTAAAACTTACATTTGTGCCCATTGAAAAAGTGAAAATTTTTTGCACTGTGAACTACATTTTCTAAAAATCTTCTGTAGTAAATTCTACCAGTTTTATACATCGGAATGATCTTTGCATTTCTCATAAGGGTGATAGGTTGATATACATAAAGGTGTAGTCACTGCAGCAACTCTTTTTGTGGCAGTCCTGATTTAAGCAGTTTTTGCCCCACATATACCTGTTTCTGCCTCCATGCTCCCCACATCCCTGGAATTCCTCCTTGCTCCCTCTCCTGCTGTCTGCGGACTCAACTCCTCGTGGGTCTGTATTAGAAACTGGACTGGAGAGTACCTTCCAGCCAGGCAGTAACCTTTCTTTTTTTTCTTTTCGTTTCTTCTGGTCTATTGTTCAGCTGGAACAGTTCCCCAGTTCAGTTCAGCACGCAGCCACAAAGACATCTGAAGGCAGCAAGTGGTGAGGGGCAAAGAGGAGCAGAAAATGACTGCTTTAGTTTCTGAATATTCAAACAGAAGTAATCTCACATGCTGGTGACAAAAAAGGTTGAGCTTCCCTTCACCTTTTGCATGCTTCACCTTTAGTTTGCTGGAACAAGCTAATGTGATTCACTGCACTGCACTGAAGTCACTAATGCCAGTAAGAGAGAGGAGGTAGGAGCATCAGTAGAGGTGGGAAGAAAAGTTGTGGTTGTCTCTTTTGGCAGCAGCATGATATTAAATTAGTTCGAGCCCATTATGGAACTGCACCTTTAGTGATATTTTTTTAACCCAAAAAGATAAGAAATACATTAATGTTTAAAAGTATAGTTGACACATGAGATATTTGGAAAGTAAGAGCTGCCAAGAGGTAATAAATAATGCAGTGGTTCAGTACTAAAGTAGAAATACAAAGCAGAAGTCTTGCAAGAGAATAGAGAGAATAACAAGGACTGAATATAGTACAAACTGTCTCAGGTGATCAGGGAACTCTTTATTAGTGTATGAATTCTTTAGTGAATTGGGAACTTGGTTATCAAGATTGTCACAATGAAGGCTTAGAAAAAATGAAAAAAGTGAAAATAATAGTCTGTTTAGTATTTGGTTATATGGTGTCAGAATGTGGCTTATTAAATCACAGAATATTAGTATTAGAATACCTTTCACAGAAAAGATTGATTCTGTGTAGGCAGGAATATTCCAAGAAAACATAAAACCAATTGATTAATTTCAGCATTCCTAGTGAAGATAATCATGTAACCAATCCTTATCTCATTTTTTGGTTTCTTGTAGTTCTATTGGTAAATGAGACATTACCTATGATAGGATCATCAGAGTATTACCTTTTCACTTACTAATCATGATTTTTCCAAACAGGAACAATCAGAATAGCAGCAAGCTTTTCTAACTTTAATAGTGCAACGACTTACTGAAATACAGCTTGGATGACTTGCGAAATAATGTAGACTGTGAAGCCCTCTAGAGGAAATACTCATTTTTCATCCTGTCACTGAAAAAGACGAAAACAAGTCAAGGACATTTAATTTTTGTAAATGATTTTAACATGGTTGCAGGTACCTGGTTTGATTTTAAGATTTGCAGATTCTTAGTAGTGCGCAAATAACATCATTAGATGTGCCTTAATAAATTGAATTTTCGCTGTCCCATTGATACATTTGTAGGGAAAGCAAACACTGTACATTGTAGTTCCAGTTGATCTGCACTATTAAGTTACTTAACAAGTAC
This sequence comes from Rhea pennata, assembly GCF_028389875.1. Classification (NCBI taxonomy): domain Eukaryota; kingdom Metazoa; phylum Chordata; class Aves; order Rheiformes; family Rheidae; genus Rhea; species Rhea pennata. Next base: position 11,641,305 of record NC_084673.1, on the reverse strand, counting down.
ACTGGCAAATGTAATAAGTGGTTTTCTTGACAAAAGGGAGTAAAGGAAAAATCTAAATTCAGTCTTCCCATACAGCTACTCTATTTTTGCTTCTGGAACTTGTTAAGCTGTACGTTGTGCTTAGTTCTCTTACTCGCATATTCTAAGAGACTGTGAAATAGTGGATGTGATGGCAGAGATGTCTTATTTTTAAAAAAAGATGTCTTTAAAGATGTCTTTAAAGCATTTGGAAACAAAAGTCATAATATATTGTATGTATAATACAAATACATATACATTTTCAAGTTAATGTGAAACTGTTCTTATTTCAACAAAAGTAGACTTATTTAGCACTTAACTTTTAAACCTAATTAGGGCTCAACTTGTAAGGTTAATTTCTGTTGTTTGCTTTTTTGTTTTTTTAATCCATGCTGAGCCAATCTGGAAGGTTGTATGTCATCTGGAACAGCATACAATCACAGTGCAACTGTAACTAAAACTACTAATCGAATCTTCTTATCCTGTAAAAATATGTGTATGCTTCTGGCTAAAGTGAAGATGCAAGTTATCGCCCTTACCTATACAATCCTCTTAATATAGTGTATTGGGCTTCCATTTCCAGGTAGTTAGAAGTAAATTGTAATTCACTATTTGCTAAATCCTCTTAGTGATGAAGCAGTCTGAAATTTTGCTGTGGTTTGTAGAATTAACAACTAAGTTGCGTTTGCTCTTTGCCTTCTCTTTTGAGTGAACATGCCATAGGCCTCTTGTGTAATTAAGTTGCCTGCACATTTAGCACTTTTCTGAGTCCACAGTAACTGTGCTATGGCATTTGTAAGCACCTGATCATAATTTGTGGGTTAGGACTCTTTGTTATAAATGACATTTTCTTTTTGGTTAGGTGTTATAACACTCATGTGCCATAGGTATTGTAACACTCATGCAAAAGCTTTTGGTGTTTTCTTTTCACTTTTATTAATATATAAAACTAGGGAAGAGAAATGACATAAATTAGATCTAGAATGGATTGAACTTTTCGTGTATTTACTGGCAGAGGTTGGAACAGTAAGATTTACCTATTAATTAATGGAGTGACATCCCAGGAAAGAAATTGCAGGTACAGGTAACACAAGGCATTTTCACTGAGAATCAGAAATCTCCTAAGATTCAAAGTTATCTTTGTTCCATGTCATATTTTAGAAGCTCAGAACAATGACAGTTTAGAAATTGCTAATCACACAACAGTTTAAAGAACGAGCATTTAACAAATATAAAAGTTGCATCTCGCTCACTCTTCTGGCCTTTTCAGATTCTCTTGGTTTCACTTTGCTGCTTTTTTTCTAGCCACTGCTGTTTTCCCTGACATACAGACTTGTAATTCTTTATTTGTATGCTCACTCTTCCCAGTAACCTACTGCTCTGTGTTACTCTTTGCATAACCTGGTCCTGCTGGAGCTGTGAAGCCGTGTTACCTGGGTGGCACGCTCGAGAGCATCCTGCCTGTGCCGTGACACCGGCTGTGGGAGGAAAGCATGGTAACAACGGGGAGCCATTTCCTAAGTGTGACTTAGGAGCTGGTTAATGTCATTCAAGCAGCATTAATCTTCTAATGTCTTTCCATGTTTCTCTGACACATGTGAAAAACATAACAGAAAACGCTTGTGTCCTTCCACCCCCCAAGTTTTTACTGGGGATTGACTTGTTTTAGGTAGCTGTCTGCTGCCTAAAAAAAACACGAGGAATATCCTCAGAAGTGTTATTTCACGCTGTGCTACTTCTGCTGATATAAGAGAGCTAATTTATCCTGCTCAGTTAATACACTACATTTGTCCAGGTTGTTGGGTCTGTATTGTTTATCATTTAACATCCGTATTTTTGGTCAGCAGTTCTATTTTGAGCATTCATGGACAGCCTTAGCTGCTGGTACGTTACCATTAGGTAATGTTGTTTTCTTGCCTGATATTTTGAGAAAAGAGTTCCCAACCATTGCTAGTTATTTTTCTGTTCTTTGTAAGTAAACAGTGTAAATTATGTTCTATTTCTCTCAGTTTATCCTTTGGCACTGATAGGCTCTGGAGCTGCAACAGTTTTAAGCTTTAGCTGGAAACTGTGTAGTAGTTTCAGTCTGACACTTCAGTGTTAGAGATTTAAATTTCAGGTTCTAGGTTTGTCCTGTCTTCATTTTTTGCCTGCTGCCGTGTAAAACATTTAATTATCCTAAGCACATGAAAAAGCAATATTTGAAACATCTTAGTGTGTGATACCATGTGGTTTTGAAAGGTTTTGCAATCACTTGGGTTTCTTTTTTTTTTAATTAATTATGAATAGCTTTATTGCTTCACTGGGCAGAATATCATTTTTTTAAATTTTTTGAGCTGTAATCAAATTTTATTCATGGGCTTTTTGGCTCTATAATTCTTTCAGATACGATAAAATTCTTGCCAGTTTTGTGTTATTTCATAGAAGTCTTTAATCTTCGTTAAGCTATAGCCAGATCAAATAGTAAAACAGTTGTAATTCAGAATTAAAACACAAAATAATAGTGATTTAAGATGTAGTAATATTTTTCATCATGTAGTTGAAGATTAATCTATCTTAATCTGATATTGCATGAAAAGTGGTAGTCAATAAAAATTGCTAGCTCTTACTCTATTCAAGAACAACCTGAATAACTTTGTCTAGAATTACTGTATTTTAAATAAGTAGAATAGAAATGGGTAAATATAAAGAAAGAGAAAAGCTTTTTTCTTCATATGTACTGTTTAATTTATCCTTCTTTTGGAATTTCTTCCTGTTTGTCTAGTTTTGCTAGTTTCAAACAATTTAAGTGAATAAAAGTAATAATAATTACAAGCCTGGGAATTTCCTGATAATTAATAAGGGTTAGAGAAGGCCTTGCTTTTAACTGAGCTAATCACAGATTACTACAGCTAATTCCTCTGAACTGCTTAAGAGCCTAATTTAAGATTATCCAGGTTCTGGAGCTCCTTTAATGATTTGTGCTGTCAACAGAACTGCATAAACAAGGGCTTGTGGTGCTGTGGCTTACGTCTCTGTGTTTCATAGAAGTAAACAGAACGAGAAGGGACATGCATGTGGAATCAGATTAACTGATCCCGAGGTTTTGCTATACAGTTGCCATCAGTAGAGTTGCTGAAAATCCATGAAAAGAATTGACTTCTAGCCTTTTCTTTACCTCTTTGAAGTAAAGAAAGTAGCTTCTCAGTGATTTTTGGCAACTATGGGAAGAACAGTGTGAGGAATTGCCAAGCTCACCTTCCGCTTCTAGGATCTTTGTCTTAGAGGTGTTTAAACTATTATTTGTGAATTAGGCACTAGACATATAGTTCCTGAAGAAATTGTGTTGAGCAGAAATCTTACTTAACTTGGCTTTTCACTAAAAGCACGTACACTGAATTTGGCTGTTCTTTTGGTATCTAGGACTTTTAGTAAACAGTGTCAGTGAAATCAAAACAAAGATTAATATATTATGACGTTGAAACATCTGTAGCACTTTCGATCCGTCTATGTCAGCTCTTTTATCATCACCCTTTGCAAATGTTAGCACTTGCTGGCAGAAAATGTGATTCTTGCTGTCCTGTTACAAGTTTGTTTTGTTTTATTGATAACTTGTTGCAACGATATACATGCTTCAGAACAAGATACCAGAAATTTCATTTTCTTTGTACATGTTTTAGCTGAGAGCTATTAATATAAAGCATCTATGACATTATGCCTAGATTTTTTTGAATATGAATATAAGCAGAATTTCATATAGAGCTTTACTGCAGGTTTATCATAGATACTTTTAGGATAGGATTCCTCTAACCTAACTTTCAATGTCTGCCTTAAAATTATATCAGTTTTGTCTAACAAGCTCCCGTTTCTTTCTGATGATTATCTCAGATAGACATCTGTTATTTATCTCTTCTTGGGTTTTTCTTTGGGTTTGAGGTATGGACAAGTGGTTTGTACCTCAGTCCTACTTACACAAAAGAGTTTTCCGGAAAGACTGAGTTGTTTCTCTATGCTATCAAACTGTTGGTGTTTTCAAGGTCAACCTATGATTAAGGCTTTCTTGTGGGAAATGGAAGATGGATAAATCCCCTGAAGCTGGAGAAAGAAGTCTTCAAATAATTATTTTTTTTATAATCAGTTATAATTCTTATTATAATGCTCTTGCTTTTAAGATCAGCCCTTATGTGCAAGAACATTTGATGCTATTCCTTTCTTCAATAATTAAGTTCCTACTGTTCCTGACAGAAATTTGGAAAGCCCAGTCTACTGACTTATCTAAAATGGAGAAGTTATGTTGCAGTATGGCCTAAGGTTAACTCACCTTAGTTTGGATTTGGACAGTGGTGAAGAAAGTTGCATTAGATTTCCTAGTATTTTTCTTTCCACCTGTTTTTTTATTATTATTATTATTATTATTATTATTATTATTGTTTTCCTGCATCTTTGGCAGCAGGTTAATGGTTACTGTGAACACCATCATCTTGGAAATACAGAATTGGAACAGGCCCTCTGAATCACCTATTCTAGTCTGCTCTGGAAGGAAGATGAGAAGATGATCTTTGACATTTGTTTCAAACAGGAGAGATAGAAAACCTAATCATATCAATTATCTATTTTAAGTGACACTACCCCTCACACATGCAGAGTAGATGTTTCTTCTCCTAACTGGTCTTACAACTATCTAGAGATACTCAGACATCACCAGAATTATTAGACAGAACTTCAATCTTTTATGACTGTGTAAAGAAGATCCAGGATTTACTTGTACTGGTTCTACATTTTTGTTTTAAGTCAAAATGATAGCTGAAGGCTCTTGTAAATATGGGTCTGTTTATGGACTTGATCAATTTACGTGTGTTTTTTTTCTAGTTCTTAAATTGTTTTCAGCATAAAGACTTTAATGTGTAGGCTTAGAAAAATGGCTGAGATCATGGTCATACATTTACCATCTGGGCAGATAGGAGAGAAGATGAAGTAGAGCAGTGTCACTTGTGGCTTTCAGGTGGTGTAGTTTGAAAAGCATTTATTTTGGCAGTGGTGCCAGCTTAAGCAGCTCTTCCTACATCCACTGATGTTTACCATTCCATTTGTGCAAGGTAAAAATAGCAAGTAATAAAAAGGGATAAAGTTAATTTAGAGCAGTTTCTGACCTGGTTCACCTCATAGCCACGTACAAAGCTGTACCAAGCACAAAGAGCAGGATGTACAAGTGGAAACCACCCTGTGCTGGAACTGCGCTTCTGTCAGAAGATAATCTCATGCAACTGTCTCTCTAAAAGGTAAAGCAATGTATTACATGAGTGCAACATAGGAAATAGATAGAAGTATTTGCCTTGCATTTGGAGACAAAGCATTTTTCTTAAAAACAAATGTAATGAGACAGATACAGTGTCCAGGTACTCTCAGCTTAGTCGTACTGGAATATGAAAGCATGTAATCGAATAAACGGGAGGTAGGAATCTGCTGGCTTTTAGAGATTTGCTAGCACTTCCGGGTCATTCTTCAGCCATCCTGCTTCAGAAGTGACTGGAGGCTGCTGTTAAATCTCTATCAAGGAGAAAATTAATGAGACTAAGGAAAGGTGTAAACTTATGTTAGCATAGAGAGCTAATAAAGCCTCTTCTGTATTTTTCACATTTATAGAATGTTCATCAGTAAGAGCATCAGTGACATAGCTCAAGGTTAAGACTGCTGTGAAATGTGACAGCAAGGAGCATGGTCTCGTGTCTGAAAATGTGATATGTTCTGCGAGTTTGACACTTTTCTTCTAGAAACATCTTTAAGGTCAGGTCTAGTTACAGCAAGCTTGTTGAAAATGCCATTTGTTACTATTGTGATTAAGCCCAAAGCCTGTCATTTTAAAGGGGAAAAAAATAGAATGTCCTCACATTTTACTATTCAGTCATAGGTAATGAAGGCAGAACGAATATTAAGACATTTACTTCATATACACAAATGTCAGTTTAAAGGTGATGGCATATTGTTGCATCAAATTTTGTAAGTGGAGCAGTTTGTATCATTTTTTATTAACATTGCCTGATTCATCTCCTTATAAAACCCTCTTTTCAGGTGCTCTTAACACTGAAAATACTACTAATTTCAATACAGCTTTTGTCTTGATACTATAGTTATCTTGGAAAGATACAGCTGCCAAAAAGAGCTTGCTGGTATAAACACTGAGATTACGGAAAAGGCATACTAAAAAACAACCCCCCACACACATATTACAGTGCTGATGTATTATTCCCGTTGCACATGGGATAGAATTGAGATAGAATTTGGAGAGGATTTTTTTTTTTTTTTTTGTCTCAGATGTACTCTTGGTGGAAAGACCATAACATTTGCTCATATTCACAAAGGAGGATCCTTGTGGGAAAAAAAAGTCAGTTCTCGTGTGCTTAGAAACTTGCTACAATTTCTGAATTTCTTGAGGATATTGTCCTTCTTACAGAAGGTACCTGTTCCTGAACACATACGTCATTTAAGGAAAGGTCTGATGTATTCTGGAGAGCAAAAGGAGCTTAGATCAGAAGCCTGTGCTCTCAGTAACACCTTCTCCTCTGGTGGTACAAAGGAGAGGAAGCTGTCTGATTCATGCATAGAAAGTGGAATAGGGACAGTCTGGTGAGAGTAAAACGTGGCGCATATGAAAGTGAAAGCTGGCAGTAAAGGAAGGAAGTTGTAGGCATAAAGAACTTGGCTGGGGAAAAAACAGAATTTTGTGATTAAAAACTAGGAATTGAGAGGATGCCTGTAACCTGTGACTACTGAACCAGTCAGATGGTGCGTGGGATGTAACTGAGAAGCAAGGATGGAATGAAAGGCCAAGAGCAGGCAAACTAGCATGGCTGGACAAGAACTCACCAAGCTGGCAGGGTGCAGGCCCTCGAGCGGTTGGTGGAGGGCTCTGCGGGGGCAGAGATGAGCCTGGCTACGTGAGGAGAGGAGTAAGAGAAGGAGCCTGAGGAACTGCACGTTGTTAGCCAGAAGACTGGGACAACTAGAAGAGTTTATGTCCAGAAAAGGTCAATCTCCTCTGAAGCCTGGAGTGGAAGTTGCCATTTTCTGTGTCAGTCAGTGTTTGGGAAACATTTATTCAAAGTGCTTATCCTGCTTTAGTTCCTGTTCATGCAGATGATGACTCTGTAAGTTCAAGTAGCAGAAGTCTGTGCATATTTGCATCTAAATCATCCATCTGTATCTGTGTGAATGTTACTATAATGAGGCAGAGGAAACTCATCTGGGAAGCAACATTTAAACACATTATACGTGCACAGTCAAGCTTTTAAAGGTTAGATAATGTCAGAATTAGAAGTTTTTTTGCAGAGCAACCTTCATTCTTTCCTTTTTATGTTTATTTCAGTCTTTTTTTTTAATAAAATTTTGCAATCTGATGCTATGCTCTTAGAGATCAGGCTGGTTAAAACAACAAAAAGAAAAAGGTCTTGAAGATGCAGAATACTGCACGAGACTCTAATTTTCAGTTAAATTTTCCTAAAGTTAAGGGCCTAGGACTGAAATGTTCCAAGCTTAGAGTTGGATATTCCCCTTGTCCTTTTTTGATTTGTGGAGATAAGATCCTTTTTCTATTTCCAAGCCTCTAACCATTTTTTTTTCTCCTGAAAAAGCTTAAGAACAAACAGCTGAAATCTGATGGATAGTGAGCTTAGTACAAACACAGTCCTGAGGACTATACTTTTCCTTTATTTGTCCTGAATAACTCTTTAAAAGCTTTAGTGCTGTCAACCAAAAAAAATTATCTGATGTTTTTCATTGTTAAAGTTATAAAAAGATTGGAAAAGATCTAGTAACCTAAATAATAGGTTTTGATCAAAAAATCCATGAATTAATGTGTGTATTCAATGAAAGTACATTTGAAAAAGACATGCATTTTCCATTTCTCTCTGTCCATTGGCCAACTAGTCAAGTTCCTCCAGAACTTTCTAGTTAGCTACTAAAAATTGTTTTACATAAACAATACTCATTGATTTAAAACAAAAACAAACACTTCTTCACCTTCTGTAATTGCTACCTGTTGACCTGAGCTGCTCGGTTTTGTCAGGCACTGGATATATTCAAGTAGATCTGCATATGCAAGCTGGAGAATATGGTAAGAGCAGGAAGGCTGTGCTGCCTTCCCCAATTAATTGATTCCAGCACAGAAATAAGACTTTTTTGCCAGCAGAGATTAGCTAATTTTCTGGTTTTGCCTGTCGATTTGGTAGGACAAGAAGCCATTGATGGAATCAGGGGAGGGGTCTGTTCATTTGCAAGGTCGTGTACAAGGTCTCTCGTGCCCACAGCAGGGATCAAACCTCTCCTTCGTTAGCGTCCCGAAGCTACTGCAGCGGTTTATGCAGCAGGCTTTGTCTCTGTGCCTTTTCTCAAAGCAGGTGCTGTTTCTAGTCTTCTTTTGCCTTTTCTGTTCTCTTCTTTGCAGTGTTTCTGTCCTTTATTTATTTATTTTTATCCTTATCACCCATGGATAGTTTCAGAACGATCAGTTCTCTCTGGAATTATTAGATGACCCTCGGTGGCACACAGCTAAGTTCCTTCTCCTGAGATGCACGTGCTGGTGCAGACATACTCCTGTGGTGCACTGTGCACCTATTTGCCTTCACAGGGAAGTTCAGTCACCATTGGCCTTCATCCTGAATAAGGACACAAGCATTAATGGGTTTCTTCCAACATCCAGCACAGCAGTATTTTAAAATTGAATTTGTGTCTGTTTAAAACATTTTTTCACTTTATGATTTATTGACTTTTTGCAAGCGGCCATTAGTTAATGACATATGATTGTTGTACAGCTTGTGTTAGTCTAATGAGCTTCATAAAGGGGAATATTAAATTGATGCTTCCATGTTAAAGGTAGACCAAAACTTCTAAAGAGACTGAAATCCATTCCATTGACAGGTTTTGTCCTTTAGACTATTCTGCTAACACTTGTGTCTATAATTCAAGCGCAGTTGTGATTTTAATATTCTGTTATGTCATTTTTTTTAATTTATGTTATTTGGGAAAATGACAAATACTTTTCCAGATCATTACTGAAACCATTTCTGACTCCTGTTTTGCCCAATTGACAGTGTTGTGTGATCTGAACCGACACATTTGGAACAAGAGTTTTCTTTCAAAATTCTGAGTGTCTTTAAGAAGCATGAAAATATATCTGGTTTATGTTTCTATCAACCAGAGGCTGGTTTATTTTAAAATGCAGGGACAACAATTGCAGAGATAGAACAAATATACAAAAATTGATTTGTTTCAATGAACAGGTAACGGTCTGGTAAAGCTGCACAACTTCAGTGTGTACATAGCTCAGCGTTTCACTAAAATAGTCGGTATGACAGTCAAGACAGTTTTGTTCCAAGTACTGTGTTACTGGTCATGCTCTTTTTGTACCCACTGCTGCTACAGGCTTAGAAGCTGTAATTGCACTCTAATACTTCCTTGCATCAGTGCTAAACTGCAGAAGTCAGGAGTGCTAAATGCATTTCCACTGAGCTGTTTTCCTTCTCTTTCATCCTAGACCCTGAAAGCAGAATGAGCAACGGAGCATTTTTATAACAGAGCATATCATTTAGTATACCCTCTTCTGTCAGAAGAATTACCTCCTGAGAGCAGTCATGTTTGTGACAAGCTGAGCTGGCAAGGAGCCTTTCTGTCTGCACTCCCCGTAACCCGCCCGTTTCACAGCCAGTGCTCTGCTGTTTTAGCCAGCTGCCTTATATTTTCCTGTGGGAATAAAGATGTAGCACAAACGAAACTATCGTTTGGTCAGGTATTATTAGGACAAATTATGAAAACAATGTAATTTACATAAGTAATAAAATATTCCATTAAAATATGTGGAAAAGGAGAAGAGAGAGAATACAATTTATGAAGAGATTTATGAAAAACTGCAAATGACATACTTAAATTGTTTTCTGTTGTGATGGATCACAGTTTTCTAAGTTACTGTTACCACATTTCTCCCTGAGAGAGCTGTCCTGTCTCCATCATTTGACTTTCTGCATAGAAGGCAACAATTTGTGCTCTTCTTCATTTATTTTTATCATTTTTTTTTTCAATGTCTAACATTGTCCCTGTCTAACAACAGAGAGAAAAGGACAGATCTTTATGTAACATGGGGACTATATTTGTGGGTTTTATGTGAGCTAAATCTGCTGTTTGTTGAAATCAATGGAAAAATTCATTTTATTCTCAGTAGGTCTTTTGGCCCATGATATGTAGCATCCCTTTTGTATTGTTAACTTGGAGTTGACACTTAAATCTAGCTTTAACTGGCTGAAAGAGAATTTTCCTATAACACATTACTTTATTTTGTTGTTTTAATGATGTGCAGTTCCAGAAATAAACATTGTAAAGCAAACTGGCTTTTCTTTTCCCTGTCCTTTCTCCCCTTTTTTTCTTCCACCTTTCTTTTCCTTGTTTCCTTGATTGGCAGTTTACTACCTGCCTTGTTTTCAAAAATCATAATGTTTGCATTAAACATATCAGAGAGAGAATTGCTATTTTTCAGACTCTACTCTTTGGATCCAGAGATAAAATTTTCCTAGTCCATGTGCATGGAATAAGCTTCTTGCTTAGAAAGGGAAAGAGACAGTATAGCAGATTTCTCATCATGGGCATTAGTCTCAGCTTTGACATAAAGCATACTCGTTTAAACCATTTTCCTTGAATTATTTTATTGCACTGTGAGAAATATTTTGGCTAGTTAGAAACTACACCAAAATACAAGAATGTGCAAAAACAGAACTGCAAGCCTCTGTGTTTCTTGCCGAACTCTAACACTGGTAACTTGGGGATAGTGGTTTAATTCTATTTAACCTACATACAAAATAGAGTTAATGCTTGTTATTTCTTTGGAGTTACGAATCTTAACTAATGTAAAGCTAATCTGTAAACAGAAATTATATTGAGGAAACTTCATAAAGAGTACTAACGAGGCCTAAGTGGATTGAGGAAATAAATATTCCATTTGGCTCTGATGAGTCAAAATGTTCTCATTCTGCACTCTTTGTAATTACATCTTCATTATTTTCATGCTTTGGAGAAAAACAATGATAGCCATGATAACAGAGAATGAAATTACTGCTAGTTAAATTCCTAATTTTTAAGACCTCATGCCTATCAAACACAAAATGTTATATCACAACAAAAGAAAAATGGAATACAATATCTAGTTCCTAGGTAGACAGGAAAAGCATATTTCTTTTTTGTATTTATTAGATGCTGGCATGCTATGAGACAGTCTGATCCTTTAATGATGTATTTTTTCTGTTCTGTTGTCAACTGCCATACTGTTTGCACCATTAAGTGAATGTCTTCTAAAGATGCCCTGGGAAGCTATTACAGAGCAGTATGAATAATGCAAATTTCAGATTTTGCTCTTCTGTCATAGATTGTATCTGGCATAAAGGCACATTTAATCTGGCTTCTCATTTTTTGTAGGATGTCACATTCATTTGGTTTCTAAACCTTTCTGAGTATGGCTACTGCTTATTTTGTGGCCACTAATGACAACTTTAAAAACAAATTTGCTTCAACCTTGTTCAAAATCATTTCATTTTTGGTGGTAGTTTCAGTGACTTCTTCTCCTTAGTTAGTTTATAGAAAGGAATTTTAGGAAAACAGTCACTAAAAGCAAATATGAAATGTAGGGCTTTGAGAATTCACTCTGAGATGCGTTTCTAAGAATTTTTCTCATATAACCAGTGAACGGAAATGTATAATGATTCTGAATTTTTATTATCAAATAATGAACACAGAACTTGCAGTGGCCAGTTGTTAACCAATGCAAACTCAAATATACTTACATTAAAAATGTTAATTAAATCATTTAAAACCATGAACAGCTGCACAGAAATGTCTTCTGTTTGCAGAATATTATTCTAGTAAAGAAAAGAGCGTAGGTATTTGTCATAAATAGATTGCTGATTTGAATGCTAAATTCAGCAATAGCACTAACCGTTCTGTTTTCTTGTGAGTGAAGGATTAATATTGTATGTTTTTTTCATGATCACTGAGTGAAGATCTAATTTTAATCCTAACAGTATTTAGTTAAGTGTGTGCAGACAGTTTCATCCCAAACCTTGTGCAGTAACTTGTTCGTCACTCTTCAGTAGGGAGCTTTCAGTAGGAGTGTTGAAGGCATGGTGGCATTTCTACCCAAGGTATCTGCTTTGAGAGGGTGTATTCCAATAACTTAAAATAGATTTTTCAGATATGAAAACTGACATTATTGATCTCAGGAAAACTCATCATTGAGCTAAGATCTCTTAGATATGGCACTTTTTGTTAGTTGCTGCTGGATTGCATCTCGGGAGTGAAGAACATGAGAGGAGCTGAAGGGAGACGTTCAGTTCCTGCACCAGTATCCTGAGAAGCACTGATTGACTCACGTAACTTCTCTGTTCTTTAGTTTTGTCATTTCCCAAACACGCACAATACCTATTTCACAGTGATGCTATGAAAATTATAAATGTTATGTGAAGCATTATTATTTGTTTAGAGTTAAAGTCCCACCTGAGAGGTGTTTGCAAATTTCAGCCAGTTTTCTCTGGAACAGGAAATGCAGTTACCTGGCCTCATTTCTTCCACCCATTATTTACCAGATTCATTGATGGAAATTGCAAAATAATCCTTGTATTTCAGAAACAGAAAGGCAGCCTAAAGTAGTCAAATACATTGTTTTGTTTTATTCTGTTCCTGTTCATCATAGCCCTTTCATCTCAGCTGAATTACTCTGGCTTAATTAAGACAATGAGGTGAAATTCAACACCCTGTATACAAGGTATCAGCTCCGACATTGTCAGATACTCTGTTTAAAACCCTGAGAGCAGGAAAGTATGGAGAATATCAGTAATTTTTGTCTACAGAATAGTTTTAAATTTCATTTTCTGACCTCAGTTTTTGCAGGCTTTCGCTGCCTCAGAGTGTTGTTTGGATATTCTCGCCGAGTGCTCCTGCAACTGGTTTAGGAGTTTGTGGCTGGAAGCTAGCCAGCCCTAGCGTTCAGTCAGGCTGCGCTGCCCACGTTAGTAATGTGTTTGCCTAACATTTTCGGTCACAAGGAAATAGAGCTTAGTAGAAATGTATGTTATTAAATGTAATAAAATCACTTCATATTATTTAGGGTGTGTGCTTATAAATAGAGTAATGGATAGTAATGTAGTTTTTTAGGATGTTTTCAGTGATCTTCCTTAATTCTCTTATTCAACTCATTTAGCATTACAGCGCTAATTTAGAGAAATAGATTTCTTTGTTTATCACTGCCTAAATATATCATCTGGTTACTGAAAAGGAGCTCTGTACTTGAATATATTAAAATAAGTAAAAATTACTCTTTACATGATAAAATTCTCTATTTCTTTACATTAATAAACTAGGAGCTGATATTTTTTACTTTTGCTTTATTTTTGTATTGCATTTGTGAGAAAATTTAGACAAACAAAAAACATGAGCTGTCATATGCCTTGTTGTTTTCCTTTTCTTTATACACACAGAGTTTTCTTAATGCTTGCACAAACATTCTTTCTCCTTAATTTAACCATACTGGTAACTTTATGTGTATTATAGGAGGGCTGTGCAGGGAAATGCTGATGCAAAGCTCTAGCTTCCTTAAAAGCCCAAGTTGAATATTTCCATGGCTTTTGGATGACTACACTTTTCAGGGGTCTTGAATTTACTTGTTTCACTGTAGGACGAATACTTGAAAATCAAACCCTACTCTACTTAGTAGGTAAAAATATTGAAGCTGATTTTTTTTGTAATTCTCCAGAATTCTTTCTCTAAGAGGCTATCAGGTTTCTAGTGAATATAGCACAGTTCTCGATAAAGATCTTGAGGAAACTCTGTGTAACTTTGCATAGCTTTCACTAATAAAGAATCTTACTTGTGTAAAATAGCTTGTTACACAGTCCTATTTCTAGTCTGGGAGATAGACTAGCATGGCAGCTACCAAGTCTGCTATTCTGTGAGTGGGCAAAATTGTGTAATAAAATTAGGTTTTGGGATGTAACAGTACCATTTTATGTCATTGAGTTTCAGGAAGTTGGGTAGTTGGTCTTGAAAAAAGAAATTGTAAACACTGTGTGCAGCATAGTCGATATCTAGGTGAGTGAGAAAGTCTGACAAACATTCATGCAGTCATTATCACACTGTAAGACTTTGACAAGACTTCTAGAAAAGAAATCCTGAGAAGAATATGCTCCTTATCCTAAGCTAAACTTATATTTAGGGCTTAATGATATTGTAAGAAAAATGTTTTCTACAATATCACTCTCTGTGATTCTTTATTCTTTTCCTTGTTTCTCTAGTAAGTATAGTGGACATTTTTAATTAATGTTAAAATGTTTAAGAATATTGAAAATAGTGTCAGTAATAGAAAGTATGTTCTTGAGTAGTATAGCACATACCACTGTGTAAATGAAATCAATTTGTATTTCTTTTGTACATTTTCCCTAATAGATCCTAACAAGGTACTGTGCTTGTATTCCTAAGAAATTTATGTATTTGTAAATTACAGAATTACTATTGTTTGTCTTCTCTGAATATGCATTCTTGGGCTTTTTTCAAATAGGTCTTGATGATTGCCTCCAGCAATACATAAAAAACTTTGAAAGGGAAAAGATCAATGGGGAACAGCTGCTACACATCACTCATCAAGAGCTTGAGGAACTAGGAGTCACTCGCATTGGCCACCAAGAACTGATACTGGAAGCAGTTGATCTGCTGTGTGCATTGGTAAGTGATTTCTTGGATCACTCAGCTTAATAACGTAGGTTTATAAATTATAGGTTAAGAAACTAACCATATCCATTTTATGATTATGTATGATGGTCTTTTACTGTTCTTCCTCTAACTTTCTTGGTCCTGTATTTCCATGCAGTTTACTGTTGGTGCTGGCATCCATAGGGCTCTGTGATTATATGCCATATGCCCTTATTTTGCTATGTTCACCACACTTTACAAAGCAAAGTAGACTTTAATGTTTCAACTCATTCAAAGAGATAACACTAAGGTACCAGAAGGTAATGTTAAGTAAACTAGAAGATTGTTTAAAGTTATCTTTAAGATAGAATTGGAATGGTATAATCAACTTTTTCTTTTTTCTTTTATTAAAGAATAATAATAAAATAATTTTTCTAGTAACCTAGAAAAATTCTAGACAAAAGTCTGGAAGAAAATTAGTCTTCCATTTAACAAGTTATTAACTGAAATTATTAACTTAATTCTAAAGAAAAAAAAATGCTTTTACTTATGTAAGTAAGCAGCAGAAAGGATATTGAAAATACTAGATATAGAACAATAAAATTAAGTAGGTAAATTACCTGTGACAATCTCAGTATTTTGCTTTTTTACCAGGAGTTCTACATTTGCACAAACTGGTTTATCCTGTGAGATTTTGATAGGAAAAATTGTCTCCAATGGGGAAACTGGCATTTAAAGTGACAATAAATCAGAAATCAGTCTGGAAATATGCACTGATTTATACAAGGAACAGTATGAAGTACCTTCTAATATGCATCTATGCTTCTTGTAGGCATGTCTAATCACAAAATATATCTGATTTGGCTTGAGATATACTTTTTCAAATTAAATAACACGTATGTCAAAGCAAAGAAATACTTTTGGTCTTGATGAAAACATACTTGTAAACTGGTGTATACTGCATGTCCTGAATTTTTTTGTGTGTTTTGTAAACATTAAAAATCAACTTAGAATTTTTTTTTTTTGAATCACTGCATTCCACATAAAAGGAATCTAAATACCACACAGTGTTATATTATCTAATGAACAATACAGTGCTATGCCCTTACAGTGGTCTGAAATAACAGTCACAAGACTTTCCTCTGGTGAAAGAAAGTGTTTCAGTCAAGTGTGCCCATTAGGAGGACCCTTGCTGATTCTTCTAACAAAGAAACTGTACCTCTTAAATGTTGGCCCTGTTGCTGGTGAATAATGCAGCTTTTCCCTTACTGTGCCATCTCATGACCTCGTTATTTTCTCTTTTATAGCAGGAATGGGGATTTTCCAGCTCCTGGTATCATTTGTTTAGCCTTTTGCCTTTAAGCCCTTATCCTTCCTTCCCCACTCTGTTTCTAAAACTCTTGCATTCTTTTTCCCTGCTTCTAAATCTTTATCTTCCTTCCCATTTGCTGTGCTTTCTGCTGAGTGAGTCTCTCCTGCCTGCGGCTCTGCCCACGGGGGTATTCTCTTGCTTCTGACATTTCTCCCTTGCTGCCATGTACTACGTGTTCTTCAATCCTTGAAGCTTCTTACTGAGCAAGGATCATAAATAAAAGTTTTACAAGACTCAGTTTTAAACTTTAGTATTTTTAGGAATTTAATCTCTGTAACTGAAAGCATCATTAAGAATTTCTCTTAGTCTAAATAATGGCAACAATTTAATGGGAGGATATCTGATGCTGCCTTCACTAACATCTGAAATACACTTCTAAAATGTTACAATTATTTTCTGATTCTGTGCTAAATCTTGAAACATTAGTAGATCATTGTGCTAAAATTGGCTAGGTGATCAGCGCAAATTGTGAATTGGAGTTCATAGCTGTAATGGATCTTTAATATAACAAGTAATCTAAAAAGCAGAAAAGATCTGATGAAGAAAGAAGAGATCTGTATCTTGTTCATGCCACTGCAGTCAGCTAGCATATATAAAATGATTTGAATCAGAATGGCTCAGAGACTGTTAAATTCCTGAGTTATCCCATCAAGCAAAACCTTAGTTTATGTGCAGCTAGAACACACACTCAACCAGTAAGATGATGATACAGTAATGTGTGTGTTTGTATATATGTACAGTATATATAAAGTGCAAATTAAGTATATTTATAGATGCATATATACATACACTGTTTTTAAAAAGTTTCTCAAAGCTGAAAACTTGTGGTGAACAAAATTGAGAGGAAACAGTTTTAAAAATCTACCGTAAAATTGTGTATGTGGAGAGGCAGAGTTGCAGAATAAGCAGTAGTTCATATCCTCCCTCCCTACCTCCCTACCTCCATTAGCACCGTTCAGCATGGCATGTATTCCTGGTCATATGCTGGTGGAGCATCCACAATACTATGCACACTTTATTTTCTTTCTATCTACATCATTGACAGTTGCAGTCCTGTTTACATCAATACATGTCAGTACAGCTTTGTACTCTGTGTATCATCCACTCACTGGGCCATATCACTTGTTATTGATTTTTTTTCCATACATGGTATTCTTAATTGATTTCTGTTTGACAATTGGCAGTGTCCAAGTTACATGAGCTATTTCCTACAGCCAGTATTACCAAGGTGTTCCATTCTAGCTTAGTCTGTAAAATGTTTTAAACAGAAGTGTCTCCAAAATACTATAGAAATCTCTGAAATAAGCTTAGGCTTAGTGATGCATCAGAAATTTGGCTGCACATTGGTCAAGTTCAGTTACAGAGCAGCTATGTTGCTTTAGGAAACTAAGAAAAAATGTGAGTATCTTAGCTCAGGCTTTTGGAACGCTCTGGAAGTGCATGTTGTGATGCTGTATTTTCCATGTGCATTCCCTGAGGGCTTGGCCATCAGCCCACTGGCTTTGGGGGCTTTTTTCTTGTTTGTTTAGGGTTACATGTCAAAGGCTAATGCCTCTGCTTCTTTGTCTGTGATGCAAACTGTTACACATTGTATACACAACTAAATGCTGGCTTGTAATTGGGCTTCAAAGTGCAAGAGTAAAGCAAAAAAATAAAGGAGGGATGTGTTCTCCTTCTTCCTTGTCCTGAACCACCTATTAACTAGAATGTCAAATACAAATTATTGAAGACAGTGAAGTTTTACTTGAATAATCTATTACACATTTTCCCTTGAAATTATTTTATATCCATTCTTCACAAATAAACATGAAAAAATTCTAAGGTAATTTTATGTCTGGATTAATTGATTCAAACTATAACAGTATTTCTGAATGAAATCAGAAGAGACATTGCTAACATGAAATGTTAGCATGGAATATGATTTTCCTTTTGTAAGCTGAATTCAAAGTTTTCTTTAACTAGGTATTACTTATGAGAATCCTACATAGGAAGTAGCCTATGTTGACAGGAGACAAATGAAAGCAAGCAAACAAGCAACATAAGAAATAGGGAAAAATAAAAGTATTTGATAGGGTTGTGCGTAATACAATTGGCAATATGGTGATCTGGAAGTATATGGATTTTTAAATAACATTTAATTACATATCAAATTAATTACAAATTAATTGTAACAATACAATTCAAATTAATTTGAAATGATGGAATATTCTGATTTTGAAAAAGTAAAATCAGAGACCAAAAGGTAAGAATGTTTTTTACTGGAGGAGAATGTACTGGCACTTTCCTGGGTTTGCTGAGGCTTACATGTAAGTATTATGAAAGCAAAAATTTGTAGCTGACCCATAATTTCAGTTTAAATTTTTTGACCATTCTAAAAAGACAGCTTTTGAGTGGGCCTTTTAAATTCCAAAATCTTTAGTGTTGTTTTAATTATGAAGATGATTTGGAATGATTCCTGTGGAAAAAAACCTATCTTGAAGATTAAAGTCCTTCCTTGCTAGTGCGGTCAGAAGCTGCTCTGCAATTACTTATTTGACGTAATTGAAATAACATCTATGGACTTAAAGCTGCGTGCCATTTAGGATTTGGATTGTAATTTTGTTAAAGCTGAAATGAGATTTTATATATATATATATATATATATATATATGTTGGAGGAGGTGTTCTACAAAGGCATTGACTGTAAGGAGGATATTCTGAAGCAGAAGCAAAGCCTGGGGAAAATCTGTGATAGACAGTAAAATATACTGGAAATAAGAAAAGGAAGTACTTTCGGGGTGAGCATGGATTGCTGTTCAAATCTATGCATGTAAATTTAATTAGGACAATATTGGAGGTTTTGTTGTAAAAGCCTCTGCAAATTAAAATATAAAGTCTAGTAAGGAAAAGACTTCAATAATGAATTGTGGAAAAATAAATATAAAAAGTAACATATGCTCA
Organism: Rhea pennata; assembly: GCF_028389875.1. Taxonomy (NCBI): domain Eukaryota; kingdom Metazoa; phylum Chordata; class Aves; order Rheiformes; family Rheidae; genus Rhea; species Rhea pennata. The sequence continues at coordinate 11,622,281 of NC_084673.1, read as the reverse complement.
AATATAGATTGTATCTAAAATAATTAGAAGTATTGTTAATTCATAGACATAAGGTAGTGAAATAAGGCACTGTGCAGTAATAGTGTTCAAAGAGGGATTAGAAACTATGCCACTCTGCAGTGGGTGCAAAGGCCATCAATCTAAGCGTATCTGTTTGTTTGTTTGTTTGTTTAGTTGTTTTTTTATTACTTCTAGAGCATTCCTACCAAATCCATATGATTTTTTTTCTAATGTATTTCTCTATTAGATACCTCTTTCTTTGACAAAAATACAACAGTAGCAGTATTTTATGCTGGTCAGACTAAAAACGGTTTGCAAAAATCTGTTTTGTAGTACACCATGCTGAAGAAGGAGCAGCCAGCCTTTCATAGCTGTCCGTATATCTCTCAGATTATTTCTTCAGATTTAAAATTATTCAAGTTTGGGTTAAATTGATACTACTTTTTAATGGCCATCTCTCTTTAGACTTTTTTCATCTTTCCTTCTGCAGATACATTTTTTGATTTGTAAATACTGTGAATATATTGGGAAATATTTTTTCTTATTTGAAATGTAATTGACTTTCAGTTTTAACAAGTCATTGAATATGTCAGATGCTCATTTCCCCTCAATATTTCAAGGCTTATTATTCTAGAGTGAAATTTTCGTTCGTATATGTTGATGCTTAAATAGATAGAAATAAATTTTCTGTATTTGAAATGGAACTCCTTCCTCTTGGTGAGAGATGAAGAGATGTTCCATCTCCTCAGTATTTTGAGGAACCTGGCGTATATATATTTTCTTATACGCACACACAAATATGCAACCAGAGAGCTATATAAATCTCAGTAGGAAAAGAAGTTCAACTTTTGGCAGTCCAGTGCTATCCATTTTACTGTGCCAAACCATTAAACTGATAGTATTGAATGGGTTATTTAACTATTCTATGAACTTGGAAGCACTTCTCTTTTGCTTAATTTAATTAGTTCCTTTACATTCTTTTTTGGACTTTCAAATTATGCAGGTTGAAAAATAAACAGTTTCAAGGATTGTATGTTGTTTTTTATCTCTCATTTCCAAGTCTATTGCCAATTTCTTGGTACCTTTGGTAGATCTTGAAGGAGGATAATAATTTCTTAGAAACAGTTCTCAATAGGATAAAAGTACTTTTGTTCACTGTAAAGAAGAAAGCTGAATGTAGTTAATTTTTTTGTTGTTGGTTTTTTGCCTATTTAGCACATAGGAAGCCTTTAATTTAGAAACTGCCCAATGATCCCTTCCCAGAGGTAAATTCAGCTATAGGAATTGATCTAACCAAAGAACATGGTAAAGAGCAATTTTTCTTGACAATTACTCAGTTCTCCCTTCGCAGACCGCTGCCCCACACCAAATGTTCCACAACAGAAACCAGTAGCTGATTGTTTCTGGGACTAATCTACTGTTCACATGCTAAGAGCATTTGGAATACTGTAGGCGTTCTACCAATGGAAGTACAGAAGTTTGATAGATAAAATTTTCAGAGGTACTCAAAAGCAGGATTGGCTTAAATGGAATTCAGAACCAAAATGACAAAAATTTGTGGGTTTTGCCTTCAGTTACTCTAGAAATAAGGGCCTAGGCTCTTTAGAAAATTTTATCCTATAGCAATTTAGCATTCTTGTACAGGAATAATGTCTTATCAGTCAAAGCCACATAACTAACATCTAATGAAGGCACTGAACCTTCTAGTTGTCTGATATATGCTTATCACGTAGCCAAACGCAGATTGGAAGTGGCCCTATATAGGTGTTCCAGTGTGCACATGATCTATTGTCATATGGTGAAGTGTGTATAGTAGAAATAATGGAAGAATGTAGATAGGCTGCATTTTACTATGATTTCATATACCTGCTTACAGAGGAAGGGGAAAGAGACTAGCAGTGAGTGGATTGCAGGTCAGGTGAATTCTAACAGACCATATCTAATTCTTTCCCATAAGAAATTCATTCAGTCTTCATAGTATTAGACTATCAAATTTCAGCTAAATTATTTCAGGCTGTAAATATTTCTGTATTCTTCCTACTTAAGGCTGTTGGTTACATCAAAGAATTTTTCAGGTAAGATAGAAATACAGTCCACTTACAAAGTCAAATTACTGTGTTGATTCTTATTTCAATTTCCTGAACCAATCCATTATTGTATTTTATCTGGTTGTATTTCTGGGTAACCTCAGCCAATGAATTTTTATATTCCTTCTCATGTAATGAGTTACTGTTACTCACTGGTAAGAGAACAGCACACCGCACTGAGTATGGTGAAATTGTATAGCTACTTATTAGGCAAATGCAGTAGCAGAAATTTGTGTAAATGAAAAGGTAAGCTGCTGATGCAGTGCTGAAAAACCACGCATGTCTATTTGATGCTGTAGTCCATGGCAGGAGGGAAAATACTAGCTGAATTTAGTCCAAATACTGTGGTATACATTATAATTTGTGTATTTTCTTTTTCATTTAGTTTGGGGGATGTTAGTGGTAAATTATTTCTGGACTGGATTTCCTGTGAGGTTTATATTTAATAGAAGTCTGGAAGAGAATGTTTTTTGTTCATAATTTCAGCCTTAGAGCATGTTCAGTTTCTTCAAGGCTGAAGATAGTGATCATTCTCCTAGGGATCAAGGAACAGAATTATCTTTTTCCTCTTTTGATAAAACAACAGTCTATATAAAACTACCCTGTTTCCACTTCATGTTTAGTTCCGATGGAACAAGCTGCATTAACATTTTGTGTTACAGCATTAACGTTTGTAGCTTCTCTGGCTTTAATTTCTTTGTTTCAGAACACATCCTTTACTGCATAGTAGTCTAGTTTGCCAAAAGCAGTGAAGTCCAGCTCCTGAACCTCATTCCCCTGCCACCTAGTTCCAATATTCTAAATTGTTCTCTGTAAGCTCTCGTGTCCTGCAGACCAGCCAAAATTTGGATACTTGATTTGTCTGCAGCTGTGTGGAGATATCTTGTACCCTCCTAAGGATGCTTACCTAGCCTTTGTGGATTAATTAGAATTGACATATCCAGTTAATTTATATGAATTATTGTTTTAACTAGAATTTGAATGTGAAATTTGTGAAGTAGCCTGCTGGTGACATTATGTATAAGCTGTTCAGAAAAGGACTCACATTTTCTTTTCTTTCTTTTTCTGTCTACCTTAAAGGAAGAGAAAATAAAAACCTTTGTAATGTTTCTCTGTCCTTGGTCATTTCCTAGCTGATGATACAATATTTTGCTAAATTTATGCAGTGCTTCTGATAACATTACAGTGGATATGATTAAAGCTTTTCACAGATAGAAAACTTGTAAAAGATTCTTTTGAATTCTGCCACAAAAATTAAACTCTATGAGATAAAGCTACCTTACACCTTCATATTTTTATATGATATTTGTGGGGGACTTTGAACTGAGCATGCATTCATGTTTTTACAGGGACTTGAGGAAAGTGTATTTACCTTTTTACAAGTAAAGGCTTTGAGTATACAGTGTTGATCACCTTGAAGTAGTGAAGCTCTCATCAAAATTGTAGTATGGGATTTTGCAGAAATCAGCTACCCTTCTTTTACCACTCTGACTTTTGTTCCATCATCTATTATATTATAATACTAGTAGTAAATCTGTCATATAACACCATATTTACAAAACAGGTCAACTGTCATAGCCTCTGATTTTTGAGAGTTCCTGCTTTTATATAGAAATTCATAGACTACAGAATATAATTTCTCTAGTAAATGTGCTTTTTGCACATCAGTATTATTTTATGCAGTGCTTGACACTAAGCAACTATTTCTTTCATTTGTTTAAAAGGGGGTGCTGACTTGGGCTTTTTTTTTTTGTTACTAAAATGTCCTGATTTATATTCATGTAAATATATATAGCAAATTTAAGTACAATGAAACTTGTATGAATGCTATGGAAATAGCATTAATTCTGGTCAGTACAGAAATGCAGGTCAAAATACATATCTATAACTTTAGTTAGATGTCCTGTTTTGAGACTTGGTCATGAACTGTATTTAAAGTTTGTTTATTTTTGAAAGTTGCATAAAAGTTTGGAAATGATAAAACTTCCCTGCAGCTGAATATGACACAGCTTTGGCAGTGGGAACTCATCATTCTTCTGCTCTTTACTGGCTGACATAAAACATAATTATTGTTTGTTGATGCATATCCATGTTAGTTTACTGAGCTCAGATTTCCACATGTGCACTGACTTGTAAAAAGGAGACTCGTGTTAGTAGCTTAGTCTTTAGCCCTCCTATTTGTGGGGTTTTTGTTGTTTTTTGTTTGTTTGTTTGTTTTAGTGTGCAAGAGCAGGAAAACAAGCAGCAGTAAAAATTTTGAAAGTGCTGATCCAATTCTGGTAACTTTTCAGTTTCACCTTCTGTTGGCTTCTATGTTGTGCATACTTACTGCATCCTTTAAAGATATATGCTTCGTATTAAATAATACTTACTGATGACTTCAGATTGCTCTGTTATCGAAAATGTGGCTGGAAATCACTGACCTGTTCTCATCATGAGATTTAAAAAAGTTAGCGCTATATTCAGTAAAGCATAAAAAGCATAGATTTTTAAGTACGCTGTGGTTTCATGAAAAAGCTAGTAAAACACTATCCTTTTTTTACAAAAGAGTTAAACTTGGGAATTTTGAGAGCTGTAGCTTCTAAGCACTCCATCTGTCTTCCATTATGATCTTCATTGCGAACACAAGAATAATACTTTAATCAGGATATGTTGAAGGAAACATATTTGCTTGCTAAAATCATGAATTCTGGAATACAGGGCTTCCATGCTTTCAGTGAGGAACTAGCATATGGTTTTTATGTGCTGCTACATAACAACACTTAATGGTATGATATCTCATTAAACATTTTAGTATAAAATTTAAATCCATTCGTCTGCTAAAATTAAAAGAATCTTTTCATTAACTTCAACTTAGCACAGATCAGGATTTATTTAAGTCTTTACCGAAGCTGCTTCAATTCTCTTTACACATTTTCATGTGGGAGACATCTAAGTCAACTTTGTTGACAATGTGTGTTGTGTAGCAGCGTGACTAATTCCCAAACCCGATGAGATTTCTGTGGTTCCATTGCCTACGTCTGTGCCAGTTCATCCCTGTACCACCCATAACAAGCCTTGAACTTTTAGCTAATCTCAATCAAACTTGACTGAAAGGTGAGTCTAAAAGATTCGCGCAGGTGCTGTGATAATCAGTAGGTAGGCAGAGGGGCTTATCCTGAAACAGTGACTCCTTGGGGAAGAGCGCAGTGGTAGTTCAGCCCTTCAGGTCTGCCTGTGGCAGAGCAGCCGGCTCCGGTGCAGCTCCGCGTCGGCTCCCGGAGCTGGCCACGCGTTGCTGTTTGTGTGCAGGTGGCGTGGCAGTAACGTGAAGACGGGGATGTAAGAACGAACGGGACGTAAAGCATTGCCAGTCAGGCCTCTTCAGTGCCACTGCTCGCTGGGCAACCTGCTGTTCCTTACGCTGCGTTTTTAAAGCAGCATGTATAAATATCTGAAGATGACTGTTAGTTTCCCACTATTTCAGTAACTTATGCCTGTAGCGTGCCAGCAGTGAAAACCTCAGAACTAGAATATGCAGGCAATGAAAGTCAATTCATTGATTGACTCCAGCAAATGGAATATTGATTCAGGCTTGGGTAATTACATTAAATAGGAGGGGAAAAGTGTATTAGATTGTGGGGTACATAATTCTATTTTTAGAATAAAAAGGAAGAGTCATACACAGTGTGACAGGAAGAAATTAAGTTTCATCAACTAAATTAGAAAAAAAACTTTCTACTGCTAGCATATTACTTAAATTCAATTTCTTTTTTAAAAAAAGGACCTCAATATATATTTTTAATTTTTTTGATGTAAAATTTTCTCATTTTGTTCATGTGTTCAAAGTTTTAAACATCAGAAAACTGTCTGTAAAGGTCTGTGCAAAATACATTGATAATTCTTAGACTTTTAATAAAAAAACTGCACTACAATCTGTATAGTGTTTTAAATAATTTTAAACAATATTATGAACATGTAAAATTTGCTTTTGATTTTTTTTAAGACTTGCTTTTTTGCTGGGAAAGATTCATCTGTTTTATTGCTTGTCTGTCTCATTTTCGAAATGCTCTTTTCCATGCAGAAGTCAATGATTCTTTTTTTTCTTTTTTTTCTTTCTTTCTTTTCTTTCTTTCTTTTTTTTTTTTTTTTTTTTTTTTTTTTTTGCTTTAAAAAACTGAATGATGCAATGAATATTACATTGCATTGGTAGCACTGTACCAGTAGAGATTTTCTATGTGCAAGAAGTACAAGGAGTAAATCAGTGTATGAATGATGACGTTTTCCTGGTGACAGGAAAGAAAAATGAAAACAGAATAATTCTTTATTTCCGAGGAGCAATTTCTTTCATAAGTAAATTCCACATCAAGTTATTTTCGGTACCGCTCACAGAATTTGTTACAATATTGGTTGCTCTCTTAACTCTTGGGTAATTATTCCTCATATGTTATTTTCCTAGATAAATTCATGTGCATACAATTCATAGTTGTTGTTAACTGTGCATTGCTTGTGTGATATTCAGCATATCCATGATAGAAATAGAGAAATTAACTTCATTCATGTTCATATCAATGCCAATTCAAAAGGATCTTGTTATGAATTTATTTTTGTATGCCTCTCTGTGAACTATTATGTTACCAGTTCTGCAGTAACCTAAGAAAAAATCTTCCAAAATACGAAATGAAATATTCAGTGTCAATATTGTTATTTCCAAAACCCTATTGTTTACACTTTGAAATGCAAATGGTGCCCTGCTGTTTAAAATTCTAATTGTTTTGTGTGACATACTGTATCTCGTATCCTCTGCGATGCTGCACTTGCATCTTAAAATTAATTACAGCACAGTACTTAGGCACATTGAAAAGATGTGATTTCCTATGATTGAAGGGTTTGTTCTTCCATAAAATGATGATTATTCGGAAATACATAGCAATGGTTAATTAGTCGCAACATTTCAGTAAGAACTAATGAGAGTTTGTGATTATTGCACAGGTTGCTGCATTTGTGTGGCTTCATTAGGTTTTACTGAGAAGGAAGGACAGCATAAAGAAAGATCAAGGAGTACTGGAAAGGAGTAGTATAGGCTTGAGACTTTCTGTCCGTGAAATAAAATCAGTGGAGTTCCCTGAATTTGCAGTAGGAAATCAAAAGTAAAATTTGAGTGTGACTTAGCTATTCCTAAATAAGACATACATATGGATAAGAAGCTGCAACAGTTTCAAATGGTGGTAGGCACTGCTGCAGGAAATACTTGGTAACTGTTTTTAAAAGTTAGCAAGTTGTGATCTAATATGTTTTTTGAAGTAGTATCTACTTATCCTTTGGTCTTGTTTGTTTACCAGTGTACTCCAAACAGCATATTCTGCATAGCAGATGGTTTTTATACACATAAGGAAGAGGTCAAGCCATCACAGAGGTCTGGCTTACATATGTTTTTAATTGAAACCATATGCAGATCAAGCATACTTAATACTGAAGTTAACTGATTGGGAACAATTTATCTTGTGATATGAAAAGAAGTCACAAAACAGATTAACTTCCTTCATGCTGTTGGGTCTTGTTTTTGTGCAAATCGGAAAAGAAATGCTGCCACTGCTTTTTTTTTTTTTTTTTTTTCCTTACTGATATTTTTAAAGGAATTTTTTCCTTTTAAAGGAAAAGCTATCATGTTTTCTAATCCCTATTTGAAATGGGAAACAAATGGCTTCTTTTCAATACAGTGACTTTTTCAAGGCAACTTATGTTCAATTAGATTTATACATACTGATGGCAATGGAAATACTAAGGCTTCTTTTGGAAGTAAAAAATTTTCACCTTATTTAAAAACTGAATATATTTAATCATAGCACTATCTACTTAATGTATATTTACAAGACAATAGAAAGGTATATGACATTTAGAAGCATTGTGACAAGTTCCAAATTACAGTCTCAGGAGGCAAGAGAGAATTGTGACACTATTCACTCCAGAAAGATAGGGTAATTGTAATGAAAGGGAGCAGAAGGGAGAGGAAAGCTGCAAGCAGAAAAGAATCATTGATTTGTTTTGCGATGTCCCACATTTACACTGTTTCTATAGTTAAGTTAAAAAATCCTATTATTTTTATTTTTGCAGGAAAAATCATTGTTCTATATAGATAAACTAGGTTATGATACTGCAGATTAACTACAATAATGAACTGATATTACTAAAGATAGTGAAAATTTTTTATTATATATTGCTGCTATTTTACTGATCTAGAACAATAGGAGATAAAAAAAAAAAAAAAAAAAGAAAAGAAAAGAAAGAAATCCAGACAATACAGAGAGGATGGAATATTTTGTTTATTTTTAGAGTGGGATTTATATATTGCTTGCAAAAGAACAAGGGCTATGTGTTTATGTTTGCACAAAATAAAAATTATGGAATAATTTAGTTTAGGTAGTAGGTGTCCAGAGGTGGCGTGCACACACACACATACACACACACACTTCCCCCCATTGCAGAGAAAAGTGAATTTTTTTTAGTAAACTAGGTTTACTTGTTGTAGTCTGGTAAAATGAATTTTTGTGTTTATATATTTAAGTGCACAGTACAGCATTTCTTTGCTATAAAGTAACTGGAACAGTCATTATAATAGTAATTCTGCTAGACAGTTACTACAGAAAGATAAGTTAAATTGTGCAGAAGTGGGGTTTTGTGATAAGACATTCTGAGAATTAGGTCATACTGGGTTCAATTGCCTATTATTCAGATGTCTCATTCCTGAGCTCACAGTGAATGTGATTATGATCATTACCCAATTAAGATACTACTGTGAAGTGACAAGTCTGACACTGTATGAACTACATCAAACACCAAGTTTCCTTACGAAAACCATTACTGTTTCTTAGATTTTTTTTAACTGTTCATTAAGCATGTCAAAACTCGCATTTTGTTATAATCATTGTGCCATTTTTACCGTTCAGAAAATGTGTCAAGTTTTGTGTTCCGGTCTCTAGACCAGAATTTGCATACCGATTCATACGATACCCAATGTATTTTTGTTAGTTGGTTTTGGGTGGACAACGCTATTTGGTGTTACACTAGAAGTTCATTTGCAGATTCTTTTAAGTTCTTAAGTATTTGCTGTGTTAAGCAACACCTCACCTCCAAGCCTTCCGACCCTGCTAACGAGTAAGTGGTCATAGGCAATGAAGCATTACATTTTCCTCATACCCATGCAGGACCAGATATACATTGTATTTAATACAATGCTTGCTTGTTTGAGCCTTTCTTTCAAAAAGGATCAAAAAAAAAAAAAAAAAAAAAAAAAAAAAAAAAAAAAAAAAAAAAAAAAGAAAGAAAAAGACCCTGCTATACTGTAAGCACTAGTTGTAACAAAGGAGTAAGTGTTATGAGTCTGAGTAAAGTTATATTTTTTTTCTATCTATATACCATTCTAGCAGAACCTTAACAAATTCAGAATGCTAATTAAAAGCTATATAATTTATTCTTTCGTTCAGCTCAATTTACATCAGGTCTGCTTTTAGCAATTTGTCTGCAATCTGTGATAAATATTCAAAATGGGTCATATTCTGTGGTTTAATACATAATTCAAGGTTTCACGGTTTAATGCATAATTTAGTATTTTAAAAGTAATAGTAAAAAACTGTTTACTTTTTCAGATAATTTTGAAGAAAAATGTTTTTCTGTGATTTACATGAAAAATTTCTTTTACCGCTACAATTTTCTACTTATATACAGGAGATTCAGCTTGTAAAATCTTCTTTTTAAAATGGAAAAAAAAGATAATGCCTCCCTGAAAATGTGTGTTGAGCCCATACTATGTAGGTAACTTTAGTTTTCATTTGTATCATAATAATATCACTAAAAAAAAAAAAATCTTAATAGCTGATCTTCCTGATGAAATCAAATGAAATAATAACTGTAGAAATGTTTACATAGAAAAGTATTTTGGAATGAAGTTGGTAATAGGTTTTGTGTTAGGCTCTTAATATTTAAAATATACCTTGATTTCAGAAGTGGGGGGGGGAGTGTATTTTGGGAGTTTCCATTGTATTTAATAGCCTAACTATTTATGCTAGAATCGTAATACGGGATTTAGAATTTTGCTATTATTAACCTAACACTGCTTTTACCGGTTTTCATTGAGTAATTGCTAAATGAATATATGCTAAAGAAATTCACTGTTCCAAAAGCATGCACTGTCATGGACATTAAGAGGATATGGCCTTGCCCGAGTAGCATATGTTGTAGCCAACAGGCAGCTGTGGGCCAGATGTAGCCCCTGAGATCTCCTATTCGGCTCATTGCCTTTTCCCAAAGGAGATTCCACAAGCCTGTAGCTGCTTCTTGGGCATTTTCTTTCCTAGCACAGTCAGCTCAGAGACCTGCGTTGCAGGGAGACTGGTGGGGGCAAGGCTCTTCCTGTTGTCTTTTAAGCACAAGACTGCTTGCCCATAGGAAAGGGGAGGGCTGGCAGGGTTGGAGCAGCCAACCCAAAAGGAAGCAGACCTTTTCAAGCAGAGAAGGGGCAGAGAATCCCTATAGAGCACTGCATCAGAGGTTGCAAGCCCACAGCAGCAACTTTAGGTCAACTTATGTGTTATCTGAGAATGGGTCTGGTCAAAAAACAGGCTGCAGTGGGGAAGATGCACCTGAAGATTTCTTTTTTCAACAGATTAATCCCCTAATTAAACTTGCTATACGTCTGTCAGTTCTTGGTCTTGGATGTGAGCATGGCAGTCAGCATCTTTCTATGCCAGTTCACAAATATGACGGGGAGACTGACCCCTAAAGCGTGGAGAGTGCCATGAGTCCACAGCTGCTGCTTCCAGGTGGGCTGGGAGGAGAGTAGGGGAGCAGCCTGCTGTCCTAAGCGTGCTTGTGTGTTAGGGACAGGTTGGCACTGGCAGGGGCAAAGGGATAGCTACTACATGGATGTGTTAATAGTCTTGAGTTCCTGCTGTCTAAAACGGAGCTTTGACAGCTACCATAGCTGGACCGCACTGATAAATTGTGGAAATTCCTTAAGCTGATGCGTGAGGTGGTGGTACTTTAAATGCCAAATGTGGTGGACTTAAAAGAGGCCTGGATATCAGTCAGAGTTCTGATACTTCCTTTAACGTCATCAGCCAGATCTACTGCTCTGACCTTTTCTTTCTCTGAACCTTACAGTTCAGTGAAAATATTAACATTCTCAAAACATGACCCGTAGAAAAAGCTGAATATGCATTCATGCGGTGATGTATACTTTGTTGATGCATAATATGTTGATACATATTTTGCATTCCCCTGTACATCTGACAGGATCAGGAAAAACTACTATACTTAATGAAAAAGAAATTTGTTTTTAAGGTTAATATAAATTCTTTGGAATTATACAATATAAACTATTTAACTAAAATTATATCCTATGTCAAATAAACAAATTTCAGTTAAATAAATAAAATTTAAAATAAAAAAATACAATTTTTTTAGTTCCATATATCACAACATAGCAAAACAACTTAATTGTTCTTAATACCTATAAATATATAATACCTTTTTTCTTTCACAGACAAAATAAACTCTTATGATACAGGCATTTTTCACACAATTTTAATCTTCACATATCAGTAATTACAAAAAAAATGTTTAACATTAATCACTTTTTCCATTATACTGGTTATTTTTTATGTTAATGTTTGCTAAAATAGTGTGGCCTGTTTTAGCTTATTAGCTAAAACTGCTACAGGAACAGCTATACTAGTGTAAAGTAATAATTTGTGATGTTATTATGTGGCTGCAGTAAAATATGAAGACATTCTAAGCTATAGCTGAAGCTTTTTTGGGGGGGGGTGTTCATTCTATTTCTTTGAATATGTAAACATAGGTTTTTTATCCATTGGCAGATGGATTAAAAAAACCCTCAGTTTTGTCACTTTCAGTTAAAAATTGAACTTTCATACCAGAATGTGTGTACCAAACAAGTGCATTTTGGATTTATAAGGTGAAAAGAAAGGATGAAATATAACCCTAGATGTGTATTTCCTATTTTTGAGTTCCCAGTATGTATTTTTCATTAGATGGAATATTCCAAGAACTTTAATCTTACATCATATCTTTCCCTCTACTTTAAACAAATTAAATATCACTAATGAAAACTACAGCTTATCTCAGTATGTTCCAAAAAACACTGGTTTTCTCCCCGGTCTTCTGCTATTTTAGCACTTCTAACAAGTCACCTGCTTTTTCTGTACTTCAGAAAAAATCAATCAACTGCAAAAGCCCTGGAGGCAGTCTGTCCTTTCTCCTCACTCCTTCTATCCTATGCTAATCACTAGGAACAACAGTGAAGTAGACATCTCAAACTGAAGAGGAGCAGGGAACTTAGGGGGTAGAGAGGAACCCTCTTGATGGATTTGAAAATAAGACAATTTGGAGGATGAAATTGCTAAAATTGAAAAATATGTTTTACAGACAACAAGCAGACTTGCCTTTAAGTCAGCTGTGCAGCTCATTGGCAAGTGTCACTTAAAGCACTGTTCCATTTTGGCCTTGTTGCTAATTTTATATTTTTCTGTAATAAGCCAGTCTGGCTCTGATCTCACATTTACATTTAATTTTTACCTCCTGAAATCCCCTTTTCCAACTCTTTTCATTGGATTTGGCATTAGGAATTGCTGAGCTCCAACCTAAAATAGACTACTGAATCAGTCTGTCATTGAAGAAATCAGATAAGCTTTGTGTAACTTTTTATTATGTGAAGGTAATAATGTTGCCATAATATGACACTAAGGGGACATAAAAAGTTATCTTGTTGTTCAAACAGTGCTTTCATATGAAAAAGCTTAAGTAAACATTTAATAGATTTGCCAGCCACAGCTTTTCGTGTTCAAGTTTTGTTCTTTCTTTCGCTTTTCTTACAGTAGTTACCCCTCCTACAATATAGCTACAGCTAAATTGTAGCTATTTCAGCCCCCTTTGCTGAAATGGAGTATGGGAGGTTTTAGTCATCTATTTTCACTAAGCAGTGTTCATGATCCAGATTTTACAATAATGTGACAAACTGCATGGCAGTGTAGTTCTTGCAAGACAACATTTGAAGTCACAGTAATAGTCTGTATTTGTTATCTAAACCTGGTACATTCGTTGCCACCAATATAGTACAACTATTTAAAATTATTTAGAATGTCTAACAACCTTAAGCATCATGAAATGAAAATGGAGAATGGTGAGTTTTTATGTTCTGGGGCTTTTTTTCCCCTGCTCCCGGTATGAAAAACAATAATGTGTATATTAATAGCACTATCTTGACCCTTTTAGAGGTTTGAGGACTCTTTTTAAAGCAGGAATTATATTTAGGATTTATCCTTCAGAGAAGGAAATCCCCTGCTAGGAGACAGAATTTTACAGGCTCAGGAGCATACCTTCTATGGTGTGTCTCACAATAAAACTACTTGTTTAACACTTAGAGCACAGCTGTGTATAGCTGTAAAAACTGAGGTCTGATATGGTAGCCGTGATGATGATTGAATTTGGCAGGTTTGAGGCCATCTCCGCTAGCATCACGCACATGAGACGCCTACAGGAATTAGAAGAGATCTAAATACTTGCACTGTCATATATACTGAATGAGGTTACGCACTACTTACTCATTATCACAAACCAGTTTTACCATCCTTATCTTCAAGCGCATTCAATGTGCTTGAATAATGGAAGCAGTTCAAATGTATGCGCATCTGCTGTTTTTTCCTCTGGAAAAGTTTTTTTTTTTTTTTTTTTTTAATACCCCATCACCTCCTCAGTTCAGTTCCTGACTAGGGGACATTGAAAGGGACCGTAGCTTCCTTCAGTAGTTTTATCATGGGTTATTAGAGAGGAGCTTGAACGGCTTTGTGGCCAGCATCAGGACTCTGCCTGGCAAGCACATCAGGAGGGAAACGTCGTGGAGAAGCACATGCAGCTGATAGGAGGTGAGCTCTGCTGCAGTAAATCAGAATGAGGTACTCAGAGGTGATACTTTGGAGGATTGTTTTTACACATTCCCTTTTTCAATTTTGTAACTGTTTCTTCATTTAAAAATGAAGATCTGAGATTTGATGCAACCTTAAATTTAGGCCAATAAAATAAATAGTCTTTTACGCAGATACTGATTCACTGTCATGTCTGTAATATTTTATGTTTTTCCCTTTGCTGTATCTTATGAAATCCTAGCTAAATCACTGACTTGCATTAGCACTTTTACTGTGCTGAATGATTTCCTTTCATCTCCTGATTATCTTTATGGACATATTTTATCTATGTTTTGCTATATTTAAAATTTCATATTGACATTAATTAAGGTTGCCATCGGCATGTTAATTAAGAAAGCTTAAGATAAAACAACTTACTCACTGGCTGATTTCCTCAAATGTGTTTTCTGTTCAGTTTTATGTGTTTTCCAATGACTAAAACAAGACTGTAACGAAATTTGCTCCAGTGCAATATGCTATTAGTATCTAGCCTACATTCCTCAAAATCAAGCATTTACTCTCAGGTAAAGGTATACTCACTTTCAGTAATTGCAGTGGTCAGACCTGTCTCCATTTCTTGCGAGGGTTTTCTAGAAAGTAAACTGACAGGTTCCTAGAGCTTTTATGCAATAAAGAATTACTGGCAGAAACAGTTTCTGCTTGTTACCAAAGGAATAAGCAAAAACAGGAGGATCTAATTTTTCATCATTATAATGTGTTGCTGAGTGTACAAGATCATGCTCTTCCTGAGGGGAAACAAAGCCTTGCTTAGTGTAGTCTGCTAGCTGGTAAAAACATCATGAAACATCCGCTTATGTATCATCTTGGCACAAGTAGAACTGAGAGGAAAAATGTGGGGGAGGGAATTGCTTCAGAGCTTTAATAAAAGAAGCTGTAAATATTAAACAGATGGCATGACAATATCAAGCACAACTTGCTGCTTAACTATAAGCTTTTCAAAAATAGAATGCCTTTAGTGAAGCTGTTGCTTACTGTACAATACTTGTTTTGGAAAAAAAGATGAAGAGAACTGTTCTCATCTGTAGCTAAGTCAATTTAACTTTCATTTACCCCACTATTTAGTCTTAAGTTTGATGCTTCCAAATCTTATTTAGCAACTGTGATGCTTTAGAGAAGGTACATGTATCATAATGAAACAAATTAGTTTTGTCCTCAGCGTTTAAGGTTACTTTAAAACCAAAGTCCCTTGCAGTGAGTTAACCAATAATATAGGAAAGTGTTTCTGTTCCTCAAGGGCTGAACTCCAAACTGGGGGGATGGGTTTGATATTTTGTTATTATTGTTATTGTCTATTTTATTTCAAAGAGTGAACATTGAGAGGAAGAAGGGTTTGCAGAGAAGGCCTGGACCCACGCAACAGACATAACTGGTTCAAACTTGGAAAACAAATTTTACAAAACATTTGTTTCTATTTTGTATGAGTCCCTCCAACCAGTTTCACACACTTGTGATCATTCAATACATTTTCCCTTTTTGGTGTTGGGAACAATTCTTCATTGTACAAATATCCATATTGGCATTCAGCAAGATTGTGTATTGTTTGGTCTTCTTTTCTCTCTATTTTGAGAAGTAATTTTGGGCAGAAAATTACCATGTGATGGCTGAATAGTTATCTTCTGTAACATATGCAATGTTGAAATTAATGGTGGTCAATTAATTCACAGCCTGAAAGCTGATTTTGTGTAAGTGCTTATGGACAGTACACTGAATAGTTCTGATTTTATTCTAACTTAAATTCTTGCAAATACTATGTGCTGTTGTGGCAGCAAAAGATCTGGATTCACTTCGGTCTATCTGAGACTTCCAATGTGAATCCAAGTGAACAATTTAGTATCTTTGCAGCCAAATATCTTTGTGCTTGTCTCCTATGTCTAAGTGAGGAATTGGCTGCATGATAAAAGGATATAGAGATATGGATAAGGAGATACGGATTACAGGTAAAAAGGGACTTCAACTTGGACTTTCACTTTCAGGTGAAAACTTCTATATAGATTCAATAAAGCCCATCAGGTTTAGAATGATGGAAGTCTATTAAAGACTGTTAAATATGAGGACACTACCACTGGTGAAAGTCTCTGAATCGCTAATAGCTGTTACTACATGCCTGCTCTGTTCTCTTTTTGTTCCCTAGGCAGTCATTGGTGGCAGGAGAACCAGTCTCTGGTCTTACCGAATTTGACTGTTCTCATCCTATGTTACATCATAGGATAGCTGTTTGCCCACAGAAGTAGTTCGGGAAGAAATTTTTCTGTGAAGTCTATATGGCTATGTAAGATTTTACACCTCACAGCATAATTAAAAGGGAAGTTCTGCTAAGAAAGCTAAGTCTTTACAACTTAGTAGAAGAGCTAGCACAAGTCTCAGTGAGTGGGATCCAGCGCAGTGGGACTTAATCTCTTCAAAATGGGGGAGACCTTGAGACTCAGCATACGAGGACTCCTTACACTTTTCTCTCAGTGACTTTGTTGGATGTCAGGGCCTTTGGGGACTGTAAATTTTTGGCATGCTAAAAAGGATGGATGCATCATGTATGTTCTAAATAAAGCAGCCTGCTGCTGAGTCTCACACCAGACACCCATATTACCCTACTCTACCCTACCCTACCCCTTGTTCAAGCCAAATAAAATTTAGAATGTTTAACCCCACAGTTTTGTTCACATAGCTGACAAAAAATATTTCACTCAATTATCTGTGTTCTTCTTTCTCATCAGAATTACGGTTTGGAGACTGAAAACCTGAGAACACTCTCTCACAAGCTGAATGCTTCAGCCAAAAATCTTCAGAACTTTATAACGGGTAGAAGGAGGAGTGGCCATTATGATGGCAGGGCCTCCAGACGGCTGCCAAATGATTTTCTTACCTCTGTAGTTGACCTGATTGGTGCTGCCAAGAACTTACTAGCCTGGCTGGACAGGTAATTTAGTATTCCTTCATCCTTTACATACGAGAATATTTTCTTCTATTTTCTCTATTTCTTCTCACTTTTGTACTGTTTTTTCTTCTAGTGTTAAAATGGCATGTTTGGAATTCTGAGTTGTAAATTTCTCAAATATTGGCAGTCAAAATGTGCCAGCATTTCCCAGCAGGAGGATGTTAAAGTTTTCTCTAATTACTTGTTCAGATTCTTTTCAGTTCAATAGTATTTGTGCCAAATGAATAATTCTGTGCTATTCCAAGTTGACAAACTCACTGCCACAGGTGGTAACATCACTGACAATATCAGAAAGGAAGGGAATGAAGATAAGGTTATGGAATTTGAGCCCTCCTTTAACCAGCAAAAAGATTTTAAAAAAGGAGAAGCTGGAATTGAACTAAATCAATTAAACAGCATTCAAAAGAAATGATAGTACTTACTTTGAAAATGAAATGTTTCTTATTAGAGTTTTTATCAATAGGTTTGACACATTAGTTACAGTTGTGCGGTTGGTTAATGCTCAATGACTAACCACTATTTTTTTTTTCATTTATGAATTGAGAATTGGATTACAAATAATTCTCTGAATAAATGTAGTTAAAATTTTGACTATAGGAAGACAGAAACTGAAACATAAATTGTATGTTTTGGTTTCTGTTTCTTTGGTTATAGCAATGGATAGCTTTATTTGGAATCTGAATGCTCTTGTATATATAAGTGGCACCTAGGAAATCACATAGTGAATCACCCTCCTTCACAGTGTATGTTTAATTCTGGTGACATCTTCCTAACCCAATGCCAGCAGTCATATTTTCTCAGGCTATGACCTTGTCTGTTCTTATAAATTCAAATGGGGTCAGAATTCAGTCAGAATTTGGAAAGCCTGAAGAAAATCCTTGTGTGCAGGAAGCTATCAGTGGCTAACTAAGCATTACTTTTGCTCTCTGAAATAAGGTGCTAAGTGCTTCTAAGAATAATCTCATACTAGAAATGCTGGTTTTTGAAAAAAAATCATGAAAGTAAAATCATGACAAATTGCAGTTGTTTGGAACATTCTATTTTACTTTCCACAAGAATAATAATTTTTCGTGTTCTTGCAAAAATATATCCTTGCTACCTACCTTGATTCTTGTTTCAAAGCCATAAGTTGTGTAATTTGCTGCTGGAGATTGTCATGATTAGGTGACTGAAATTTCTGCAGTGTAGAACTGATGTTTATATAGCATATACTTTCTGTAATATCCCTGAAGACCCCCCAAAAAAGGGTAAGACTGTGTTATTGAAAAGCAGATTCATTATTTGGAGATTTTTTTTTCCCCTGATTAAGCCATAAAACATTTAGCTGACCCAATTAAGTTTGCCTTTATGAAAACAAATTTACTAACCACAAGTCTGTTTAAAGACTACTTATACTGAAAACAGGAATTGTATCCCTAATACTGTACAAATCTATTCTGCCTTTCTGGCAGGTCTCCATTTGTCAGTGTGACAGAATATTCACTGCTGAAAAACAACATTGTTCAACTGTGCCTGGAACTAACAACCATTGTGCAACAGGTAGGAATGGTTTATCTTCTGCTCTTTCCAAGTCCTCTTCATATTGTTGCTGAAAAATCACAAGAGTAAAAACATTAAACTGGCATTGCCTTCAGAAGAAGTATTTCCATTGCCTGCCTCTACCCTGTGCTGGCACAGTTCTTCAGCACCCTTACAGTGAACCCATCACAGAACTCATTTAAATTAAAATGGCTTCCTGGAGTAGTAGTATTATGTGAACTTTCAGGTTTTATTTCTCAATTTATTTTTAGTTCTTGCAAAAAGATTAAACTACCAGATACATTTGTCTCAGACTTAATTATTTGTATTTTATGCCATTATGACTACTTTACAATATTCAGCTTTAATTCCTTTCAGAAATATTGGTGTATACCTTGTCATTTATGTGTTTTTGCAGTGTAAAGCAAAGAACCTTTTTCTCTTTTCTTGTTTTATAAACTCTTTGTAGGCATTTTATTTATGTATCTTTAAAATTCGTTGTAAGAGGAAGCTTAATAACATCAGGCTATTCTCGATTTACAGACTAAGCAAAACAAATACCTTCTACAGTATAAAAAGTTTGCATTCTGATTCTGCCCTGCAGCACTTTGTGAGAGTTTTGATTTATCCCTGTGGTCTAAGTTAAAATGTTTTAAATTTGAATTGTCTTTGTTTCTGTCATTCATTTGATTGCTTTTGGCAGAGGAAATTGAGTTGTCCTCTATCAACAATAGTGTGGCTCTTTTTTTCTCAATTCTGCAACTCCACTCTCAAAGCTGTGCTCCTTTTGAGAACTTAAAACCAATCTATTTTTTAGCATAAACTCTGAGACATTTCAAAATGAAGTGTTTAGTTAGTTCTTCAGGTGAGTGACAAATGGAGTCAAGTTTTGGCTTTTATCTTATTTTCAGATCTGAGTTGTTTGATAGCCATCTACTGATATCTTTTTACAGTATATTAAACTCAGAAGCACCAAAAAGAATAGATAAAACAAAATCATTCAAAAGGAGACAGTTCTGCTGTTATTGTATGTGAGGAAAATTGATCTTAATGTGTGAAAGTAGAGATGTCTTACCTAAACCAGAACTGCAGTATTAATTGTAGCCAAAAATACAAATTGAAAGGCATAACTAATAGAAATCTGGATCCTTTCAGATACTGTTTGTGATCTGTTTTACAAATAATGTGAATTTTTACATGTTTATTTTAGAGTAGAAGTAACACTCATGGCCATGTATTTGGCAAGTTCAGTGACAAATCTCTTCAGTCTAAAGATTTATTTTGTGCAAAATTAACATGCTTTGCATACATAATTCATGATGAAACTATTTCTAAATGGGGGCATCACTGCTTAATATAGCCAATGCTTATAGACTTTCTCACTCGGATGTACTTTATGCATCCAAGTGACATAATCTTAGTTGTAATAGGGAGTTTTCTAGTGTTTTGATCATATTCTCTGTGTGTGAGTATGAAGATGAGATCATTAAAAATTTAAATAAAATACATGAATTGCAAAGTTGTATATTATTATTTACATAGCATGTAAATGTTATGATATATAAGCAGTTGATCTGTGAATAGTATCTTACTGTGCTAGGTATAACAGCACTGATCTTTAGTTTTAGAGAATTTTTATACCTGTCCTTGAGAAGCTACTTTATTTTACTCAGTTCTCTTATCCCTCACCATCTCCCCTTCACTAGACAAAGCAGGGAAACTATAAAAGAATATTATATGTAGAGCACTGCAGAAGCCTTGAGGCACCCTGATTTTCAGGTAAGATACTCCATCAAGATGTGCTGATGGTAAGGTACAAAAACTGCATGACGTTAGATCAAGATCAGAGTACTGCAGACGTTTGGGTTTTCCATTGACTGTTTCAAAGTATAATGACTCTAGCTTTGAGACAAACTACCTCTCATTTTTGATCTGAAAATGAATCCATCAACTAACCTCACTGAATTTTGATTTTGTTAAGTTCTATAGCAAGACTACATTTGGGGAGTGATAACTGGAGAGTAACTAGGGCAGAACCGGATTTAGATTTTGTTCTTAAAACATATCCATTGGTTAATTTTCCTTAACTTTATGGTGAGGAGAGTTCACTAGATGTAGAAGTAGATGTTTTTCTGATTTCTAATATATTTAAGTCTGTTTAAAGCCTGTAATAGAACCTTTGCTATGTGCATTAAACTGCATGGACAAACATTCTCTAAACAAAAGTTAGTTTATATCTTATCAAAGAACATCATCACATCTCAGGCTAATTTATTTGCAACAAAAGCTGAGCACTCTTGCTTGTTCTCTTCTTTATTCATGTTTGAATAGCCCTATTGAGATAAGAGAACGTATCGTAGATTTCTTTTACCCTGTTTTTAGTTAAATAATTTGTCATTAGGATGAAATACATGTTTCAGAAGGCTATATTGTTCAAATTCCAACTGATGGAGAATTTTGATGTCTCTTAACTAGTTTAGCTTTGAAATTAGCCCTGCTTTGGGCAGGTGATCAAGCAGGATAACCTCCAGAGGTCCCTCCACCTGAATTATTCTGTGATTCAGCAATTGCCTTCACTGTTTAAAAATGTGTTATTTTCAGTATGAACTTTGCAGACTTCAGCTTTCAGCCCCATAACCTTGTTTTGCCTGTGTTTGCTAAAGAACATTTTGCTATCCAACATCTGTTCTCTGTTTTCTAAATAGATTGCCATCAAGTCCTTTCCTTAATTAACTTAGTAAAATGAGTTAGTGTATTTTCCAGTCTACATTTAATTAAAATCATCTCATTCTTTTTAATGTGTGAATTCCAGAAGTGTGTTTAATGTTACATACACAACAAATACAATTTAAATATCATTTTCTTATATCCATAGTTCAAAGACATGCAGTAGCTTCCTACTGCAGTGTTATATGGGGAAATGACATTCAGTGGCAAAGAACAAGAAGTTTTAAGTTCTCTTCAGAATTGCTTCTTTATAGAGTCTGTTTCTTTTTGCTATTTGACTCAACTCACGCTGTTCTATTGCACTAAGTTACTACACTAAATATTTTACATGTATTAGTATGTTTTAGTTAACTGTCTTTACAGTTTGTCATAAATCTGCATACATTTTCAGTAGTAAACTTTTCCTTTCAGAATTATTTTCTAAAATTATGAATATAGTGTTGGTGAGCACAGGTCCCACTGATCTTTTTATGAGTATCTGAAAGTATGGTGTTTTGCTGTATCAGAGCTGTGAAGGTGTACAATGCCTATGAAAGGTAGGGTATTCTGTACAGTGCATAAATTGGCTTGAATGTAATGTTGTTGCTATTGCTATTTTGTACTTTTTGTATTCCTCCATTTTACAGAGGAGGAATAGACTGCAGCTACTATTTTTTTTTCAGTTTTTAAGCTATAAGAAAAAATACTCTTTTTAATATGTCATCTGCCAACAAAGACTGGGAAAGAATGTCACTATAACTATTATTATTTTTTTAAGAAAAAAGGACCGAGATTCTATAACTGTTAATCCTATAAGCTTTTTAATGAGATCCCTAGTGCATTGCTGTGTATCAGAAATAAATAAATCAGAAGAATATTGTGACCTACAAATCTTAATATTTTTAGTAGAATTTTGCAAGTGCTTTTAACTCCTCATTTAAACGAGTCTGAGGTTTTTTTAAAAAAAGTGCATATATTTTGGAAGGAATTCTAAAACTGTTTTTAATATAAACTTGACTATGCCACAAAAATATAGCAAAAATTAATTCTGCTCTAAAAAACACTGAAATTCAGCTTTACTGTAAGTCTTCTATTCTTTGACCTGAAGTAATTAAGTTTATTCAGAATGAAGATCACATTTTATTTCTGACATACAAATTAAAGGCATAATTTAGATAGGAGCATTAGCTGTGAGGCCCTGCTGTGATCATTTTGTTCTCTTGGTACTTGGAGGGTTAAAAGGAGATGGCAGATATGCTGTTTGAAGTGTGTTAAACTAGTAGGAAAAACTGCCTTAGGCATTGCCAACCAAACTGACTAATTGAATTTTTTGTGTGTGTGCTGTAGAAAATAACAGTATGAAGAAACATCAAAGGCATATTTGACAATGAAATGCTAATATAAATTCTTCTGTGTTCCTTAGCATTCACAATCTTCTGACTATAACTTTCATATCCTGTATTTTTAAAAATACATTTATTTAGAAATTTCTGTAGCAAAATGCTGATCCTTCAAAATAAATGTAACACTTAAGAGTTAAGGTTGAGTGTATTACCTCTGCTCCAAAGCTACAAACTGGGCTGAATGGCTAAAACAGACTAAAGATACTCCGGAAACCTTGGAGCAGCTGAGGGACAAGTTCCTCAAACACATCGCCCAAAAAAAGCAATAACAAGAGAGCTGAAAATGGCCTCAGTAGACAGGCCATGGCAGCAGAGATGAGCTGCCGGACAAGATGAGATGAGCCAGTTAACTGTGATTTGACCATATAGTTCATCCACCTCAAGAACAGGTGGAATAAGGATGTTAAAATTATTTCATAGAAAGTTTAAATCAATTCACTGTCAATGCCATCCAATTAATATCCAAGAAATAGGAAGCTTGAGAATTGTATGGAATCTTAAGATACTGTAGAGGGACCTTTTAGGTATATCAGTGTTACATTTTATTCAAAGAAAAAAGACAATAAACAAGATTTTTCCTTCTCATATCCAAATTCTGAAAATGCTTGACCTTACTCTGTGGAAAGCTTTTTCTCCAGTGTATTTTCCATCATATTTGATGTGTTTAGCAGTTTTCTAGCACTAATTTTCTGTCGATAATTTAATCAGTCCACTGAAATGTGCACAATCTGTGCTACTGTGGCATTACAGATAAAACTCCAGAGATACATCCCAGGTATCCAGCAGGTGATGGGCTATCAGGGTAGCATCCAACCCTGCTGGACCTCCTGCCCCACAGCACTTGTCCCCTTCCTCACAGGCCTCTGGGCCCACTGGGCTGTCGAGACTGCCTGAACGTGGGACTTGACAGGATACTGTGGGCATTTTTCCGTGGATTTGAAATGTGCAAAGAGGTTTATGAAAGAGCCTCTTGGAGGCTTGGCTAGGTGTAGCAGGCCGGGACTCACCGCGTCCGTTTAAAAAGGCTGGGCCTAGCCGCTGTCAGCGCGGCGGGGTGTGCGCATGCGCGGGGGAAGGCGCGTGGCGCTGCGAGGCTGCGGACGTGGCGGGGTGTGCGCATGCGCGGGGGAAGGCGCGTGGCGCTGCGAGGCTGCGGACGTGGCGGGGTGTGCGCATGCGCGGGGGAAGGCGCGTGGCGCTGCGAGGCTGCGGACGTGGCGGGGTGTGCGCATGCGCGGGGGAAGGCGCGTGGCGCTGCGAGGCTGCGGACGTGGTGGGGTGTGGCCACAGCATGGCCTCGGTTAAAGCTGGCCTCAGAGCTGTGGGGTTTTTACGTGGGGAGGGGTTTTATCAGAGCTTAGATTTTACTGCGAGTGAGGAAGTTGATAGCAGTTGTTGGGTTGAGAACAAGAGAGACTAAAACCTAGGTTGCTGTGGGAAGAAGAGAGATTTATTTTTCAGACTTTTCTCTTAATTTCTTAATGCTGGAAAAAATGAATTTCCTATATTTTCCTTCTGATTTATGTTCTGGTAAAATACAGCTTGAGAGGCCCTGTGGCAGTTTGGCATGCTGGCTTGTATGGGTAGAGCTGCCTTGGTGCACTTGGGCACTGTCTTACTGGGAAGGGTTAAATCCTGTCTTTACTTGCCCTGACTGTCTTACCTTGTAGAGGGCTGCAATAAGGAAATTTTCAAAACATTAAATAGCGTTACTGGCAGGAATGGCTGTTTTGCTTCATCTTCTGATCTCGGATGTTGTCCGTGTTCTGATTTGGAGAAGTCAGTTGTACAGTTCGGGAGCCATTCCTATGTCCCTGTGTGGTAGTGCTTGCTGTCCAGTACAGCTTTCGCTGGCCTCGGCTTCCTAGGCCGAGCGTGTCAGATCTGACATCAGTATGGTATGGCATTCTGCTGAGTAGAAACCTAGCCCTTGGAGGAATACTGAGAGCAAGAGATAGGAGGGCCAGCGTTCATTGTCGTGGTGATGGAAACTTTGCTATAATCTACAATTTTTAATTTCCCCTTACCTTAAAGTTTGTTTTCCATGAGATATCCTTCAGGAAGTCACAGAGTGATGGCTTGGTGAAGAGCAAGTAGTATTCCAGCACCTGTACTGTCACCTACACCTCTAGCTCACATTCTGATTTATCAGTCCTAGCTTATGGAGTGATAAGATTTATTATTCTTAAAATGGTAACTAAAAAGGGAAAGTAACTGCTCTAGAACTATGTATGCTTTAAGGAAATAAAGAGGTTCGTAAAGAAGGCCTGAAAAAAAATCCTTAAATTGGTTAATAACAGTGATGCGGAAAGGTGATGGAGTTTTTCTTAAGAAAGTTAAAACTGCTTATTTTGCTGGACAAGTGCACATCATGAGCAAGCCCATGTTTTTTCACATTTAGTTTTGGGATGAGTTAGGCCTTCAGAAGTGCAAGAGAACAGCAGTTATTCTCATAAGAATGGGAATACAGTTACTCATCGTGTGTGGTTGAGACAATCAGGGCTTTGAAGCAAAAGATGGAGTGAACGAAGCTGACAGTCAGCACTGCATTTAATGTCTTTGTAACAGTTGGCTTGTCCTCTTCCTTCTCATGCTTTACAGTAACACCACCAAAACAAAACATGGTAATTTGCAGTGATGGGTGTGAGGCAGCTGTCTTCACCACATGCAACTTGTCCAGTAGATGACAGGCATTCTGCCTGATTCTAGGTTAGGCTGTGTACCTCTAGCTCTTGAGTGTCAGTGAATTCCTGACATGCCTGATGAGTGATAATCATTTTTTTCTCAATCATGAATCTGTTCCCTTCCCCCCTTTACATTTATATTTCTATTAGTCTTTTTGTTCCTTGAAAGGGAAGAATACTTTCCTGAGATTAACCAGCCACAAGTTTCTCAAGAGCATAAAAATAATACTCCAAATGAGACAAAAATTAAAAGATCATTTCTTTTTACAAGTACTTGCCTAAATATATGGAAGAAGCTTACCAGCATAAAGCATTCTTTTCTCTACTGATAGGAAATTAAAAATAATGTGCATTGTTTTTGTTTTATTTTACTACAGGATTGTACAGTGTATGAAACAGAAAATAAAATTCTTCATGTGGTAAGTAATACAAATATTCTGCTTTGGTGTTTTCTTAGTTCTGTCCCATCCACTTAAAAGATACAGAAACTTCTTTTAAAGGTGCTCTAGGACAATTACTAGACAAACTTACAGTAAATAGCATCAGTTGCTAAAAGCTGAAGTTTTCATAAATAAGATCAAATAGTTTTTTAAAAAAATGAATAGTTGAAATTTATTTTCAAAATTAACCTGAGGAGAGATAAATGAACTTATATTATTTCTGATACCCTGAAAATGACTTAGTACAAGTTAGTTGAGCCTCCTACTAACAGGTTAATATTGCCCTAGTACTCTAGATTTAACACTCCAAAATATGTTCTTTTTTTGCATCAATACAAAGACATGGAGCAACTGCACCCAAACAGTATTAATTAAAGAACATAATTCTTCGGATAGCACAGCTTCTCCTATTTCTCTGAGGCTTAGGGAAGATGGTGTAATTCAGTGAAGGAACCACTCCTATGAAGCTTTTGTTCTCTTTCCCGAATTGGAAGTTGTTCAAATTTAAGGCTTAAGAATCAGCTTTCTTATAGTACTTCCCTAATCTGTGCTTGTTTTATGTTAGTATGCAAGACCAGATACTTCCTCTCATTCCCCACCACTACACGGTTCCCTGGAGTAATACTGTGTTATACTTGCAGTTTATCGCAAATACCTAATTATTGTTGTTTGGAAGCTTCACAGTACTCTAAGATGGTACTTACTAGTGTTAGATATTGCTGGCTTGGAATCCCAGCAATGGATCCATCAGATACATTGCATTGCTAGCTTCACTGGTTGTCAGATTGAGCATTTTATAAAAGCTTTTGGTATTCAATTTAATGAGTCAAGAGGAATAGAAGAATCTCACACAAAGTTATTGATTATATATTGGTTCTTAGGTGCAAGGCTGCAGACTTCATATTTTCATGATACAGAGGAAAGTTGTACTAACACTGAGATAGAGTTAAAACTCGTGGTTAAAGGGAAGTCTCAAAGGATTTTCAAGTTCAGATAAGCTTTTGACAAGCTCTAACCTAATGCTGGATAATTTTTTTTTTTTTAAGAAAGCCTTTTACACAGATTCTACTTCCAGCAGGGATTAAAATACATGGTAAATCATTGATGTGCTGTGAAATTCATAAAATGTGCAGTGACTTCCAGAAAAAAGCTTACTGTTGCAAACTTGATTCTGAAAAAAAGACTTCTAAAAGCATCTGAAATCTTACGGGATTTCAAGTGTGTGTGTGTGTGTGTGTGTGTATGTGTGAGTGTGTATATATAATGCATGTGTATGTACACACAAACCTTTTCATCCATGACTTAGAAGACGTATTTGGTCTTTTCTCACTGTCCTAGATGGAAGGGTGAAGAGACGGAAAAGTGGTGTGTTCCAGTTTAAGTGTTCCATCACAGGGTTTGTCACACTTGCACTTCTGAGTCTAAGAAGTCTGGGTCCTAAGGCAGTAGAACTCACTTTTGCCTGAGTGAAGTCACGTGGAGCTACCTGATGCAGAGCATCCAGGCTCTGAGAATCAACCTGTTAAGTCTTTATCATCTAACTGTAGTGAAGTGAGAAGAATCACCATTATTTCTGCCTTGTTTAGTATCATCCGCCTGTTCTTCTGTATTTCCCAGCAGATTCTTTCATCCAGTCAAAAGCAACACTCTTCTTTGTGCAATGCTTTTAAATAATCCAGGATCAGTTATTTCTCCATAAAAAGCAACTATTACCATCTTCTACTGTATGACTTCTCAGCCTCTTTACAGATACCATCATTTTGGCAACCTTTTACCCTTTCAAATCTAGTGTTGAAGTGCGGGTTCCTGTCCAGAATCCAGCACAGGAGGAGCCTCTGGTAATAGTATCTCAAAAATTCATCCCTGGGACTGATGTCTCTGAACCGTTTGAAGATGAGCACCTAACTTGCTACCTTATCCTGACCTGTCAGATCTTTTTGGTAATAAATCCATTAGGATTTATGGCATTGAATTAAAATTGAACAGAATTCTGTCACTCCTTATCATTAGATAAAATTTCTGGAGATGTTTGCTAAATCTCGTTGATGATTGATTGCTTTAGAACCATTTGAAGTTGAAAGGCAAAAGAGAAATTGGGATGAGAACAATAGAACCAGTGCTTTGTGAACAGAAGATGCACTGTCATTCCTTAGTGTAAGTGGTGTTGCATTCAAAATTTTGTCACAGACAAAAAACACGTGGTCTATGTGGAGCCAATAACTTGTTGCTAATTCAGTTAAAATAAGGCAAGAGTTATTACTCATCCAAATAAAATGATACTCACATACCAGTAATCCACATTTTTCAGTTAAAAAGGCAATGATGGGATGATTGTCACAGCAAGGTGCATCTTGAGTTCCCTCCAGGAAGAGGGTAGTATTGATAGTGTTGGTTTCTTACCCTTCTTTCCTCAGATTTTTGTGTTCTTTTAGGGTTGTTTTTGTATATTGCATTTTGATGTGCTTCTTTCCCATTAAGTTGCATTTCTTTTTTTATTATGCTGCAGTTCTTACTTGTTTGTAGGCACTTGCTGCACTTTTGATATATCTGGTATGGCTAATTGTTATCAAATATGGTAAAAGATAATGAGATTGAACAAATTCCAGGGATTAGGGGTCGTGAATAAGGTCTATGTTTGATGATAGAACCACGGGTAATCTTGCAGCCTGTGGTTTTTCGATAATAATAGCAACACCTATGTACAATGCTACAAGGCTGCAGTGGGATATTTGAATTGAGAAAGAAGATGACTGAGTTTTCATCAGGTGGTTATTTTTTATTAAATTAAAATCTTAAATACCACATGTTTTATTTTACTTCTAAGATTAAGATGAGATCAGGACTGATATGCTTACAGGAAAGAGAGGCACTTGTAAAATGATGATCCATGATGGACTTTTTTTCTTTGTTTATCTGAGAGATTCGTTGAGGTGCATGTTTATTTTATTTGGAGAAGAGCACCACATTAGGGCAGTTTGTGCTCAGGTGAAGTGATGGCAGATGGAGATCTCCCGTTCTCTCAGTAGTTGCATGAGAAGAGTGTCTACTTTACAGCTCAAGTGTTATGGGAAGAGATAAATTACGGAGGAGAAACCTTCAGGATCACTTGACAGACATCACAGAGCACACCTGAGAATCAGTTTACTTTGTTTGGGCGTCTGCTCAGCAATGTGCTTATCTGAACGGCATCAGGTAGTTGCTCTTTCTCTCTGCTGTAAATACAGATAATTGTTCAATTTTAGTCATTGTACAGGCATAGTAGTGGCTGTCACATTAAAAATACTTTTGTGATCTATTAGCTTGTATGAATTGTTTGAGACTTAGTGGTTTCCCAGAGATGCTGTTCTTGTCATGGCCCATTGAGAGAAAGAAAATAATTTCAGGTCTTGGACAACCTGTAAAAGCTTATATAGAATCCCTCTGCAGCAGGTACTGAACTTCTTGAAGTACCCTTTCGTGTTTTGAGATTTTCTTCACTTTTGTCTTAAGTATGGTGATATTGCGCCACCTGGAGCGAATGTACTTTGCTTCTCCGTGGTGTTAGAATTAGTACACAGGACTCTTTGGTCCTCTCTTGACTTGTTTTTTGTGCAGAAATACTTCAAGATAGGTTTATATATCGTATTGATAGTGCTAGATTAAGCAATGTTTCCTGTCCCTGTGTTGTTATATTTAAATTCTCCTCAGATGTTCCCACCTTTACAGTCTTAGCCTTTACATTATTTATAACTTGTGTCAGGCTTCCTTTGCATTTGCTTGAACTACCTTCGGGCTGGTATTATTCTAATATATTATTTTTGAATACTTCCCTGATGCTAAAATCCTATATGGATTTTAATTACCTTTCTGAATCTTCATGAGATCTTAAAAAATTACAAATTTGCTTAGTTGAACACTTTGCAGTTTATTCAGTTACAGAATGTACTTACTGGAGAAGTATTTACATGTCACACAGTAAAGATCAGGAGTTACATCAGAAAATAGAAAACGTTCTCTAGAATTCAATCTGCATATAATTTGTGCACATGATACTAAAAATGTGAAGGGCCCTGGCTTTAAATCGTAATTGAATTTTGATACAACTATAATTCAAAAGATAGAACAAAGCATATGCCCAAAGCCATGATCAGCCATGGATTTGTATGCAGAATAGCAGTACAGTACATTTTTGAGTTGATTTCCATATCCCTGATGGGCAAAAGTAACTGAAATATTGTTTCTGGGTTCTGCTCCAGAGCTGAAATTGCTAGTAATACTTCTGTTATTTTGGTGACATTTAGATGCAGACATGCATGCCTGATTGTGATGCTTTGTATCTTGCAGCTGATACAAAAATACATATGTAATATCCAGTACTTCAGACTTGTACTTGGATATCCAGATGAGTAAATATAGACTGAATGAGGATGTAATGTATAAATTCAGTCAGTAAATTTATTCATTGTGACAACTTTATTTGTTTAACTTGTGTATATATAGTGTCAAACGAGATACTGAAATCCTCATGGTTTTGAAAATGCCTGAAATAAAACTTCCCTGAAGGGGTTTCACTAGCATTGGCTGTAATTAGGGAAAATGACCGTGTAATCTCTGAAGGAAAATAAATGTGTACAGCACAACTTCAAACAGAAGAACGCTCTGAGATTCATTTAAATGAATAGTTTCAGATGAGGCTCATATGTTTTTAGGCCTATTCTTTTTTGAAGGAACAGTTTAAGCAATACATGCTAACTTGGGAATAAATCTTTACACATGAAGATTCTCTAAGAGTCTGGACCAGTTTCTGGTGCATGAACGTACTGTTTGGCTTTGATGAACAGCTTTTTATCTGTCTGTATTGTTGTTACCATCAGTGAAATGGAGTTCCTACTTTAAAGGAGTTTGTGTGGATTGACAGTACCATTTTGAGATCCTTAGCTGAAAGGCAGTATAACATCATTACAGTGATTTAGAATATTTTTTAAAGGAAAGGTTGAAAGTTCCATGAGAACTTTACCTAAACAGGAAATGGAATAACTAAGGTGCTTTTCTATCAGTATCATTTTAAGCAGAATTCACACGGTATTATTACTGATGATATGGTTGCTTTCATTATACATTAGCCAAAAAAGGCTATTAAAGTGGTGTATAAGACTTTTTTTAATAAAAGTTTCACTTGACTTCCATTTCATTTACGATGATACATTATAAAGACAAGTGAAAAGCAATTCATCAGGCATTTTATTTAAAAAGTGCATATTGTTGCAGTGGGGAAGATAATTTAGATACATAGAGATTGTCAGTGCAAAATGAAATATTTTGGTCAAAACCATTGTACATGCATGTACATTATTTTGACATAAACATTTTTTTCTTGTTCTTTTATATGGAATGCAAATTAGTTCTTGGTAATTATTTTTTACACTGCTAAGAACTAAATTGAACTAAACTGTTTATTCTCAGGTAGTTCTCAAAATAAGCACTTCATTGCTAATAATTTCAGTTAATATGAGGAATTACATTGACTTCTTTTTCTTTGTAGTGTAAAACATTGTCTGGGATTTGTGACCACATTATCTCGCTCTCATCTGATTCTCTGGTGTCACAATCAGCACATCTTGAGGTAGTTCATCTCACCAGCATTATGCCCAGTGAGGGTTTGGTAAGTAGCAAAGCTACTTTTTACTGTTAGAATATAGAATGTGAGCCTCAGTTTTTAAGGTGATACCTTTCTTAATTTGTCAAGAAATCAAAATGTATTTTCATGCAGTTTATTTTTTGACAAGATGAATCTGATTTGAGAGTGGCTTAACTGCAGTCTTTTTACAAAAATAAATCTTAATTTTTAACAAAATTTTAAGACCTGTCTGTGGAGGGCTTCATATGTTACTGGTAGCCATATAAGCAGCTGAAGTAGAATTCAAAGTCCTTTGATAGCTGTATTACAGTTTTGGAATATGAAAGTAGTCCATTTTGTTTGTGTGTCTACATAATTTGGGATCAAGTACAATCAGTTATTGTGTTTTGAAAATGAGTAGTGCATGGTCTGTTTCTTAGGCTTGCATAAAAATAATTACATGCTTCCCTTATGATTCCGTTTAAGTAAAACTTTCAGAAGTATGGTCTCAGAAACAAACAAAACTGTTTCTGACTGCTCAATTTTCTGATAAGAGTATCAGCGTATCAAAGGGGAGGGACTGTTCTGTTGTACTGCTGTACACTGGGCCTTGTCACTGATTGGAAGAACTATGATACAGTTCTGCTTTGCAGTTTACTGATAAAAAAAAAAAATTTATAGCCAACACAACTGCACTAAGTGGGCACAGCTGATGGAGGACATGAGACAAAGAATACTGTAATCATCATTACTGATTAAATATTTTTTTAGACGAAGTGAAATCACCACGAATGACTGAGTTTAGTGTGCCTAATTGTGAAGGTAGTGTAACATGGTAGGTTGGAAAGTCCTTTATAATGCTTAATTTTGCTGAGACTATGTTCTGTTTAGAAAAATAAGTGAAAAAGGACTGTAAATAGGAATAAAGGAAAAAATGATACAAAATGGAAGAGAAAACAGTCAGGATCAAATATAGAACAGAGTAATGAATTACAAATGGCTTTCTCATGATTACATAGCAGTTTATTTGCACAGGATCTCTGTTCCATTCAAGAAAAAAATGAGTGCTATTCACTGAATAGAAATTAGTCAGAGTTCCATTTTTGTTGGTATCATTCAGTGTAGGGGTGAGGTCTTATTTACCAGACCTCAACTAAACTCTGCATTTTTCTTGGGTTACTAATTTCATCAAGAGACTTTTTTTTTTTTTTTTTTTTTTTTTAGATATATATGGCCTTCTTGAGTGCTTCACAGACAGTAATTAATTCATCTTTGCAACACACTTGTGAAAATGATATTGAAATTTTAGCTTTATAGATAGGAATCTCATGCACAGAGCAGTTTGTGTCAAAATCACAAGTCTTTTTCAGGATTCGGCAGGAGATGCTTAGTATATGATTTTTTTTAATACTTTGCTACTTCTATAGCGTAAGTTTAAAACACTGTGAAACGCAGTCTGTCTTGGTTTTAATTGTAGCTAAAGTTTGCGGAGTTACCCAGAACTCTAGCTCCAGCTTCCTAAAGGGTTGAAACCTAGAAGATGAATGCAACTGTTTGATATTCATGAAAAAATACGCTGTAAATTACTTGCTGAGGTTTATATAAGAATTCAGTTATCCAAAATGATATTCAGCTGCCTAAATTATCAGACTTTTATCTATTTGCGGAATTTGCAAACAGCTTTTACCAATTTCTTCAACAAATGAGCTGGAAAACCTATAGACTTTGCATAAACTTGCACATAAACTGAATTAATTTTTAGGCCAAGGTCCATATAGTGACTACGGTGGGTCAGGACTTCTGCAGGGATTGTGTCTCTGTGTGTAATTGTTTAAATAAATTCTGTATCATAATGCATTTTCACAAAATTGACTGTATATCTTTTGAATGATTACCTTTGGTTCTAGCATTTGCTGACTTTTTGTTTTTGCATTTTCAAGCTTAATAGTCTTTTTCTCTTTTGCTTTATAAAGTAGCTTCTTTTCCAGTCTTCTTTATAAAAAAGAGAAAGTGTGTGTGTGAGGGAGAGAGGTGGCATTGTTTTATTACGTGCATTCCTCAGAAGATACTCTTTGCTGTTAATTTAACAGTTGTTTGCTAGACAGGAGAAGAATTTATGTTGGGAAGAACACATTCTGGGTTGTATTCTAAGTTCTGATGAGGTTTGTGTTTAGATCCTGCTCATTGTAGCCTCTTGCTGGCCTCTGCTTTTCTTCAGTGTATTCCCATTCCTTCCCAAGCTGTTCTCTGTGCATGCCAGTCAAACTGATTTCTCCTTTTCCCTCTTAAGCCACTGAATTTTCATAGTTATAAATACCAGAACACTCTCCATATTTTTTCAATGCATTTAAAAATTTTCAACATTGCCAAACACTTTCTCCTGAACTGTAGTATTTGCAAAGGTGATATTATTTATATCTGAAGTATATTTTATGATCAGTCTGAACAAGATGACTGGAATGAAAACCTTGTTTCAAACTTCTGATTTGACAAACCTGAAATTAATCCTATACTAAAAAAGTATTAGACTGTGGGAACCACTGTAAGGTCTAACCATATTGACAGAGAACATGCATATGTAACTTTTTATGAAATAAATAAAGGCACTGTTTAATTATTTAAGAAAACACATTTCTATGGCCTTTGTATTTTTTTTCATTCTCTGCTTGAGTTATTTAAATTTTCAGTTGTGGCATGACAAAGGAAATGAGATTTTTTTTTACGTTTCCTCTTTCTGCTTAAAAGGATAGATTACCATTGTGTTGCATGGTAAACTTCCTTTTAAAGTTACAAAAACTTCTGTTAAATGAAATTGTAGTTTTGATTTTTGGAAGCCACGCAACAGCTGAGTATATACTGACCTCACAACAAAGCATATTTTTTTTTCTCTTTAATGTGATATTTGAAAAATCTTCTTACTTGGTATTTTTCGATCATTCCTCAGAAATAAGTAGACTAAGTTCTGCCTTCAGGAGTCCCAGAAGTTTTCTTCAGTCGTCAGATAAAGATGATGCAGTTGCTCTCTAAAATTTCTAAATTTCTTGAGTTGACAAAACCAGTGTAACCATTAAGTTGCAGCCCCTAAGCTTGGCAGTAAATCCTTGTGATTGAGGGTAGATGAAAGGCTATGAGAACTTTACCATAAATTAGCTCAGGCTAAGTCCAGAGCCAACTTTAATGCAGATTTGCTGTCAAATAAGTGCAGGCTGTGGGAATCAGTGTTCTAAATGAGGTGATGGACAAAGGGACTGTCTTTGGGCATGTGTATGGAGGGATTTTTTTGTTTGTTTTGTTTTGTTTTTCCGTCCTTAGAAGAGGAGGAATTGTCACTGGTGCAAGATCTTTTGTTTTATAGCCAGTATGATTTCTCAAAAGTATAAGTCTTTCTCAAAAGAGAAAGATTTTTCTCTTTTAAATTTTGTGTGAGTTTAATACTACTGATAGAAATGGGCAATCTTTTATGTTTTAAGATACACATTAATTCGCAGCTTTGTTAATTTCTCTACAGAGGGATTTTAAGGGAAGAACCAGTTAGAAGAACAGTAGGAATAAACATCTTTTATTAGATCAGATGATACCACTTGAAAAAATATGGACAAGCTTTTGGGTGCACAGGCCCTTTTTTGTTTTAAGGATTATTCATCTCTCTAATGTACAGTTACCCATTCAGATAGCGCTCTTTATGTGGGATGCGTGATTAAAAGTGATCCAAGCCAATCTTCTCCATTTTTACAAAAAAGGAAGTGAGAGAGAATGCAAGAAGAAAAAGTGGTGTATGAAGACAGCTTATTTTTGTGGAATTACACCTTGCTATCCTAAAAGTGGGTGTTAATCTAGTTTATAAACTTGAATTATTTCAGGTTATTTTTAAAGGCTTTCACAAATCTGTCTACGCCCATCATTCTTGACATGTTGGCTCTCGTAGTCTACCTTGCTTGTTGTCTGTGAGTTTTTATTTAGATATGATTTAGTGAAAAGTAAAGAGGAAATTCTTCTTTTGAATAAAGTAGTTAAGGTAAATCTGTAGAAGTGTTACTAGGAGTTAGCAAACAAAACAAATGCAAATTCAGAATCAGTATCAGATTCCTATAAAAATAAAGAAGTAAGCTAGTGAAGAAGAAACTAAATAGACCAGCAAAAGAGGTAAAATAGTAGTAGATGTATTAAGAACTGTTTTTTTAAAAAAAAAGAATTAAAGGTTCAGAATAAATATACACCCAAAATAAGCTCAAAAAAGTATAAACAAACCCAACATAATATGTTTACACAGAAGAAAAAAGAAGATACTTTAAATACTTTTTTAAAAAAGTGGTATGCAGATACTGGAACAGAGCACATGGAAGAAAAATCTTGGGGAGGATTGAATCTTCATGCACTGAAGAAAGGAGAGACTAGAGCTGATTTAAAAAGCAAAAGAGTGTATTTGTATTGTTAGACTGAATTAGCAAGAGGATGCATCTGGGAGGAATAGCTAGTTGTGTGGGAAACGGGGAAATTGGAGAGAAGAGCAAAAGAACGACTTCCCACTGAGACAGTCTCTCATCTGGAGCCCAGAATGGATTCCAGGACACTGGAGTTCCATCATTTGTGCTTTTGGCCTATGGAACCCACTGGCAAGACGTGTGACTTCTTATTCTTAGATTACTGATTTTGCTGTTCTACTTGGTCAGTTAATATGGCTGAGATCTATGAAATAGTTCGCATATTTAAAAAAAATAATTAAGAAGAGTATGTATTTGTTTCCGTCAGATTTTATAACAAAAGTAGTGTGATTGAAATAATGAATATTTATAGCCTCTTGAAAAATACCAGTTTATATAAGCCTTAATCTTTAATTATCTTATAAAGATAGTACAGAAGAATGTATTTGTTCTGAATATGGTGAATCAATATGAAAAAATATTCTCATTTTTTTCTAGGCTTATTAACTGCAAAAAATGCTTATTGTAGTGGAAACAGAATAAAGGAATGATGAACAAAAAGATGGCCAGTAGCCTGTTAGTTTGAAAGCAAAGTCTAGCTGTTCAGCTCAGTTCAGGCTGTGAACACTTGCATGGTTTTGTGGGGTTTATAGAATTTACAGCTCTCTGAATGACTGAATTTTGCAGTTTCAAACGCTTTCTTTTAAGTCAGACATAGAAAGTTTTCCTTTTTCCCTTGAAGTTTGATGATAATGATTCCTTAAAGCCTTTCATTTATATCCATAACATAACTTCATGTAAGTATTTGAGCAATTTAAACTTTAGAGAGTTTCTTCTAGCCTGTGCCATCGTCACTTAAAATTAACCTGAAGATTCAAGTCTTTACACCTGAAAATGGGGAGGAGTGTGGCAGGCCTTAAAATAGCATTGACATAGACTGTCCTTCAGAAATGGTAATTTTGTAAGAGCCAGTATCTTCTTGTGTTGAAGGAGAAATTGTCTTTTGAGAATCTTTCCGCCACACAGAGAGCATCTGAGAGCTGAAATGAACTGTACATGTGGTGTTACACACAGCATTATCTGTTACAACAAGATAGGAAAGTGCTGACAGTCGGCTTATCAAGGACAAGTTTTATAGGAAAAATGTTTACAGGGTTGGAAAGAGAGAATTGAAGTGCTATCTTTCAAACAGGGAACATATCTGGCCTCTAGAATGGACAGCATAAGCTGAAGAAAGCATACCTTTTATAATTCATGTGTGTGTTTCAGGGGTTCTTCTAAAGAACACTTTTCATTTTCTTTTCAATGTTACACTCAAAACTTTCTGCCCAGTGGAAAACTGCTGTTAGAGCTGCTATTCTATATGTTATGATATATATGTATAGCATACATAATGCTATGTAATTGTATTTTGATGTATATATAAAATAGGTAAATACCTTATATTCTAAAGTATATAAAACTGAATAAAAATACAACGATTCTTACATTTTTAGATAAAATGAAAGATGAAAGAGCAGATAGCAAAAGTTAAGGTAACTTTTAGTGATCAGTCAGTTCTTATGTCTCTGTTAAAAGATTGAATCACAATTTGCTTTCTAAAATACACATAGTTTGACAGGAACTTTATGAAGAAATAGGTGTTAAAACTTAAGTGAGAAGTTTATCAGTGTTTTTTCTGTTGGCTATGGGTTTTTGAAAGGGAAATGAATCTTGTCAAACCACAGGGGATGTTAGAACTGTGATATTAAACTGGATTTTAAAAGTGTGGCTACAAATGTTTTACTGAAGTCCACTAAGTATTAAAATAATAGACTTCTGTGACAGATGTGGCAATATTGTATAATGTTCTGGCCTAAGATGTCATTATAGAAAGCCAACATAAAGCTTACGAGATGGATTTAATACTTTTAATGGAGAATCAGCATTGCATTTCTAGTGAGAATCTCGGGGCTTTTTTCTTACTTGTCTTTCAGTGATCAGAGAATCAGATGTTTGTGAGTAACAGTTAAAGGTGCTGCAAAGACAGTAGAAGAGCAAACACTGATAAAACTAAGTCAGCTGTAGAGAATGAAGCAGTGGAAAACTGTGATAAACATTTTTTCTTCCCAATTAACTATATCTTATGAAGACAATTTCAAGGTTGCCAAGGTTTAATTTGAAGGAAAAAAATGCTATGTATCAAGTTCCAACTTGTGTCCCTTGCCTCTTGTCCTCACACTATGCATCTTTGAGGAGAGTTTCACTCTGTCTTCTCTACATCTTCCCAATTAGATAGTTGTAGACATCAACAAGATCTTTCCTTTGTAGTGTTTTGCTGTATTTTTAGATAAACTAGTAGCCTGCAGATTTTCTTCAATAGTGTTCAGTAATTTGGAAATTAGTTTTTGAAACACATCAGACATCCTTAGCATTAAGTTGTTTTGTGTTAATGCTTTCATTGAGATGCTGCAGGGAAGCAATTGCTCCCATCAAGAATTGATTCTGAAGCAGAATGCCAAATGCTATGAAATTCTTTGGGTTCTTCTGTGAATAGCCATGATGAGATGCTCAATAGTGTAAAATATTAAGGAAGAGGAAGGTATCTGTGAATTGCATTATTTTGTAATATGATAGATGATATATTTAACTGTGACAGGTATGTTATCTTAATTTACTGGGTAAATACAGTGAGTACAATAGCAGCTATTCTTCTATTTTGCAGTAGTATGTTTATTTCCCCGAGAAACCTTTTTTGATACGTGTATTTATGCTGGAGTCAAAACGACTACACATGTGAATAAGAATTACTTTTGCATGTTGGGGCTTTCGGTATAGCGTTCTTGGATAGCAAAGGAATTACATCTTTAAAGTCACCATAAGTATTTACTTATCTCTGAAAACTGTGCAGTGGAGGAAATTTCAAAACCTCTCAGTTGGTAACAACATTGCCAATATTACTTCTTTTTGTACGCATTACGATTTCCCAATAGTAATTATAGCATATAGCATAGAGTTAAAAAAGGTGAATTTTGTCATACAATTTTGCAATTAACAGAAAAAATTATTCTTCCATCTTTACATTGGTGATTTCCTGCTTACATTAGGTTCCTTGGGAAGAATGGTTTTCTAGATTGACTTTTTCTGATAAAATGTAATGATAATGCAGACATAACAACTATATATTATTTAAAACATTCTTCATACAAGAATCTGACTGAAACCAGTGAAAGTGAGTATTGCCTGCAAGAATACAGAGCATATCCTTCAACTTTTAAGAGACCAGTTAATTAAAAGTGGGTGACACTTTTTGTCAGATCTCCCTATCAGCAGATTACTTGTTTTTAAAGCATGTTATTTTGTCAGAAAAAAAAAATATGGATTCTTTACCATTACAATTCAGATGAAAGTCAGTAACTTTTGATGAATCAAGTTTCCTGAATAAACATCATTTCCTGTGATGTATTGAGGCCAGATAGCTGCTCAAATGAAAATGAAAAAGATCATGAACAAACAAGAGAGAAATAGGCCAGCGTGAAAACACAGCATATAGGAAGAATGTTGCCCAGAGACATTGGAGTCTCCTTCTCTGGGGATATTCAAAACCCACCAGGATGCAACCCTGTCTGACATGCTCTAGGTGACCCTGCTTGAGCAAGGGGATAGGACTAGATGATCTCCAGAGGTCCCTACCAACCTTACCAATTCTGTGAAGGATGGTAACATGAAACATATAAAATATAGTTCCCATTATTTTATATGACTTTGACAATAAAAATTTGAAAGTTTTTGGAGTAGAACTTTTTTCCTGACAAATACAGAATTTTTGTGAACAGAATGTTCTTGATGTTTTTGCTGGGGGCTCTAAACTTCTATTTTGACAACACAAAGTGATTCAGAATTATTCAAAGGATATTAAAGGATATCAAAGGACAGTACCTTGTACCAATTAGATTTCAAAAAATGATGGCTATCCATGCTGGACGGAGAGGTGTGAAACTGACCTACAAGCAGCCGAGTCTCACTGACATTTAAATCTTTCTGTGATTTGTTTGTGCCTGTATGTTTCTGTACAGATAGACAATATAAGTAGGTATTTATCTCCCTATATACTGCCAGTCACTACCTTGGAGCAGAATTATCAGATTTATTGCTGAACTAATTGGAGAGTTCTTTTTATTTCAC
This sequence comes from Rhea pennata, assembly GCF_028389875.1. Lineage (NCBI taxonomy): Eukaryota > Metazoa > Chordata > Aves > Rheiformes > Rheidae > Rhea > Rhea pennata. The sequence goes on along the minus strand of NC_084673.1, from coordinate 11,582,352 downwards.
CAGCTCAATTTTCACCATAAATTGGCAATATGAACATTGGTTCCTGTCTTTTCTGAGTTAGACGGTGGTTTAATTTTTGCTGAATCAGTAACTCTGAAGATGACATTTAAGTTCAAAGACTATTACGGTTCATTACTTCAATTTTTATACTCCTTTCACATCACTAGTAGAGAGGTCAAGTGTTAAATATTTCAAATACTGAATTGTCACCTGCTTTTATACTGATGCTAGGTGTTGAATTCTGCCCAAAACCTTTGGAGTGTGTCTGTGTGTGTGTGAGAGAGAGAGAATGTTAGAATAAAAAAATGTATATAATGAGATAACTAATGATGTTTATAATTGGTCTTGATATAGACATGTTTTAACCTGTATTTGAAAATAGCATTCAACAATGATTCCTTCTAGGCTGTTGAAACATCATTGTTCGTAAACCAGAATGGGCACTTTTTTATTACTGTGCAAACATTATAACTTTGTTACCTAGAGATACTAATTATTCTTCTTGCTCTTTCTTCAGGGAATGTATATCAAATCAACGTATGATGGGCTACATGTAATCACAGGAACAACCGAAAATGTAAGCTTCTTTTAAGAGACTATTTTTTAATCATGAACGTAAGTATTTTTGTATATTTGCAGTGTATTTTATAATACAAAAACTTGATTAAATCAAGATAGTTCTTCCTAATACTTTGTTTTCCTTTATTGTACCTTCTTATTAATTTTGGAAACCTTGAAAATACAAAAATAAAAATACCTATGATGAAGTAACAAATAAATGCTATATTAACATGAAAGGCTAGAGCTTTGTCCTTGATGGTTCTTTCAACATACCTTTCTAATAAGATTCATGTATGTGCTTTCTGTCAACAGAACAGTAAAAATGATATAACAGATAAAAATTTTTCCTCAGGTATTTATATCGACTAGAGTAATAACAGCATTGCAGAGTTAATGATAAACATAACTATTATCTGCCCTTAAAAAAATACAGTCAGCCTACTTAGAATAAGTAAACATTGCCATTCAATGATGAATACTCTTCTGCTAAGTGCTTTTTTTCTCTTTTTACCATGGATAGTGAAATTTCTGTGAAGTCTGGTTTTAATTACCAAATTCATCATCAAAAAAAAAAAAAAAAGAATGTTAGAAAAATGACTACACCAAAATGACTGGAAGAATTGTTAGGCATTTCAGTTTTTTAAAATGATGCTCATCAGGGGATAGACTTACAGAAAAAAAATTATTAGCTTCTGTATGTCAAGGCAATTTAATAAAATTGATCATAAAAAAATACTAAAATTGTTGCAATATGCGGGATGAGGAGTGTAAAAGATGTACGTAATGGAGAAAGATAAGTTAAAATATTGTATTTGATAGCATTTATATTATACAGTAATCTTTGATAAATCAGAAGGTTTTCAAAGCTGCTAGTAATTATTGGGAGGACTATCCCTAAAAATAGATTAAAAAAAAAAAAGAGCAAATAGAACTTCATACATAAACAGAAGTGATGGGTATATCAACAAATGTTTAAAAAAATCATTTAAGAATACAAATAATTTTTGTTAAGAGTTTGTATGAGGACTTAAAAAAAGTTCTTTTATGAAAATAACTATTCCTGAATGAGTTGTATTCAGAGGAGTTAAGCACCATTATATTTTAACATTTTCCATCGTCTGTAGTAAAGATACAAGAGAGACCAGGAAGAATATGTTGTCATTTTCATTCTAGTCCCCTGAGTATTGGGCAGTAGCAGAAGTAGTAGAAGGCAGTAGAAATAATTCAGATTCAGAAATCTAAATTAAAAACACAGAAATGCTGCAGCACATAAATCAATATGATTCTAGAGAAAGATTATCACTGTAACAAGAATGACTAAAAAGGTCCTAAATTTCCTTTTTGTTACTTTACGTGCAATTCATAATTAGGAATTAGAAAAGAGAGTTTGACTTTCAACTGGTGGAATCTAATTATTATGACACAATTTATAACAGACTTAACTCTTCTGTTTTTCACATATGGGGAGATCTTCAGTCCTGGATCATCTTAACAGCATATAGCTGGATAAATTACGATATTGGATTTTATAAGGTTAATACTGAAATTATGTAATACTGATGCCCATAGAACTTAAAATTAGCACTGTGCAGGTAGTCAAAGATGTAAATACTTACTGGCATACTTCACTGGAATTCTGGCCCATATTGATGAGTTTCTCATATGATACTTACTGTGTCTTTCTTACTTTACATATATTCAGATAGTTTTATATTGTGTACTTTTAGGTCAGTCAGTGTTCAGACAGTGCAGACTTGGGGAAAACCTTGTGATTTGTGTTTCACAGTTTGTGGAATCTAATAAAAATTAAACTTAATTTGTTTACTTAATATTGGCAGCATTTAGAAGTGTTAAAATAACTGTATGCTAATCTTGAACCATTAAACTTACAGGAGAACTGTCGTGGTTATGTTAAGACAGATTTTGGTCATAGAATGAATTAGTCATGCTAAAATTAATCTGATTTTTCATTATAATTTAATTTATTTGAGAAGTATAATGCCGTTTAAGGGGAAAATACTTAAAAAGAAAGCTATTTTGATTAAGTAATGAATTATTTAAAAAGCCAAAGCATCAAAGGGAATTTTAGTTTAAAGACTATTTCTAACACTTGGTACCCATTGGGAGAGTTTTAAGTTGATCCACTGTTGTGGCTGGAAACACTAAATGTAATCTTTTCTTGTGAATTTATCATAAGATTTGAAATCTTTGAATTATGACTAATTTTCCTTAATTCTTGAACCATTTAATACTTGCAACTAACTCAGATTTTTTAACTTAATGATTATTAATTTTAGCTTTTCTGTTAGCTGAGAGTGTGATGGATTGGAAGGAGCAATAAAATGATTTTTTTTTTTTTTGAATGCACAGAATTTTCTTTTTTTAGATAAATAACCCAGAGGAAAATAGCATTCCTCTAATTATATTGGAAGAAAAATCTATATGAATTATTTCAATAAGGACTACAAAAGAATTAAGATATGTTATTCTTCTTTCCTGCAACTGAAGCTTGCTCTGAATAAAGATAACTTTTAAGTAGATGAACATAGTAATATTTTATTTTTCAAGATTCTTACATAGAAATAAAATTATTTACATAAACAGTTGTTCAAAGCTGAATAATTCAACTGACTTAGTTTCTTTTCTAGCAAACTCTAGTGTCTAGATGTCCAACTGAAGCATGAAGTTTGCCTGATGCTAGTGTCTTAGAATTTGTGTCTTAGAATTTGTGTGTATCTTGATTCAGCTGTTTCACAGGCAATTGAAATCTTCCAATTCCATGTATATTTGTTAAGGTCTAGTGAAGCCGTAAGTGTCATTATTTTAAATATTATTAAAATGTCACTTAAAGTGACAGTTCTGGTATTTTGAAGGAATACTGTTAAATTTTAAAAGCAAAGTGTTATAAAATGTCTTTATCCAGAAGAATTTTGATTATTAAATCAGAAAGGATTTTTTTTTTTTTTGCATTTCTGGCATCTTGAACAGTGTTGTCAGTTTCACTGCTAGCATAATTCAGTGTTTTTAGTACTAGTTCTGGAGAGGAATAGTCACAATAACAAAATTTTTAACTGCTTAGTTGTCGCTGTATTTCTATCTTGATTCAGTGCCTATAGAGCAGTTCTGTGTATTTGTACCAAACTCACAGTACTTCAAAGTAGAGGGTGCACAATTTATAACTGATATTCATCATCAATAGCAGATGATAGTCCTCATTTCTTCTATAATGGATTAGTCTAACAGATACCAGGATTGAGCTCAGGCTTCTGTCTGAAATTTGTTGATACAGGAGAGAATGTTACTTAAGATCAGGAGACTGACTGACTATTCTGAGTGAAAGTTACGCCTGTCTGTAAAAATCAGGGATTTGTTCTATAACTGGTTGAGTGAATATCAGTCTGAGTGAAGAATGCTGTGAAACATCTTCTATGTTTTACCTTCTGTGGTAGAAAAAGTTCCTTCAAGATCCTATTCTTCAGTTATTACCATTTTCTTAAAACTTTATTTCAAGCTATTTCTAAAATTCAACTTAGAAGTTAGTAGATTCATATACACCTAGGATAATAGTATTACCGCCAGCCTGAGCATAGTTTCGTTTCAAGACCTTACAGTAAGACTACAGTAATTATTCTCTTATTGGAAGCAGTTATGTAAAGGAGTTGTCTGTGGGATCATCTGCCTACACTGCATATGTATTTTAATCTACACTTGCTTTATGAGTCCTGTTGTTAAACTAAGATAGATACCTTGTGGCTGTCTGAATTATCCTTCTCCTTTTGTGGTAGGCTGGTACTAATACAACTGCCACTGTCTCCATGCAAATCTTTCTTTTCTATGGAGGTTCTCTCACTTGGTAGTAAATAGGTAATCTGTAGCATTTTGTTCACATTATCCTTTATGATTAGCTACAGAATTATTATATGATGATGCAACCATTGAGGCAGGCCTCATGTCTTTTTATGTGTTTTTATATACTGACAAAACTTGGTTGAAATCGTTTCAGTTAATCCTAATCCAGCATCCAGTCAAATCTTCACAGAATCAGCAGAGTTTTTATATTGATTTTTCAGTGAGTTAGATCAGGTCTTGTATGACTCTGAAGGATTAAATGCATGCTAAATTGTCTTGTTTTTCCTAGGTGGGCTTTCCTCCACAGATTTATATTAACATCTACATGAGGCTTTGAAACTGAGCAGAACTGTCAGAAAAGGGTATGCTCTGTTCTTCTTGTGAACATGCTGGGAACTTAAAAGGGCTTGACTATGGATGCTGATGAAGTTTTTTTTTTTTAAAAAAAAAAAAAGATATATAGTGTTTAGATATAAATAACATATGAATAACTCTATATACAGATATCATAATTCAAAAATGTAATTAACATTTTCTTAGGGAGTTTACTGTGCTAAACAAGAAAAATTTTCTTGGTAAAGGACCTTAAAATTTAAAGGATCAGGGAGGAGTTACTAGAAGTGCCAGCCACTAAAATGTATGTTTTACTTTGACTAAATGTCAAAACTTTTTGATAAGACGTCATAAGAAGTTGCTTTTTTGTTTTTGGTGCAAGTGTAATCACATGTACAGATAAACCAGTTTCAAAGATATTTAATTTTTGGCATTTCAGCAAATTGATTTTTCATCCCTTTTGAAGGGACAATTGACCTCAAAACAGTGTTTAATTTTAAAAGATAATAATTAGCTTAGGCTCATCTAAGTCAGGAAAGGAGCTAAAAAGAAAAGGAACCAGACCTTTGCTCTGCTGACTAATGTCAATTTAAGTTAAACACATCAGGAATAATGGTTTTTACTTCAATTTCCACCTTACCTTTCATTCACTGTTTAAAGCAACCTACTTTGTATTCACACTGGATTCTAGAAATGAAAATGAATATCCTGCTGATTATCCAAAAAATATAAAATCTTAAGTGGTTCTGTTGGCTAATAATACTCTTAGTCCTGTAGAAAAGAGCAGTTAGCCAAAGTACTATATGTTTACATGACACTGGAGCTGGGTTTTTCTTCATACTATCCTATAAAATATATAGGTAAAATCCTATTTATTTTAGTGCAGAAGAATTCAGGTAATAGATAATCATTTCAGATAATGTCTGTAATGAACAGGAGACAGGCATTTTAGGTCAAGGGCTGGACTGCCTGCTTCAGGAGACACAAAAGTCCTGTATTGTGCAAGAAAAAGCAATGATCAAGAAAGTGAGGAGTCAGAACATGCTTCATTTTGGGGAGGGAGCAGAGCAAGGTCAGAAGTGACCTGCAAGCAGTAGGCTGAAAGTAAAGGTAAGCTTGGAGTGATGCCTGTAACAACATACTGGGTGTTTGCCATGTTAACCTGTTATTTCTTACTGATGGAATAGTTAGTGATGTCTCCTAATATTCTCTAGCAGCTGTGTAGACTGCAGAATCTATTGATTGGTCAACAGATGCTGACTGTTGGGTAGTAAACTGATATCCTCATGGATACATGGAGTCTTTTCACTGGCACTCAACTCAAAAATGATTACAGTCATTTTCTTCCCAGAGGCTGCTTGGGTCTTTGTTGTAGTTGCATTGTTTGTTGACCTTGTTTCTTTATTTCTTTTTTTTTTCCTTCCTCCTCCCCCATCCCTTCCTTTTCCCTTCTTACATTTATAAACTCCATCCACAAAAGAGATGGAAATGATAGGTAGAATGTATGTTTGGTGAAGATTGTCTGGCTGAAGAGCTCTTGCCGTTTTTTTTCTGAAAGTCTTGATTATTCCTGATCTCACTATGTACCATAAGTCTCTACAAGTCATCTTTGAATTCAGCTAAATCTTCTCTTCCTTTAAATTTGTACCTGGCTTTTGTGCCATGTGCAACTTAATTGTAGGCTACCTACAAGATGCATCCAGAACTGAACATTCTGTGAAGAATTTCTTCAACATTGTTACAGCTAGACCAATTTCCTTTGCTGCTAAAGGCTCTTCTTCTGCCTTTCTTAGCTATCTATCTACTTACTTGGACAGTGAACTTGAACTACTACTCCAAGAGTGTTTTTCTTCAAATGCTTTCTGCATTTTTTTGAGATTGACCATTCTGTGCTCTGCTCTCCAACACTGTAGGTTAAAAATGGAGTAAACGTTCAGCCTTGTTCAAGTCTCCTGGCTGGTCTAATTCCCCATTAACGAACTTCTGCTGTGATTTACTTTCCAAAGTGATGTCTTGGCTCTTTATATGTTTTCTGTTTACTATCTCTTCATTCCAAATTGGTCTCCTCTGTGTAAGTAAAAGGCTTCTGTAAGCTAGTGCACAACGTAAGTGGCCATGATTTCTCAGTTGTAAGATGAAATATTTCCTCTATGTATCCCACAAGCTGGATGTCACTTATGTTTTTTTTGTTTTTTTTGTTTTTTTTTTTTTTTGGTGACTTTCTAAAAAAGTGCTACATTTGTTTGTGTATAATAAGAAAATAATGAAAACAGATGTGATGATAGTACTTTTAACAACAGATACCCTCTTCTGGCTTTATTTAAATTCAGAATAATGCCACGTATGTGTCCCCAAAGCACATCTTTCCTATTTGAATACAAATAACTTTCTCACAATTATATCCAAGAAATAAAGCCTTATTTGATAGAACTAGCTCTTAAGTACTCTACTGAGTGTTTTACTGTACCTCTTCAGAATGACTACTGACTTCCTGCATATCTTGAAATATGCATCAGAATATATCAGATCACAGTGAGGATTCCTGCCTCTTATTTGTGTCAAGAAAGCAGTAAGAAACAATTTGTGTCTTGACCTAGTGTCAAGAAAGCATTAAGAAGCAGTGTTAAAAGCTAGCCTTTTGCTTATGCCCACCCTCTTGATCTTAGGTCTGTAAAAGTAATATGTAGAAAGTCTTATTTAAAACCTCCCCTTAACTTGATAGTAATTAAAAGGGTCTGTGGTGGATTATTTATTTACATTTTGTAGTAGTTAACCATATCTAAATATGTTATTAGGCACTAGGGTTTGTTTTAATATGAGCACAAGAAGCTGTATTTAGAATAGGGTAATTGCTCAGCTTAGAGGTCCTGGAATTATAAGAGTGGAGTATTACGTATCCTAAAAATCTAAGCCCTCAATACTTTGTCTGGATAACAAGTTGATTATGAGCCAGCAATGTGCTCTTGTGGCCAAGATGGCCAGTGGTATCTTGGGGTGCAGGAAGGGTGTTGGCAGCAGGTCGAGGGAGGTGATCATGCCCCTCTGCTCAGCCGTAGTGAGGCCTCATCTCGAGGACTGTCCAGTTCTGGGCTCCCCAGTACGAGAGAGACCTGGAACTACTGGAGAGAGACCAGCGTAGGGCTACAAAGATGATCAGAGGACTGGAGCATCTGCCCTATGAGGAATGGCTGCGAGAGCTGGGCCTCTTCAGCCTGGGAAGAGAAGACTGCGGGGGGATCTGTGGGGGGTGTGGGGTTTGACTCTTCTCAGTAGTGCCGTGCAACAGGACAAGAGGCAGCAGGCACAAACTGAAGCACAGGAAGTTCTGCCTGAATGTGAGGAAGAACTTTGCTGTGAGAGGGGCAGAGCACTGGAAGAGGCTGCCCAGAGATGTTGTGGAGTCTCCTCTGGAGATAATCAGATATTCAGAACCTGCCTTGATGCAACCCTGTCTAACATGCTGTAGGTGACCCTGCTTGAGCAGGGAGGTTGGACTAGATGATCTCCAGAGGTCCCTTCCAACTTTACCGATTCTGTGATTCTGTGATCTATTAGTAAATTGCCACTTTCTTTGTTGATATGGTGTATCTGGTACTGTCTTGGAAATATTGGAGCTAGTGTGTATTTGCAAGTACATGCCTACGAGATTATTTAACTTTTCTGTTAAATACAAAGTTGTTCCAGCCCTGTCCGTGTATACACAGTAAGATCACCATTTGTTGATTTAACAGAATTACTGACATGGGACATACACTGAACAAATGTATTCCTGATAAAGTTGTGACAACTTGTACTGTCGTACACACTCAGTACTCTCTCATCTCATACCTAAAGATGCTAAAACAGTTTAATCAGTGAATAATGCTGTCCATCTTACTGGTGGAAGTGAGTCCAGACTGTTTTGTCGTTGAACTGTCATCTTTAACATAACCAGAAAAAAAATTCCTTATAAATAGTTTTTATAAATACAACTAATTATTATTTGATGATGATAATATTTCCTTGGACAGAGTTTTCTTGACTCTTTCACCATTTACTCCTTGCAACCCTGAATGTAAAATTAATTGTTATGTTTTGTCCTTAGTCTCCTGCTGACCAGTGTAAGAAAATCCATGCTGGAGATGAGGTAATCCAGGTCAACCATCAAACTGTGGTAAGTATTTTGCAAATTTTTGCTTTGCAGGCTTTGTCTACTCCTGCTGTTAAAAAGATAATAATTCTTCTCAGCAGCTAACTGTGCCAAATTATATTATTATTTATGCCATCTAAAATAGTGTGATCGCTACTGATGCCTAATCAGAAAAGGCACAAGTTGAGTCATTAACAAGCTCAGAAGGGTTAAACCAAAATTACATTTTAAATAGTTTCTGTTCATTGACATACTCTTTATACTAGGAGATCCCAGAAAGTTTCATCCGCAGTTCATAGCGATTGTATTGATTAAAACTCTTGGGCTTTTCATTATGGTTTTGCCAGCTAGTTTAACCTTTTAAACAGATTCTCTTTAATCTGGGATTCATATTCAAAATGCCAAAGTGCTTTGACAGCCATATAGTCTGAGTTGTTGGCTGGATGGGGAAGAAGCATACAAGACAAGATTAAAATGGTTATAGAAATCTGTAGGGCTTTGCTTAAGTGTATTCTTGTATGCAGATTTATTTTGAAGCAGATGGGAATTTTTATAAAGTCAGTGAAACCATTAAACTGTTTAACATCATATAAGCATGTGTATACAGAAATGTATGCTGAGTTGAAGGTATTCTAGCACATGATTTGCATACTTTTAAATGTGTTACTGTCATGGTGCTGCTGTCAAATCCACAGGACAGCATACTGTGTGAAACAAACTTTATGAGCTCATTAAGTAAAAAACAACAAACAAACAAGGAATTAATCCCTTCTCTGTAGACTAATTAAAGTTGTTAGTTCACTAGTAACTTAATTTGCTAGTTCACTGATTTGTTAACTGGATAATTTGTTAATATCACGCACTTAAGAGCAAAATAGTTACCTACACCATGGGGAGAATGCTTATCCTTCCTCCTCCATCATGATGCTGACATCCCCTGACATTGTATCAGCAAAAATGAGAGCCTCAGTGGTCCAGCTGGTGGTCGCTTCGCTTAAAAGGCTGTTTGAGTGTGCTAACTTATTTCTACCTACCACCTCGGAATTTTGGTCTGTACTAACGCTATTAGTTGTTGCTGGATGTTTTAGTTAATTCCTGAGAGTTTCAGTCTTAGATATCCTTGCAGTTATATTTAATTTCTTATTAACAGCAGACCTCGTTGTTTTTCATCCATGAGTGTCTGATGTACGTGCTGCTCTCGTTTCAAGCCTCATGGTGCTGTTCCCAGCATACATCAGGCCTTAGTATGAGCTATGTGTTAAGTTATTTTGTGATGGTGGAAGCTGCTGGCTTCTTAACTTACAGGACAGTTCCAGTGTTGAAGATTATTTTACTGAAAACTATGCAATTAACTTTTGTCCCTGTAGTATCATAAGCCATGAGGACTTTTGCTCCAAAACCAGAATGGAATCAGTGATATGGGAGCTTATGGGTGCTATGGAACACTTGTATTTCTTGCTGTTTAGCAGTGAATAACTTGTTACAATGATTAAGACAGAAATTTCTCTGAAATATTTATAATGTAACCATTTAACTTCTTCTCAGAACCCTCTCCAGCTGAACACAGCAGGAGCAAAGCTATGAAACCTCTTTTTGTTTGTCAGTTGAGTGAGATGGAAATGTGAAAGTCTATTCTTATGATTTTAGAGCAAATATTTTCTCTTGAAAAGTAGTATAATTTATTCTTAAAGTGTTGGTATACAATGTGTAGCTCCTAGCTACATTAGAGAGGTTTTATGAATTGTCATAGTTACAAATTAAAATATACATTAGACTGCTTTTCTCTGTCAAACATATTCTTCAAATGACAGACCTGGTTTAATCATGAGTCCAGTAGGTGAAACCTCCTCATTCAGATACTCAAGAATTGGCATTCTGGGCAGCAACTCTGTTTTCATGTGTGTTATTAGAACAGGCCCAAGGTTTTTAGTACTTGTAATCGTTTTCTTTCTAACAGCACTGTGCCAACAGCTGAGTCAAATGGCATAAAATAGCTTCTTCATAAAAGCCCTCCACTAATTATTGATTCTGAAGTGTATAAGGCTAAGATAAATGGCGAACTCTTTCACATGAAAACTTATTCTTCCTCTGCAATGATTGGAAAAAAAATCTCATTCTTTATTCATTGTGACTTCAGAGAGCCATTCAGTAATGCTGAGTATTTTACGTGTTTCAGTGGTTTGTGTCTAACCCTCCTGCCCCCAAGGACTGATAATTTTAAGGTTTAACTATCCCTTTTGATCTTTAAGTATAAGTCACTTCTGTGACTTGCTGTGTCAACATGTCGTACTGCAAGGTATTCCTTCTGTCTGTTCCTTCTTCATCTGTTACCATGAGTTGTCATGATCAAAATCATGCCTGTAATTGCTATTAGTTCCTTTAGTTGATGAGAATAATTCAAAAGTTGCAGGTCATTATTTTTTTTTTGTAATCAGTGATTTAATACTAGCAGTATCAGTTTGCAAAATGAGGTGTAACCCCTTTGAAATGGAGGCAGGAGGAGTTGAGTAAAACTTTAAAAGGAAGGGCTTCATATTTGTGGTGTTCTTACAGGTTTTCCTAAGCTATAGACAGTCTTGCTCACCAAGTGGAGGAGTATGGATTTGTATCTGCATTGAGTTCTAAAATTCAACACTTGATCGTGCTAGCCTTTGCCTTGACTTTGCAGCTCGACAAGTGCTTTAGTCACCTAAGCTTGTTTTGGGGGACCTGCAGTCTTACATTTTTCCTTGTCTGCAGATCTCATTTTAGATTTGTTATTTCTGAAGAAATACTGCCTCAAGTCTGTCAGCTTTAGTTAGGTTCATTTTTAATATCAACATGCTTAACTATGACAAAATAATTAGAGTTTATTCTAGCAAAGCAAAATACTGTTTTCTTGACTGTAGAGGTAGAAGTAAAATTGAAAGAAATAACATACATAAAATGTGGATACAGAGTTAAATACAGGACAATTTGAAATTATAGTTAGCCAAGGTTCAGCTGCCTTCATACCTCTCTTTGTGTTCTTCAGCCGTTTTTCTTGGTTGGCAGTGCCATTTCCACCACCATTTTGATTTCGGAAAGTTGATTTACAGATTTGAGTTCTAATCCTATTACTGGAATTAGAGATTAAATGCTCTCATTCAATGCTTTTCTTTCGTCTTTCCTTTTTTCAAGACTTTTACTCAAGATTTCTTTTCACTTTTTTTATTTGAATGTCAAATCTTCATTCCTTCTGAAATAAAAATATAGCAACAGCTTGCACCAATTGTGATGGCTCATGTTTTCCCCTTGTTGTGGAGCTGAAAGCAGTGGAGCTTTTTTTGTATTTCTTTAATCACTTTGCTCAATTTGTTTCAAAAGAAGCATTCAGCATTGTCTTGTGAATATTACCTATAGTATTCTAAGCACTTTCTTACTTATTACAGAGCTTTCAAGATTGTTAAAATCTTGTTTATAATGTATGTATCTTGTCATATCTGTTATCTCTGGTTTCACATTAGTTATCCGTAGAGGCATACATAATGCATTAGCAGTACAGCTGATAAAAACACAGGTGCTAGTGTTGCTTCTTTTTCCTACTTTCACCTTTCATTTGTAAGGGAGGTTCCATACTTTCATAAAGCATATATATGGGAGCAAATTGCTACAAATGATGCAGAAATGTACTATATTAGATTTTGGTATCCTTCGGATACTCTGCATACTACGAGATTTATCCTTGCTGTCCTAACAAAGACATTTTCTCGAGATTGAATTTTCTTTAGCGTTTGGGTAGTCTTTCAAATATAAATTCTGTTCAACATAATGTGTTTTGAAAGAATCTGTTTTGAAGATGATGATTAGATACAACCTTTTCATGTTACTACCAGTGAAAATACTTTATTGATCAGAGAAACTGTATTTTTTAATAGATTAAGATGCTGTAACTGACTATCGACATCATCTAATCTGATTTTGACTAAACTAGGCCAATGTGTTTTGTAGCTAAATTCTTGTTTGCTTATGTACTAAGACTATTTGATTCTTAAATTTCCAGTGATGTTCTCACAGCGTGTGATAAATTGTTCCAGTAGTTAATTATTCTCATTTCTCAGGAAAAAAAAATCCTGGTGCATTTTGTTTGTAGTCTACCTTTGTGTAGCATCAGCTTACAGTCCTTTGATCTTAATATATTTTTAGCTGTTTGATTGCTGAACCTATTTCTTATTTAGATATTTTCAGAATCTAATCAAATAAAGTGTTCACTTTCTCTTTGGTAAGCTAAGTAATTTTTGTACTTTCAGTTTTTCATCATAAAGCATGTCCCTCTTCAACAGCCTCTACAGATTCCCAACTGAAATGCTTTGCATATTTATCATTGAGTAACAGATCTGTACAGCAAAAGCATATTCATTCATGCATATGGCAGTACTCCTATGCTATAGTCACCCACTGAGAAATAAAGTTGTTGCATGCTGTTTACCTGTTTTCGAAGGCTTGTTTTCATTTTTCATTATTATACGGGCAAGAATGTGGAGTCTCCATCCTTGGAGATACTGGAAACTTGTGGTCCTGGGCAACCTGCTCTAGATGATCCTGCTGGAGCAGAGGCATTTGACCAGATGATCTCCAGAGATCCCTTCTAAAACCTAACTACTCTGTGAAGAAACGAAACTAAGACATTTAACTTACTTTTTCCTTTTAAAACAAAAATGGTAGTTTCAATTTAAATTCAACTTTTTTCCACAAGGAAGTCCATTTAAAGAGAATAATCATGACCTATTTTGAATCTGTAAGAAGAGAGAGATTTTAAACACCTTGGAGAAGATGCAGAGTTGGAAAGAGCTGTTGTACAGTTCCTGCAGTCACCACAAATAACGGTATTTCTAATCCTCAGGCATTTCTATGGGATTGTAAAACTATCACAGAGGAATAATTATGCTGACCGTGACACTTACTGAATTCCTAGATGCGTGGCATTAAGTATTTTGGGATTGATTTGACTAGAATATTTTGGCTGTATATTTTCAAAATAGTTGTTATTACTTATGTACTCATTTTATATAAAATATCAGCTGTACTAAGTAGGAGGCATCAGCTAGGAGGTAGCTATTTTCATCCTCTTTTTTTTTTTTTTTTTTTTTTTTTTTTCTCTCCTAAAACTATTAGGTTAACAATACTCACAAAGACAATTTATTTTACTTTTCAAATAACTCTCAGCTACATTGAAAAGTTTAAAAATGTTCAAAAACTATCAAAGGAAAGCAGCTTATGAAGTATATAATACAACAATTGAAACAGAAATAAAATATTGTGTGGAATCAGGTATAACCAAAGAACATTAATACAATTGTGAAGATGAAAGAAAAATATTTCAGGCAAGAAATTAATTAAATCAGACGACTCGCCACTAACTGTTAAGATCATTTTATCATTATCCAGTTTTCTTATTTGCTTTTCTCTTCCTTCTTTCTTATTATAACTTAATAGAACAATGTAAGAAACTTGAAAAAAAAAAGTTCTACATTCTAAATTACCGTCACACAAACTCTTTATTTTTTTCCTAGCAGTAATAGCAGGCACTAATTCTGTCAATACCTTGTAGATTTTTATTTCCTGTCTTACAGAATGGTGTAGAGGGACTAATATATCACAGTATATTTACCTGTTTACTATATTAATAATTATACCTTGTTATATGTATAATATGTTTTGTGCTGTTTACTTGAGATAAAAAAATAAGTAAATTTCATTTTGAAGACGAAACTTTCTTTTATACAGGTAATTCTTCAGTTAGAGAGTTGGGGCTGTCATACAGCAAAAATAGGGTAAAATGAAACTTAAGGTGATCACTGGCTAAAAAATACTTGGTTCCTCCAGTTTTCATAAGAAGTGGTAGTATAGAACATATAGGAAGGGAAGTAGTAGTATAGAACGTATGGGAAGGGAAGGAAACCATGTACCAAGTAACAAACATACAGATAAGAATAATCATGATAGAAGCAAAACTGGATAACTTACAGAAAAAAGAAAAGCTTATTAGTCAATAGCAGATAACACTTTGGAGTTAATTTAGAGAGGAAGGGATAATTAAAAAATGTAGTGTTAGATAAAATGCACTATAATTTTAGGAAATCATGCTAATGTTCTACCTTTGATAAAGAGTTTTTCAGACAACAGAAATGTTTCTGGTCCAGTTGTTGATCCAGCTGTCTGAATAAGTTCAAAATACTTGATCTAGTTTTGTATAGAAAAGTGCTAGATAAGCTAGAGAAAACTGCATTGGAGAGGATTGTTTGAGGATTAGAATCTGGAGGTTAATTGTTAGAACAGCGAGCAGTAACAATGCTTTTAATAATGCCTGGTGTAAGCTAGATGTTACTCAATAGCAAGTGGCAAGAATCCAGAAGTCAGAATGTAGTAAGTAGTCCCAAGTTGATTGAGAGCCATGGAGATAATGTGACTCAACATAGCGAAGATAAACTTGCAATTAGTCAGGAACACATTTCCAGGAGAAACAGTGTAGTAATGCCATTGTCTTGACATTGGTAACACTTTGTCTGAAATACTGTGCGATAAACAGGTCAGTTACAGTCATCAAATGTGAATTTACTTTCATTAATCATTAAAACAACTGCTATGGGAGAAAAAAGATACTTCAGTATCTGTCTTAAAAGAATAGAGGTTTTTAATTTGGTTACCCTATCCAGCTAGGTATGAGAGGAGATTTCTTTTTCTTCGTAGATAGAGGCTATAAAGACCAAGAAGGAAAATAACTTTTTAAGGTCAAGAACAGTGCTGTTCAAGAAAAACCATCCATACAAGCATCCATATATTAATTTGTGGTAAAATTTGAAAGAGCATTTTTTAACTAGCAATGAAATGAGATTCTGGAATATTTTTCTAAAATTGGGAAAAGGAGCAAGGACCCTAAGTAGTCTACCTTTTTGGATAATGATTATTTTCATCCATTTTTCAATCACATCATAGTTGCCTGCAACTATGTAGATGAGTAAATGAAGATAGTCTAGAAGTGCTTTTTCAGTTCTAATACCTTTGCTTTTGTGTAAGCTATTTGTTAATGTTATGTCTAAACAGCTCATTTTTAGATGATGATGTTGCATTTTAATGATTGTTAAGGTTATTCTCTGGAGTGAAGGATACTATATAAGTACACAATCAGCAGCCTAATACCAGCTCATGCCATTCGTTTTATATGTAATTGCATGCTTTAAAATGAGGTATGTCAGGAGCCCTGGCACAGTGAATTGTCAGCACTAACTTTTTGGTGTTAAGATATTTATTGAGTTAATATCCAGAATGTATGATGGTAATTGTAAAATTTGAGTAAAATTTTGAGATTGTAAATTTGAGTCTTAATGAGAGTTCATTTTAGAGACAGAGCTAAATTTGTAAATGTAGTACCAGGTAACACCATCTTGTGTTTCACCACGCTTCCTGTGTTGTGAAATACAAGTAGGAAAAGGAATGATAAAAACTGAAGGGAGGATGACGTGAGATTCAGATCATCTCCCAAATGATGTCTGTTTGCAAAGAAGTTGGAGCAGTCACTCACTGTCAGGATTCTGTCTTTGAGAAACACTTTGTAATGCCTGTTTTCCAATAGCAGATCTTGCATCTTCTTGGAATCTTGCTGTATTATTCAATTAGTAACTGAAAATAGCTATGTAAGATGATGGGAGAGCATTTGTTTTTCATCATCAATTACTGTTAGTAATAGGAATTAATAAAAATAAAGAATCAACAAGTGTTAATTATGAGCTTTCTATTCAGCGATTCACAAAAAGTTTTCTTAAGATCTTACATTTTTATCTAATAATCATTTCAAAATTCTGTGCTAATCAAATTTCCCTTGAATTTCCCCCCCCCACACACACCCTCTTGCAATCTGGGCAGTATTGTGATGCAAGGTGAATCAATGATTTACAGTACAAAAGGATGATACTCTTGCTTCTTAACAAAAAGATGCATTTACAGAATCCTTCAGTTCTGATTTTTATGCAGATATGAAGAAAGATCATACTCTTGAGATTCAAGTGTCCAGATAGGTTAGCTTGTATGTTACAAAAGCCTTGAAAGGAAACATCTGTGCTGCTTCATGAAGGGTTTAGGTCCTGCAGTCTCAAAGCAAAATTACTTGTTTGCAGGTGGTATGCAACGTACTTACATGTGTTTTAAAGCATTTAGGAAATACTGTTTTGTAAACTTGATTTCTAGATCAAATACCTAACAAGGAGCTATTAAGTTCTTAAAATTCCCATTCAATCAGTGCTCAATGTCTCTCCTCCCTAGGTAGGATTAAAGCTGGGAAAATGATAGAGTGAGTAGAATATGCACAGCTCTCTAAACTAAATGTAGATTTAACCTTCTTTTAACTCTGTCCTTCCTTCTATAAGATGCACTCTGTATTTCTCTGTTTTTTAGATCTGCTTTATTCTTCAGAGTCCTGGTAGTTGTTTACGGTTTGTTAAGGCAGTAAAGGAGCTGTGAAACTACACTTTTGCTGCATCCCCAGAATTTTGGGGGAAAGGAAAAACATTGTGTTTTCTATCCACTATGTGCTATTACTTCCACTATCTGAGCTATGCCTTATTAAGATATACCATAACAAGCATATATGTGTTTTGAAAAACTCTATGTGGAGGTGAACATGGCTTTACTATGCCATGTAAAGCAGACATAATAATGTCCTACTAAATTTGTTAATTTGAATGTAAGGGATATTCTGATTGCTCCAATTTCATTTACTTAGGAAAAAAAATATGCACACGAGTGGTCTTTTTTTTCTCTATTAGTCTGGTTTTAAAGTTAACTTTGATTACTACATGAAATATCTTAGCCCATATTACAGAATCTAATTAACTGAATGTGTATGCTGAAAGTCTTAAATGTGCGAAATAACCCTTTGCTGAATATGTCTGACCATAGCTAGAAGCTACTAATCGCTATTAAAGACTGATTGTTTAAGAATATACATTAAAGTCTGCCTCAAGGACTGGTTTTCAGCTAAGATTTTTGATCCATCGTAATGACTTCCTTCTATTTTTTCGAAGATATTTTTAGTAGTACAATTTATAATAACATGTCCAAATTCCTAAGAGCATTTTATTATAGCCTACTAATAATGCTTGCGGACTGTTCTCTAATAGATCTAGGTATTTAATGGTTCTGTCATTAAGATTCTCATTAGAATAATTTATCATTAAGTTAATTTATCATTCTCTTCTAAAAGGAATTCGTGAAATTATAAAGATTTCAGCGTTCTGAAAATTACAGCAATCTGTAAAAATCAAGAATAGTTTTTAATTCTGTAACTGAGTAAAAATGAAAATAGCCTCTGCCATTTTATAAGCAAAGCACAAACTGGAGGAGTTTATATGGAAAGGAGGATGACATACATAAATCACAAATACATTCCATGCTTAAAAATCCAAAACATTAAAATGTCTTTTTAATTAAAAAACTATTTATTAAATGCAATAGTGTTTTTAGTGTTTCTCTCTGCTAGTTTTTGCAATTTTTTAGTTTTTGTCTGTTTGTTCCTGTGGTTAGTATATTTTTAGATTTTCAGTAGATATGGTAAGAACTTAAGCTGTTTAAATACTTCTTTTAGAATATGGCACAGTTCTTTCCAGGCCTTAACATTCAAATCCAAATGCAAACCTTCCTTAAACTACACACTGTTCACACTTGCAATCCTTGCTTCGGTCCGCTGTAAGAGGTTGTAGTCTTGCAGTTTACATCTTAACTTACATAGGAAACATAATGAGAGTGAATGCCTGCATATAAACTTGTACAGTTGTTGTGGTGCATAAACTTTTCAATCTAAAAGCTTCTATTTAAGGCTGCCGTAGTTCGACTCCCTAAAATGGTGTCTGTAGAAATGCTGTGTGAAGAAAGCATTTTAATTCCTGCTTGTTATAGGGCTGCTTAATATTAGACTTTAAATTTGTAGTTACAGCAATGATGAGAGGTCTTTACTATGACCATTTATTACTACTGTAAAATTCTAATGTTGGGAACTGAAAATAGAGGGAAGAGTCTAGTCACTCTTCCCCCTCCCTCTAGAAACTCATCTTTTCTTTAAAATAAAATAAAATTATTTGTAAGAAGTATTATTCTATGCAAGATTGGATCCATGCTCTTTTGTTTAGCAGAATTGTGGACAGAAAGGTAACCATCAGTGTTCAAATTAAAATGCAATCACATAAGTAATGTTTAAAAAATGGCAGAGTACATAAAAAGTAAGCTGAGAGTCTATCCTACTCCTATTTACTTAAATTCAGTGGAAAACTAGAAATCACATGTGAACAGGGAAAGATGCATGTAAGTATGGCTAAGGAAATCCACCAAAGCCAACAGGCTTTGTTCTTTCCCAGAACTGAATGTGAAGCAGTAACCTAATTGTCACTTACAAGTGGTTACTTTTTCCAGTGATTCCTTTCTATGTGGCATTGTTTTTGTAACTTGAGTTACTCCAACAAGATCATTGGTATACTTTCTCATAATAACAAATGGTGCAGGTAGCTGTAGTACAGAAGAAAAGCAGTGGTGATTATTCAAAAAAAAAATTCTAATTTTGTGAGTATGCTTCATGGCCACAGACCCAGACTTTGGACCTAGGACTGTATTAGTTGTATCATTCTTCTGTTGTAAAAAAAGTAGAAAAAAAATACATATTTCAGAACTTGTGTAAGTCTGATTATCTGTATCATGTCATGACTATAAAGCTTTAGAAGTGAATGTTAAAGCTAATGAGCATTGCAGGACATTTCTGTCATTCTGTACAAATTTGGAGAGATTTTTTGAGGTCTGTAGTGTTAGAGAAGTTTCTTCATTAATACAATTATTCAGGAAATTATACTATTCAACTTTAATGATAATTCCTGTCACTTAGTATTTCACAGTGAATTTCTTTTTTTTTCTTCATGGTGAACAGGCTAATATATCAAATGTGTACAGGAAGGGAAGAAGCACTGCTGAAATTACAGAGCCAAATTTACTCTATAATTTAAACTAGTACAGTTCCATTGATTTTAGGGTTTTTTTGAGAAAAACATTTTTTCATAATTTTCAGTTTTCACTTCCAATTTACATATCTGATTTTTTTGAAAATTTTTCTCTGTGTGCATGTGGAAGTACAAGTAGAAGTTCAGCAGCACTTAAATGTGCAAGAGGCTCACTCTAACATAAACATCTTTGCGTACCATCATTTAAGTTAGTTTTAAAACCTCTTCAACCATATAAGGTAACAGGATAAGGTAAACTTTCATAAACTAAAATACTATAAAAATATATCCTATGTTTTAATGTATAAGCAGTTCAAATGGAAGAATGGGAAATTCATACTTAAATAATAGTGAAGACCGAGATGTCTCTAAGCAGCTTTCTATGGCAGGCAGATAAAAAAAACTTCTCAGTATTAGTATTTCAGTATTCATGTCTGCTTTTACAATTTCTAGTAACTTAAACTATTCAGCTTCTTCTAGGTGATGTATAGGTATTAAAGTAAATGATATTTTTACCTTTAGTTAGGATTTTGAAGCAGTTACATATGTTGCTGTATCATAGTCTTTTTTTTTTCTCCTCAACAATGACGATATTAAAGATTGAAATTGAAATTATTTCATGATAATTGGCCTGTATTAGGCAAAGAGATGTAAAAAATTTCTGCCTCAAAGGTCTTGAGAAATCTTTCTATTTGTAATGCTCAAACAAGAAAGTTAGGAGATTTAATTGTTTTTTCTGGTATCTATGTAAAATTAAGAAAAAATAAAAATTGTATCTGTCTTGCAAAGTGCTCTCAGAGAGGTGGAACTAGTAAACTCTGTAAGGGGGGGTGTAGTTTTTATTTTATTTTATTTTATTTTTGGTCCTTTGGCTCATCGCTGTGTCCTCCTGCTGTAAAATAACTACCTACTCATATTACCTGTTCTGCTTCCTTCTTTTCTCCTGCCTTTTTCCATTTATAACACCTCTGAGGGAAAAAAACCACTAATGTAGTGGCTGTTGAGGAACAAAATACCTGTAGAATAGCTAGCTAGTCCATCAGAATGTACAAAATGTGAAATTTGCTTGCCTTTCTCTCGGTGAGGGTACTGATTGGGGTCTTTATAAAATCAGTTAGTGAAATCCTTCATGGTACTTGTTGTATCCTGACTTTTTAAAGATGTCCATTCTACTTTCAAATTTGATTTAGAGTGTTCAGTGAACTCACAGATAGTTAAAGGGGAGGCAGGGTTCACATATGCCTGGTTTTGTTGAGAAGCCTTGCTTAAAAACAAAAGCAAATAATAATCTAGCATCAGTAGTATCATTTCAATCCAACAGAAGTAATCAACAGTTCATAAAGATTGTGTACATTTGCAAAAAGCAGGCTTTAATAGACCTTTTCAGTTAATAGAAGGCATCCATCACAGTTAAATGCAAAGCTTTCAAAATTCAGTTATGCAATTTTTCCTTAGGTTGGCTGGCAGTTAAAGAACCTGGTAAATGCATTGCGAGAAGACCCAAATGGAGTGATTTTAACATTGAAGAAACGTCCTCAGAATACCCTGGTTTCTGCTCCTGCCCTTCTGAAGAACGTGAGGTGGAAGCCTCTTGCACTTCAGGTAAGAAGGCTGCTGCAACTCTGATGTCATGTTAAATCTTGTATTCTGTTAAAAATACAACACTAGAAACATTGTGCCTTCAAGTGGAAACAGTAGGAGCCTCTAAGAAAGTCCAGTAGCACTTTTCTAATGAGAGAATAAAAGAGGGAAAAAAAACCCACTCCAGACTTTTGAAATAGGATGCTGAGGTAGGTTTGTGTGGCAATACGACAGTAAAGTTGTCTTCCTCTAACTCTTCATAAAGTCAAAACCCAAAGGAATTGATAGAAGAAAAGAACATGTACAAATAACATTACTAAGTCACTGCTAAGCATAAATTAGTTAGGTTGCTTGCTAGGACTAGAAAGGGAACATTTCCTCTTTACAATTCCATTATTTCACAGCCTGTCAAAACTACTGATGTGTAACTGAGTGGCAATTCTTTTGAATTTCAGTAAAAACCTGCTCATTTCCCACATTTCTGATCAAGAGTTAGAGTTTTTGGTAACAATGCTAATAGATCTTACAATATTTTATGCATGCTTACTCCATGAAGACCTGTTGATAGGAAAAAAAATGCAACTGTAGACAGCATGGCTTGTCCTGTAGCATTAACATATGTAAAAACTGATTCACCAAAAAAAGACTGAAATCAAAACATCATTATTAAAAGCACATTAGTGATTATGCATGTTTGATTTTAATACAGTATAACATTCTGTAAGAGTTTATGTAATTCCATGATGTTCAGACCTCACAATGTTGTTTTGTTTAGATAGTTAGAAACATGAATGTGTTTCTGAGTAACTTTTAAAACAAAATAAAACCTTCATTCCTGTCCTGGCAAATTTATTTCTTGCATTTCGCTTTCTGAATCTTTCATACCTCAAAGTGACTTTGTCCTGCACAGCTGCTCCACTTCAGCAGTTTGTTTAAACCTTGCAGCCCAAGATTTGACATTTTTTTTCAGTACCATTTTCCCTTTCTTTGTGAATACCTCTTCAGAGGAGAGGAAAGCATACGTTGTGAGACCCTGAGGATATTGAAAACATTCCAGAATTATTATGAGGGCACAGGAGTATCATTCTTCTCTCTGGTCAGATGATTCTCTGTCTGCCTGTGAACTTATATGGAGCTTCCAAGGACAGCAAAATAGAAATTGCATTTACAAGAGGCCTTCAGGAGAGATTCTTTCTTCATATTAATACATTAAAGAATTGTAATTCAGCAGCAGCACTAATTGAAGAAGTTTTGTCATTGTGAAACCAATTTGTACAGCATACGTGGTACAATAAATTCTGGAAAACATGGCATTCTTTGTCATAGTAGCTAGATAACTGAAAGTGCATTGATCTATTTTTGTACAAGTATCAGTAGTTTCTGTTTTTGTGGTGTGTCCTCTCCTGATGACCCAGAAGGCAAGAACCCCTGAGAATCAAAGGATGCTTTGAGTCATCTTTACTAGAATATTTCTTCTGTATTGGAGAACAGTGTAATGAGGGATTTCAATAAAAATCTAAATAGCTTCAGAAAATAAAAAGAACAGTGCCAGTGTTGCTTCTTAACAGTAGATATAGAAGTACGAAGTGGAAAACCCACTTTTGATCTTTAGCATGTTCTGTCTTTCTTACAATCTCTCTTTAGTCTTCAGTCATCTTAGCATCTTCTTTCGTCTTAATGTTACAGAGGTGAGCTCAAATCTTAGGATCTAGATAAATTTCAGGATACAGTTTTTGATTTTGTCCATTTCCTTCAGTTGTAGGAACTGTATCCTGAAACCCTATCCTGAAATCATCTTGAAATTTAATCATCTGCTAATTCCAAGTTACTGATGAAAATAATAAATAATACCAGATCCAGGTGAGACAACTGAAGACAATTTGAGACAATTGTCTCAATTCATAGTTCAAATATAGTAGCTGGGTAGAAACACTTACACTAACTTAGAAATTAGTAGCCGTATAGAAACACTTACGCTAACTTAGAAGTTATGTACTGCTCATTTATTTAAATATTTAAATGGGGTGTATCTCAGACGAGGAAAGACTTTTAGCACCTCAGAGAAAATACGGCAAGTAAAGAAGTTGTGTTTTGTTCTCTTAAATGCCTTTATCAGAGAAGACGATGAAGCAGTCGCTTCCTTATGTCTTAGTGCTACTCCTGATTTTACTGACTTCTGTCATTCATATGTATTTCATTGTATCCTCTTACTCTGAGGACAAAAAACTAATATTTACACATTAGAAAAGGTATGTGTTTCAAGTTACAAAGATTTATAAATCCACAAGATATGATACTGTAATTGTACCTGTTCTTTTGCAGCACATGGTATACCAATTTACCAGTACGTGAGAAAGACTAAATAAGAACAGTTCCATTTCATATTCAGGAGTAGTATTTGTATTGTAGAACATTTAACTTTTCTGAATAGAAGATACAGAATAGATAGAATAGATTTTATTCAATTCATAGAATTCTGAATACTTTTCTGAATGCTTATCTGATAAGCAGTTACTCATCTGTATCACTGGCATCAAGGAATCATCCACGAATGATGAAAATTACTAGCAATAGGAGTTCATAGGGTGAGATGTAGTTACAAAGCCCCATTTTCCCTTACCGCAGGCAAACCATGTAGAAGAGTGACACCTCTGTTTTCTGTGAATTCACCCATCAGGGGAATTCTGGGGATTGAGTTTATTCCTTCAAGGGAGGAACCAGAGAGTCAGTACCCCATCCTTAATCTTCATACCCCCTCAAAAGGTAAGGGATGTCCATGTTCAAGCCTCTTGTTACTGTACTACTGGGCTTTTCCAGCTTCCTGCTTCTTGTCCTGCTGTTTTTTTGCAGGATCCACTGGGGCTGTATGTTAGTTGTTTTAAAGAGCACTTTATAAATAGTTAAAATATGTAATTATTCCTCAGTATTTGCAAAACACACTGAGATTCACAGCAATGTATTTTGTGTTTGAAATAGTTTGAGTCTTTTTATTTGGGTGACAATTGTTTTCTGATGTATTTCTGATGAGGATTGAATTTAACATTTGTCACTCGTTTTTATTCTGGTATTTAAACATCATTGCTGCTGCTATTTTACTGATAATTAGCTGTTCTCATTAAATATTATCAGTAACATACAGCACATGCCTAAAGTGTCACTTCTCAGCTCTCCTTTATGAACAAAATAAGGCTTACTTGGGATTTTTTTTCTCCTATGCATGTATTTTGCATGTATTTTATCAAATATTCATTTAGACACAAACACACAGTCTGCAGAATCACCGTAAGTAATTTGACTTTGACTAAGATACAAGACTTTGAGAATTGATAATATCTGCATATCAAAGCAGTTGATAGTCTTAATTATGATGATATTTACTATTTATTAAAACTACTTCTTTCAATTTGGTGTAATAGGTGTAAATACTTAAATGCTACTAATATTTTTATAATACGAGATCCCTGGGCTATGCTTGTGCTTAAAACCACTTAAACTCTGTCTAATATCACAGAAAAGGCAAAGATAGCAGCATTAAAAAACTACTAAAATAATATTTTACAAATATATATTTGTAAATATTTATATATTTGTAAATATCAAATTTGATTCCAAGTGTTTTAAGAAGATTGTGATCTGAATAGTATAGAAAAAAATGAATGTTAAAATTAAAGCTGAATTTAAAATACTGCGAGTGAGTCGCGTTAGCTGATGCAAATTAGCTCAGAACTTCCTAAGTAAATGTGTTAATTGGTATGTACAGTATAAAATATAAAGGTAAATATTTAAGAGATTCATAAATCAGACTGCCGTGAGCTTTAATTTCATTTAAACATAAGCAGAGTTTAAAGCCCTGGGAGTTCATCAAATAGACGAAATTATGCAAACTTTCTATCTCTTGATTAGAATAAAAATAATTGGAAGGAATAAAAATTACTAGAATTGTATATAGTCACATACCTGAAACTGCAGTTCCGAATGGTTAAAAATCAAAAAATTTCCACATCTTTTAACCTATTTCCTAATGTTTTTTTTGAAGTCACTCTGTGCATGTCTTTCTGTTTTTACCCTTTCTCCTCTTTTCACCCCTTTTGAACCTCTGATCAACTCTCTTTGAAAGAGAAATCTCAAAGACTATTTTCAGCTAAGATCAGTGAGGGCAAAGGAAAATGTGGCAGGGGCCTACAGGTCAGCATAAACAGCAAAAACACGTACTGAGACCAAAAATCCAGATAGAATAGGTTCATCTTTAATATGATTATAGAGGAGAAAAGAATGATATGTCCGCCTTTTACAGGTGAGGGTCCTCTTTCATTTGAAAGAGAAGTTGAGAGGGAGAAGGCAGAAGACAGCTTGTGTGAGAGCAATCATGAAGAAGTGCAGTTCCTTAGAAACATCAGTCCTTATAAAGGCAAAGTGGAACAGCACATGTTTTTGTAAACTCTGGGTCCAGTTTTGGGTACTGTGTTTCAGCTAGGGAAAGTGAACTGTGCCAGAGCACAATAACATTATTCAGAAGTATTCATGTGTTTAAAAAAAAGGTTAAAGAAGAGTCGATAAAAAGTCTGTATTAGCTTTTTTTGATGAGTAGGGCAAGAAGTAATGAGCTTAAATTGAAGCAGAAAAGATAATCTTGATGTAAGTTGGTTTAAAAAGATCAGGAATAACATAGATATCATTTATTCTCTTCTGAGGCAAATAGACAAGTTGTGTTTCTCCAAGCCCTTTTTCCATTGTCAGCTTCATTGACTACCCTTCAGCCTTGATAACTGCCAAATACACACCCATTGAAAAGAAAATATTCACGGGAGACTTGGTATAGGTAATTTCTTTTCTTATTCTGAAATAGAGTTCTGCTGGTCTGTGATGCTGCTAATTTGTTTTTTGCCATTGAAAGCTGGGTACTCAGCTGTAAGTGAATTGGGGGATTACTAGAATGTCTTGCATTTAGTCTTACTACTACTGCAACACCAGAACTGCTGAAATAATGGTGATATACAAAATACAGTGATTGATGCTATGAATAAGGTGGTAGGCTCTAATTTCCAAACAAGGTGTGAGAAAAAAAGTCATGATGATTCATCTTTTTGACAGTAACTTCTTAACTCAACATTGATAAAGCAGAGAAACCAAAAACACTCAATCAACATATAAGAGACTAAACAATAAACAGAGAAGAGTATAATTTTCACCACTAGGCAGAATGATATTCTCATGAAAGAATGTCTTTTTTTAGTACTTAAGTTTGCTAGAGTTTTTAGAATCACATAAAAAATAATTTTAGTGTTTAGAAAAGAATTATAGTTGGTCTTTGTGGTCTGATTTCTACAGCACTGTTTTCCTTATACCCGTTTAAAGGAAAAAAAAAAAAAAGGTTTTATCTATTTAAACACATTTTTGTATTTGGGAAATTTTTGTATAAATAATCTAAACAATACTAAATAAAAACATTTTTCTATATGTTGAATATGTGTATAGTAATTAGAGCTACTACGTACATTTATCAAACATACATTTTTTCTGTGATACCTGTAGTTGATTTAAATTTTGGATTACTTGATGCTAAAATAAATCTGTTTTTTTTTCCTTATTTTTATTAATATGTCATTTCAGTACTGGTGCTTCATTCTTATGTACTTAACTTTTATTTTTAGTTCTATTATCATATGCAATACTTTCTAAAATGAAGATAGTGAGAAGACAATTGTAAAGATTACTGTCGCCTTGAAGTAGCTTTTATATTTTGCATTGCAAATAAAATCTGTATTTTTAAAGGAATGGTTTATATAGCAAAAGATAAGCTGAATAATGAAATAATCATGATATTTGGAAACAATTTTAAAATATGACTATCAAGTGTAACATTATATGCCAGCTTCTGTGGTTTGCCATTTGCATACTGCATTAGAGAAGGCTATATAGTTTTCTGTTACTTCTCACTTTGTGTTTTTTTGGATTTTTTTTCTCCTCCCAATAATAAATTATTTTGGATTGATAAAAGTGTCTTTTTACCAGGGCCAAGTTAATGCACATAATTAATGTCATAAATCTATATATATTTGTCTATGTTTATGTGTGTATACAGGTAAATAATACCGCTTTGCATTGTGTTACTAATCTCTTGAGCCATCAGATCTTCCTTAGAAAGTGTGTTTAGTACAATTCAATAAAATGTACTTGTGCGAAACCTAGATACTTGGGTGGATTCCGTTCCACCCAGATACAGCATCAGTGCTAAGGTGTTAGCATATGGAACAATTTTTGTTTCACTACTAGTCACTATAGAACTTACCACTCTCTATGATCCAAATGGGATAAACAACCATGATTTCAATGAAAAGTAACACAACAGGTAAATTTGAATTATATTTTCGTAAAGAAATCTTGGTATTCTATCCCTATTAACAATAAACCCTCTACTGAAAATGATATTATGGTTCCGAATGCTTTCCGTCAGTGCTTTCCTTCAGAAATATTAACAGCATTTTGTAGTGTATATCCTTCCGCCTGATATAATAATTTTCTGTATTTATTTAAAAAACATACTTTGATTCAGAGTCTCAGAATTTTCCAGAAGATGTCTTTTAAATTAGTTGCAGGTTTGTTGTTTTTTTTTTTTTTTAAACCAGCTTCTTCCATAACTGGTCTTGTACTCTTTGCTGAAATGATGCTTCAGTAAACATCATCTTTGAATAAACTGCACTAATCCAAAAATGACTAATTTCAGAAAATAGATCATGTTTTGTAATAAAAAAAACATGCATTTGACTTACTTGTAGCACTATTAACTTGCAGTGTAGAAAACATTGGTTCATTTTTCATGTGCTTATTTTTTTATAGCCTGTAATTCCAAGCAGTCCTACAAGCAGCTCTACAACCCCAACCAGTACAATGGGCATGTCCTCAAAAATGGATAACTCTGCGCTCCAGGATGTTTTCATTCTCTCTCCTATGTCAGGACTTTATGGCCCCAGGTATTTACCTCCTAATGAATTTGAGGTTTTGAAAAACAAAATTTTACACTTTAATTTCAATAGACTAATGAGGACAGTGCATGTTTCTGTCATTTGTATGCATATTTAAGTATTCAGATTTGTCAAAATTAAGAGCTAGAAGTACATTAGACTGCCTTGTTTCGAGAGACTTTTAACTTGCCCTTAACCAGCTAGAAAATCTGCATACAACTAGTTTAGTAAAACCTGGTTTGGGTCCTAAATCAGGAAAGCATTTAAAAAAACTTTCAATCATTTTATTCTGTTTACTCTTATGTGACCACTTGTATCTTATTTTAAAGCATGCACTTCTGCTAGGACAGGATACCCTTTTCATCTCATATTATACCAATTCCTTATGCTTCCTTTGAAATACTAGAAAACGTCTGGATTTTTTTTTTTTTTTTTTTTTTTAATGACTCAGTATTTTAACCAGAACAATGAAACTCAGAATCAGGTTTTGCATTTCATTGAATTCAGTTTCAGATTGGGAAATGCAGGCATTACGTTTCTTTTGGCAGTTGACTCTCAGTTACAGAATATTTGCTGGTAGATGTAGTCCCACCCTTATTTTGGTTTTGTCTTACTTTCTTCGTGTCTTTCTCTGTCTGCTATCTTTAGCTCAATAATAGATTTAGAGATAGCCACTCAGTTTATTCTGTTTATTTTTGTTTCAAGGAGACCAAAGTAAGACAAAATTCCTTTTTTCTTATAAAAAAGAAACTTGAAATAGCACTGCAGAGTTTCTCTCACATGCACAGTTAGAGAAGGCTAAGGCTTCTTAGCCTTCTGAGGCTGAAGAGGTAATTTTCTTATATTCCATAGTGAACTTCTGTAGAACAGCACAGTGTTACGTTGCTCCTCCCAGCTGGAGAATAGATCAGCAGGCTGTATTTTGAGGAGTCAAAAGTGGGGGGGAATTTTGAGCCTGGAAAATACTAGAATATGCACTGTCAAAGCCAAAGCTGAACTGAGTATATTTTCTTGAAAAAAACTCGCATGTCTCTGATTTCTGAGCTGTAGACCTACAAAATAAATATTTTGCATTGAACTCAGAGTTTCTTTTAAGACAAACCTTTGTTTCAAAAGTATACGTTGTTGCAGATCTCACTGTAAGTGAACATATGCATCATGAATGCAAAACCAGATTCTTGTCTATAGCAACATTTCTTGAGTCAAGTTTGCAACTCACTTCCAGCTGTTACATGTGAGCGTAAATGGTTGGAATAAACTTCACTTCTCCTTACTGCATATGGCAATGAGGACCAGCCACTTTGCTTTTTTTTAAAAAAATAATTATCAAAAATACCTTTTTATGGGGAAAATGTGTACCTTGTTGCAGTGTCTCTGAATTTAGCTTGCCATTTTTGGTGGCTTTAGGAAAGGAGTGAGCAGGCCTAATAGATGATGAAGGTTAATAGGTGTAGGAAAGATGTAGTTTTGACAGTCTTGGCACTAAAAAAAGCACAAAGCTTAGTTCAAGTCTTTGAACTTAACCATTCAAACTCTTTGTATTGTTCTGAACAGATAGCTGGCTTGGCTTTGTTTTTTGAGGAAGGAAATGCCTATTACCTTCCTTGGATTTCAAAGTTCACTTTGTTAGAACTGAAGTAGAATTCATTTTCTGCTTGGCTTAAAAATTTGCCTCTTTCCAAAAACTGGAAAATACAAGTAGTAATTCACTGGCTTGGTCATGAGTTACATGTTGGACTTAACAATGAGAAAAGATTTCATTTTGGAGGAGAGTATTCTCCTATTTTGCTGGTGCATTTAAAATTTACAGTATGTGGTTATCTTGTCACATAATCTAAAAGATTTTATAGTACTTGTGTATCTTTTAGATATTATAGTTAGTTTAGACCTCAAAAATGTATTTAATTTCTGTCTTGGAATCGTTGGCTTCAAAGGGGAGAACGAAGAAGGGAAGGATTGTACTTTCTTTGACGATTGTGCCCATTTTGTTTAGTATGTTACAGAAGCCTAGAATACTAGTCCTGATGGACTGAGAATAACTTGAATTTGTGCATGAGGAATGTCTGTCTTCCAGTACAATGTGTATTAACCACAGCATCTCAAAGATCATTGGTACTGTAGGGCAAAAATCTTTTTATGGTATACTGCTAACTTTGAGAAGTTGCTTGTTTGAACTGTTAAAAAACTTTGAGAAGTATTTGCAATTTTTAGCCCATCAAGAATTTTCATTAGAAAAGCAGCAAAAAGAATTTTGAATAATATAAATAGTAGTATGCTTATAATAGATGTCTAAACAGCATTTTGGAAAGATTCTCTGAATTCTGATGAGTGATAAAAATAATCAATTTCAGTGAATGGTGTTAAGTTACTCTTTTTAAAAGGTCTTGTGCAACTTTTATGGTTTGGCTACTTCGTGGTGCTTTCTTTCCAGTTACTACTAAATATTCAGCATAATTATTTACCTTACAGATTTTTTTTTTTAATTCACCTAATGATGATTGAATTAATTGGCATTTGTTGAAATTAATTTGGATCACTTGCAAAATTTCTCACAAACCACAGATTACAGGACATTTTTCCATTTGTAGTGTTGAGGAGAGATGGGTGGTACACTTTAGCTTTATCATTAAATGACTAATTTCTCCATAATCTTGTGGTTTACTGTTTTCAGAGATGAAATTGGAATAATGTCTTATGATGACATCAGCAAATTCGGAAAGTCAGGAATGAAAGGTTCTGAGTCTCCAAGCTATTTTCTGGATCACGAAAGTGGGAAATACTACACCTTAATTGAAGGTGAAGGTCATCTTGTGGGCTCTGAGTATGAGCGAAGCAGAGCTACGGGAGTGCGAAGAAGAGAAAAAACACCTACTCATGGTAGGATTGATTTTTTTGACATTTCTGAATTGACTAGATTAGCAAATTGCATTAACACAGCATCACATCCCAAAACTCGTTACTCTTTCTTAAGACTATGACCTGGTGGCTGCAAATATTAGACAAAAAATTATGTGAAAAAATACTTAGTATATGTAAAAGTTACTTACAAACATACTTACAGCGTATAATAAAAAATTGGGGTAATATTTATGTTCATATTATTTGGATAGATAGCATCTTAACTTGCTCTTGGAGACTACTCTAGTTGCAACGTTTTGGACTACTTGTAGGGGAGGACCTGAAAAGATTTATTGATGGTATGAAAGTCTCTGTGAGATACGATTCCTTCCAAAATTCAGCACTGTGTTAAACAGATAGAATTACATTAATAACATCCTAGGATTAATTTTTTAATGCTGGAAATATAGTTCAAAATCTTAGAATAGTGACTGCTATGTACTTTGTATTTGGTGAATTTTAGAATGATATTCCTGAAACATAACAGCATACTCTTTATTTGTTTATTTGGAACAGACAGGGTGGTGTTCAAATACTACTCTTTCTTTTTAAGAATATGGAAATTTTAAAAGATCTTTTATATTTTAGAGTATTTTTAGTAACTTGTAGTCATAGACTTGATCCTTGAAAGAGTTGTAACCTTGTTAACATTGAAGTGTATGACTCCGTTTTAATGCCAGTGACATTCAGTCTTTATTCCCCTAATACGCCTCAACATTTTAAAACAAAAGAAGAATGAATGAGAAACCTGAACTATGATTTAAATTGAGCCAGATGGATGGATTTGGCTTGCTTTCATAAAATTATGCTGCATGATGACTTCTAGTTTAAAATGTTGAACACTGTGCCTGTAAATACTTAAGTTTCCATTTATGCTTGCAATGGACAACTCTGTCTGGCTTTCCATAACTTTGAGAGATTTTTTTGAAAATTTGGAAGGAATTTGATTTTAAAGTCTCAGAAATATGTATTTGTTCCTTTTAAAAATAACTTAAACCAGAAATCTATTTTTTTTTTCATTTTAATAAAACAAAACTCAAGATAATATATGAATAACTGCATTTTTTAAAGTTTAGTATAATATTCTGACAACAGTTATTGACTGAGGTGACTGAGGAGAGAGTTTAAAGGTAAATGCAGAAAGTGAGTAGGATTACTGGAAGTCACTGGTACTTGAGTCAGATTGGTATAACAGAGGAAAATCTAGCATATTTATAATATATATATATATTATATATATAGCATATATATATATAGCATGTTTATAAAGCTGCAGCTTTAATAATGTATAGGTGCTGGTAAAAAGGACTACTCTGAAGTGTTGTGTCATTTTCTAAATTACAGTAATTACTTACTCTATAGACTTTCATTTTTAATCTTCAAAAATTATATTGGTTCATCTTGAATTTTTCCAGGAGATTTAAGGCCTGTTTCTATGCCTACTGAGTACACCTGGACAGGGGAGTCAAAAGAACAAAATATGTATAAGAGGGGAAGCAGAGGTGAGTATTTTTTTCTCTGCTGTTCTCCAAGACTTCTTTCTTTGTTATTTAGGAAACATGAAAATGTCATCACAGGAACTAAATGTTTTAGTGAGTGCAGAAGAGCCTTTGTATTCCTGAAAATCAAAACATTTCTATTAGTTATGAGGGATTTCCTTTATCTAATTCTGTTATGAAGTAAGATAAACATCAAGAGTTAAGAGAGACTAATATTCAGATACATGCTGATAGCAGTCATAGTTCTTAATCTTTAAAGTTTTGTACAACAAGGGATATTAAAGATGAAAGATAATGACCTTTGAGACACATTCTGATGAATATGGATGAATACTGGAAACATGAATCAACAAGTGTGCCGTGTTCAGACTTGCAGTACTAATGATATAAGCTTCCACTGATTTCACTGGGAATTAGGAATTTTGGAAGAGGTGTGGTGATAGCAGAGAACCTAAAGATTAAAAAAAGAAAAAAAGTGTTTCAAGGCATAAGTGTTATTTCAGTTTTATTTGAAAGACGTAGCTTACAATTTTTTATTTAATTCTCTGTATTGCTGATGCTAAATACAAAACTTAGCGGTAATTTTTATTTTTAAGAGAATGGGGAAGTTGAGTACCGGGTATGTTTCAGCTTTGTTCGAACTCAAAAATATGAGTGCACACTATATTGTTATGAAGTATTTTTTTAAAAAAAAAAAGAAAAGAAAAAAAAGAAAAGTTATATTGCTTTCATCTTTCACTAGCATTTCTTTTTAAACATTTATAATAATATCTGTTCAGTAGACTTACACCCTTAAAAGTGCCATTTTTTGGTAGGTAAAATAGACTTTGAATCAGTATTTATAGATGTGTCTAATGTATGCAATCTAAAAGTATTTATGCTCTTAAAAATAAGAGAATTCTTAAATAATTTATTAATTAGTAATTATTATATATTAATTTATGCTCTTGAAAATAAAAGAATTATTTCTAAGCTAAATTATGAAAAGATGCTACAGTAGCCTTGATAATTATGCATTATCCACTTGCCTGAAAAGATCTTCACCAAATATCCCCAGAGACTACAGCAGAAGAGAATTTCTTCAATTGCTGCTTACAGAATGTAATGTAAATTGCATTAGAAATATAAATGCTTTTGTATTGTCTGTTACAAGTCTGTGCTCCCACTGGAGAAAGGTTTTCATTTTACTGTCCTTCTTTCTTACCTTTTGGAAGGGAGGGGGATCTTGTGCCTGCCGCAACCCTACCTTATTTTTGGAGAGAAGGCTGTGAATTCTTGAATAAATACTGTTTTGTCAGAATCTTCTATGCACAGTGTGGATAGCTGAGAGGAGTGCAACTTGACACTTGCAGTATGATAAAATTGAAAAATATTGTTCAACATTTTTACAGGATTTTAAATTCATTTTTTAATACTTTTCCATTTCAAAAGAAAGTAAGTTTCATCTGAGGCAGACTTCGCTGATGTAGTCCAAATCTTAGTATTTTACTTGCTTGAAATTTCATGAATGAAAACATGAATATGCAAAAGAGACTGGATAAGTAAAAAAATTTCTGTAGTCATTCAGTTGAATCATATTTTTAATATATGTTAAAAGTGTGTTTGTCATCATTACTCCTTCTACCTTATTAGATAGAAATCTGCTGTCTACTGAACAACCCTTGGTTACGTTTATATTTTTCTAGGCAAGCCATGTAATGTCGCTAGCCTCATATTACCTGTAGTGCAGGGACCTGGATGTGCACTACCATCTTTTCTGTGCCTAGGTTTTATGCCTGCGAAACTGCTCAGTTTACTTTTGGTTGGAACCCTGGTACAAATGAGCCAGCGTGCAGAGGAAACGAGCTGTAGATGAAGCGGGGAATTAACCAAGCTGACAATATAGATGCAGTCCAGATGGTTTTCCCCCCAGTTGTACATAACCTTACAGTTTCATGTAGGCTTTTGCCTGACTTGCCTTTCAGACATTGTCTGAGATGCTTTGAAATTCTTGCTGTATTCAAGATACATAACATGCGCTGCCCATCCCCTATCCATAGGGCCTGTTGCCTTGGAAGCAGCCATATTTGGAAGAAATCATATTTGGTCTGGTCTGATTTTTCTTGATGAGTCTACACAGACTGTCTTTCATGTTCTTATCATTTTGGTGCTTCAAAAATGATTTGAAGCTTTGCTCGTGACATATAGAAATTGAATTTTTACTTTATGTAAGAGGTATGAAAGCAGGATATTTCAATCTTACAAAAATTGTAAAAAGATACTGTGCAAAATGATTTTTTTTCTGGTTTTAGCATACGAAAAAAGCACCGGGAAAGAATTGAAACAGAAAATTTACATCCAGCCCTATAAAACACTTTTCCCATTGGCAGTAGTCAGAGGTCTTCATGCTACAATTCTTGCTAAGTAGGATTTGGGGTAGTCTATGACTCAGATCTGCAAAAGAACATTTAAGGTCCTTATTTTAAGCAAGTGGCAAATTTATTTATTTACACTATCTATTCTTTTCATTAGGCATCTAGCATGCTTTCCCTTTTTATGTCCTGAAAGGATTAACTATGTTCCATAATTCCAAATTTACAGAGTAAGGTGTTCCGAAACACTGTCACAAAGTTAAGATAATGATTTACAATTTGGGGAAGAATCCATAAGCAGTAATTTGTTTTGTGGATTCAGGTTTGCATTCTTAAAATCCAGGAATCTGTTAACAAATGAAAATCAAAAATGTTTTCTTCTAAGCATCACATCTCCATCTCTTTTCAGGGGAAAAAAGTGAAGTATTACACATCTGCATTTCTAGTTACCATGTTATTTTTCAATGTTGGTGGGCCACTATGCATTTAATAGGGATTGTTTTCTATTAAAAATGTACTTTCAAGTGTAGTGAAGAGTGTGATGAGAAATCTGCTGTCCCTTGTGTGTCTTAAGCACATATTCGATAACATTCAGTTGAATCATAGAATCATAGAATCAGTAAGGTTGGAAGGGACCTCTGGAGATCATCTAGTCCAACCTCCCCACTCAGCAGGGTCAAACTTTGTTATGCTTTCTGTTTGAAATACAGCAAAGCAGTAATAGTAAACTTGCCTAAGATTAAAATTAGCTTCTCGTAAAAGAAAACAAGGCTTTATTTTTAGCCTGTAGTAAATGTAAATATTTATGATTGTAGAAATGAAACCCAGATTTTCTGTTTCTTTCATCTTACTTGTTTGGTTGGTTTTTTTTCTTTCTCCAACAACTGACTCTGAGAATTCTCTCCTGCGGTATCTGAGTGATGACAAGATCTTGGTTGTCCAAGAAGAACCTTTGATGCAGAAAGACAACAAAAGGGACACAGGTCGTAGGTCAAGAAAAAAGGGCAAAAACACAGGCAGCCCTAACTACCCTATTAGTCCATCTGTGCTGGCATCGACTATTAATGTTAGACTTGAACCTGGACAGCAAGATGTTTTGAATTTCTCTCTAGCAGAAAACAATACAGTTCCACTTTATCATGTAAGTACATAACAATAAACGTTACTACATAAAGTACATGGAAAAAAACTAAAATGTTTTTCTTTTAGGAATGATAAAGGTATAGCCTCGTTTTTACATATTAATACTGTATTTGCATTTTAATTACTGTATTCTGCAGTCCAAAAAAATTATTTAACTTACATGTTTTGATAGTATTCACACAGGAACAGTCCAAACAGAATAGAAAACTGCGAAGTAGAGAGTGTTTGATATCAGATGCTTTAAATAAAAATAGTGTTGTTAATTACTCAGTCTCATTGAATTCAGGTAAATTTGACAATGTTAGTTTTTCTAAGTTCATAAGTATCCCATATTCTGCTGATAATGATAATTAATGATAAATTAGTTATTAATTTATATGTACAGTAAGGTGAATTTGTTCATTCAGATAATAGAGAAAATATTGTGGATTATAAGCAGTAGAGAGGATATAATTCAGTGCATTGTCACTAACCTAGAAGTAATAAATCCATAGTAATTATTTCTTACATATTTGACTCTCATTTGAATATCCAGTTCTTGTAACTGGCATAAAAAGCACTAGGTTCGCATAACTGCCAGCTAATGCAGAATTTGGCTGTATTGATTTGGAAGCCCTGAAGTAATGAAAGCCTTACAGAGATTGATCCTCTCTATTTATGCTTTGTATGAACGTGGAACATGTATGTATGAATGGAAACATTCTTTAGGGCCCAAACATTTGGGAATAGACTGCTCCCTCCTCCTGCTTTTTCTTATGGCACAGAGTAGTATCTTCCAAGTGTTTCGTGCCCAAAGCTCAATTTCTTCAGGGGAATCATACTGAAAAATGAACCTCTTTCTCCTTCACAATCAGTATGTTTTAATTTTTTCCTAATGAAGATGAATTTCTTCCTAAAACCTGCAGAACTTGTGGAAACTTTTTTCCAAATATCTTGCATTTAGGGCTTTTTTTGATGAGTCTCTCACTGAGCAAAGTTATGGGAGATGATTATATTTACATCAAGTATGAGAGCTCAGTAGAGTTTGCGTAAGAGGATATATTGGAAATGTGTAGACAGCTATTCATCTCTGTATCCTGCAGGCTGTCAGTGTTAGGTAATCCAAAGCTCATATACTTCTCTTCTGTCTACAGTAAAAATTAAATTTCTCTTTTCTTTGCTACTTGACATTAGCTTTTTTAGAAAAACTGGAAGAGCTCTCCACTTTCAGACAAAGTCAAGCAGTTTATAAGTCAAGATTTTGACTGTCCAGTGGCAGATGTTTCTTGTGATCAGGATCACAAATTCAAAGAAAAGAATTTTAAATTCAGGAAGAAAAATAGTACCTCGTCTACTAGGATGGATCAGAAAATTGTTATGCAGATTTGCCAAAAAAATAAAAATAGAAGAAGTATCATACACCTGTAGGTGAATGAACTGATTTTACTGACTTTTCAACAGAGTGATATTACATGACCATTTTTATGTTCTTCCTGTGCTGCATGGGGATGCAAGTATTTTCTGCCTATAAAAATAGGAGTTGATGAGACAGCTATATCACCTGGCAGAAATTTGGGCTAAGAAAGCACTTAAACATGGAAATGATTTTCAGGAATCCTCTTTCTGCTGTGCCAGGATAGTCCAATGTGCCTATGTGTCCAAAAAGTCCTGAGATAATGGGTAATAATTTAAATACTGCAGTTGATACATGTTAGCTATTATTTAGATTACAGAAGTATTCTTAGTTGTGGTGAGGCAAGATTTAGGAAAGTCTATGGCATGTATCTTCTTAATTTTTAAAGAAAGAATTGTATGGGCTATGATGCTAATTGTGCCCTTTAAGCTGTTGATTAAGTTCCCTTTGGACACATTCCCAGAGTCAGGTCTGCTGTCATGCCGTTTATTTTTGATCAGCAGAACAAAGTGTTTAAAGTTTCAAGGTGATGTTAATTTCTTGGCAAGGTCAAAGAGACAATTGCTGTTTAATTCAATTACACCAGAATTTCATGTTTGAAGTTGGTTAAGAAATTGCCAAATTGAAACAGATCTATGGCTCATGTAGTGTAGCAGCGACAAAAGCCGTAACATCAGTTCATAACTGTAATCTCAATTAGAGATAAATATAGTACTCACAGTAGTATTGATAGTCCTGAAGGGGATATTTCTTCCAAAACATCAGTTGCAGTTCTGAAAACTCTTGATGAGTCAAGCTTTGTGTTACGTATAGGAATTTGCAAATTAGTATATGAAGAAAAGCAATCAGTTGCACACTCCACAAAAACTCTTTCATCTTAATGGTCTGCAGTAGTATAATACGTAGTTTTAAGTGGTTATTATGGACTCTGTTTTTTGTGGGTTAGAGTGATTAGAAGCTGAGTTCTTCATGTTGTGGCTTCCCTTGTATATTAACAGAAATGCAGCAATTCAAAACAAATGCGATGAACTAATAATATGATTTCATATGATAACATGATAAATATGGAAGAAAAAGAACATAGTAAGATACGTCGACTGTAAGGGTGTGAAGGAGATACAGGAAACTGAAAAAAGAAAATGCCATGAGCGAAGGATGCAGTGGTTAGTCCACCCAAAAAAATGAGTGTTGCATAATTCCATGATAATGTGAAGTGATCACAGGAAGACACATGAAAGACAGTCATTCATGGACTGATACAGTGGTATAAATTGTAGCAGCATAAATGTTCTGAACAGCCTTTTTTGAGACAGGCCTTAGCTTTCAGAAGGTAATTGTAGGAATCAAAATATCCCAGTCACCTACTCAAGTGCATTATAAATGTACATTAGGAACTGAATTGATATATGTACAAGAGCTACTGTGACAGGTTTTGTGGGTTCTTGCCAGTACAAAATTATTGGTATTAACTCCATCTTTCTGCCCTGAGAAGTAAAACAAAAAATTGTTTGACATATCTACCCTTAAAAATAGCTACCAGAATGAGGATTTTAGCTATGAAAAAAATGCTTAATTGCATTGGATATCAAAGAGAAGAATAACAGATACTGTATTTCTAGTTAGAAATTTAAGTTTGAGTAGATTGTTTCATTCACATAATATCCAGTCGGGTTAGCAGGATATTCTTAAGTATTTCAATATATTTACTTAGTTAGATAATGAGATTTCATCCTAGTGAGAATACACAGTACAACCAGTAAGACTAGGGTTAATCGGAGAAAGATGCTTCAAAGCTTTACCTAACCAAATTATCATAAACCAGCTTTTGCTACTTGCTGATTAAAAAAAAATCATTTAAGATCAGCTTAGGGTTACCTTGCTCTTCTAGTCTGTTCTTTTTTGTTTGTTTGTTTGGAGGCAGTGCTACCAGATGATGAAACTGTGTTTTTTTTTTTTTTTTGTTTTGTTTTTTTTTTTAATGTAAGTCAAAACTGCAGAACTATTATGGTCAAATTTGCATAAATTCCTCTACACCTAACACATGCCCAGAACAACTTACGGACAGATCAGAATTTCAGCCTAAGCGAATGGGGGTTTTTTTGGAAAATGGAGAGGATTATATTAAATGGAATCTTAAGCATTTTCAGTAAGCGAAAGGTAGTAGTGTTTTGTGAGCAAACAAGTGTGGTGTGATGAAATGAGAAACAGAGATTCTAGGTATCATTTTGCCACTGTTTTTCTTGAAGCATGCTAATATGTTTTTAAAAGACAATAGCTGCAATTGGCAGATACAGACATAAATTGGTAGTTGCATAGATTCACTACTAGCTTTTTGCTTTGGAAGCCATATGAATTCAGAACCTAAAATTAAACAGTTAGACTGATTTTCTAAGTTGCTATGAGGATGCAGTTAGCTATATAAAATGGATATTTAGATAATGCACTATTGACAATATGCCTGGGATGTAAAATGATGCACAAAGCCATGCTGCAGTAAAATATTACTGTCAAGAAACACTGCTCCTTTCAGTATGTATTTAAAACTCTAATATTAGTGTCCTAATTTTTTTTGGACTGAAGGAGGAGTCTTTTCCTGCTAATTTTGTAGGAAAAGTGCTCATAATTTATATCTTCCTTCCTGTTTTTGTAGAGAGTAAGAGAAGTGTGTTAACTGTCAAACATGGGAATGAGCTTCTTCTGAATTTTATTTCCTTTCTGACTTACTGGATAACCTTTAACTTCACTTTGTTTTTATGCAAGTATCTCTAACGTGGATAACATTCTTTCCCTACCTTGCAGGTATCTTGCGGAATCATTAGGAGGGCAATTATGAAGAGGCTAGCAGATCAGAGAAGCTAATACGAGCCTTTTTAATTTCTGTAACTTCAAACTGATTGTTTCCGGTTGTATTGATTGTAAGATAAGGTTATTTTGCATTTGTACCATACCAGTCAGATATGATACACACTTTTAACTAACACAGTTCAGAAGGGAACAAATATGTTACAGTGTCAGGGAAAATAAGGAATGTTCTGCTTTGTTTTTTTTTTTTTTTTTTTTTTTTTTTTGTAAACACAGTCAGCAGCCTTCAGATTTTCACACTCACTAAGTGACCAAAAGCTTCATAATTGACCTGCGTCCAGGAAGAAAGTTCTAAAACAGTTTTAGTAGGAAAATGTAGTTGTCCCTGATTTCTATATAAAATGTCTGTTTACAGTAAGGAGAAGCAAGGAGGCAGATGAATTTGTGTTGGATTTTTGTCCTGAGGGCTTTTATTCTATGAGAAAATTCTGTCATACATAGATAAGTTCTAGCTAAGAGTGCACTACACTAAAGTGGCATTATCAGCCATCATTGAATACAAATTTTAGATACTGCTATTTTCTGTGTACTAGATTGTGAAAAATGTTTATAGATTCTCAAGTTAGTCCAACTTTAGCTGATATATCTGCATAGTGCAGACAAACATCTGTCTCACAGAGATACCTTTGTAGATCCAGAAGCAGTTTAGAAAAATGGTTGAGCTTTCTTGTAAGTTAAATAGTATACTGTGTCAGGATCCAAGCTTAGTGTCTCGATATGTCTCTAAAGAACTCTGCAGTTTTGAAGCTCAGGTGAGGTTTGTTCCCATTATTTGGTGTAGACCTGTCTTAGGCTCCAGCCATGCAGTATTTTGGAATAAGGCTCAAAATTTTGTGTTGAAATTCTGTGAGTTTATAGAGGTCTAGGACTGATGTATTTGCAGTGGGCTGTGATACCTACTTCAGCAATTCAGTCATAATACAAGCTGCTTATTTTTGGTTACTTCCAGATGTTCCAGAAGAAAATAATTGTGCGTCTTAATGCTAAAAAGTTGCAGTTAAAAGAAATACTTGACATCTCTAACAGCATTGTTGCATGCGATTGGATTTCCAACTCTGTTAGATCTCTACACACTTTTTTTCAGGAAGAACTACTCTTTTTTTCATACTAAATCTGTAAAACTTGTAGCTTATATTAATAGGCATTAAATTCTACGTTGTTGTATTTCTCTGATAAACAAAGCTCCTTCCGGAGTTGTAGTGGATACTTCAAGTGAATATCCACTGTACCTCTTGTATAAAATTAAGATTGCTAATATTTTACATGGAGTGAGGGCACATTCCATAAAATGCAGTAGCTCTACTTAGCTTAATGCAACAATGGCATGTCTGGTATCTGTTCTAGAAAAACGTAACACAATCTTAGAGAGCACAGATATATTTACAAGTTAATATACTGCTTCTCTTAGACCAAATTTCCCTTAAATTTCTTTTAAAAGGTGGATTGATGAGGACAAAGGCTTTGTTCAATATAAAATCCAGTTTATTTATTGCTACGATTTGTCCTCTTTGAATTCTTTTTTTGTTAGATATAATGCAGTCATCCTTTAGCTATTCTTTCAGAACACTACTTCACCTCATGTATAATGTTAGATAACTTAGATGTAAGCTTTTTCTTATGAATGGAATTTCCATTCTATAAAAAATTTTGCTGCTTTCTCTGTTACCTATTATGTGCTGACGTAATACTCATCATGTATCTCATAATTTCTTCTATCCTTTACTAAATTTTATTACCTTCCTGTTTTAGCACAAACGTTCAGTGCCTCTTTGAAGCATACATGCATGTAGCTTTCATTAAGTTATTTCCTGTCTCTCCCCTCAGTGTGAGCGGAAGAAAAACCTCAAAGGCAGTTTTTATTTTCAGCTGAGCGTAATAATTTTGCAAGTGTTAGGTCTTCAGTAAGCTAAGCATCAGCTCACTGAACCAGATTGGTAAGTAAAGCCCCTGACAGTAAGGGTAGTGTTTCACTTTTTGAAAAGCATAATGTAAAGAAATGTGTAGGGTAATGAATACATGGGTTAAGGAAGCAGTAGAAGAAAGAATTTTCGTAGAGCATGAAATACCTGAGTGTAAATGAACAGTATTTATAAAAAAGGTACAAGAAAAGCTAGGTTTGCATTTGAGTAAATGATGTGTCTACATGGAATATATTTGATCAATGAGGATTTATTCAGATTATTAATTCTTATTGCCAAACTGTTTTAATCTCTTCCATTTGTAAACAAGAAAAGACTTGTGAAAGTTTGTATTATTTCTGCAGTTCAGATTTTTGGTTTTCTGTAATGTATATGATTTCTTTATTTCTTAGGAAAAAATGATTATTTCTTTTATAAAATCCTGATTCAATGACTCAATCTTAAGATTATTAGTTATTCACAGAAATTTCAGCTTTTGCTTGGGACAGGATCATCATGTCTGCTTGTTAGACTATGTAGGCCTTAATATGCTTTCATTTCTCCTCATGTAAGTCAGATGTAAGTCCACCAAAATCCCTGGAGCTGCATAAATGCAAAGCTAATCCCAAAGAAGCCCAATAGCCTCTGTGGCAGTTATTCATTAGAGGCTGCCTGGAACCTGAGATTGCCGCTTGCATAGGGCTTTCTATAGAGTTTTCAGGAAAAAGCTGAGTGTATCCTTTGGATTTTTAACAAACTCTTAAGCTACTGAAATTCCAGTATGTGAGATTTATTTGCTTAATCATTTGGATGCATAGTAACGCTTTCACATCTTTATTCCCAGTAAAAAGGGAATGTATTGGCTCTTAGCTTGCTTTTGGGAAAATCTTCTGGTATCTATACCTGCCATGCAGTATATCTGTACTTTAAGAGTCTATATGACTGAAATATGACAATAGCACTGTGCTACAGATCCACGAGATGCATGATCTGCAGCAGAAGAAGGTAGCGTAATGTCTAAGAGAGTCTCACTTGGCACATGCAATTATTTAATTCTACTGTTAGCTGGAATAGATGGAATATGTTCATGTATTAAATTAATTTAATATTAATATTTTTATATGTATATATAATATAATTAATAATATTAATTGTGATTTTGAAGACACTTCAATGTTTCTTTCCAAGCTAACTAGCTCCTAATCTTAATGGGTCTGATCTTGATTTTGAAGTAGGTAGCAAAAGTGCCAGTTACCTGAATCTCACAGAATTTGTACTTTTGTATTTCTGGCGGCATGACAAGACCTTTGCCTCGTAAGCCTCCCACGTGTCTACTAATGACCAAAATGGTCTTTTTGTAAGCTGAAGAAAATTTCTTATTTGGAACTAGATAAGGGGATTTGCTTTCCAAATATAACTGTAAGAAGCAGCTGTTCATAAAAATGTTCTGTAAGGTTGCTGAGATTACACATCGAGGTCTGTCAGACGTAAGTCATTGTAAGCATCGGATCTATGCATGTTATTGGAATAAACCAAGGAAATTAAGTTACAGTTGTATGTATGCCTTTATAGAAATGCCAGCGTGTGTTTCTTTCATGTCTTCAGAAATGTTTTTATGATGTTAGTATAATGTTCCTGGTTTGGGGGCTGTTGTGCACACAAGCACACTAGCCTATCAGGGCTTTCAGGACAATATATATAAAACCCCCATTTGTATGTAGAAAAATGTGTTTTGCTAGAGTATGCGTTTATACTCTGTGTGCTTGAAAAGAACCAGCAGACTTCCTGTCCTTTACATGTGAAACATGCATTAAGTTTAGAAATTGTTCTCTGAAATGTGATCAATTATCTTTTGGCACAACTAAGGTAGTAGTACTAAACCACAAATGTTACATGTCATAAAAGAAGTATTTTTCTTATAAGGTGATTCAGAAATACTTTCAGTCAAGAATTTTTCCAGTGCAATTTTCACCAGTTATAAAGAAGCTTTCAGAAATGTTAAAAGTATACATTGTTGTGATTTCAAGATGAGAAGTAGTTTACTGCTCTTTAGCTGTGGGAAAACTACACCTCCATCAGAAATTTTGGTTAAATAA
The DNA here is from genome assembly GCF_028389875.1 of Rhea pennata. Classification (NCBI taxonomy): domain Eukaryota; kingdom Metazoa; phylum Chordata; class Aves; order Rheiformes; family Rheidae; genus Rhea; species Rhea pennata. The sequence goes on along the minus strand of NC_084673.1, from coordinate 11,537,803 downwards.
AAATGGGTCTGCAGATTCTTTTTTATTATGGGTCACTTCTAAGAGATAGAGGTTCATTTCTGAATCTTAAATGAGTAACACAGTAGTAAAACTGTGTGAGAAAGTTTAGTAGTAAAGAAAATTCTGCTGATAGGTTCATTCTTGTTCTTGAAATGTTGTACAGTTCCTTTCTCTGATTTTAGTATGTCCTTTACAAAATTGTAGAGAATATACATTTTTAGCTCCTTTTTTTTTTTTTTTTTACTTGAAAGAGCTTTAATTACAATTACATAGCAGCTGAAACTAATGATGCAAATTAGTTTAAACATCATCTTCATTGTGAAATAATACTGAATTGGAAATTAAAATAAATTTTCAGTTTCCTTTCCTGTAGAATTACAGAATGACTGCGGTATTTTACTTCTGTGACTTCTTTTGCTGCAGTTGCATGATGTTCAGTGCACCAAGGAAGTGTACTTTTTAGCTGTGCTTAATACTATTTGTTGTTTTTTTACAGCGAGCAGGGGACACAGTCAGTGGAGATACTGAAAGGTAATTTCTTTTGTCATTTCATTTAAATAAATATGTAATTATATATGAATTGCATTTGTTTACTTCTAGAAATAAAGTATTTGAGGAATATTAAGGTTTTACTGAGAAAAGCATTAGTACCATTTAGTAAGTGTCCTAACTGTTCCACTTGCTGATTACCTCAAATATGAATATAGATTATTTATAAAGAAAAGTTGAATCTTCTTTGTTAAAAAATACTTTGTATGTAATTTTTTGAAAGATGACTAGGAAAAAAACCTAGCTGAGTTACTACTAAGAACTAAGATACATGCCCCCCCCACCTCTTTTTCTTTTCTTTTTTTTTTAAGCTTTTGAAATTTACTATTTCAGAATCACTCTGAGGATGAAAAGTCTAGCATGATATTTTTGGACATAAAAACCAGGCAGATTATTTTTCAGTTAACATATACACGTGCTAATTCGATATGTACAAAAGTTTTCATGTTTGTGGCACAAACTTAATAAATACTAGAAATGTAGACTTCAGTTTGTCTCTTTTAAGTTTAATCAAATAATTTTAATACAATAATGATATTGTCTATGTTGTCTTTGCGGCTTATCTAATGAAATATGTACAAAATAGAGTAAGAAATTTTCAAATAAACACTTGGGTATCATGGAATGTCAAAATTAAGGTTAATTGGAAATTGTTTATGTGAATAAATACACTTTTAAAAATCTTTTCATTCTCTATATGACCTAAACCTATTTTAAGAAGCTAAGCCCTACACTGGGTATAAAATAATTCAATTTCACAGTGTTATGTTTAGAATGCTTTCACTAATCTAAAGGATTTACAATCAGTGACGATTTTCTTCACATGGTACAAATTTTTAGTATAAATGGTCTTCAGTGGTATACAGCAGTATTATGGTCAGATGTCACCTCTAAAAACAATTTTTCAATATTGTCAACATTTTTATGTATGTATATGTGTTAAAAGAAACAATGTAATTATTTTCAAAGGCAGTTGTCAGTACTAAGAACATAGAGGTGCTGCCTCAGTTGTTGAATGCTGTACATGCATAAAATAGCATTCAGCTAAATTCATTAGCCGTATTATCACAGAGGCAAATAAGGTGAAGACAGAATTTTTCTGGAGTGAAATTCTACTTGCTCAAATAAAAGACAGTCTTTTCACTTCATTGCATTCATTGGAGTATTTGCCTCATCAGCTAAATACAGATTCTTATGTTTGCAATAAATAATATCCCAGCTGGTATTTAGTCCAAATTCATACTGAGAGCAGCATCCGTCTGGTATACGATAGAGGTTAAATTGGGGGGAAAGAGTGTGTCTTTCTTGATCTCTTTTTAAGTAACTAAGCCCTTTACTGGATTTTCTTTTTTTTTTACCTTTACTCCTTACGTTGGAGTTTTCAGAACTTGTTTTCTGCCAATCTTAACTACTTACTTTTTAACTTAGTTTCCTGTTCCAACACCGTCAGGCTAGATGCTATTGTCCTTTGTTTTTCTTCACACTTGCTTCTTATTACTTTGTTGTCACCGTCTTTTCTCAACCTTCTTTATTCCAGCTGGTGCTCCCTCTTTCTCTAGTGGCCCTCTGCAAAAGAAAGGAAACAGCCAAAATCAGATCCTCTACTTCTCGCCATATTTTTGTCATCCTTCTCCACACCTGTAGTTTTTTGCATTCACAAGGGAGAGTTGCAAAGGAATTTTGCTCTTCCCCTAACAAAGCATGCTTATTTATTTTGAGGAGATCGCACATGCTCAGTTTGGCAGAGAGATACAATCCAGATGAAACATTCTTGGTGAACATGACACAAGTTTCTGCTGAACATCTACAAAAAGATCTTTTGAGGGACATAAAAGTTGATGAAATTTTGGCAAATTTCCATGGGCCAAGCAAAAGTATATTCTTATACAGAGTGACTCTGTCTTTCTCTTCAGACCCTTCTTCAATGCACCTCACTGTCCACTTGTCTAACCCACACTTCCTGAGCTTAACTAGGAGGATGTTATGGGAGACAGCATCAAAAGCCTTGCTGAAGTCAAGGTACACAACATCCACTGCTCTCCCCTCATCTACCCAGCCAGTCATTCCATCCTAGAAGGTTGGTTAAGCAGGATTTCCCCTTGGTGAATCCATGCTGGCTACTCCTGAGCACCTTCTTTTCCTCCATGTGTCTGGAGATGACACCCAGAATGAGCAGTTCCATCACCTTGCCAGGGATGGAGGTGAGGCTGACCGGCCTGTAGTTGCCTGAGTCCTCCTCCTTGCCCTTCTTGAAGACTGGAGTGACATTGGCTTTCTTCCAGTCCTCAGGCACCTCTCCAGTTCTCCAGGACTTTTCAAAGATGATGGAGAGTGGCCTGGCAACAACATCCGCCAGCTCCCTCAGTACCTGTGGGTGCATCCCATCCTGGCCCATGGATTTGTGGATGTCTAGTCTGCCTAGAAGGTCTCTAATCCTTTCCTCCTCAACCAAAGGAAAGTCTTCCCTTCTCCAGACCTTCTCCCTCACATCCTGGCTGCAGGATTCCTGGGGGCTGCCCTTAGCAGTGAAGACTGAAGCCAAGAAGGCATTCAGTAGTTCTGCCTTCTCTGTATCCCTTGTCACCAGGGGCCCCACCCCTTTCAGTAGCGGGCCCACATTTCCCCTAGTCCTCCTCTTGCTGCTGATGTATTTGAAGAAGCCCTTCCTGTTGTCCTTGACATCCCTTGCCAGACTCAATTCCAGCTGGGCCTTTGCCTTCCTCGCCGCATCTCTACATACTCTGACTGCATTCCTATAATTCCCCCAATTAGCCTGTCCCTTCTTCCACATTCTGTGTATTTTCTTCTTCTGTCTGAATTTGGCCAAGAGCTCCTTGCTCACCCATGCAGGTCTCCTGCCCCTATCGCTGCACTTCTTACTCATAGTGATGCACCGCTCTTGAGCTTGGAGGAAGTGATGCTTGAATACTGGCCAGCTCTTCTGGACCCCCCTTCCTTCTAGGGTCTTAACCCAAGAGATTCCTCCAAGTAGGTCTCTGAAGAACCCAAAGTGCGCTCTCCTGAAGTCCAGGGTTGCAATCCTGCTTGTGGCCTTACTTCTTTTGTGCAGGATCTCCACCATTTCATGGTCACTACAGCCCTACACTACAAGGTTGCCCCCAGCCTTCACGTCTCCAACCCCTCTTTGTTGGTTAGGACAAGATCCAGCAGAACACCCTTCCTTGTAGGCTCCTCCACCATTTGTGACAAGAAGTTATCATTGATGCATTGCTGGAGCCTCCCGGACTGTTTGTGTGTTGCTGTGTTGTCCCTCCAGTAGATGTCAGGGTGGTTGAAGTCCCCCATGAGAACCAGGGCCTGTGATCATGAGGCTACTTCCAGCTGTCTGTAGAAGGCCTCATCGACTTCCTCTTCCTGGTCAGGTGGCCTGTAGTACAGGAGTACATGCTTCGTATGAGTAGAATATGAAACAAATGTGGTTGTTTTTTTATGCTTAAGCATAAGAAAACATAGGTATTTCTAAATTAAAAATATTTATTCTCTTCTGAACACTGCTGGCACCATCTGTGTTGTGTATTTGGCCTAGCTCTATGGTCAGAGTTAGACTTTAACCATCTTGGCTAAGCAATCACACCACTGACTTTGAAGATACTATCTGTTCACACATTAAACTCTTTACCCCTAGCTGATGAATGTAGAGAGTGTGAGCTCTGTTACTTAATATTGTGATACATACTATATAAACATTTGAATTTTTATCTCTCAAAACAGTCTGTAAACGGAACGGACTGCACACAAACTGGAGCAGTCTGGAGAGATCCCAGTTAGAATGGGCAGAGAGCTGTTGTACTGACAAAAAATGCAGTGCACTACCCAGCAGTTTGTACTTAGTATCTGTTCAGGAGTATGTTCTGGTATTTTTTAATTATTAATTTTTTGGGCTACTGAAAACTTTTATAGATAAAAAAAATCTTGCAAATAATAATCAGAAGATACTAGCAGCTAGATATGACTGGAATAATCGTATATTACCTGTAATTTATAATCCTATCCTTAACTGCTAGAGGAGGCAGTGACTAATCAGAGACACTTAACAAATTCAACAAGGTAGATTTTAAGGATTACTCATATTAAAAAGTAGATGAAAGATAAGTAACATCCAAGGTAATCATTCTTTTTTTTCAGACCGTATTCATGGCTATAATTTGGGATTTATTGTCTCTAGCCTTTCACCTGTGGAGAAGCCAAAATGATAGCAATCCAGTAAGCTACTGAAAAACACTCAGTTTGTTCTGATACAGTTAATGATGGATTTAATGATGCTGAAGGTAATAGAAAGAGAATTGAGATATTACAGTTGAGAGGACTGGTAGTGTGTGAGAGCTGTTTTATCTGGCAATTGTTTTTGAGTATTGCTTATGTGATCGAGGTGTAGTTAAATTGCTCTGCAGTTGGTGTAAATTGTTGGAACTTACTTGTTTTCAGTAGATACTCTCTAAATTTTATAAGCTAAAAACTATTCCAGACTGGACTTCATGGGGTAATTAAAGATATGTCATTATCTTTATGTGATTTCCTTTCCTAGAAAGGAAAAGAGGAATGAGTGTCAAAGTTGAAATGATGTTCGCACTTGTTTAGCGATGCTTAATTTATGAAGAAATAAATATCACTTCTGTTCATTAACAGCAGAATTTTTTGCGTGATTAGAAAATGCAGGACATTCAGAATGCTAGTGGTGATCTTAAATGGATATAATGGCTCTGATATCAAGAGTGCAGAGATATATTCAACTGCACTGTTAATTTGATACTCAGTGTTGGGTGTGTAACAAAGAATTCTCAGCATTCATTAGATGTATTATTACAGGTATGTATGTTAGTTCTGATTCTTACTGCTTTTATCAGTGCAGTAGACTGGACTATAGTACTTTATACTGTTCTCCCTAATATTTCTGGGTTTTTCCATTCTAGTTTATTTTTCAGGAATTATTAATATCTTTCTAATCATGTAGTATCTTTCTTCATTTGAAATCCTGATTACAGACCTTGCCACTAGACTTCCACTTCCATTTGTGTGTCCTATAAGGTACGAGTTGAAGGTTATCACACCTACTCAGTTTGAATCCCTCAAATTCTTAGATTTTTGCTTCCACCTCAGTCAAAGTTGCTTTCATCTTTTTTTAGCTTATTCTTGTTAACCTTTCTACTTCTGTTGTATGTTCAGCATAATCATTCTAACTGAATACTGACAGAGTCAGTATGCATTCCATTTAATACTGAAACCAGAGGTAACTTATATTTAACCTTGACCTGGGCTTGCTGATATGTATGTATATTTCTCTTGATTACTCTTTCCTTTTTATATTTGTTGCAGTTGTTTTGCAAGGTCTAATTTAGTCATAATTCTGAAGGGAGGGAACTTCCTTTGTTTATCCATAGGCATTCCAGTATATGAGACGCAGCTACCCAGGGTATATCAAGACTCAGAATAGAAATTTTTAGAACCTTTTATATTTCTGTCAAACAGAAATTTCAAAAAGATTGGGTCTGCTTATTTTTTCTAGTTTTTGCAGTTTGTTTCAAAAACAATATTCTTCATGAATATGAAAAGAAACACTGACTAGAAGATCAGCTGGTTTAATTGCTTTGAGAAAAATCAGTCCAGGCCATTGTACTGATATCAGTCCTTTTGCCCCATTCATTCTTTTTACTTTCACTTCTGTAACAACTGTTTTCATAAACAAAAAAAGCGAGGAGTAACTCAATCAAATATCATATAGATTACTTGAACTGAAATAGATGACTTACTCGGGTTCCTGTATGCCTGAAATAATTGATTCTGTCACATTCATACAGAAAATTTACTGGTCTTAAGAAAAGGTCAGCCTATTTCTTCTTCTCTGGTGTGTAGGTTGGAATATTTGATGAGTAATTTAATTAGGGGACAAGTATTTAATAGAAATAATACCATTTTAAAACTGCTGTAGACTACTGAAAACTGTTCTCAAATAAAAACAAACTTGCTGTACATTAGACCACATGTTCCTGATCTTTCATAAGATGTCAACTTTTGAACAGTTTTCAAATGCTTGATTGCAGACTATTTCTATGACTTTATAAGATTTTTGCTGATAAGAGTCTGTGATTATTGTAAGGAGATGCAGTATTATATTCGAATAGAAGCAAATAAAACCTGACTAAGGCCTTTCCAAATAAAAAAGCAGATGTATTATTCATATTGTATATCAGCTGAAAGAAAGAATGGAAACACTGAAAATGACTCTTTCCAGATGGATCAAAGCTATGATTAAAGAAACCTATCAGGAGTTGGGGAAAATGCCCAGCAGGAATGAAGTACATTTATGGGCATTCTCATGGGCAAGCAGAACTAGAGCATTAATGCCAAAATGTGCCTTGCAGCAGTCTGAGCTTCTGTCTGTTCCTTTACCAAATGCTGCAAGTTGAACATTTTTTGTTTTTCAGTTGTTTCTTCCAATTTTTGTAATCTGCAAACAGCTCAGAACTCCTAAGTCTTGCTGATTAACTTTTATAATTTTAATGTTATACATGTCATCTCTTCACTGCAGTCTGGAAATTTTTGTTGACTGAGGACTTTTTTAACTGAAAATGTAGTTATTTCTACTGGTAAATTTGATTTTTTTTCGTAACTATGGAAATCATCAAATGAGAATTTTTTCTATTAGTGACTTGTGAGAGCATATTGAAAATACATTAAAAATGTTCACAGTCTTTTTTTTTTTTTTTTTTTTTTACTTTTTAAAACTTTTCTTCAATCCCTTTCCTATTCTTATGCTCTCCTCCATTCATGTGACGTATAGAAAAGTATGCATATTTTTAAATTTTCCCTCCACATCTCTTCTTCTTCTTACTTTTTGAAAAGTAAGTGGAAACCGTGTGTGTAAGAATTTCTTTGTTTGATCAGACCGATGTTCACCCTGACTCAATATCCTGTTCCATCAACGGCCAACAGTAGTTGCAGTTATATAAAAACAGGCCTGTGGTATAACTTTCTCTTTCATTCCTTAGCCTAGAGAACTCCAGCAGAATACTTGGATACCCTACATTCCCATATGATATTTGCATTTTAATTTTAACTTAATCCATGTAAATTTTTGATACCAACAGCATCCTGTAGAAGAGTTCAATAATAGCAACTTTGTGCTAATAAAAAATAATAAGCTCAAAACAAAAGAGGCTAACTGCTAATTTTATATAGATTAGATAACTCCTTTATTCTATGAAAGTGTGAATATTTTTTCTGTGTTTACTCTTTTCACACCACTCCCAAGTTCATAAACCTCCTCAATGTTGCCCTTGGTGGTCTTGAGAGAGAGAGTTGGCTGAGGAGAATAAATCTTACCTAGTTGGCACAAAAGTTGCTATGTACATTTTGATTATTCTGGCAGTTCTTGTAATCTTTTCAGTTTTCTTCTCCTCTTTGAGATAAAGGAAACAAAACTGTACAGTGCTGAAAATCTCAGAGCACCACTGATTTATCTGTACTTTCATAACAACTCTTACTATTGCAACATGTCAAAGGAAGTTAGAGACCGCTGCTGCTAAATATGTAGAGACAGATTATTCTTTCCACAGTGTTTGTATGAGAAAGTTATACAGAAAATATTTTAACAATAAAATTCACGAACTAGTGTACTGAACAGGGACTGTTTCATTTTTTTTTCTTTTCTGCTGTACCATGTGTTGCACTATTATAGTATCAGGACACTGTGTATTCGTCTTCAGAAAAAAATGTGTCATCTGAAGTGAAATTTTGCCCAAATACCTTTCTCCGAAGGCTTACAGCTTCAAACTATGTTCTGCTAAAGGCTTTCTTAGAATTGTGCAGTATATTTGTTTCACTAATAAAGGGATATTGATGTTAAAAAGCATAATGACTACAGCAGCAGTTGGGGCCTAGTTTGAACTTACTTTGGGAAAGTTTACTTGGTGTTCATTTTCTAGCAAGAGTCAACTTCTTCACATCATGATTGCTTCTGGGCCCAGAGGAAGTGGTCATCCACACATCTTTCAACAACAAGTGTAACAGTTGTATAAAATGTTTGCCAGCCAAGAGAGGATATCAATACTACAAAAACGTTACTGTTTTTCTGGCTATTTAAATTTTCTTTCTCTAATAAATTTCCAAATCGTTGTGGTCTGTATGAATTTCTTGTTTTGAAGTGTTTCCAAAATACCAGGAGGTGTTAGGGAAAGAGCAGGACAAAAGAAAAATACTAGACTTCTTTCGTATCTGGCAAGCATCATACTTGAGAGTCATGCCAAATTTAGTGCTACAGTTACATACTCATTCACATCTGCAGTTTTGTGTATATTCCTACATATTGCTAAAATTAAGACCCAAAAAGTAACTCAAAGGAAGACATACATTAAATATTTGAATTATCCTTGGTTTGATTTTGTAATAACATCTGAAGAAACTAGATTTGCAAAATATGGAACACACAAGTCTTTCTGAAATGTTGGCATATCAGTTCAAATACATATTTGCAAATGTATTTTAAAATGCAAATGGTTCTTCAGCAGAATTGTTTAATATATTTGTTTTTATTTCTGCATTTTTTCCTGATTAAATTATGAAAATACTGTTTTGTAAGAACATGGACGCTTATTCTTTCTTAGTTCTAGTCTGCGCATTAGGAGTTCATTTTACCTGCGTTAAATGTTGTTGATGCTCTAAGAAACACACAAATAACAGTACTAACCCTGCAGCAAAGAATCTGTGATTTGTATGTCCTAAGACTCACTGAAAGAGGGAGGAATTGTTGATTGCTTTTGCATCGTAGCTGATCCCTGGTCAGGAGTGGATACAGAATCAGATAATCTCCAATGATTTGTGCCTTCTTAAATCAGAATACTGGAAATGGTTTTGTGAGTCTTCTTAAGAGCATTAAATGTTCTTTGAGAAAGGGTAAATTTCCAAAGGCCAGCATATGTTTCAAGCAGCACATTTCACATGTTTTTGAAGATCTGTAGGCATACATTTGGAAATAAACAGAGCTTACGTGCAACTGTAGTAATAATTCAGGCTGGTTTTTTTGTGTGGTTGACATCTTTCTTCCTCTCTGTTCTAGATGTGCTAGTTCTGCGATTGACCGTCACGGAAGCACATCCATGAGGAAGGTAATCAATTAAAACAGTACTTAAAACAGAAATCTCCAACAATACAATTCATTGTCATAGCTCAAAAGATACTTAAGGTATCACAGAATTTGAAATTTGTCTGTATTACACAGAAAATTAAAATAAAAAGCTGGGTATAATTTGCATATTCAGAAGGTTAGTACAACCATAGTAGGTCAGTGTATATGTAATACTTTTCAGTAAGTTTGGTGGGAACTGTAGTGTGTGTTTTAAGGTACGTACCAGTTCAGGGAGGAGAATTGTAGAAAAATCTAGGTTGAAAGGGGAGTCTGGAAGAAATTTGCCTTCAAAGAAAAGAAAAGAAAAAAACTTAAAGATAACTGAAATAGCATGCATGCTATAATGAAATATGGGATTAAGATCTTCCAAGACTTTCACAGTACCAGTTTTGAAGATCTTTAATGAAAAATATGTGAACTATTTTTTTTATCATTCAGTATTTTGATATATATTTTATATGAAGAAGGAACAGCAAAATCTTCATTTATAGAATGCATGTTTTTTCATTCCAATTTAGTACTTGTTTCTCTAAGTAGGAATGATGAGTTTATCTTTGCAGTTTGTCATGGTTTCTTCCTGCTTAGAAGAGTAGGGCTCATTCTTTTTAGTTACAGTGTAGTATGTGTAGTGAGTTTTTCATGTCTGCATGTGTAAGTCATGAAACTACCTTTTGAAATGTGTCAGATGTTATTCTGCCTTTTAAGTATTTATTCAGTGAGACTAAAGATCAGTGATTAAAGATCACTGATCAGTGTTGAGAGCCCAGTGGTGGAAGGTAACGTGACTAACTCTTCTGCTGTTTGTGAAAAACCGCAGTTGTGTTTATTGATAATCTGTATCTGCTAATCTCTACTTGCCTGTTGCTGTCGTTGAAAAACGCTTGAAACTGTAGCTGTTCTCTGGGATTATGGTGCTGCATATAATAACATTATAGACATACCCTGAGGAAATCAGTGCCCCGTGCCCTGTGGTGTGTGTACTTCGCAAATGAACGCGCTGATAGCTGTTTGGAACTTGCTGATGTTTTTAAGTAAAAACTCGAGAGGCTCAAGAGGTATATGCAACCAGATTTACATTAATAGGTTTGTTTCCCTTCATCTGGACAAGTTACTGAATTACTCGTTTCCAGGGCCTTTTCTTAAACACAGTAACTTTTCATTTCGGCAATTCTTTTGGCAAACTGCACTGTTACTGCTTCACTGTAGTTATGCTGAGGTCTCATTGCTTCAGCTTCATGTAGCAGAGCTTCTAGTCTATCGCTGTTTTTTCCAGGCTATGTTTTTGTTGAGCTGGGGAGGAGAGGTTGTGTTTTGTTTAACATTATACTTCGTGTCGTGGTTTAGCGATGAGAACTTAAATACTGACAACCACAGTATGTTCCTACGTCATTTGTCTATTTTCCATAGCAACTCTGAGTCATTTTGAAGTTGCAAGCTCTGACTATTTTTTTACAGTATTTACCACAAAGCTAATCATATAGTAGTTTCTTTATCTGTTAGAATATGAATTTTGTAAATTAACGATGTTAATTAAGCTTTTGTTCCCAAGGTAATGAAAAACTTCTACTTTCACTGATTTTATTGCTTTTGAATACATTGTAAGTGTGCATGAACAGAATATGGCGAGACTAATGAACTTACATTTTTAGAGTTGCTAATACTTTCAGCTCTTCTTGGGCTTTCTTTGTGCATGAATTTTCATCATCTTAAAAAATTTTGTTCTGAATCATATATACCAGTTTCTGGTGAGTATTTTAATGTGAACATCTCCAGTTGATTTAAAAATTCACTACTCATCTACCTTGTTCATTTTTCTTGCAGATCTTTAGAAAAACAATCACTTTGTGATTGTTCTGAAAACTGTAATTTAATTATAGGGAATTTATAATTCATCACAGTATTTATCAGCTTAGCTGTGGACAGCTTTGGTGGTCTCTTGTACAGGAGTAGATACCTGCTCTATCCTAACACATCCCTGTGCAGAAGGAAGGACACTGAACAGGTTGTTTCAGTCACAATCAACACAGCACTCCAGCTGGCACAGTGTAACTAACAGTACTGCTGTAGCACAATACATTGATAAATATAGCAATGTTGCTGTGTATCTTCAATACCTTCTTATAGATTTCTCTTTGTTTTTTCCATTTTTCTGACTGTTTTCCACCGTATTTCCTATAGCACAGCAGCAAGTATAATTAGTCTTTTCTCTGTCTTGTCTTAACGCTCAAAAAAATGAGATAAAATTGCAGCTATCAAGTAAATTGAGAACTTGTACTGTCTTGCACTTACACGATGCATCTACATTTACAGAGCTTGTAATTTGTCAGAATTAGATTATTTTGTGTCAGGCATTCATAATGTGATTGACTGGGAGAATAGTTTGAGATAAACAGAATGAAGAATGACGAGTTTAAATAGAGTGAACTGTGGATGTTCAAGCCGGTGTCCTCTGAGCATGCACCCTCAGGGATATAGAACTGTTCATTTATGCAAGATGCTGGAAAGTGTCCATGCTGTTCAGTATTGCAAAATGGCTATGTTACAGGAAGGTTACAAATAGGACTCTGCATATACAAAACTGCTTCTACCTCTTCCATTTTATTTAAAATAAAACTTAGCCTATATCTCTCTAGTAGTTGAAGATAATTTTTCAGATGTTGCTTTTTATGCACTTAAATTGTAATCTTTTACTTTCCTAAATACTAATTGAAACAGAAATATACTTAATGAACATTGTGATATTTAAACACTTATTTAATAAGATGTTCTGCACTTGTTAGTTAGAGCATTTGTAGCTCATTTGCTTTTTGAGCACATAGTGATGGGCTGCTGTCAAGTGGTCTCTGGGAGGAGTTAGTCATTAACATGTAGTCATCGGTAATAAGGTACCATGGAGATAACCCAGACAGTGATGAAGGTGCCATTCTTCTAGACTTCTAGTCACACAGGAGAAAACAAATGAATGAAAAAGATGGCGATTGATACGCAACCTGCTGCTTGGATCTGCTGGCTTATGAAGCTGGAATGTCTGCCTTTCTTTCTGCTGGTGGCAGCATTCGCTACCCATCAGGGTACTACTCCATCAAATTGACCTGTGTTTTTTCCTATAGCATTTTCCCCTAGTTTAAGAGAAATTCTCACCACTATTGGAGTAGTATCACTATTTTTAAAAGGTTTAAGAAATGAGAGGCTTTTAGGATTTTTTTAAGAATTAATAACGTATTTATATTGTAGCCACAAAAGAAGGAAGTAACTCTCCTCAAAGTTGTTTTGTCAACATAGCAAAGCAGTATGCTTAGAAACAGAGAACTTGACTTCAGCATGTCACTGAGCGTGTGATTTCACATGTTAACTATGTAATATTTGTGATGGCCATTTCATTGTGAATAAATAATTGTACAACTAGCTCACACTTACAGCAAGTTCATATATCATTTATTTTATTATGCATTCCTAAGAATTTCTGTCCTCAATTTTTAAGTTAGTGCAAAAGCACTCCTCCAATCAAACCATGAGAAATTATTTAAATTAAGTGTGACCAATAAGTGGGAAAAAACAGATTCTAATTTGTAGGTTTAGCATTGTGTTATTTTCTTTGTTTTTGATGTTTATAATAGAAATAAGAGAAAAATATTTTTTTTTAAAATGACCTTGAGATGACTTCATAGAGATGATGGTGAGTGCTGGCTGTTCTGTTACTACTACTGCATGCATTGTTTTTTCATAATTCCTTTTCTTTTCTTACAGTCATTCCATTACGCTTCACTCAGGGTAAAAACAAGAAAATGGTCAAAAGGTAAATCATTTGAGTTAACATTTGAAACTAGAAAATGCAAGTTCTTCTCTGATAATAAGTGGTCTGGCTCAAATGTGAAAATTCAACTTAATTCAATATTTCTAAATTTGGCAGTAAATACTTTTTTATTAAGGTATCACAGATGTAATATATTTAGACTGTATGATAAAATTTCCTCTGACTTAGACCACAGAAAGGTAGTAGCTGTATATTTTGCTATTTGCTGTTGCCGTCTGTCTTCATCCTTCATGGCCTATTTGCGATTGTTAAAAGAACAAACATCATAAAAAGTTCCAGCAGAATAACGTGTGTTGAGTGTACTAAAGTACATGAAAGTGTGTGGCGAGGCTCTTTCTGTTCTGTTAATTGATTTAGTTTACTGTCTAAAAATGTTCTTTACTTTTGCTATACATTTTTAATACATCTAAATCTTAACAAGGTGTAGTGTATTACTCTGTAAAGAGCAAAACATTAAGAGCTTGGTTGTGGAATTTAGCAGAACTATAGGATATTATTTTGATGTAATCAAAGTTTCTTCACTGTTGTTTTGCAGCTGTGAGAGAAGTACACTTACTGTAGCAATATAAGCTTGATCTATTTCAGAGTAAAATGTATAATGTTTTAATTAAATTTAGGCTCTTTTACAGAAAAATGATATCATAATTAAATCTTGTAGTGATATCTACAAGACAGGCTAAAATCTCAAGCCTTTAAATTAGGAAGTATTGAAGTAAGGAAAACAGCCTTTTTCTGTTGTTGTGCCTTTAAACAAGATGCAATAATACTAAACTATTGTTGTTTAGTTAAATTCAGAATCAAAGAGATGTAGACGTGCGTTTTTATGGGAGAAAATGATTTTTCTTTTGTTGACTATAAATACTTACTTTAAAAATTTAATTTAAAAATTTCCAGAATTGGACTGACTTACTGTTGCTAAAAGTAGTAACAGAAGATATATTAGGTTTATGGTTCTGTGAGGTTTAAACTGAAGGCTAAATCAGTTTTTACTGATTGTTTTTACTTTGGCATGATGTGTCCAACTTAAAAATAATGTGGCCTTAGAAGGAATAAACCCTTTAGAAATTAAATAAGTTGTTCAGTTTTATCTAAAATTGCAGAACATCTTAGAATTTGGAAATTGCTGAATTTCTCTTCTTAATAAAGTTGGAGAGGAATTGGCTTGAAGAGTTTTGAATTGACTCATCATTAATAATGTGTTTATATTGAGAATAGTTCTTTCAGAGAAATCACTCACATTACTCTCACATTCTCAGGAGGCTCTCTAACAAGTGGAAGCAGAAGGCGGATTTCTTGCAAAGATTTGGGACATGGAGATTGTGAAGGCTGGCTATGGAAGAAAAAGGATGCCAAAGGTTACTTTACACAGAAATGGAAAAAATACTGGTTTATTTTGAAGGATTCTTCCTTGTACTGGTACACAAATCAGAATGTAAGTATATTCTGTGTTTGGAGAAAGCCAAAATTAAATCTTAAGCTTTATCTTCTAAATAAATTAAGTCTGTTTTTACTATTTTGTGAAATATGTTAATTTTCACATGGCAGTATAATTACTGTGTCTGGGTCACTCTAGATGGAAATACTTCCATTGAAATTATTTTTTAAAGTCTTCAAAGTCCATGTCCAAACTTAGTGAGATAGCAAAGGTTCACAGTGCTCTTAAAGAAACTGATAATATAATGTAATAATATTTTTCCATAGATAGTATTTATTTGGACTAATAAAAAATATTCACTCTCATCTCTCCATAGTTTCTGTTAAGTTGGGAAAATGTATAAGATTTAACCATTCATATTTAGTTAATGATTAAAGCAGATGTGAAAATCTGAACTTGCAGATCTGTTTATACATGAGAGTTATTCTCATCATATAGATGGTTTTCTTTTCTTTTCTTTTCTTTTCTTTTCTTTTCTTTTCTTTTCTTTTCTTTTCTTTTCTTTTCTTTTCATTAGCCTGGAGTTTGCAGCCTCTCATGTGTAAAATACCATTCTTGGTGAAATTCTACTGAAAACGAGTGAGACTACACTCGAGCAGTAAAATAACTGGGTTGAGGGGAGCAAAACTGATTAGATTGCTGTTTTTCCATTTGCAAGCCTTGAACCTCACCATCTGTTCTAAACTGTCTGTACACAACCTGCTTCATCTCTTGATATTTTAGTCTATGCTTTACATTTTCTTCAAGTGAATAATTTTATAGCATAATTACCTCCAATTTTAGTATTTTCTTTGCAGTCCAAAACAGAATTGTTTCAGGCTATGGGTGACAAAACACCTTCAAGTTTTGTGTTGTATGGGACTTTTTTGTTTGATTTTTGTGGGAGATGCAAGGTGGTACTCATCATACCTCTCCCTGATTTTCAATCTGGTTAATGGCCAAGTGATAATTCATAGTACACTTAATAATACATTTCAAAAATCTGACTGTTGTTAACATGTCTCCTTGTTTCTTCTGGTAAATGATTTCAAAGGAAGTTAAAAAATGACAAATACTTCTTGTAAAAAATGACAAATACTTACTTTTCCATTTAAACACTGGTGAGCTCACTTTAGGAACCTGCTATGTTATTATTAGAAGAGAAGATGGTTTGCACAATCACGATTTTAAAAGGAGGCATCCACAAAACTGCTTTAACTGTTTAATTTTTGTAGACTAAATTATGAAAAAAACCAATTTTTTTTTGTAGTTGTTAAGGTCTTAAATGGTATTTTGGGTGCTGTATTACCTGTTGAAAGGTTTTGTGTAATTTTCAGTAAAGGGGAATTGGGGTGATTGTAGATTATTTAAGGAACTGTCCATTCAGTTACTTTTTAAAAGTTGTTGACGTTGCATTATTAAGCAATCTAAATACTCAAGTAAAAATAATGTGGGGAAGATGTGTTCAGTATTTCTGTTGGTTGGATGATTGTTTTCAGTGTAAGACCCAAATGGCTACTGTTCATCTCTCTCTTCAACTGTATGCTCTTCTCACTGTCACTTCCCCTTCTTTTGATAGGATGAAAAAGCAGAAGGATTCATTAGCTTACCTGAGTTCAGGATAGATAGAGCAATTGAATGCAGAAGAAAACAGTAAGTAATGTGTCAACTGTATTTATAAAATAAAGATTCACTATTGGAAATATATATCGTACTAAAAATTTGCAAAGCCTGGAGAAAGAAATTACACAGAAAACCTTGAAATGTATAAAGAATATGTGATAGGCCCATTTAAGCTTTACTATGTCTCTGTATTTTAAAAGGTACATCATGATATAAATACCCTAAGCAGTCTTGAAAGAATTGGATATCTCTTTGGTCAGCTTTCCAGATAGCCCAGTTTCATTTTCAGTTAAATAATGAAAGTAGAAAAATATGAATAGATCAGGCAACAGATAGAACTTTCTTAAGTTCAGTATAGTCTTTAAGATGAGAAACCAGTATGCAAGAAACAATTACCACAGTAAATATAACAAATATCATAGCAACTGATCATGAATATAATCTCCCTTTCTGCTTTGTGGAAGAAGCTTATATACCTAATACTGAATTATTCTCAATTGTTTAAATACTTAGTTTCCAAATGCAAAACAAATATTTTTTTTAAGTTTTCCTATTGCTCATGTGCATATTGCTACAACTGGATTATGCTCCCAGTAAAAAGTGTGTGTTAAGCTTCATCACATCCAAGGAATATTTAATAACAAACGCTCACAGGCACCACTATAACCTGGAAATTGTTTGCAATCCCAAGTGTTGGGACTGGAATTCACATCTGTCAGGAACAGTGGGATTAACCGAACAATTCTAATGCTTTGAGATTAGCACTTCCCTGTATCTTCTGGCATTTTCAGTGAATTAAGAAAGATCAAACACAGGGTCATTGTGGAGAGCTAAAAATAGCTTCCAGAGCCTTGCCCTGAGCACTGGAAAGAACGCTTCTTAGAAAGCAATCTCTGTAGGGTGTATGTACAGAAAAAAAAATGAAATTAACTAAAAAGCCTTGCACAGTGCTCAAAACTGAGTACCTTCAGGCATTGAAACCTTTCAAAAAGAGATAGGTCCAGTGTTAAAAATGTAATGAAGACGTTACTAGAATTTCCTCTATTACACTAACAAAATTTGACTTTGATTTCTTCCTTGATGGACTATCATTTATATGTTTATCCCATCATAAAAACACCACTTTACATTTGCTACTATTTACTTGCTCCTCTGAAACATACAAACTGAAAACTATTGCATACAGTTTAGTTTCAATATATCCAACGTGTGTGAATAGAGGGTCCTTCCCGCCATCATAAGCACACTGTGTATAGTGATCCCCTTCTGCGTTGCCTTCTTACTGAGGATAGGACTGAGCATGATTCCTGTTATTTGATTCCATTGAAAGGCAATGGTTCTGGTGAGTCTAGGGATAACTTCTGTGGTCCAATTCTTTTGCCTTCCTTTTACAAATGAAATTAAGCTGATGGTGGTCTATTCTGACCCAGCATATTCCAGAAAAGTTCTAACACATACTTAATTATTCCCTCAACTAGAGCAGAAGAAAAAGCAGCTAGGAAGAGGTAGTCTTCACTGGTTCTGTTCTTGCTTCTTTCTACTTTAGGATGTTTTTATCCTTTAACAGTCCATTTTAACTGTAGCACTGTGAAAGTTAGTGAAGCAGTTATCTTGATAATTAATGTAAATAAGGACAGGGGAGAGAAACCTATTTGTTTTACGTTCATGTTTTTAAGTAAACTAAAGTTGTCTGAAAAGAATACTTAGTATTTTAGTGCATAATGAACTCCAGCTAAAAGCACAATATCAGTTTTCTTTTAGCTCTTGGAACTGAACTTGGGCTTCTTCTCTGATTTATATTCATTTCGGAAACATCAATGTGAAATGTTCATAGGACCAGGACTTTCTTAATTAAAAATAGAAATTTGAAGTCTCATTAGAATAATGAATGGATTTTTCTTTTCCGGTGCTCTGCCAGGGATTGCTGTTTTACAGAGCAACTGCTGCTCAAGTCCATAGTATACATTGAATGAAACAGCCTTAAGAAAGCTTTGACAAGAATATATAGTCATTGGATGTATTATTCTGTATGGTTTGATTTGCCTCACTAATGCATTTAATGAAGGTACTCTGATTATTATAGGAATCATGACATTATCTCAGACTGTTTTAGCTCTCCTTCAGAATCACAGTAATGATTTCAGTCTATATTTGGATGTAGAATGACCTTGTCCCTGGTAGAGGAGATGTCTTAGGTTGACACTGAAAAACGTCTCATGGCTTTTGGGCAATGCCTGCATCTTCATGATTAAAAATGATCATATTGTATTAGGAATCATAGTCGTTCACATTTTTGTATGACATAATGTGAATATCGTATTATTTTCAAGAATAGTAATAATTATAATGCCCTGTGATGAAGCTGATCCTCAAGACTAAAGCTTGATGGAGATTGATTCATAAGTAATCACTGTTAACTAGTGCATTCTCCTGAACTTTCAGAAACGTGAACTTAGTGAAATTTTTCATTACTTAATGAATATAGATTCAAGTCTTAAATTTATGAGTGCATATGCCATACTGTTGGCACTTCATATTGAAACTGTGCAGTCAGAATTCTTTATAAAATGTTGTCGATACAACTTAGGCAGACATGAAGTTCCATTTTGAAAGTTGTTACAACAGTAATGATGCAAAGTTTTGCACTCGTGAATGAGTTACCCATTGCAAGGATACTGGCTGAGGAGTGGCTGTGCTGGGAAGGACCTGAGAGTCATGGTAGACAGCAAGCCGAACCTGAACCAGCAGTGGGCTCTGGCATTGAAGAAAGCCAACAGTGTCACTCCTGGGCTGTATTAACAGGAGTGTATCCAATCGGTGAGGCAAGCAGTTACCCCTTTTCCTTGGTACTCATTAGACCACACATAGTACTGCATCCAGTTTTGTCCGTCTTTCCTCCCCCCGCCCCTAATAAGTCAAAAGTAAAAATACAGTTATCATTCTTCTACATTATTCGTACTTAGCTACAAATGTAGAATTATTTCCTCAGATACTTCTCTGCACTTTTTAGTGCTAGTATATCTGAATGTTTCTGTAATAATAATCTTTATGATGGTTCTAGGAGATGAAGATGGATTTATTGTCATGTTTTGCAGCTCAGAAACTGATCTGCAGAACATTTAAGTCAGCAGTTTCCACAAAATTGGAATCATCAATTTGTGAAATTAAAGACCTGTTTTCTTCAGAGTATGTAAATGTATAACAACAAAACATATTATTGCAAGGTTAAGTAAATTAGCGGAATGTCAGGCAATGAGATACTAAGGAACATGCATGTTGTAACCAATTATGAAGTCTGTTTACTGTTTATTTAGCAGCATATGAGAACTCCTTTGCATAAGCAGGGAGATTTGTAGCATTTAATGAATTTATCCTTAAAACAATTCTTTCTCTTTCTGCATTATCTGCATATTCACAAATTCTTTAACAACTACAAAAATTCATCTTAACTGTTGCATAATCCTGATTCATCTCTCCCGCCTTCCTGTGAGAATGCAGTATTGAAATACATAATTACAGATTGTATCATGTTATATGATCATAGTGGAGCCAAAGTAAAGTTCTGTTAATCACTGTAACTCTGGCATGTTCTAACTTTTAAAAGGTTGACTATGAAAATCCAGTATTGTCATTTTAATGCTTTCATGTATGAAAATTTCCTTTTGAGGAAAATAATCCTATTTACAAGCAGGAATTCCATCATGCAATACTTTAACAGGATTAATCAAGAGGATTAAAATCTATGGATCCACCACATAATTCTGTCCAATTTGAGCTGATACTTAAATCTCAGGACTGGAAGACAGTTGGGGCAAATGGAAGAACAGAAGGTGGAGATATTTTTCAGAGTTCTGACTATCTGAAAACAGAGTTTTCTGATAGGATACCTATAAGAACAGTGTATCATGCCTAAGTGACCTAACAATGTAGTAATATTCTGTTTAATATTGACTTCCTATTTCAAGTATAAAAATTAAGTTCCATAAAGACAATGCCTCGTACTTGTTGAGTACTGTGTTTAATATCTAATCTCCAATTCAGTGTAATGTTGCACATATCTATATATGTGTATGTGTATATATATATTCTTGATAAAGAAGTTGGAGAATGCTGGAAGTCAGCTGACATGAAGAGAGTATAAAGATTTACAAAGTAACAATGATTAGAATATTTGATACTAAAATCATATTAGCGCTAAGCAAGTAAAAGATCATGAGATTGATCAGAGTATAGTTAAAAATATATAGTGATCAAAATCTCTTTAATTAAAATATTAAAATTTAGTACATATAATTAACAAGTGTATGCCATCTACTGGACATCAGAAAAGTTTCCATCTTAATGAGGATTTCCGATATATTCACTATTTTCGTTTGCAAAATACATGCTGTGCAGTCTATTAATTGAGGTCTCTTGTAGTAATACTTGGAGTAAGTGCAAGAATATGTTGCCTCTTTTGCTTGTTTATTTCTTCACATCTGATATTAAATTGTATGGATTAGGTATTTTGACGTTTTCAATTCATCAAAATGCCACAAATTCTTGTAACAAGGGTCTGTAACATGCTTTTAGTTATTAGAAGTAGTGAGATTAGGATCTGCAGGTGAAATGTCTAGATGCCAAACCAGTACATAAATACCTCTTAAGTCTTGTATTATGTCTTTAAGATGTTTGTGATGCCTGAATGGAAGCTTATGCATGAGAAATGAAACTGCACAATATCTTTCTGTGGTTAATCTCTTTCCTTTTGCAGAAATTTTGTTAGGAAATTCTGTTTCTGTATGCATTTCTGTTAATAATATTACATCAGAAAACATTCATTTGCATTTATGCTATTAATATTGTAAACCTGCATCACAGGTTTTTCATAATGTTATGTGTAATGATTTCTAATCTAATTCTTACATCTAATAATTACCATATAAAGATCGATATTTTAATCTGGCAGTTAAGAATGATAAGTTTTTTTTTTTAATGAAACTAATGAAAACAATAGTCTTTAATGTTCTTGAACATCTTGAAATTCAATGTTCCTTGATGAGAATACCCTTTTTAATTATATTCACAGAAAAATTTCCTAAGAAACAAGATTATTGTTCTTAGCAGCTTTCAAAAAGCTGCTCAACTGAGGGAGATCTTAGGGATCATACCATTTTAAAATGTTTTCTGTATAAAAAGCATTTTTAGATACACTACAATCCATTACATTCCACTACGTTACATTGCAATCTGTGACAATCCACCTCATTACCCATTGTGTAAGATGTTGAGCATAATTATTAGCTCATGCATGTAGTCTGTTAATAACTCCATTAGCGATGCCTGCATGTAGCCTGCCTAAGGTGAGAATCCAGACTTGTCTGCTGTAATCAGTAATGCAGAACTGAATTACACTGGCCAAGTGAGTGGTGAAGGAACTGACCTTTGGGGAAGCTGAAGGAGTACAGTGATTCCAGATAGCAACATCAGTCTCAGAGATTAACTTCTGTCATGCCATGTCATTAATCACTTCAGATTAACCTAGCCAATAGTATAGTGTACTATACGAGTAATACTGTGCTACCTACACAGTTAATCCTGTTGCGGTACACTACCTCAGTGATTTCTAATATAACTTGCACTTGTTAAAGAACTTCTCTCAAATTAATCTCTGCATAAATCTATAATCACAAAAGGAGGAAAGAAGTCATCTAAGACTTTTTGCCTCAAAAGTTACCTCTGAGAACAGATTGTGATGTGAAAAACGTACTGAGATACATAGAATTGACCATGAATTATAGTGTTAACAATAAAAGAAATACGATGTTTAAGGCTAAATATCGACAATTCTGTTGTTTCCTGGGTGGCAGACGATTGAAACTGAAGTATATGCACACAATCGTGCCTGATGCTAGGAGCTATTAATAAAAGAAACAAATTCTGTCTTAGAGCCATTATGATACAGAACCAGTTACAGTAGTTCTAGCTCTATCCCTTTTTGAAAGTGAAATAACATAACATGATTTTGACAAGTTTCAGAACTCACTGTCACTATGGGTGAGACCTAAATCTGAATAGTCTAGAAAGAAAAACTTGTTAAGAACAACACTGTGTTTTGTGGTTTGTTTAGTTTTCCAGTGATATACTGAATTAATTATTGATGACCTCCAAAATTCTTCCATGTCCAACATTTCGCTGACAGCAGAGCTTACTTCAAAGTTAGTTGAGATTGTTCATCACCTTTTCTTGACCAGTTTTGAATATCTGTAGACAACCCATTTCAC
This sequence comes from Rhea pennata, assembly GCF_028389875.1. Taxonomy (NCBI): domain Eukaryota; kingdom Metazoa; phylum Chordata; class Aves; order Rheiformes; family Rheidae; genus Rhea; species Rhea pennata. The sequence goes on along the minus strand of NC_084673.1, from coordinate 11,514,998 downwards.
TGATTACTATTTACTGTGAAGATTTTTTTTCCTTACATCTAATGAGAATTTCTCCTCCTTAAACTATGACTGTTGCTCATTGCCCTTTGGCAGTAACCCTTCAAGAGGAATCTGACTCTCGCTCTTCTCTGTAACCCTCCCCATTAGGTAACTGAGAACAGCAATCAGCTGTCCCACTTTACCTTCTGTAGGCTGAACAACTTCCATTCTCTCAGAGTCCCCTTGTACATCATTTGCTCTAGGTCCCTCATCATTGGAGTGGCCCTTTGCTGGACTCTCTCCAGTTTGTCCATCTCTCTCTGTTATGGGAGGGGGGTTGCAGGACTGGAGAGAGTAGTCCAGACATGGCCTCGCAAGCGCCAAATCATTTTGCTTGAACAAGTACTGTGCTTTTTCTGGTGCAGCCAGATCTGCAGGTATTCTTAATTCCTGCAAGGGTGCACTGCTGACTCCTGTTCAGCTTGTTGTCTACCAGGACGCTGAAGTCTTTCTCTGCAAAGCTGCTTTCTCACCAGTCTGTGTCCAGCCTGTGGTCTTGCATAGAATTGTTCCAACTCAGGTGCATAATGTCATATTTGTCTGTATGGAACTTCATGAAGTTCAGCTTTTTGCATGTGTGTGTGTGTGTGTTTGCACACACATGTGCAGGCTACTCCTCTTCAGTCTTGGGCAGACAAGTCCCTTTCCAGTTTTTATTGTGCGGCACTTCCATTACCACATAATGTTAATGTTGCTCTTCCTTACATACTTCTATTTAACATTATGTGTATCACAATTCCCATTCTTCTTGTTGTTTTTTTATAACAGGCCAGGTAATTCAGTACAAAGAACAACAGAAGTAGATTAAAGTGAGATACACTATCAAAAGAAAAACATTTCCAAATGTTAATGTTGAGAAGTGCTGTTACAGACTATACTGTTTATCTCCGTATTTTGAGCAGATGAGGACATGGTAAATTATAGTTTATAGATTTATAGGACTGCAATAAAGAAGAAGAGGCTATAAAGTCTTTTCTGACCAAGCAGGATCAGGTACACCTAGGTGAATTGGTGAGAGATGTATCTCTAATTTGTTTTTAAAGAATTCGATGTTCATTAATCTTCTTTATCAGTAATCTTGGTACTTCTTTTTCAACTAGGAAAGAGTAAATTCCTTGCTTTCAATTTTCATCTTATGATTTAAGATACTAGGATGCATTCCTTTTAGTTCCATTCTAGTTTCTGATAGCCAAAAAGACCCTTATACTGAGAGAATATAGTATTTATTCAAAAGTATATATATACTATTTACATTTCCATAGCAAAAGATTGCTTCCACTGGCCACTGCCTATGAAGCTAAAAAGCATTTTTCAGATGATTCTATATTTAGTGCTTGAATTAGTTGCTCAAAGCAATGTCTTAAAAGTGCCTAATGTTCTGTGAAGTGAAAAAGATGCAAAAAGACAACAAAATTTATTTAAAAAATAGTAAAATAAGAGTAAGTGTACTGAGAATGAACAAGGCAGGTGACAGCTTCTAAAGTAGTGTAAGCTTTCAAAAGTTAGTAGGATAGTCTTTTATCACATTATTATAGAGGGAAGAGAGTGAATTTTGTGCATGAATACCTGGCTTTGATCTGAAAAGCAGTAATAGAAACTGTAGATGTGGATGGTATGAATGAATAGAAGCATGATAATCAAGAAAATGCTGTTTTTGAAGAGGAAGAAGAATATAACAAGCCTTAGTTATTTGTTGAGCAGGAATGTAAATTGAAAGGGTTGACTGTTGTGGCCTGTTTATAGGTTAGCAATGACACAGTTTAAAAAATCATAGGGCTGCTGGAAGAGATACAGTGCAACTGTACAGTACAAGGGTTTTTTCCTTGCATATTTAGTATTGTCATCAAAATGTGGAAACTCAACAATAAAAATCCAATATTACAAAAAACAAACAAGCAAACAAACAAACTCTGCTGTCACATACTCATTTGCAGAGCTATCATCTTCTGTCTTGCAGGGTGATTTCACTGATGATGAAATCTTCAGCTTTCTCAGTTGAATCTTGTAATAAAGACTACCAGAGGTTTTTGTTTCCCAGCCTAAAAGCCCAATTCATCATGAAGCAGTTGAAGCAAAGGAAGTGAATTCTTAAAGAAGTAACATTCTGCATGAACAGGGACATGTATTTTGAAACAATAACCTTTTCTTAGAGAAGTTGTAGAAAAGCTCACCAGTGACCTGGGATGAGTTGTTCAGCAGAACAAAAGGCATGAATGAAAAACATCCAAGGAGTGTGATAGGAGGATGATATAAAAACGGTAATCTTTAACCATAAACCAAAGTTTGCAGTGATCATGAAGATGTGATAAATTTAAAATTCAGTGCCAATTGAGTGTTAGGCAGTTCAAAATTCAATGCCAAAATTTCAGTCACAGAGGAGGTTTGGCTGTAAAAGATAAGAAATTGAGTGCATGGCTGATAGAAATACAAAAATTAGTATAGCATTTTCAAAGTAATTCTGTTGGATTTAGTGAAATTCAACCACATTAACTAGTATTGTCTCATGTTGATTGCAGAAAAAATACTACAAAGACTAGTACACTAAGGTGAAAAGTATCTGAGGTATGGTTGATTTTAGCGTAAGATGATAAAGGTGTGAATACTTAAGAGTTAGAACCAATTTTGTTATCTATTTCCAAGCAAAGAAAACTGGCCTGTTATTTCCCTTAGAATTTTTCTATGTTGTTTCTGTTAATTTTAAATAGAACAAAGATTATGATTAAGGATTTTAAAAATGTATCAAATTTGGGAAACATTCATTTATTTAGATCTATTCTAGATGTCTTCGCATCTTATGACTAAGTAAAGAGAATTAGATAGTGGTGTTTTTCTAATGTCATCTCCAGTTGCATCTCCAGTTGAAATTACCATCTGGTTTGTCATCTTTGTATTCCTTCTTTTCCTCTTTCATTAATGTAAAATAAAATTTTGGCTAAATTTATGTATGTCTTCTCTATGAATCCAAACTTACTGCAAAGTAGGTACAGCTTTATCACAGCAAGTTGGCAGTCCTCTGTTCCCTTGTCTGAGTAGGGCATAAACCCACAGCCATTTAAATACAAGAGAAAAGGCCATGGGATCAAACTCTGGCTCCCTTAGAGTAGTTGACTTTTGGCATGCAAGTAATATGTACTTAAATACACTCAGTAACATTTACAAATCCACCCAAGTAATTATACATTAAGATGTATAATGCCTGTAGTTACTGAAAAGATTTACATTTCTAAGTGATTCTAGGGTTTTTGAAATTTTTAACTAGTACCAGTTAGCTCACAAATGTAGATATAATCAGATGGGTAGAAATGTGTCTGTAAGTTTATTCAGCAAGAGATTCAGGCTGAACTTTCAAAATAGCTAGGAAACCTATAACATACTGAAGAATCACAGAGCAGGTCAGCCTTATTTATCTGTACAGACAAACTGTTTGAAAGAAAAGAATTTTTTTTCTTCTTTGTGCTTATTTTACAGTGCCTTCAAAGCATGCCACCCCAAAATTAAGAGCTTCTACTTTGCAACAGACTGTCTTGAAGAAATGAATAGGTAATTTATATTTTCTTCATCATAATACCCTAATAATTGAAAAAAAAAATGTTACATCTCATCTAGAAATACACTTTTGGAGCATAATGTAATGCCGATTGATGGTGTACTCAGTATAATTCATTTAGTCCGCTACTGATTTTAAATACTTACAATATTACATTTATTGTTACCAGATTTTAGTTTGCAATTGTTTTTTTTGTTTTTGTTGTTGTACTTAATAATATTTAATAGTAGGTGATACTATCCTAGAGCTGTAGTATTCAATTGTCACTTTATCACTCAGTTGATCAGTTGAATAACGCTGCTAAGGAAAGTTACTTCATGCTATTTCAGAAGAGGTTTTACATTATAACCTGACATTTCAGATCTGGCTCTTTGGAGGTAAGCAGAACATGTCAGCGTTCTCAAGCAAGAGTAAAGTTCTCTAGCTCATCTCATGTTTTCAGCATATTCAGAGTTTTCTGTTTGAACTAAAAATAGTGAAATCATTTGCAGGGTTGGTGTTGTAACTTCAGAGATAATCTTTGTTTTCCTGGGGCAGTCAGACTGCACCATCTCAGAAGCGTTGGATCCATTGCAGCACTTTCCCAATGAGGGGCAAAGGCTTGCAAAGTTCAGTTGGTGGCACTGCTGTTGGTCGTTAAATGTGTTTGAATGGGCTGGGGGGCACTCAAAGCATGACTGGACAAGGCCTTGAACAACATAATCTAATATTAAAATGAGCTGCCTTGTGGGCAGGGGCTATGGAAACAGATGACCTCCCGAGATCACTTCTGACGTAAATTACTCTCTGCTTCTATCCTGTGATTCAGTGATTAAGGTAGAGGTAGACAGGGGTAGGTAGGTACCTTTGATCCTCAAATGTAGAACCGAATATTCTGCCCCCTCTCTGAGAGGGTTTCTCTCTGACAGAGTCTCTCCCTCAGTTTTAGCTGTTTTGATTGCTATGATTTGTTCAAGTGCCATTAATCATATCTTTTTTTTTCCCCATAAAATGTTCTGACTCAATAAAAATCAGGTAGCCCTGACATATATTTGATAAACTGCCCTTGCAATATTCATTGACTTTCCTATACGAGGGAGACAGCCAACGAAATTGTCTTTATGGCAACCTCCATGAAGAGTAATAGTTGGAAAGGTGCCAGATTCTCTCCTGATATCATACTGACATGTTAGTTTGGAATTTAGTCAAGCCTTTTTTCTAACATAGGAGTCTGTTTCACGTTAGAGAAGACAAATAAGAGTGAAGTTCCACTTGAAGTGTTTTTTGTAGTGTTTTTCCTTCAGGAGTGTTCTGTTCCTCTGAAGTAATTGTCATTCCAGTGCCCAACCCAGTAGACAGATCACTATGCCAGCTCTGTAATATCCCCAGGCATCCCTACCAGTCTGTCTATGCTTCCTGGAATTCCTTCACCCAGATATGCAGTCTAACATTTGAAATAAGTAAACAAGATTCATACATGAAAATAGCAAATACCAATTTGCCAAATCTCTTTCTTCCCAACAAAGTGCTAACCATGTGTTCTGACGATATAAATACTCTGCATTTTACCTTGCATTTTTGCTGTTCGCCACAACATTTAATTGAATTTTCTATGGCAATAGCAGTGTAAGTCTTCTACACTGACAAGTGAGATAGTTCAGACCTGAAAAAGAACAACATAGCATTTCTTTATTCATTATACAGAGAGCACATGTATTTTCTTTAGCTTGGTTTACCACTAGCTTTTCTTTTGACAGCTGTTGTTATTCGCTTTCTTTCTTCAGATTCACTGTTAACTAAATTTGTTTTTATACTCCAGAATATTTTAATCTGCCTTTAATACTGTGTTACTTCTGAAAGAATTATATACCAGTTGGTAGTAATGGATTTGTTTGAAGCAGACAGACTTACTCTATTGCAACTGAATTTTGCCTGCTGTGTTGTCTGTTGCAGAGAGACTTTGCTTTGCAAAATTAATGCTCACGCTGTTCCATCAGGACTACATGAGCACAGTTGTATTCCTGTGTATGAATTAATAATGGCATTGATGAACTTATTTTTTACTTGTCATGGTCATGTGGCACTTCAGATTTAATAAAGTGCTTCAACACAGATTATTATACCATTGCACATCCTGTTTGTAGGTTTAATGCTTCTAAGGAGATTAGCACTGAATTTAATACTTAGTTATTTTACACTCTATTTCCATATGAATGAAGTAGGCAATCCAGTGGATTGGCAGTCTAGTCAGATGTTAAATAAATGTTAAATAATGTTAAATAAAAACTATTGCTGCTGTTTTTAGTCTGAATAATTTGATAACATTTGATTTGAATAATACGGTTAATTTTACAGTATGAAGAGCTCCCATAAAATGTTTGTATTCATTCAAAAATACAAATATCTCCTACTCACTGAAGCATAGAGTAATAGATTTATATCATATCTTTTTTCAAGACCTGAATGTTCTCTAGTGAAGTATTTCTCATAATGGGAGACTGTTTCAAAATTGGAGAATTCTGAATTAAATCTCTACTGATGATTAGCAAAATTCAGTGTGCCTGTCCTCTATATTTTTATGTATGGAATACAACCAATCAAGTTACTCAAGGCTTTCACTAAGCCATCCTGTTTATTTTTGCTAGATTTAAGTATCAGATACTCAGCACATTTTTATCACTGAAGTTCAGTCTGCTATTGTCTTTATATTTTGGGCAAGTTAGCCTGCTTCTTGACAGATCTTTGCCAGTTCAGGCAATGGGCCGATGTTAATGGATCTTTTGCAGTTTTAATTTACTTCAGTAGCCACTCACAAATAAGGTAGCACCTGAGATCTTTGCAACTAAAAATTTCAAATATATGCCCTTATTAGAGTTCTGGGGAAGTGAGTTGAAGAGTAATTACTTCAGATCTGTCTGTCATAATTTTAGCTGCCCTTTAAAAAGAGCAGAAAAAAGTTTTAAAGAGCTATTACTCTTCTGTCCCTTATCCAGTGAAATGCAAAGAGAAAATTCAGGGGAATATGAAAGATGCTTTTCAAATAGGAATCTCTGAAATGGAACTTGTCTGTTGTGTTGCAAGTTAACAGGAACTGCAGTTTTTATCCCTTCCTTCTTTATGCTTGTATAAGCAGAAGTTCTTTCAAACGTAGGAAAAATACTGTCCATATCTGAGACCACTTCAGTCCTGCCCTTCAGAGCTCAATTTATTGTTCATGCACAAAAGCTTTTGAGCTGCAGAACATCTGAAACATTTTCTGATCAAAATTAGCCGCAGGCCCCAGAGATGGGATGAATCCATGCTATAGATGGGGGTGAACAGTGCAGTAGTATAGCCATTCTACAGTGCTCAGTCTGGCAAAAATACTACACCAGGAAGTACTAGTACAAAGCTGTAAAATTCTAAAGTTTTGGCTTTTTATCAGAGCATTTTGATGGTATAAATTAACTCCTCATTCTATTTTTTGTACATTTTCCTCTATACTTTTCCAGTTCTAAATATGTTCCTTACCCCAGTGTTTCTCCCGTGTCTCTCCAATATCAATTTTTTTAATACATGTTTTTATTTTCTAGGATATCAACCTTTTTGCCCAGGTCATTATTTTTTCTTGCCCTTTGTTACCAGTGTCTTTCAATCTAATGTTCTGTAATCCAGGTAGTTGGCATTCTGTATTGCTTCCCCTCCTCTTTTTGTATAAGCAACGTAATCCTCCTTAAGAGATGTGATCCCAAATCAAGGAAGTGAAAATTCTTCTAACGCTATTGATAAAAACGTACATTCATCCATAGATTGATTCTGTCTTCTGCGCGGCCTTTGTGAAGATGAAGGATTGATCAGAAAAGCATAGTTACCTTCAATCCCAAAACTTTACAGAAACCTTGGATTGGCTTATCATCACACTCAGCTGGAGTAAATTATATTGGTCAGATAGGT